>NC_138863.1:7476800-8146000 GCF_965194805.1 Balaenoptera borealis | reverse complement strand
AGGCACCCATGTTCTGGGAGGGCCTCACCCTTCACAGGAGCTGGAGCCTGTGGAGTGTGGAGTGAGGATGCAGTGTGTAGGCCCCAGGCTGCCTGTGTCCCCCTGAGCTGTCCCCTAACTGCTGAGTCAAGGCCAGACCAAGGCTTTGGTACCAGGGACCCTCTGACCCTGTATGCCCATCCCACGTGCCCTGCCAGGCTGGGCTGCTGGCCCCTCGAGGCAAGACCAGATGTTCTTTGTCCTGCTGCCCAGGGCGGCTCGTCCTGCGGATGTTCCCAAGGCCCTAGAGGGGTCCTAGAGGCGGTCTCCAAGGCAGGGGAAGGGGTCTAGGAAGACCACATAACAGATGACATATGGAGCTGGGATCAGGTGTAACCCAGTTTGGAACTATAACCCCCAAACCCCCCAGAAAGGAGGACAGAAGCTTAATTAGCCCTGTCCAGACACAGACATGCAGCCACGTTCGTATGGAGCAAGTAACTGAACTCTGTTGGGCCTCTATCTCCTCCTCTGCAGGAAGGGAATAATAGCATGAGGCATGTGCCATGGCCCAGAGCTGCCTTTCTGAGGGTCTCACGTCTGTGCTGAGCTCCCGGCACCCCCTTTCCCATCTGCACTGCCTCATACCTCCAAAGGTTTGGTCTGGAACAGCCCTTGTTGCCTTCAGCAGAACCCACTTTTCTCTAGTCCGGAGCTTAGTACACCATTTATCACTACCTGGGACCCTCAGGGTCCAGGGTCACCTTGATCCTACTCCTAATGTCCCCTCCAAAGGCAAAGACAGGGCGCCCAAGGAGCCCAAGTTGGAAGATTTGTGAGGAACAGGCGCCCTCTGGTGGGCATAGGGAACTGCACGCGGCTTCCCCGCGTTCTGCTCAGTCCAGGAAAGAGCCCTTCAGTGTGGCCCCTGGACCTAGGAAACGCAGCCACAGCAACTCCCAGCCCCCAACAACAAGATCTTCCTCCCTCTCTGTTGCTGGCACCTCAGTCAGACATGAAAGTCAGTGCTCATTTCCCAAGCCTTCCCTCTGGGCAGCTGATGGCCCATCTCAGGGGTCTGGTCCTTCTTTTCCTGGAGGGGAGGCCCCAGGCCTCCCCAGACAGAGCCAGAGCTGAGGCCAGGGTTGGCTCCTGTGGAGCCATGGACCTTCCCAGGCTTCTGGACCCTTGGGCTCCCTCTTGTTTAGTTCTGTTCAGAGGCTTGGTGTGCAGAGCACCCTCCTCGGGCAGGCCCAGCTCTTGGCTGTCTCTGGGCCCTGTGGTAGGACTGCTCGCAGTGGCTGCTGCCCTGAGCGCAGCCTTAGGGCCTTCAGCTGCTTGCAATTGGGGGTGGGGGTCGGGGCTTCCCAGCTGCACTCCCTGGAACTCTGAGCTGCCTGCCAGTCTGCCCCAGACCTGAGTGTCAGCATCTGGTGTCGCCTCTCCACAGCTCCACTGCTGGCCCAGGGGCCCAAAGCCCTCCTAGATCCAGTCCTACCAGGGCCCTGATGTCCAGCCTCCTCTGTGGCTTCCTGTGTCCTGGACGCAGGCCAGCCCTGCCTGCCTCAGGGCTGTGGTTCCTGTGGTTCCCTCCTGGCGGAAGCTGCTTCAGGAGGATGAAAACCCTGGTAACAGCTTTACTTGGGGAAGTCCAGTTCTGCAGTGTGGCTGCTTGTCCCTCCCAACCTCAAGCCTTTGAAGGCAAGGGCAGGGCTGTCCTCAGGTACCTCCTCTCCAGAGACCTCAGCCTGGGTCTGGTCTGAGCTCAGAGAGGTGATGAAAGCTCAAATTAGGAAATGCAGCTGAAACATTCTAAGGCTGCCTGGGACAGTGACCTTGTATACTGGGTGAATGATATGTGCATTATTTATGGAGAAGGCCTAGCAGCCAGTGGCTGGTGTGGATTCCATGAAGTCCTGGGCATAGCCAAGAACCCAGCTTGGAAGGGTGTATGCCCTCATGAGCTCTCCATCAAGCCTGCTGCCCATGGCAACAAGAAGTGCCAGGTGGTCATCTGAGACAAGCTCATTTCACAGGCACCCATGCTGGGGCCCAGCTGTGAGGTTCTTGGCAGGGAGCAGATCCCTTGCAGAAAGCAGATGCTGGTGAGAATTCCAGAAGGTACTGGGGACATCTGTTGTTTTTGCCACCAGCAGCCTTCACCCTTCTCTTGGCAATAATTTCCTGAAACTGTCCAGTTTGCCTCCTGGAGAATTTCCTCTCCCCCAATCTTAAGCCCCACAGGCAGGATGTGACTCAGTCCTGGCCAATCAGTACCTGAAGCCTTCCCACCCCCCCCCATGCCTACTGATTGGCTCAGAGATGGCACACGACCCAAGTTGATCCAATCAGAGTGAGCCCTGAGATTTTTGATTGAGTTGCTGGGAAGGGAACAAACTCGGGCCTGAGCCTTGAACTTAGGCAGCTGAGTGAGAAGCTGAGGCTGCAGCCCACACAGATAGGAGCAGAATTGAGCCAAGAGGACGAGGAACCCTAAGTTCTGATGACATCGCTTGAGCCCGAGTCCAGCAATGCCTGAAGCTAGAACAATCTCTGGACTTTTTAATTATACAGGTCAGTAAATTTCTTCCTAGCTTGGGCTGGTTCAGAGTGGGTTTTCTGTGGCCTCTGAGTCATACTAGGAAACAGGAGAATACAGGGCTCCAGGTTCCAGTCTCCAAGGCCAACCAGGCCTCCATGAACAAAGACAGCTTGAAGAGGGAGGAGCACATATGTGTGGGGGATCGCTTCTCTGGTGTGGTTTCCAGGTTGAGAGGGAACAGAGGGAGGTGAATCAGCCTCAGAAGAGGCTGTGAAGCTCACTGCCCATCTCTCAGCAGGACTGCAGAGTACTGCCCCACTCATGCCCAGCCGGGGGGAAGGGAGGGCCCAGGGTCATCTGAGCTGCCCCTCTTGCATCACCAGCCTGGAGCGCCCCCTCCCCTCATCTCTAACCCCAGTACTCTCTGGTCCTCTGATCTCCCAGGGACTCATTGAACTTCCAGTGTTCCCAGCTGTGCCTCATAGCCAAACAGTCTCATTGAACTAACTCAATTGCTCTGGGAGGCTTCTGGATAAGAGGTGAGGCCAGTCATCTTTATGCAGCCTGGTGCCTCCCAACTGTCTCTCTGCCCCAAGTTGTGCCTGAGAGGTGAGATCCCCTGTTTGGAGAAGTGCTGGGCTAAACAGTGTTAAAAGTGTCTTCTTTCCACAGAACTCACTGGGTTTTTAATATAGGAGTCGTCAAGAATAAGGTTTAGCATGCAGCTCATCCCAAGTTTTTTTTGACCTGGATTTTTTTCACAGAAAGCCTATTAACATATTGAAGGACGGTCATGTCCAGAAAAAGCTGATCTTGCACAACAAGGACCATCACCAGGGCTCAGGGAATACTTGCTGAACTAAGCAGACTTTGGGAAAGGATTCTTGGGAAGCGGTTCCACAGCCTGGCTCTTAGAGGCCTGCATGAGCCTCACGCAGGCTCCCTCGGCTGCAGGTGGTCAGGTGGTTGGAGGCCCTGTGCTCATGGCAGTGCCCTTTGTCAACACAGCCCAGGAGGTGACTGGTATCAGTAGGTTGAGGGACAGCAAAGGGTGGAAACTGGTACAAACCTTTCTGGAAAGCATTTGACCCTATATATCAAGATTCACAAAATACATACGTACTTTTCTGACATAGAAATTCAGCTTCAGTGCCATTCTGTATCCTAGGAAAGCTTCTACCCCTTCTCACACAGTTATTCTCTGGGTCCTTTTCGCCACTCTCCCTCCAGTGTCCCAAGTCTGACTCCTGTGGTTTCCGCTGGAGCCCGGGGCCGTGACCTGCTGGATAGCGATACTGGGCAGTCACCTAGCCGTGAAGGGGCTGAGGAAGGGTGGCTTCCAGTCGCAGGGGGAAGTGACAGTGGCTTCTACAATTCTGACCCCTCCGTCAACATTGTCCCCGGTGAGCTGCTCTACTAGTCAGCCTCGCAGTGAGCGTCTCTCCCCAGGAGAAGCTCATTCCTTTCCTTGGAGACAGTGTGGTCTGAATCCATTTTAAAGAAAGAATATTAACTGATCTTGGCACCAAACGTGTCCCAGTATTAGGTGGGTGGGCTTTCTGTTATTTTCCTGCTCTGCTCGGGGCGCCTGCCAAAATCACCAACAGTGACTTGACTTTTTTTTTGTCTGTGTTGTGTCTTCCTCGCTGCGCGCGGGCTTTCTCTAGTTGTGGCGAGCCGGGGATACTCTTCGTTGTGGTGCGCAGGCTTCTCATTGCGATGGCTTCTCTTGTTGCAGAGCACGGGCCTTAGAGCGAGCGGGCTTCAGTAGTTGTGGCACGTGGGCTTTAGTAGTCGTGACTCACGGGCTCTAGAGCGCACTCAGTAGTTGTGGCGCACGGGCTTAGTTGCTCTGCGGCATGTGGGATCTTCCTGGACCAGGGATCGAATCCATGTCCCCTGCATTGGCAGGAGGATTCTTAACCACTGCACCACCAGGGAAGTCCCTTGACTTTTGAATGGTAGTCTCTTGTTATGCAATGACATTTTTCAGTGGGCACTCCCAGTGGCTACTTGACTCCCCGGGAGGCGGAGGAGGTGTTTGTGGACAGAGGCAAGGTTTTCCTCTGCAAATGATTGTGTGCCTCCTTCAAAACGCCACCAAATCCACAACTGAGCTCCCAGAATTCTGTGCCATAATGATATCATTTGAGCCTGGAAACGCTTGAGGATCACTATGGTCATAAAACCATTTCAATATCATAAAACGTCTACTTTTAAGTAAATGTGAACCCTCCAAGAAAAACCTTAGCCTAATTCTACCAGATGCATTATAGATCGTTGCTGAATACAAGCCAATTAAAAGAGTGATAATCAGTAGACAATCTGCCAGAAGAGATAATGTGGATTACAATTCTGGCCAAGGGTTTGGCCCCAAGTAACCGATACGTATGACCAACAATGTACCATGAAAGAAAACCAATGACTATTATCAGCTTCTGTAATAACACAAAACAGTGAAATGAAATTCCAGTTTTGTAAATAGGTAGACCACTCCAGTTCTGTAAATAGGTAGACCAATCATGTACGGCTTGATTATACAGGGGTGTCCTGTGCACCATTCAGAGAGCGTACTGTATAGCTCAAAATACACACATTATCCCAACACAAAAGTAATAATTATAACATATATGAAACATTCAAGTGACAATAATCTTGCTTATCCTCTTGTAATTGAGAGGAGTTATTTGGGGGATGATTTGAATAAACCAAGTCACTTATGAAGTCATTCTAAGAAATTTGAGTAAATGCCTTTTTTTTTTTTTTTACTTTGAATACATTTCCTTCAATAAGTGCAAGAATTTAAAAGCATTCCATGGTTGGGGACTTCCCTGGTGGCGCAGTGGTTAAGAATCTGCCTGCCAACGCAGGGGACACGGGTTTGATCCCTGGTCCGGGAAGATCCCACATGCCGCGGAGCAACTAAGCCCATGCACCACAACAACTGAAGCCTGTGCGCCTAGAGCCCGAGCTCCGCAACAAGAGAAACCACCACAATGAGAAGCACGCGCATCGCAACAAAGAGTAGCCTCTGCTCGCTGCAACTAGAGAGAGCCCGCGTGCAGCAACGAAGACCCGACACAGCCAAAAGTAAATAAAATAAAATTAATTAATTAAAAAAAAATAAAAGCATTCCATGGGGGACTTCCCTGGTGGTCCAGTGGTTAAGACTCTGCGCTCCCAATGCAGGGGCCCTGGGTTCAATCCCTGGTTGGGAACTAAGATCCCGCATGCCACACAGAGCAGCCAAAATAAATAAATAAAATTAAAAAAAAAAAAAAAAAAAAGCATTCCATGGAACCAAAGGCTGTCTCAGAGTTCAGAGCTGGGTGGTCAATATGCATTTGATGCTACTGCTGCCCGTGATGTTTGTGTACGTGTGTGTTTCTTTTCTTTTTTAAAAAATCATTTATTTATTTATTTAATTCATTTGGATGTGCTGGGTCTTAGTTGCGGCATGCATGATCTTCATTGCCGCATGCGGGATCTAGTTCCCTGACCAGGGATTGAACCCAGGCCCCTGAGGTTGGGAGCACAGAAAACCACTGGGAAACCAGGGAAGTCCCTACATGGGTGTTTCTAACCCTCTGAAAGGCATAATTTTAAACTAAGGGCTTTATCAAAGATCCCCGAATGCTCTTTGTTTACAGTAATCTTTGTGTCTCAGCAATATTTTTTCACGGTGCAACTAGGTCAAAACAAATAACTAACAATTCTATTTATTAAGTAGTTAGGTCCAAACAACTTATTGAGTATTTATATCCTAACTTAGTAGCTGTCGTATTATTTTGGAAAAAGAAAAGCCACATAGATTGAAAGAAAAAAATATTTTTATTTCATTTATCATCACAGTGACTTACTAATGGAGTGTGTGTGCCTGTTGGGCACTGCACAGCTTCTCAAACTTGGAATCAGATTGGACACCACTCCCCTCATTTCCTGTTCACGTTGATTTTGAGCAGTGTACGACAGATGTCCCATATCACTGCATTTCCTTTAAAAACTAAAAGATCCTATGGCACCCCTGTGAACTTGCTGCAGTGTCCTGGGGTGCCTCAGTGTATGGCTTGGGAACCAAATATATTTACCAGATTTCTGCTTCTCAGTCCACTGTATTGCATCCCTCAGTTTATTCAAAGCTATAGTTGAAGCTGCTCAGTTTCAGACCAAATAAAAGCACCAAAAAGAACTGCTAAGCCATTTAATGTTTTCACTTTGAGGACCATTTTAACAGTGCATTTTGAATGCTGCAAAACAATTACCAGGTCACTGGCAAGAAATTCTAAAAATAAACTCGACAATACCCAGGAATTGGTGAGCAGATGCACATCCTGGGGCTCTCTCTGGTTGTGATGTGAAGGATAAATCACAAGGGGAGGCCATGCCATCAGCTGGACCGGCCCCAGATGGTTATGGGAACTGCGGCCGGGGCGGTAGGGATGGAGGACGCGATGGGGGAGATGGTTATGAAGCTAAGTGAATAGGCCTCTGTCTACTGGATTGCGGGGCAGCCGGCCGTCCCCACTAACCTCTAGGAAGTTCTCATCTTTCCCCCACACCTGGGCAGATGCTTCTATCCAGCCTTTCCATCCAGGCCTGAGGGGTGGAGGAAAGCAAGGACATCAGCACTGGGCCTCTTTGCCCTGCTTCCTCCTCTCCATCCTCCGCAGGGTGGAAGGGGAGGCTGTCACTCCTCCCGCAAGGCAGGGCCTTCCCTGTCATACCCTGAGTCCTTTGTAGTATCAAGTGTGGCACATCTGGTTCTTACTTTGTTGATGATAGGTTAAGGGATTTAAAAAATCTTTTCCTTTGAGTAAATCCTGGCTTTCCAGACTGTTGGCTTGCTGGGGACTCGTCAATCCTGTTTTGGGGTCAAAAGCTGAATGCTGACTTCTTTCTGTTTCTTCACCTCCTCATTTCAGACATGCTGCCCTTGCACTGTCCTGTTTTCTTCAGAGCACTGATTACTATCTGAAATTATCTGCTTTCTGTCTCCTCTCATTAGAATCTAATGGTAGGGACTTCACTCATCTTGTCCAACAAGTGTCTCCACCACTTGTAACAGTGTCTGGTACATAAAAAGTGCTCAATAAATATGCATGCAGTGAATGTATAATGCTTAAAGAATTTGCACAAGTGGGAATTCCCTGGTGGTCCAGTGGTTGGGACTCTGAGCTTCCACCATAGGGGGCATGGCTTTGATCCCTGGGTGGGGAACTAAGATCCTGCATGCTGCGAGGTGCGGCCAAAAAAAAAAAAAAAAGAAGAATTTGCACAAGCATTTTCTCAATATATTATAGCTAGAAAAAAAAAATCCCAAATCCACCAACAAACATTTTAGGGACAAAGCAGCTGGAAGAAAATGAAGAGCCTGCAAAGGGGCAAGGAGCAGACACTCAGCAAAGGGGCTCCCAGAGTCCCAGCAGATAAAGCAAGAAGGACTGGACGGGGGCAGTGGCTCAGTGGAGTTCACTGACGCCTCGAAGGAGAGGAAGCCACAGGCCAGAGCCACAAAGCCGTGGGTTGAGGAGTCAATGAGAGGTAGGGGGGTGCAAAGAGCGAGTGGAGACAATTCCGAGAAGTTTGAATCTGTAGAGAAAGAAAAGGAGGGAGCAGGAGCTGAAGGCCATGCGGGATTGAAGGAAAGCCTTATTTATAAAAGTTTATTTTTTTTTAGGGCAACTTGAACATATTTTGTAGGCTGAGAGTTGAAGGATCCAGAGAAGAGAGGGCTTTCCTGATTTTTCTAGAACTGCAAGTAATCTCTTCTTCCTTTAAATGCCCACCTTGTCCTTCTCTTATGGCAGGCACTTATAATTGCTCAACTAGGGACAAAGCTCAGGAAAGGCAGGCCTGTGCCTCACACGACATCTTACTGGTACACGTAACAGGCCTGTAAGTGTGGCCTGAATGTGGCTGGATCCTCTTTGGTAGATTGTGATTCCTCCACCCCCTCACGCCCAACCAGGGTCAGACTCAGCACACCGGCCAGTAACACAGATGGGAAGATGGACGAGACTGTTTACTCACATCACACAGGAAACCTTAACCAAAACTCTCTAAATAGAAATCTATGTTTGACAGATTCTCTAAGTTCTCCCAAGTCTTTCTCAAAGGCCATGCTGCCTGGGATTCTTCTGTCCTCTCCTCTGAAGACTCTAAAGTTCCTCTTGATTGCCCTGAGCAACTGAAAGCTTCCCCTCACTGGCACAGGTCAGAACTGGGACCACCCTTTGTTCCTTAAGCATGCTTGGAGATCTCAGTTTATCTTACGGCCACCAGTGTACACAGGTATGTCTCTAATATTCACTAAATGCCTCTACCAGTATTTCAAAATACAGTCCACAGAACACCTGTAGCAGAATCACTTGGGGTGCTTCCATAGGCAGATTTCTGGGACCCACACATACTGAGTCAGAATCTCTGGGTGTGGGCAGGTGCCATAAATGTTTGAGAACCAGTGGCTGTACACTGTGCCAGGCCTGATCTGTATGCTTCTCCTTCCAATAACATCTTGTGGCCTTTAATATATCCACAAACCCTCCAGATTTTCAGGCATTTGGACCAGCACCCACCCTACAAGGGCTGACTTTAACCTACCTAGGGCCCTGGTCCCTGCAGCTCCCGTGTCCTCCCTCTCCTTTTGCCTGACTTCTTCCCTGGCCTGTACCACTTCCCTTCTCCTCCCACCATAGCATTCAGCCATCCTCCCCATCAGCTCAAATCCCACCCGCGCTTGGAACCCCTTGATCAGTACTGTGCCTGAAGCACACGCTTCTTTTGCCTTGCTTGTTTCATGATAAAATGAGCAATATTGCCTGAGCACACGTACCTGGAGAGATGGCAAGCTTCTGAGAACGACTGGACTACGATTCTTTCTGTTTTTCTCAGAGCGGCTAGCAAAGAAGTGTGTCCCTGACTGTTGGCTGGGTGAGTGAGTGGAGAAGGGCAGTGAAGGAGGTCTAAGCGGGTGGAGAAGCCTTCCCTGGGAAGTCCTTTCTCCATCAGAATGTATCCAGGCCCCTGACAGCCTTCCCTGATGGGACTCTGGGGAGAAGATATAGTCCAGGAAAAGGTAAGGAGACAGGTTCACTCTGAGAAAAGACATGGCAGTTTTGGAAAGCAAAAGAAAAGCTTGATTCATTTTTACCTTGTTTTTCTTTTTTTTAATCCAACCTTTGGTATTAAAAAATTAGCTTTTGAAGATAACAGATCTAATGTGAAGAATGGAGTCATCATTGAAAGATGGCGATAGTATACTAAAAATGTACTGCTTCTCCTCCCCACCCACATATGCAAACAGGCCCTTTGCAGTAACAGATGGAAGGAGAGCAGGAATCTAGGAGCAGGGGCTACACAAAGGAGAGCCCATCTCTCGGTGTATTTTCCCTCCTCTGGCCTCAGACCTTACTACCGGAGGAACCAGAAAACTTTTAATTGTTGGTATTTTATAAAGGACAGTGAAGGCTACCGGTAGCTCAGAGGTTAAGTTCCTGAAAGAGAGCCCTTTTTAGTTTTCTCTCTATTGTCAGACTTGGAAGCACTGCAGATATAACTACTTCTCTGCCACATGGGCTTCCTCTGACCACTGGTTTTAAGGCCTCTCAGCATCCCACCCCATCCTGGATGCCTTCCCATTGTTCTCTAGTTGAGTTTAGGGAGATCTTTTCTTCATTTTGAAACTTCTAGTTTCTCATTTAGGAATAAGAGTCCTTACTCTACCAACTTAGAACTTCTAACCTTTCTGGAAATCTCTTGAACAAATGCACATTATAAAAGAAGGGAAAAAGTTAAAAACAGTACAAACAAGCAGAGGGTGCATGTATGTTGTGGAAGAGAACCACGAAACATCACATCTAAAAGACAAATGTCAAGGCCATGGGTCTTGTTCAGGTATGTTGTACCTTCTTGGAAAGCAGCAACTGAAGCACTCAGGAACCACAAGATCTATCAGTCGATCTCTGGAGTAAAATATAGCTGTGATCCTACGGTCTGGTCTGTTAAATGTCTTTCTTCCCATCATGGAGCCAGGTTCACATTCCAAAAAAAGGAGAGATGAGAGCAATGCCATGCTAAAGACATAGGAATATTTTAATTCATATGTTTTAATTCACTATGTAACAATAATATCACAGTCTATTTTACAAGTTAAATGTATGAGAATGTATGAAATAGAAATGGTAGGAAAAAACTAAACATGGGTCAGGAACTTGAATTTTTCCAAAACCAGGGGCCAAAGGAAGATGTGTTGCCTGCAGGGCCCAAGAAGGAGGCAGGGAGGGTGACGGGAAGAGCTTGTGGTATGTGTTTGTCCCCGTGTCTACTCCAAGGAGTTGAGGCATGCCCTCTGCCCTGGTCTGGGATTGGGAGTTTAATCTGGTCAGTTGAAGATGGTGGCTTGAGAGAAAAAAGCCATCAGGTTACCTACACAGAGCTGGTCCCCTGGTGGCCGCAGGTGGGTTTTGCCGTAGAGGGAATTACGGGTGGAAGTGTCAAAAATCAAATGTATAGATGAAAAAAGTAGACAGTTTCCTCCTTCCCCCTAAAAAAATGAATTCTTGAAATGCACACATATTCTTCTCTCAAACGTAGAAAAGTCTCACTCTGGATGTGCTTACAAGAAGATCGTCGTCAAAAAACTTTGTCTCTATGATAACATTTCCACTATAAGTAAGAAGAGAGGGCGAAAGAGTGAGCATGTTAGACAACAGATCTCATTTCCACAAAGTGGTTTCAATCTGGGTCTGCTGGGCCTGTGGACATGCACTCACCTATAACCTTGGCTTGGGGATATTAAAATCTATGTCCATATGGGGTTAGATGTCTAACATGACATTTAACTTATGTGACTAGGTAGGTCTTCTTCAAGTTCAGAAATCATAAGAGGGAGCATGTCTTAATCCACAGTACACCTAAGGCCCTTAGAGTGCTTTGCACACAGGGGTGCCTATAAATATGACCGACTTTCTGATTCACATGGAAACCTGCGGACGTATCTTTTCCTACAAAACTTACTCTGGTGGACAGCTGTGGGTTGGCCTGTCCTGCATCTATTCTCCTCACTTTGGGTAACAGCACTCTGTTCTTCTCTTGAGGAACCACCCTATCTCCAGTCCATGGGTCAACCAAGTGGCCCTGCCCTCGCCTGGCAAAGGGGTGGGCACAGGATGTAATTTGGGCCAATCAGACTCTCTCCCCTGAGCAAGATCCTTCCCACAGCTGCTCCTTGAGGAAACCATCCACAGTTCCTGCCACCTGCATCTTTGGAGTTTCTCAGGTCTCAGCCCTACCCTTTCAACACTGTCCTGTAAGCCAGAGTCAGTTTCTATGGCTTATGGCTTAAGAACCCCAAACAATACACCTGTATTGTATACAGTGTGCAATTTCATTTTTCTTGGTGGTTATCTCAGTGTTTCCAAATCAAACTACTCTTGTACTGAGTTAAAGGCAACAGTGGTGCTACTTTGGGGTTCTAAAAAGTAAGACATAACTTAAATAACCTAAATATGTTATCACAGACTTAGTGGTGTTAATACCTGAAAGAAATCAGGCCTGGCCAAGAATAAGTCAAATAATGGTTAACAAAATCTAAAAAATGCCCTTCTACATATGACACTGTACTTTCCCAGGGTAATTAATATCCAGCAGATACCTTCTTGCTAGTAATTAATTATAAAATAGGTAAATAAGGAACTCAAGATCTGCCTGGTTGATGGAATATAAAAATACCTACTATTAAACAAGTTAAAAATCTATTCAAGACTTATAACATAAATATCCTCTATTTACAAATTCAATGTGGCTTTCATAAAGGACCTGTTTAAAGAGATGATCCAATATTGCACAATTATCTGTGTGAATAATTTGTTACTAGGCAATACTGCTAAAACTTCTAAAAGACTAAAATCTTTTCCCAAGAGAAAAATGGTAGGTAGGCAGTTATTGACTGACTTTTGGGGACAAAGGACAAACTAATTATTCTTTGAGCAGGAAGCATATCTATTAAAATTGTAAGCTAGTCTCTGAAAAACTATAACAAAACATTATCCTCTAAAACAGAATTAGGACTTTGCCAGATTCCACTGAAGGCCATTCAAACAAAGTACAGAGTACCAGAAGTTTGATAGTAAGGAAAGGGAGCAAATTAGCATAGACTTAATATATATTATATGCCAGTTTCCTTCCATATCATCTCATTTTATCCTCACTATACCTCTGTGAGAGAGAATTATTAATTCTACATTTAGAGAGGAGGAGAATAAGGCCCAGAGAGGTAAAGTACATTGTCCAAGATTACACAGCTAGTCAGGGTTAATCAGGAATTTAGTCTAAAGGTTTAATCTGAAGTTTTTAATTCTTTTCATTCTATCACACTGTCTTTTTCACATGACAAAAGTCAGTAAGCTGTAACTTCGGATATCCCTGGATACTCTTTTACCCTTCTTCTCAACCTAGATTGCCTGCCTGTTGAACGGGACCACGAGTCCCATGTGCCTGGAATTCCTGCTTCTAGACACCTCCACAGTTCCTGCGGCCTGCTCACTCACGTTAGCACGCTGGCTGGCATCATCTGGGACTCGGGCGCTGCCTCTATCAGGGACTGCCAGGTGTTTGTGGAGTTAGGGATCACAAAGCCAAACTCGAAGAACCATTCTGAAGGAAGAAGGAAAAGCAGGTGAGCTGGCGCCCTGGGCAGAGTCTCAGGGCTCCATGTCCCCATCCTTTACAGCAAGTCTCTTCCTACCCCAAGACCCACCACAGAAGCCATCAGAAACTTCCCAGGCCAGAGGCACAAGAAAGGACATGGAAGCCCCCTTCAGGCTGTCCCCTGAACCACACTAGAGGCCTGCTCCCTATGCTCTGGGATCTAAAGGACTAGGACCAGCAATATTTTCTTAGAAGTAGGCTGGATGTAAATTATATAAACGGAAGTACAGAATAGGCCTTTTCACTTGGAATTTCAGCTCTAAGACACATATGTACACTCTTAGACTTCATGGTAAAAACTCAATGCAGAGTGGCCTTGCCAGTCAAATCTGTACAAGACTGTATGGAGAGCACTGTACCAGGCCCTAACCAGCAGCTTCCTTGTGACCATGTTATAATACCACGCCAGTGACAAAGCAGGCACCAACCTCAGGCCCTCCAGGGTCAGTAACCCTTCTGTTGGGCTCAGAGCCCCTGTAGTTGCCAGCTTTGTTTTTGCTTCTTTTCGCCAGGGCTCCCCAATCTGCCAGGGTGTAGGAACCCTATCACAAACTGAGTTGCAAAATAAAAGTTATCAAAGCAGTGCTTTAGTTCACTGGGTCTTGACTTCTGTCCCTGTCCAGATTTTGTCCCTAAGCCCAGATTTCAGGCATGTTGGCAGCAGAATACCTTCTAGGCACTGCCCTTTGAAGTAAACTTTTTGTTCCAGGCGGAATTTTTCCATTTGCTCTGCTGAAGAGAAGTTCAATTCTCGAGACACTGCCTTGCACTTGAGGATTTTCTTGGGAACACGGGCTGGTAAACAAAAAGAAATATTGAAAGCATTTCTGGGAGCTTCTTAGAGATGATTTAGAGCGTATATTATCTATGTTAAATTTCATAAAATGCCTTGGTAACAGAATTACACTTTAATTAAAGGCAGAGGTCCCAAACTGGTCCAGTGCATTTGACTGAAAGATCTTCAAGGAACAACAGATTTAGTGCATCTAAAGGCCTTACCCAGATCCTCTTATCAGGAAAGGGGCTGAATGGGAACCTTCTTTCTATTCTGTTCCCTTGGTTTTTCTTTTATTTCAAGGAGATAAAAACACAAATTCTCTTTCAGAAAAAAGTTGAGATCTTACTTTGTATCTTTGGGTATGTTCTAATGCTAAAATTTCAGCACGAAGTGGGTTTTGGGAAGTAGGAGAAAGAAACATAAGAAAGAAACTAGACATCTCAGCACCACGTGGACTGACGTGCTATGCCTGCAGAGGCCCGTCCCCTGGTGGGTCTCCATTAACTCAGTTCCCTGATGCCTAGGCCTGCTCTGCGTCATCAGCCCTGTGCAGACAAAGGGTGGAAAGTACCTTCATGCTCCACTCCAGGGACTGACAGGTCTTCTGTTCCTTGCCAGAGTATCTTCCCTGTCTCAGCATCCCGAAGGTTCATCCAATTTCTGATCAATATATTAAGGAAAAACAAGGCACTGAAGTGACTCCTACTTTGTACTCTAGGTGTTTCAGATTTGCTCCTATCAACTCTTGTTTATTTTTTAGCAAGTTGACCTAACTGCTAAGTGCCAAGAAAGCAAATAAGAATGTGTAGGAGAGGGATTTCCCTGGTGGTTCAGTGGTTAAGACTTCATGTTCCCAATGCAGGGGGCCTGGGTTTGATCTCTGGTCAGGGAACTAGATCCCGCATGCTGCAACTAAGAGCCTGCATGCCGCAACTAAAGATCCCGCATGCGGCAATGAAGATCCTGCATGCCGCAACTAAGACCCAGCTCAGCCAAATAAATAAATTAAAAAAAAAAAAAAAGAAGAATGTGTAGGAGAGTACAAAAGGCATTTAAAGGAAAAAGCAGAGACCCAGGGGAGATATTTTTGTCTACAACATGAGAACTCAGAGACTGTACACATCTAGAAATTGCAAGAAAGAGGTAGAAAATGAACAGTGCAAAATTTAAAATTTTCCAACAGAATATGACCAGCCAAGATAAAAGACCTAAAGAAACAGATATGAGAGAAATTCCAGTAAATGACTCAGGCAGATTGCCCTACAGCGAAGATCACAGTCCATAAGCTTGACTCACAAGTCCAGACCTCTCACGTAGCTTTTTAGTGGCCTGCTCTTAAATATGAGAAGATAACCAAGGATCACTAGAAACTCAAGAAAGCATTTACTATGAAAGACAGACCAAAACAAAGAGGAAAAAAAAGCAACTTAGAGGAAAAAAAGGCTACAGAGGAAGATACAAACTTTTAAAAATGAGCATTAAAAACAAACACAAAAACAACCAGCAAAACATAATCCTTACAGGGACTTCCCTGCTGGTCCAGTGGTAAAGAATCCACCTTACAATGCAGGGGACATGGGTTCGATCCCTGGTCAGGGAACTAACATCCCACATGCTGCGGGGCAACTAAGCCCGTGTGCCACAACTACTGAGCTCATGCACCTCAACTAGAGAGCCCGAGTGCCACAAACTACAGAGCCTGAGTGCCACAAACTACAGAGCCCATGTGCCCTGGAACCCACACACCACAACTACAGAGCCCATGTGCCCTGGAGCCCATGCACCACAACTAGAGAGAAGCCCGTGCACCTCAACAAAAGATCACGCATGCCTCAACGAAGATCCCATGTGCCACAACTAAGACCCGAAACAGCCAAAAATAAAATAAATAAAAAATAAATAAATCTTAAAAAAACATAATCCTTATATATACTGTACTAAAAATTGTATACCATTGAATTTTGTGTATTTTAGGTGATTTTTCTTTGGCTCAAGGTTAAAACTTTTGAGACTGGTCAACTGATAATCTCTTTCAGTCAGAAAATGCCTTCTAACTTACATATTTATATTTTCTTGTTTCTGTATTGCTCATCATACAATAAATGCATCAACAATACCAGTTAAATAAAAAAAGTATGTTCAGAGGACAAAAAAAACTCTAGGAAAATATACATTTTGATAGCAGAACCAAACAACTCCACGCAAGGGTTGGAAGGCAAAGTTGAGAGATTATTTCAGAAAGAAAAAGAAAAAGACTACAAGGATAGAAAACAGGAGAGTAAAGATGCAAAAACTGGACATCAGTACAAGAGGTCCAACATCTAACTAGCAGGAATTTGAGAAAGAACAGAAAACACCAAGGAGAGGAAGTCATCAGACAAACGAATTCAAGAAAAAGTCCAGCAAGGGCCCAAGTCACATCATTGTGAACTTGCAGAACATCAAGGTTAAAGAGAAGCTTCCAGAGGGAAAATAAGTTGTTACGCAAAGGGTCAAAATCAGAATGAATGAGACTTTTCAACAGGGACTCTGGAGGACAGAAAAAAATGGAGCAGTGCCTTTAAAATTCTCAAGGAAATTATTCCTAAAACTAAAAAAACCTTTACTTTCTCAAGAAACGAACGGTAACATGCTCCTTCAAAGTGACAGGGAAGACCAAGGAAGAGGATGACACTGAATCGAGGAAGCAAGGGATCTAAAACAAGAGACAGGTAAAGGGGTCCTTAGAGTGATGTTGAAGGAGACCCCAAGACAATAGCTCCTTAGCAGGCCTGGAGGGTGACTGGTCCAGGGTCCAGACAGGAGCAAGTCAGAACACTTAGGAAGAGATTTCCTTTTAAGAAGATGAAATTTGGACTTCCCTGGTGGCACAGTGGTTAAGAATCTGCCTGCCAATGCAGGGGACAGGGGTTTGATCCCTGGTCTGGGAAGATCCACATGCCACGAAGCAACTAAGCCCGTGCGCCACAACTACTGAGCCTGCACTCTAGAGCCCGCAAGCCACAACTACTGAGCCCGCGTTGCTGCAACTACTGAAGCCCGCATGCCTAGAGCCCGTAGTCTGCAACAAGAGAAGCCACTGCAATGAGAAGCCCGCGCACTGCAACGAAGAGTAGCCCCCACTCACCGCAACTAGAAAAAGCCCGCGCGCAGCAACGAAAACCCAATGCAGCCAAAAACAAACAAAAAAAAAAATTAAAAGAAGATGAAATTAAAAATAAAGACGAAATTCATAGAATATCTAATGTGTTTATATGGAAAGAGGACTTATTCAGTTAGGGGAGATTTGGAGGTCACGTTAGTGAGAAGTATAGAAAATTGAAGCAAATGAATTAAAAAACCAAGACAATTATTAACATCAGGGAAAAATCAAAGGTGGTACTGGGAGAAAGTAGTAGTCACGGTACACTACATGGCTTCACTGCAAACAGTGTATCGTGATGTAGTGATAATAAAAAGACAGGCTATGGGTCCAATACAATTACCCTGGGAGGATGGGGAAGGAGAAGAGAGTGTATGTGTGATTAAGCGTAAAGTGTGGAGAAAGAACAAAACTCATTTCCATCATGGGAAGTTGATAAATAATGCCCAAAACGGAAACATTAAGACATAACCACAGTGTGCTATTTAGAAATATCAAGATACATACCAAATAAATCAGCTAGAAAGAATTGAAAATAGTTTTCTCTGGGGAGTAGAAAATAGGAATGGGAGCACATGGAATGCTGTTCTTCATTAGACACTGGGTAGAACTATGACTCTAACTGATGTACACACACAACTTTGATAAAGACTAAATTTAAAAAGATAGTCCCAAGTTTTTTTGTTTTTGTTTTTAAAAACAATGAACAAATCATTAAAGGAAAATGAAATTAATATTCTCCATGCATGCTGGCTGAGCCTGAGAAAGATGGTTAATATTTATAAAGACACTGAGCTTCAGATAGATACAGTTTACATGCCTTTTTTTTTTTTTTTTTTTTTTTTGCTGTCTAGCAACCAAACCTTCCCAACCAGCACCCTGCAGCCTCCTTTCCCCCATGGGAGGCAGTGACTGCTTTGCACTACAGCAACTAGAAGATCCAGATCCTTCTCTCCTGGTCATGGTGCAGCTGGGGGCAAGCACGTGAGCTAGGCTTGGACACCTGGGGCCCTGAAGCTGTAGTCACACAAGGATTTGAGGAAAAGTCAGCATTTCTTCAGGGTGGGGCAGCAGGTAGTGCCAACCCCACCTTTTCTGCAGTGTTCCCCCTGTTCCTCCAACTGCAGTCAGTTCTGAAAGCACCAGAGAGCCTTTGAGGGTCTTTCCCATTGTTTGGTAGCTTGCAGTGAGGAACCCTGAACAACACAGTTGATTAGCACCATTACGTACATAATGGTACTACATTTAACCCTCTGGAGAGATTCTTTCTAAGTTTTGTTGCTATATAAAAAAAGTCACAAAAGGGAACCAAGGGTTATCCAGTAGTGTGCCTTGAATGTGACGGGTACCCTAAGCTTCCTATGCCCTTGGTCTGTTTGTGCACTGTCCCCCGACATGAACCCACCATTGCTTTGAAGTTGTGTTGGTTGTGCTACTCTCCTCTCCGTGTGTGTAATCCTAACAAACTCTCCTTGTATGCTCATTGTATTGCTGAATACTGCTGCTCTGCTGTACCTACGTGGTTTTCTCTCCTCTGTTTCATATTTCTACACTCCACTTTTTTTTAACAACTGAATCCAAAAGCAAGTCAAAAGTATCCATACTTGCTTAGGCCATCTCTTACAATTCTAATTACTACACATATTCTTACCCATTCTAGAGTCTCCATATATTAAGAGAAAGCTTCCCCAACTGGAGAAATAAAACAACAGCTACTACTGCTCTAGCAAGTCCACGCTGAGTGCTGATCTAAACAGAACTGCCTTAGACATTTAAGCCCAAGGTTTTCAGAAGACACAGTACTTATTCAACCTGCTGTGTACACGTTTTTTATTCTTTTTCTACAGATAGTCTCTTATGTACAAATACAGCCACACTGGACACCAAACTTTCTTAAATTAAATAACAGAACTAAAATTACTTCTAAAGTTCCAGGCTCACATGCAAGTAGGACATTCCAGCAAAACTACTGCAAGAAAAGCCTTGGGGGCTTCCCTGGTGGCGCAGTGGTTAAGAATCTGCCTGCCAAGGCAGGGGACACAGGTTCAAGCCCTGGTCTGGGAAGATCCCACATGCCGCAGAGCAACTAGGCCCGTGAGCCACAATTACTGAGCCTGCGCGTCTGGAGCCCGTGCTCCGCAACAAGAGAGGCCGCGATAGTGAGAGGCCCGCGAACTGCGATGAAGAGTGGCCCCCACTTGCCACAACTAGAGAAAGCCCTCGCACAGAAACGAAGACCCAACACAGCCAAAAATAAATAAATAAATAAATAAAATTAAAAAAAAAAAAAAAAGAAAAGCCTTGGGGAAGGGGTCCTCCCCACAAAGCAACAGATGGATCAGACCTAGTAGCTTCTACAAAAAGCATTACTACCCATGGCCCAGGTCAGCAAAGAAAAGCCTGGGACCAGGACTTACTCTTCAATCTGTTAGGGGATGAAAAGAAAACAGCCTCAAATTAGAGTATTCTCTCTGATAGTGGATAGTGAATTTAAGTTTCCTATATTTTATAACAAGGGAGAGAGGCTGCTAAAAACACATGTTTTGTCTAATATAAGCATCTCTTCTCTTTATAAATAATCAGATTAAGGACTTAATTATCTTTTTGGGAAATATAGTAAAAAAAAAAAATCTTTGGCCAATTCAACAATTAGGCAGCTCCTGCATGTACCCTAATCAGACACGTGGTCTGGTATGATTTAGGTGCAGTCCAGTGCAGGAGCTGGGGACAGACCTGAGGTAGAGAAGGCAGTCGGCAGGTGGTGGTGGAGTGAGAAGGGAAGGTGTGAGGATTGGAAGAAACCAGTTAGATGAGTGGGGTACTAGGTAAGTAGACACTATCTATTAGTGTCTACATCATGTGCTTCATTTCATAATCCTAACAAAAACCTATGAGATTTCAGCTTCAGTAAATAAAACAACATTAGGGAAATACAACAGAGCTCTATCCAGTGATGCTGGGATGGAGGCTACTTAGAACCCCTCCAAGTTCTGTGATTTTAGGAGTGAAAAGGAAGGCTCTTAGTTCATGATAGAGATGCAGTCATTTGGGAACAGCTTTCTACATCATAAAAATACAAATCCATGATAGCCTATCAGTAAAAAGAAATAAAAATTACTGAGGTAAGTGTCTTAAAATAATAACAATGTGAAAAATTGGTCCACAGAAGAGGAAGCATATTTGGCTAAAAATGTTGGAAATGAAAGGCAAGCTCTGAGGACTGATCATCATCCTGCTGAGAACATTTTTAACAGCTTTTTGCCAACCAGAGTTTTAAAAGAAAAAGAGCCTGAGTTTTAAGACTCAAAGGTCAAGTCACTTCCAGTCTTGAGAGAGGAGAGGATTAGGTGGACAAGCTTTAAGGAGGGGGGGCTGGAGGACTATTTATAAATACCACCTTCTGGGTCAGCCAGGTCTTTTCTCATTTAAAAGCTCCCTGGTGATTTATATGCAGGATGAGCACAAAGGAATGCTCGTTACTAAGGGAGCCTCTGCTTGGAAGAGAGCTGTCCCTGGTAGCTGCTATTCGGAAGTAGGCAGGCAAAAGAAGCACTCATACCTAAAAGTAAGAGCAGCTTAAAAATAAGCTTCAGAGCAAAAGCAATAGTTTGTAAAGTATCAAGCCTTAGAAAGGTAACAAAGGAAAGAAACTGAGACAAACATTATGGAAGAATGAGAGACACTTGGCTCAACATGTGGTCTGGTATGATTTAGGTGCAGTCCAGCGCAGGAGCTGGGGACAGACCTGAGGTAGAGAAGGCAGTCGGCAGGTGGTGGTGGAGTGGGAAGGGAAGGTGTGGGGATTGGAAGAAACCAGTTAGATGAGTGGGGTACTAGGTAAATTTCCTCGAGAGATGTGTATGCAGGAACTGGGATAAAAAGATTTAAAATACTTTGTAACAATCATCTATAGAAGCATTTTGGAAGGAGTACACTGGCCCTTGGGAGCCTTAATTAGTTGTAAATGGAAATAGTCAATATCAATTTTTATATATTAAGCCGAACAGATTCACTGTACATGCCAGTACCTCACCGGCCAGTTGAGGGAGGAAGAAAGAATGAGTGAGATTAGGGGAAGGGAAGAGAATAGAGAGGGGGAATGGGGAAGGCAAAGAGGGTAAAGAGGATAGAAACAGAACACATACAAACAGGGAAAGAGACTCAAGGGAGAGAGTTAAAGGAAAAAAAAAAAAAGACACTGAGAAAAAGAGACAAATAGAAATGCCCACATAAACTCAGAACCAAGAGACAGGGTTAAGACAGAAGGGAACAAAAAGGAAGGGGGGCCTCAGGAAGTTTAGAGATGAGATTCCACAGTTTTTCCTACTTTCATATTGTACTGTAGAGTTGTCTTGGTTAGTGGCTTTCATAGAATGGTTTGAAAATGATGGGTAGAGGAGACTGAGCACTCCAACTATCAAGCCCCTCTGAAAACGTTAATTGGCTGATTCATAGTTTCCTGGAGTTTATCATACAAACTGTGGTTACCAGTGGGGAGAGGGAATAGGAAGGGGCAATACAGGGGTAGGGGAGGTAAGAGGTACAAGCTATTAGGTATAAAATAAGCTACAAGGATATACTGAACAACATGGTGAATATAGCCAATATTTTATAATAACTATAAATGGAGTATAACCTTTAAAAATTGTGTATCACTATATTTATTGTACGCCTGTAACTTATATAATATTGTACAGCAACTATACTTCAAAAAAATCTGTGGTACTTTTGAGAATGAAAGAGGGTGCTAACTGGGAAGCACAGTTAAATGAGTTGGTTCATGTAAAGTGCTTAGAACAGTCCCTGGGCATTTAGGAAGCAGTGTGTTAGCTATTATTATTATTATTATTAATTATCATCTCCAATCTGGCCTCCTTGCTTCCATTCTTGACTCCTCCTCCAACCCATTCTCCTCACAGAAGGAAGTGGTTTCTTAGGACTGCAAATTAGATGTCAATCCCATTTTTTCCCTTCCAGTTAAAAAAAAAATTGAGTCCTTTCCGTGGTTTCCAAGGTCCCCAGTCACTATCCTCTGGTCACAGTGGGCTCCTTCCTCTGTCTCCGAGACAGTAGAGTCTCTTCTGCCTGCGTGATGCCCGTCCGAGAGTTTCTGCCCTTACTCTTTACACCCTCAGGTCCTGGCTTCAGTGGCACCTCCTCAGAGAGACTCTTGGGACCACTCAGCTTCCAGCAGTTTCTAAATCCAAATCTGCCTGACTCCTAAGTCAGGGCTCCGTCTGTGCCCCTAGGCCAACACCTGGCCACACCTTGGCCTCCCTTAAGCAGAAGATTTGTGATATCTCCACTTCCCCTGAGAAAAGGCTAAATACCACTCCACCTTTGTGTATTAGCTTCCTGGTCAAAAACCTTCAATGGATCCTCACAGAGTGATCCAGGGCTCTCCATATATCTCAATGATCTCAAACTATCATTCATTCAATAAATGCTTACTGACAACCTACTAGGTGCCAAATATTGACATCAAAGTTGCATGTAAAAAATTTTAGGCAACATTGTTTCATAAAAAGGGACAAGTGGAGGGAAATAATATTTCTAAATTCATATATTATTTTATTAAAATTATGATCTTAAATATGTATGTAAAAATATTTTTTCATTGGAAAGATAAGAAATTGTCTTATACTCAGGGTCACCTTATATTTGGGCATTATTCTGATAATTTTGTGGGTTTTCTTTACTTAAAACCAAAGAACTTTACTCATTTCCTTCAAGATAATTCATACTCAAGCTGGATAATTTGCAATGATACTGAGATAATTCTCTAATGATATTAACTCCAATCCTGACACCAATCTAAGGATGGAAGATATATAACATTTCGATTCATAGCAATTCACCAAGAAGGGAATTGGCTGACCAAGTGTTATTCTATTTTAGTCTTTTTTAAAAAAATAAACTTTATTTATTTATTTATGGCTGCATTGGGTCTGTTGCTGCACGTGGGCTTTCTCTAGTTGTGGAGAGCAGGGGCTACTCTTCGTTGCGGTGCGCGGGCTTCTCACTGAGGTGGCTTCTCTTGTTGCAGAGCACGGGCTCTAGGCACGCGGGCTCAGTAGTTGTGGCTCGCAGGCTCTAGAGCCCAGGCTCAGTAGTTGTGGCGTACGGGCTTAGTTGCTCCGTGTCATGTGGGATGTTCCCGGACCAGGGATTGAACCAATGTCCCCTGCATTGGCAGGCAGATTCTTAACCACTGCGCCACCAGGGAAGTCCCTAAATAAACTTTTAATTTTAGGATAGTTTTAGATTTACAGAAAAGCTGTAAAATAGTAGAGTTCTCATATAGCCCACACCAGTTTCCCTTATCATAAACATTTACGTTTGTCACAACAAATGAACCGACACTGATACATTATCATTTAATTAAAGTCTACAGTTTGTTCAGATTTCCTTGGTTTTAATGTAATGTCCTTTTTCTGTCCTAGGATCCCACATTACATTTAGTTGTCATGTCTCCTGAAGCTCTTCTTGGCTGTGAGAATTTCTCAGACTTTCCTTGTTTTTGATGACCTTGTTGAGGAGCACTTGTCAGGTATTTCCTGAGTGTCTATCAATTGGGGTTTGTCTGATGTTTTTTCTCATGATTGTGGGTTTTGGGGAGGAAGATCACTGATGTAAAGTGCCATTTTCATCACATCGTGTCAAGGGTACATACTATCAACATGACTTATCAGTGTTGATGTTGACCTCAATCGCTTGGCTGAGGTAGTGCTTGTCAGTCTTCTCCACTGGAAACAGTCTTTTGCCCTTCTTTCCATATTTTACTCTTAGAAGGTAGTTGCTGTACACAGCCTAAATTAAGGGGTGGGAGTTACACTCTACCTCCCTATGGTAAGAATAACTATATAAATTATTTGGAATTATGCAGTGGAGATTGGTCTTTTCTCCCATTTATTTTTAAATCCAATTATTTATTTATATCAGTCCAGTTGGTTTTATTATCAAATGACTGTGCTCTGATACCTAAATTTTTATCTACAACATGAAAATGTTTCAACACTAAGTGATCTGTTTAAACATATTTATTTAAGATGTTCACCTATAAGTCTCAGGGATTCATTTGGATTGTGGGGATAAGATAGAGACCACAGTATATATTAGTATATAGTCACAAGGAAAAGCTGACAGAGGAAAACAAAATTGGTTTGGAGCAGAACACCTGGATTAGGGTTCAATTTCTACCACATAATAGCTGTGTGATCTTAGATAAGTCATTTATCCTGCCTGAGTTTTAGTTTGTCAACTACCAATAATACCAAAGCCTTAAGGTTATTGCAGGATTATATGAAATGCCTACAAAAATGGTTTATAAAGTGTTAAACATGATACAAATGTAGGACATTATTATATCATAATTATTCAGGATTGGAAAAAGCAAAAAAAAAAAAAGGAAGTAAGTTCTTCTGAGCTATTTCAAATTCTCTAATAAAAGCATATTATCTTAAATGCTGTATAATATTCAATAAGGGAAAAATTAGAAGTTAGTTGTATTAGTTAATGTTTGACTTTGGTTTTACTCACTCAAAACCTTATAATTCCTAGAAAATCTGTTGCAGTGCTTTTTGTTGCTCATATATTAATCAGCATTTCTTTTCCCATCTTCATCTGTTTAAGAGAACAGGTAAGACCTAATTCTACTTTATACTTGTAAATACATATATACTAAATATTAGATATACAGAAAGCAGAAATTGTATTTAGGGGTTTGAGTAGCTTAACCTGGAAAAAATAAAGGCAGGGATGGCTCCCTTAGTTTTAGAATTTCAAATAAAACCTAACTTTAATTCCTTCTGGTTTTCTACTTCACTCACATTTTACACTGATATGTATTAACTAAGAGTTAGGTAGATTTTTTTTTTATTTGAGAAAAATCACTAGAAAATGATTTTTTCTTCTATTGGCGCTTGTTGTTAAAGCTAGTTCTCTCAAAGTATTTTTTTCTCCTTTATATTGTTGGTACGATAGCCTCCCAACTAATTTTTCTCCTTCAATCTCTAGTCCATTGTTTCTTCAAGTGTGGTTTGATGATCTTGTTAAAAAAGCTGTTTCCAAGGCCTTATCTCAGACCTATTTAATCAGAATCTTTTCAGGTGAGGTCTGGGGATGCTCATTTTACACTTTAAAAAAATATTTATTTATTTTATTTATTTATTTGGCTGTGTTGGGTCTTTGTTGTTGTGCGCGAGCTTTCTTTAGTTGCGGCGAGCAGGGGCTACTCTTTGTTGCAGTGTGTGGGCTTCTCATTGCGGTGGCTTCTCTTGTTGCGGAGCAGGGCTCTAGGTGCGCAGGCTTCAGTAGTTGTGGCATGCGGGCTCAGGAGTTGTGGCTCACGGGCTCTAGAACGCAGGCTCAGTAGTTGTGGTGCACGGGCTTAGTTGCTCCGCAGCATGTGGGATCTTCCCGGAGCAGGGCTCAAACCCGTGTGCCCTGCACTGGCAGGTGGATTCTTAACTACTGCACCACCAGGTAAGTCCCAGGGGATGCTCATTTTAAAAAGCAATTCTGGACTTCCCTGGTGGCACACAAGTTAAGAATCCGCCTGCCAGTGCAGGGGGACACAGGTTCGAGCCCTGGTCCAGGAAGATCCCACATGCCGCAGAGCAACTAAGCCCGTTCACCACAACTGCTGAGCCTGCGCTCTAGAGCCCACGAGCCACAACTACTGAGCCCACGTGCTACAACTACTGAAGCCTGGGCGCCTAGAGACTGTGTTCCCCAACAAAGACAAGCCACTTCAATGAGAAGCCTGCGCACCACAACTAAGAGTAGCCCCTGCTCGCCACAACTAGAGAAAGCCTGCATGCAGCAAGGAAGACTCAATGCAGCCAAAAATAAATAAATAAATAAGCAATTCTATGTGCAATAAAATTGAAGTACCACTTGTCTAGCCTTTACAATCTAATACACTGTGACTAGAGTTACATTCCTAAAGTACAAGCTGGATCATATCATTACTTCCTCTTCATAAACCTTCAAAAGACTTTCACTTCAGAGAAAACTTCCTAACTTCTTAGCTTGGCATTTAAAATTCTTTACATTGTGGCACAAACATGTCTCTAGTCTCCCTTTCTGCTTCACAGCCCTTCCTATCCCTTCCTGTACCCCATTCTCATCTAGGCACAGTGAGTATACTATGCCCCATGCACCTCTATGCTCTCTGGTCAGCTTGGGCACTTGTTTGAAGTCTCTCAGGAGAGGAACCAGAAAGATCAAGAGAGTTGAGTTGCCTTTTGGAGACCTAATCAAGTGTTATGATCACCACAAGGCCACACCAGACAAGCTGATAAAAGGAGGTGGGAAGAAACCTTTCTTTAGCTTAGAGGACCCCTGTGGAGGCAACCATGACAGAGGGAAATGGGAGTAACAAAGACACAATAATTATCATTGGCAGAAGCTGGCTATAATTGCCCCAGATGTACCAATTGCAGAGCAAAGGCACCCATATCACCCCAAGAAAATCTCTCTAAAATACATCAAGTGTGACCAGTCTTTACTTCCATCGAGAGAAGGAAACACCCTTTGTCCTTTTCATATAATGCCGTAAATGTTGTACAGCAAAACTTGTTCCAAAAAATGGCAGCTTCTCATCGTGTGATGGGACTAAGAGAAAGGCAACAAAGCAGAGCTGTTCAGTACCCTAACCAAAGTCACACAGTTGAGAGGCAGCAGCCCAGGATTTGGAATGATGGTCAGACTCTGAAGCTTAAGCTTCTTCCACTATTCCCGCTGCCTCCCCATGAAAGGGAATAAAGCAACGATAAAACAACTGTCTTAGTCTTCGTGCTCCTTCTTACCCTTTCCTCCAAAGATTAAAATTCACCCTTGTTTCTATTACAACTTTTAAAATTACCATGTTTTTTTCTTAATGAAATGAAAAACAACTTATTTGTAAAAAGACCCAGAAAAACTCTTAAGTCTTCAGCACTTCTAGAAACACCAAACTGCTCAAGCCAATGGCAATTCTGGTTTCAGTCATTGGCTCCTATTCTAGGTGAAGCTGACTGCTCATGAAGTGATTCACAGGTAAAATATAGCTTTTAATTCTTTCAACCATTAGTAGTTCAGGTCTCCCTTAGTTTGCTCATTCTCCTATATCCTGAGTTTGCAGTCTTTGGATGATGCAGAGTTGAGGGAGACTATTAGGCTATGGAAGAGGAATATACATTTTTAACAATGGATGAAAAGAAATATTTTGTATTTAAGGAAGAGAATGGGTCAAGAAGTGTTGAGTAAGGAGAAATAAAGATGCTATGTATAAAGTAAGCCATGGGGAAACACTAGAAGCATTCCCTTTAAAGTCAGAAGTAGGACAGAGATACCTTCTAGCACCACTATTATTTACTTTATTCTGGAGGTACTAGACAACACAATTATAAGAGATGAGAATATGAAATATAAAAATTGGAAAAGAGAAAATAAAATTATCATTATTTGCAAGTGATATGACTATATATCTGGAAAACCCAAAAGAATCAAAAGAAAACCTACTGTAAATAATAAACAAATAAGGATGCTTGGCCCAAAATTAATACTATATTAACAAAAAGCAGAAAATATAATGGAGTGAAAAATCTCACAAGCAAAAGCAACAAAAAAGTTAAATACTTAGGAAGAAACATATCAAGAAAGTTGTAAGCTCTGCAAGAAAAAAAAAAAAACCTCTAAATGCAACTGAGGGACACAAAAGAAATATTAAATAAATGGAAAGACCTTAATTTTGGATGGAAAAATTAATGTCATAAAGATTAAGCTGTAAATTTAATGCAATCCAAATAAGTGTAACCATAGGATTTTTAAAAAACCAGGTAAACTGAATTTAAAATTCATATGGACAATATGAGAATCATCAGGAAAATCCTGAAGAGTAACAAGAAAAAGGTAACAAGAAATACATTCTTCCAGATATTAAAACTTATAAAGCTATAGTAATTAAAATAGTATGTAGAGCTGAATGTGACCAGGCAGGTCAATGGAAGAGAACAGAAAATTGAACAATGGAAGAGAATAGAAAAAATCATATGGAATTTAGTATATATTAATAGAGACATTTAAAATCAGCGGCAAAAAAGATGGACTACTGAATAAATAGTGTTAGGACAAAAGGGTGGCCATACAGAAAAATTAAATCTCTACCTCACTCCTTCCATTAAAATGTATTTCAGATAGATCAAATTTTAAAAAGGAAGGAAGGAAGGAAGGAAGGAATAAAGGGAGGAAGGAAGGGAAAAAATACAAAGGGAAATGTGGGAATCTTTTTTATAATCTAGGAGTGGGAAAAGTCTAATATGATGAAAAATCCAGAAGTCTTTATAGGAAGTTTCTTCCTTCTCTGACCAAACCTGCAAACTGCCAGAAATCCTCACTTCCCACTGTCATTGCTTTATTCCTCCCACTTAAAGCCTGTAGAGGCTCCCTATTTCATATATAATTTATTCCTCCACTTGATTTAAAAAAAAAACAGTCCAGCTTTTAAACTGCAAAAAAGTTTTAGTTTTCACTATATAACCTTTTATACTGTTTGAAAAAATTTTAATCTGTATATTACTTAAAAGTAAAAGCACAAATAACTTTGGTAAAAATCACTTCCTAATTATTAACCAAAGGACAGGCCTAATTTTTCATGCCCTAGGTCACTTGAATTTCTTTCTTTCTTTGGAAGTTTTTCTCTTTAGTGATGACTTGAGCCTGGGTTCCTCCCTACTCTAATATATAGTAACTTCTGCAGAAGGAGAGAATTCCAGTAGGATCTGTTGAATTAGATCAGATTAATCTTTGCAGCAGCTTCTGCCATGTCAACTCTGGTGTCACTAGTTTCACTTCACTAAAGGCAGGGGTGTGTGCCTTCTTTAAACAGAGGGGCAGAATTACCAGGCCACATGTTTGTACCTCCTGGCTAAAACAGACACTATAACCAGCCATCTCTGAACGAATCAAGATTTAAAAATGAGCTTCTACTTGCCAAACGGCCCTCCTCAATGCCTATTTTTGTCTTCCTCTGTCTGATTTTCTAGTACTTGCTCCCCATTACACTTCCCTTTATTCTGAACTCTCATAGGCTTTTAGCAGGTGTTTTGTGTACTAGTTACTGTTTCCCTAATTTGATTATGGGTTTCTTGAGGGCAGAGGTGTTCCCACTCATTGAGTTTATAGCAGAAACAGGGAAATCTTTGGCTGTGAGTTCCTGGCTTTTGTGTCACATCAGTCAGTACCTTTCCAGTGTGCCAAAAGTAATTAGCAAAAATTTTATTTTGGAGGGGGGCGTAATAGGGCTAAGAAGGATGAACAATGAAGAAATCGCTTATAAATTATTAGGTCTAGGGTACTCTACATAAGGGTAGTCAATATTAGTTTTTTATAGGGTACATTTTCTTAGGAAGGATTTTTATTTTAGGATTATGTTTGAATTAAGGCAAAAAAGGGACCTATTTCTTAATTAGCATTTTATTTTTATTCTACTTTGTAAAGTACAACTTATCTCTTTTTCATGGCACTTATTAACAGGTATCTTAGAGTTACTGTACAGTTGGGGTTTTTTTGTTTGTTTGTTTTTGCCGTGCCTTGTGGCATGCGGGATCTTAGTTACCACTCCCTGCAGTGGAAGTGCGGAGTTTTAACCACTGGACGGCCAGGAGAGTCCCTACTGTACTGTTCTTATTTACTTAGAACTTGGTTACCGTTTTCAGTCTTCCTAAAAAAATAATCAAATTCTAGAAATAATCTTTTCCTGCCATTTTAGTAACAGTTTAGAATTATAAACTTTGGAAAATGTAATCTCTTAAAGATGCTACCAAAGTCAAAACAGGGGCACATTCCTAAACTATGCCAGAGAAAACAAAGACCATTAGCTCTATTAGCTTGAAATGTGACGGAGTACAAAGGAAACATTTTTTTTTTAACATCTTTATTGGAGTATAATTGCTTTACAATAAGGAATCATTTTTAAATGGGCAATTATTATTAGAAATAAATAGCACAGTCTCCTTTATATTTTCATACTAGTTTTAGAGATTGGATAATTTGTAAAGATAAATATCTGCTTGCTGATCATTTGAATGCACACACTTAACTAGAAAAAGGTACCACATCTAAGATCCTGTGAGATTCCTTAATATAAGAGGAGAGAGAGATTGAAAGGGAGAGAGAAGAGAGAGAGAGAGAAGAGGGAGAGAGGAGAGAGAGGAGAGAGAGGAGAGGAGAGAGAGAGAGAAGAGAGAGGGAGAGAGAGAGAGGAGAGGTGGAGAGGGACGGGGAGAGAGGGAGAGAGGGTGGGTGAGAGTGAGAGAGAGAGAGAGAGAGAGAGAGAGGAGAGGAGAGAGAGGAGAGAGAGGAGGGAGCGGCGGGGGGGGGAGAGAGAGAGAGGAGAGGAGAGAGAGGAGAGAGAGGCGAGAGAGGGGAGAGAGGGGAGGGAGGGAGGGAGAGAGGGAGAGGGGGAGAGAGAGAGAGAGAGAGAGAGAAAGAGGGAAGGGGAGGGGGGAGAGGGGGAGAGAAAAAGAGAAAGAAAAACAGAGAGAGAGAGAGAGAGAGAGAGTGAGCCTGCTTTTTTATACAGCTGAATTTAATGTTAGCAATTTAAAACAGTTGTGTGAAAACGAAGGGTTTCTTTAAAAATTAAAAAAAATTAAATGGTTTAAAACGCTCTGCAGGAATTTACTGTTTTAAAGGTACCAAATAAGTTACCTTATAAATGGAGTAAATTTTCTGTAATATTAATGTTTAAAGCCCTAATTTGAGAGTTATAAGTGAATTTCTGTTTACTGTGATTTCTTCAGGCAGGGCACATCCATGGTAAGTCTTCACTGTGATAGGAAAGAATGTCAGTCATATTAGATAACAACTTCTGAAGATTATACCCTACTTAGATACAATCATGTTTCAGATCTGAACCACCTAAAAGCCAGAACTTAATTTGTCACACCACTGTAATATATCTTTCCCTACCACACAAGACCTCTCTCTTAAAAAAAGAATTCCTTTGATGTCTTCATAAAGTTACATTTTTTTCCTTTTTTTAAGCCAAAGAACCTGGAATGCATTACTGTCACATCAATGACACCGTATAATTAGCATACACTTTCAATATGACCTCAAGCAAGGGCCAAGACCAAATTATCTATATGGGAAACAACTTCCAGGGCAGCACTAACTTTATTCAACCAAGAGAACCTGAAATTCTCTGCTATATTAGTATTTGCTGGCAGAGGAGGCTGCTGTCAATTTGCTGCTGTCACATTATTTTCCTTTGTCTCAGTCAGAAGCCACAGGGGAGGGCTACAGGGTTTGCTTTTGACTTGAAACAACAGCAGAGGTTATGGATTCCCTCCCCTGCCTAACTTGACTCCTGGCTCCTCCCCTGGAAACAGGGTAAAACTGGGGACAGAACATACCAAACAGGACAAGCAATCTGCTATTCCATGAAGCTTTTGGTTGGCCACTTGGGGAACATGGAAATGTCTGTCAGAGGAAGGAAAATAAGGAAATTCTGTAGAGCTGGCTTTAACAAGGAGGTCCACTAGCTTCCTTGTTACCCTCTATGTTTCTTTGCTCCACTTCTCACTTCTTTTAATACACATTGCTGAGTCTGACTGTAAATACGATAGCTGAAAAGCAGCTGGTTCCACAACTGTCTTGCACGGTTATTCACCAAATGGACTCTCAGGGTAATCCTAGAACGTATGTTACCCAGGGAAAACAAGAGCTGATGGTACTGTACCAATGTCCATTTCCTGGTTTTGATAATATACTGTGGCTATGTAAGCTGTTATCATTGAGGGTCACTGGGTGAAGGGTACAAGGAAACTCACTGATCGATTTTCACAACTTCTTGTGAGCTAAAATTATTTCAAAACGAAGTTTAAAAATAAAAAAATAGACAGACACCCATATGTACATCCACACTACTAGTTTCTAAGACAGCATTTAAGACTCAAAGGCTGTGCTTTTCTTTATGGCCTTCAATATCCCATTGTTGTTCTACTTTACTTATGTTTAAACTTTATCACTTAGTTTTTTTCCTTACTGGTAACAGAGTAAATGATATTCAGTAACATAACAAAGATTTCAATAGGGAAATAAGGCAAACAGAGGCCTTATTTCCAAGTGAAGTTAAAGAGAAACTGTAGAAAGGGTCACAAGGAGGAGATTTCTTGTCCTCCTTTGACTGTGGTTTATCTCTCATGCTGAGAATTATAGGTTTTGGGGTGGGGGAAAGATGCAGAAGAGTTAACCAGTTAACCAGCTGCTGAGTTAAACAGCTGGTGGTGGTTTTGGACCCAGGTAACTAGAAAAGTAATGGTACCTTATAAAAAAATTTAAGAGAAAAAAAGAATTTTATTTTCGAGAGGAGGGGAAAAGAGTTGGTAACAGTATGGCAAAGGAGGATGCAACACGGAGGCCCCTCAAAAACCTCAAGGACGAAAAAACATGCAGAACATGTAGGTGGTAGTAGTAGTGGGAAGTACACTAACGAATACTTCAAGCTACAATAATTAGTTTGGAACTAGCATAAAAATAGGCAGACCGATATACTAGAAAACATAGCCGTGACCCCAGCGTATATTAAAACTTCTATACTATACGCTATATTCCAAATCACTGAAGAAAAATGGCTAATTATCTCACATTCTTTACTATAATACACTACAATTGGCCTCAAGAATTAGATATAAAGAAAATATAGGTGAATATTTATGTGACCTAAGGATGAAAAAGCCCTCTAAACAGACATGCAAAAGAAAAAAATCATAAAAAGAGTAAAGAGTGTATAATTTGATAAAAAATAGTTCAAGACTCGAGTGGTTTCAGCCAGAGAGGGAGAGTACTAGGGTTGGGGACAGAGATCAAAACAGACTAGTTTATTCAAACTGTTTTAAGTTTTTACAAGAAGAATATATTTGTTTATTACTTGAGTTAATTTAATTTAAAAAGTATCTCAGAAAGTCAAACCATAGAACACCTGCTACCTCAAAATCATCATAAACAAAGTTAAGTCAAATGAAAAACTAGAAAAATATAATATGACAAGCAAAGGGACAAGGTCTTTACTATACAAGGAGCACTTACGTAAGAAAAAGACAAAATGGCTCAAAAGAACACTAGGCAAAACATGGGGGAAATGCAAGTTTTCACCTGTCAGACTGGCCCCCTGAGCCTGGCCCTCAGAGAAGGTGAGGGAGAAAGAGCCGTGTCTCCCCAGGGTTTCCAAGGGAGGTGCCTCCCTGGGGGAGGACAAGGTTTCAGAGAGGCAAGCAGGCGGGAGGGAGGGCTCCAGGAAGAGCTCCTGGAGGGAGGAGGCTGGTTTTAGAATGGAAAAGGGTTTTCTGACAGGGTGGTGTTGGGGAGGCCTGGGTGGAGTATAAGGCAAGGGGATGAGACCACCAGAAAGGACCGGTGCCTGGAGGAGCCTGCATTTGGGGAGGGTACAGGAAGTTTATGGAGTCACTGAATCATTTATAGCCTATTCTCAAGGTTTCCGACTTTACAAAATTATTTTGGTGCCAAAATTGCCCAAGGGCTTTGTTTCTTTGGGCATTGACCTTTCTGACCTTCCTTTCCAGTCAGTCACCAAGTCCTGCTATTTTCTTCCATTAAAATGCAGTTTCGGGCTTCCCTGGTGGCACAGTGGTTAAGAATCTGCCTGCCAAGGCAGGGGACACGGGTTCGAGCCCTGGTCTGGGAAGATCCCACATGCTGCGGAGCAGCTGGGCCCGTGAGCCACAATTACTGAGCCTGCGCGTCTGGAGCCTGTGCTCTGCAATGGGAGAGGCCACGACGGTGAGAGGCCCGTGCACCGCGATGAAGAGTGGCTCCCGCTCGCTGCAACTGGAGAAAGCCCTCGCACAGAAACGAAGACCCAACACAGCCAAAAATAAATATAAATAAATTAATTAATTAATTAAAAAAATGCAGTTTCAAATTTTTTCCCCCCTATCCAATCTGCACACTACTGCCAGACTGTTGTTTCTAAAGTATCACTTGGATCAGGTCTCCTCCCTGCTCAAAAACCTTTCAGTGCTTTCTACTGTCACTGGATCAAGTAAAGACACACACACTCATCCGCCACCCTGAGGTGTCTCTGGTTCACTTCAAAAACATCTGCTCCAGCCAAAGTGGTTCAATCACAGACCTGTCCCTAAATGTGACACCACCCCCAAAACCTTTTTTGTGCTTTGCCTAAGCTGATTTCACACTCGAAACACCCTTTCCTTTTTACTTCTCCATAGTCTAGCATCCTTTCACGTTGAGTTTCATTCCCTCATCAGTATACAATGTGGTTAAAGCACAGGCGTGGAAACTCACAGCCCTGGTTATAATCATGGCTCTGTCATTTGTGACCTTGGGCTTAGTTTCTTAAGGCTTAGTTTGCCTCAACTCCAAAATGTAGTAAATACTTTTACGACTTTTGTGAAGATTCAGTAAGAACTGATGTACATAAAACTAATACAGTGCCTGGAACACAGTAGATTAGTAGTAGTGCCTGGAAACTCACTAGATTAGTATTCATTGTTATTGTCCAAACACACTCTTTTCTCTGAGTGTAAAGTTTTTCTTACTAGCTGGTAATAGCTTGTGTGCACTGCTGTTTTCTCTCTTTATTTAAACTTTTTATACTTCTTAACACTCAATGTGCCAAGCCCTGTGTTAGGTGCTTTACAAACACAAAACCACATGAGTTAGGTACCGCTCTATCACTTCACTTTCTGGATGGGAAAACTGAGTTTGGAGATATTAAAAACCTTACCTAATATTAAACAGCTAGTAAAGAGTAGAAGGAAGATGCAGGTGATTCTTTGATTGATCTATTTTTAAGATTGAACATTGCCTAGGACTTTCATGAATGCTCGTTGGGCAGTCCTAATGAGTCAGGTCTGGTCTTCCCTCACCTGGAGATTTCTCCCAGGGAGAACTGAGCACTGTCACTAGATCCGGCTTCAGCATCACTCTCCAAACAGCCAGAGCCTGGGCTTTCCTCCAGGGACCACCATGACCCTTTGACTTTCAGAAAGAAAGCATACTAGCAGCCCCATGTTTTGTTATAAGAAGAGAGGAAGATCATTTCCAGAGTCAGAAATCATGCCATAAGGCATCAAGAACAAAAACCAGGTTTCCATCAGCAAAAAGCACCTTTCTGAGGAGAAAAAAAAGAGAGGCTCTTAATAGAAAGAGCCAAGCCTTCTGGGTACAGAAGAGGCCAACTTTTCCCAAAGGTAACATTTAAAAGACTGTGAGTCTTAAGAGTCAGAAAGACAAAACCCTAAAGGGCAAGGGAAGGACAGACCCCACTATTAATTTATTCTTCACTCTGATGACAGTGCCAGTACATGCAATTAGAATTTTTTTTTTTTGGTAAGAATTGAAAAAAGACAAAAATGAACCATTACGTTAACTGATACTATAATTATGTTTACAGACTGATTTCCAGTGGAATCATTACACATTAGGCCTCTTTAGGAGCCTACAGTTTTCAGACTGTGAAAAAGCATTGCCTCTGAGTGAAACCTACAAATTTTATCTCCCTAACTCTAAAGATAAAACTGTTTTGGCTGATAAAGGTTAAAGAACTCCGCTAAAACAACCAGACAAAAGAAACCAACAGCAAAACAACAAAACAACAACAACAAAAAGCAAACTTCTCATGTCTCGGAGAGTTAACATACACTGAGCTAAGGCTCAGTGTATGTTAACTCCCTGAGTTGGGAGACTGGGATTGATGGATGACCAACAGGGGTTCTGAGGTTTCGTCCTTCATTCATCCACTTGTCAAATTCTGCTCAGAGGCTCTTTGCTTGTGGAAGGAGGGCAAAGAACTTTTTTCTCTACGATGCTTTTTGTTATTCTCTCCTGCAGGTCAAAAGAGAATTATGAGGACTGTTCAAATAGCATTAAGATGGCAATATTTCCCAAATTCAACTTGATCACTATCAAAATCCCAGCTGGCTTTTTTTGCAGAAATCGAAAGACTGATTCTAAAATTCATATGGAAATCAAGGGACTCAGAGTAGCCAAACAATCTTGAGAAAGAAAACAAAGTTGGACAAATCACACCTCCTGATTTCAAAACTTGCTACAAAGCTACAGTAATCAAGATGGTGTGGTACTGGCATAAGGATAGACATATATATCAATGGACTAGAATTGAGAGTCCATAAATAAACCTCACATTTATGGTCAAATGATTTTCAACAAGGGTGCCAAGACAATTCAATGGGAGAAAGAATAGTCTTTTCAACAGATGGTGCTGGGACAATGGGCTATCTACATGCAAAAAAAATAAAGTTGGACCCCCAACTCTCACACCATACATAAAAATTAACTCAAAGTGGATCATAGGTCCAAATGTAAGAGTTAAAATTATAAAACTCTTAGAAAAAATATAGGAGTAACTCTTTGTGACCTTGGGCTAGTTAAAGCCTTCTTAGATAATGACAGACTAGAAAAACACAAGTGACAAAAGAAAAAATAAATTGAACTTCATCAAAGTTAAAAACTCTTATGCTTCAAAGGAAACCATTAAGAAAATGCAAAAACAGGGGACTTCCCTGGTGTTCCAGTGGTAAAGAATCCACCTTCCAATGCAGGGGATGTGGGTTCGATCCCTTGTCAGGGAACTAAGATCCCACATGCTGCAGGGCAATTAAGCCCGTGTGCCAAAACTACTGAGCTCGTGCGTCTCAACTAGAGAGCCTGCATGTTGCAAACCACAGAGCCCACGCGCTCTGGAACCCATGCACCACAACTAGAGAGAAGCCCATGGGCCCCAACGAAGAGCCTGCATGCTGCAAGGAAAGATCCTGCATGCCTCAACAAAGATCCCATGTGCCACAACTAAGACCCGACGCAGCCAAAAATAAAAACAAATAAATAACTAATTAATAAGTATTAAAAAAAAAAGAAAACAGAAAAACAACCCACAGAATGGGAGAAAATATTTGCAAATCATAAATCTGATAAGGGAATTGTATCCAGAATATATAAAGCACTCTTACAACTCAATAATAAGACAAATAACCCAGTTAAAAAATGGACAAGAATCGGAACAGACATTTCTCCAAAGAAAATATACAAATATGGAGAAAAGGGAACCCTCTTGCACTGTTGGTGGGAATGTAAATTGATACAGCCACTATGGAGAACAGTAGGGAGGTTCCTTAAAAAACTAAAAACAGAACTACCATATGACCCAGCAATCCCACTGCTGGGCATATACCCAGAGAAAACCATAATTCAAAAAGACACATGCACCCCAATGTTCACTGCAGCACTATTTACAATAGCCAGGTCATAGAAGCAACCTGGATACCCATCGACAGACAAATGGATAAAGAAGATGTGGTACATATGTACAATGGAATATTACTCAGCCATAAAAGGGAATGAAATTGGGTCATTTGTAGAGATGTGGATGGATCTAGAGACTGTCATACAGAGTAAAGTAAGTCAGAAAGAGAAAAACAAATATCGTATATTAACACATATATGTGGAACCTAGAAAAATGGTACAGATGAACCGGTTTGCAGGGCAGAAATAGAGACACAGATGTAGAGAACAAACGTATGGACACCACGGGGGAAAGTGGCGGGGTGGGATGAATTGGGAGGTTGGGATTGACATATATACACTAATATGTATAAAATAGATAACTAATATGAACCCGCTATATAAAAAAATAAATAAAATAAAATTCAAAAAAAAGGGGCTTCCCTGGTGGTGCAGTGGTTGAGAATCCGCCTGACAATGCAGGGGAGACGGGTTCGATCCCTGGTCCGGGAAGATCCCACATGCCACGGAGCAACTAAGCCCGTGTGCCACAACTACTGAGCCTGTGCTCTAGAGCCTGCGAGCCACAACTACTGAGCCTGCGTGCCACAACTATTGAAGCCCGCACTCCTAGAGCCTGTGCTCCGCAACAAGAGAAGCCACTGCAATGAGAAGCCCGCACACCGCAATGAAGAGTAGCCCCCGTGCACCGCAACTAGAGAAAGCCTGCGTGCAGCAACGAAGACCCAACGCAGCCAAAAATAAATGAATAACAGAAAAAAAAAATTCATGAAAAAAAAAATTCATAAAAAAAAAAAAATTCAAAAAACCCCCCGAAAATATACAAATAGCCAAAAGCACATGAAAAGATGTTCAACATCATTAGTCATCAGGGAAATGCACATTAAAACCACAACGAGATACTACTTTATACCCTCTAGGATAAGTATTCTCAGGAAGACATAGCGTGGATGATGATGTACAGAAATTGGAACCCTCATATACTGCTGTTGGAAATGTAAAATGGTGCAGCCACTTTGGAAGAGTCTGGCAGTTTCTCAGAAGGTTAAACAGAGTTACCATACGGCCCAGCTATTCCACTCCTAGGTATATGCCCAAGAGAAATGAAAACATATGTTCACACAACAACTTGTACATGAATGTTCATAGCAGCATTACTCATAATAACCAAAAAAAGTGAAGACAACCCAAATGTTCATCAACTGATGAATGGATAAACAAAATGTGGTATATCCACACAATGGACTACTATTTGGAATTAAAATGGAATTAGGTACTGATACATGCTACAACATGGAAGAACCTTGAAAACAATATCTTAAGTGAAAGAAGCTAGTCACAAAAGACTAAATATTCTTTGGTCCCATTTATATGAAATATCCAGAATAGTCAAATCTATAGAGACAGAAGGTAGATTAATGGTTTCCTAGAGCTGGGTTGGGAGGGTAGAGGAAACGGGGAATGCCTGCTAATGGGTACAGGGGTTTCTTTCAGGGTGATGAAATGTTCCAAAAGTGATTGTGTTGATGGCTGCACAACACTGTGAATACACTAAAAACCACTGAATTGTACATTTTAAATGGGTGAATTGTATCTCAATAAAGCTATTAGATATGTACTTTAAAAAGAACTACAGAGATATCAGAAAAAGCCTTCAAAATTAATGAAAGGGTCATAAAATGTCTCAAAAAGCAAAAATCCAGAAAAGAATCAGAGAGACACTTGGTAAGTATGTGGAAAAGGAATCTGTAGGACTAGAAAGGATCTAGCAGAAAGTTAAAATATTCTTGGTCTGGATCTATTCTGAAAAACAAATTAAAGAAACACATGACAGGAGGGATAAACTGGGAGTTTGGGATCAACATATACACACTACTATATATAAAAGAGATAAACAACAAGAACCTACTGTATAGCACAGGGAACTATATTCAACATCTTGTAATAACCTATAATAGAAAAGAATCTGAAAAAGAATATACATATATATATATATAACTTTGCTGTACACCTGAAACTAACACAACTTTGTAAATCAACTATACTTCAATAAAAAAACCAAAACATATTATATATCAATTCTATCTCAATAAACTTAGAAACAAATTAAAAAAACACGAGCGGGAGAGTCTAACACAACCTGTTCTACCTTTTTTTTTGAAGTTTTATTTTATAAATGACAAAAAAGGGATGGTTTGCATATGAACTCTTTAGATATAGGAAAAGCTTAGTAGTAATTTCTCATGCCAAATCCACCTTCCACCCTAATGTTTTCTGAACCATTGCTTTAATAATAATAAAAAAATACAGAATTAGGCTATCAAATCTACTAAGGCCATCAATGAAATCCATCATTCATTTGCGTAGTACCTTAAAGTTCATAAATCACTTTTATACCTATTATCTCAGCTGACCCTCTTGAAGCAGGTATCACCCCCATTTTAAAGATGAAGAAACAGCCTCAGAGACATTAACAGGCACTTAAAGCCTCACAGCTAGTGAGAAGTATAGACAGATTAGAACCCAGGTCTTGCTCTACTAAGCCACCTTCTAAGTTTATAAAGAAATTGCTCTTTTGTATAGAATATTTCTTTAGTAAATACAATTTTTTTCTTGAATTTTCTCTTACATATAGTGTTAGGAACTAATTTGAAATAGCAATTTGGTACATATTGAAACAGTTTAATATGTAGTATAACATATATTCTACACTAATCTCAATCATATATTCCATTTTTAAAAAATAAAAAAACAATTACTCAGGGAGTTCCTTGGCGGTCCAGTGGTTAGGACTCAGTGCTTTCACTGCCTTGGCCCCGGGTTCAACCCTGGTTGGGGAACTAAGATCCTATAAGCCTCATGGCATGACCAAAAAAACCGAAAAAAACAATTACTCAGGGGGCTTCCCTGGTGGCGCAGTGGTTGGGAATCTCCCTGTTAATGCAGGGGACACGGGTTCGAGCTCCCACGTGCCGCGGAGCAACTGGGCCCGTGAGCCACAACTGCTGAGCCTGCGCGACTGGAGCCTGTGCTCCGCAATGAGAGAGGCCGCGATAGTGAGAGGCCCGCGCACCGCGATGAAGAGTGGCCACCGCTCGCCGCAACTAGAGAGAGCATTCGCGCAGAAACGAAGACCCAACACAGCCAAAAATAAATAAATAAATAAATAAATTAAAACGAAACTGGAAATAATCAGGAAATGAAACAAGTAGATTTAAAAAAAAAAAACAATTACTCAGGATGAACAAATTCTAAGCTGACTACCACAGTGTTTCTGACTAATAGCTAAGAAGTCAAAATAATGCTTTTGTGCAATAATTTTGCTAGGCATCCAAACATCAAACATGTACCTCATCCATTTAATTTACCTTATATACTAACATCAGTGGCCAGGGAAATATTCTTTTCTTAATTTATGTTTTCGTATCTTATTTAAGAGTTAAAGCACTATAATGACACGTAGTGCAGTATATGCACATCCTCCAAAACACAATACCATTCTGAACATAAATAAATGTGATCTAAAAATCGAATCCCCAAATTTTGATGTAATTTTAGATAGAAGTTTTCCCAATTATTTCCTCTTTATTTTCCCTCCAGAATGTCCAGAATAGTCATCTACTATACAGTTGTTAAACAGTTACTGGTGTTAAGTAATGATCAACTTACAATTGGTAAAAAAAAAAAAAAAAAAAGTGAATCCACATTTGAATGACCAAAGGGTTTTGGATTATAACATGGCTGACGGGACATTTCATCTGCCTAACGTTTACTGAACATTTATGAGTGTTAGGCTCAGGGCTAGGATATACTATGACTAATAAGACATGACTCTGTACATGCGCTCTGGAGTTCTCCTCCAGGTAGGGAAAACCACCAGGTAAAAGAATAATTACAATGCAATGTGAGAAGTACTATCTATAATGGAGGCTTGTACAAAGTATCATCTTTGGCTTGCTTGTGATCAGGTCTTGTGAGATAAGATAAGTATCAGTGTCTAAAACATGCCTCCAAAGCTGAATATCCACTCACTAACCTGTATCATCTTTCAATACTGTGCCATACCCAGGTGTCGCCTCTCTTCCTGATTTGCATAACCAGGCAAGATAGCCAAGGTCGATAGCACTACTGTCTCAGGTTAGGCACAAACTCAGATCAAACACTACTCAAAGGACACACATCCCCTCATGACCTTAGTCAGTAGGTACAGCTCCTGAAGTCTTTAGGTTGTGAAGTGCTGTGGAATCTTTCTCCTCAGAAGTACTGCTAAGTTTAAAAGCTCTGTTAGTCAGAACTACAAATCTGTGAATAAAACATTAAGCCTATTTCTCTGAAATTAAAAACTGTACATTTCTGAACCTTTTATATATAGAGTCTAGTAGAGAAAAGGTTAAATGAAGTAAAAAGATGACAAGCAGAACTTTTCTCCTGCAGAGTCAGCTACTGTGCATCTTTTAAAAGGTTCCCCAACTGCACCTCCTTTCTTCTGATTGTAAAGAGACCACTAGCAAAATTATTCCTTTCCCATACAGTGCAACTGGACAGGGATAGGAATAGAACAGCCAAGAGGAATAGGCAGATCATTTTTTTTTTTGAAGTTGGAGGACTGGTATTTATTCCCAAGTTCAGGAAAAAAGAGGTACTTGACTTTCTTTAATTACAACATAGCCTGGCCAACTATACACCACTGATGTTTTCAAGATGTTGCTCAAAGGATATTCCAGCTTTTCATATCAAAATGTACACATTAATGCAGAGGGAACTCAAACTGTAATAGATATTAGTTGTCTTGAAGCACAATTCCAACTAAACCAAAAACGATTTGAAGAGGAAGTTCAGAAATATAATGCCCTCCAACAGGACACACAGGTTGCGAGACAAACATCATTAAAGATTCCCTAGGGTACAGCATCTTCTGGGATGGTAAAGTCAAGTTCTATGTGTTAGGTTTAAGCGCTCAGAAAAATGCTGGTACTCAACTGACGACAGTTGCAAAAGCCTCTGGGAAGGACTGATCTGACCTCACTGCAGTTCTGACATCTCCATTTAAACATCTTCCCTTCTGTGGACAAGGAAAGCTTCCAAACACTAAAGGTTTCCAAGAGTTAAACAGTCAGTCTCTCAAAAGACTCTAGTCAGTATATAAACATATCTTTTAAGTAAAAATCCAGTCATCCTGGGTCAAGATTCACTTTAAACAATATAAAAGCCTATGTAAATGATATTTAATGGTATGAGAAAATATTTGTAGTATACTGATGTGTGAAAAAGGATAAACATTTTTTTAAAACGAGGTTTACAAAATACATATAATGTGATCACATTTGTTAAAAAGTATATATACACATATGAGGATTTTTTACCAAAAGAATTCATGGCTATTATAGAAAGTCTGGAAAATAGAGGACAAAAAAACAATAGCTGTAATCCTATAAACCAGAGATTACCATTTAATATTTTAGTGTTTATATTTCCAATTTTTTCTATGTGTATATATATGTCCTCCCAATAAATGTAAATGTAAAAAACATAGTCTTTTACTTAGTCATTAGTTTTGCACTGATTTACATATAATGCTATTCTAGGAAACTAGGGCAAATTTTAAGATTCATGCACTAGAGTGGTTCTTAACCTTGGCTGTGTATTAGAATTGCCTGGGGAACATTTAAAATTCCCAATGTCTGGACCACCCCCCAGACCAATTAAACTAGAATCTTTGAAGATGGTACCTAGGCATCAGTATTTTTCAAAGTTCCCCAGGTGATTCCACTGAACAGCCAGGGTTGAGAACCACTACTTGACAGCTTTCCCCCTTTTGAGCAAAACATGATTTACAGCAGTGCTTTCTTAAACTTTCATGTGCATACAAATCATGTGGGGATCTTGTCAAAATATAGATTCTGGTTCAGTATAGGACCTGAGATTCTGCACTGGCTCAGGGACCATACTCTGAGTACCTGTAGGGTTCTGGGAAAGAAAACTCTTTCAAAGAATGGAAAGAAAAAATTATAGCCACTGAAGCCCATATTCTATGCCACCAGACAGGGAGGGGTAATCTACAGTGGATGAACAAAGAATTGATATGAGGAGAAAAAGATGTTTCTAGGAAATAAGATTTTAGGGGACTGCAAGAAAGTTTGGAATAACTACATTTTTCAGGGGAAACCAGTCATTGGAGCTTATATAGTTTGTGTGCACAAAGGAGGGCAAGCAAGCTTAGAAGACGAGAGGAGGGCAGTGTGAGAAAAAAAAATCAAATGTGTAAAAAATTGTTATGGAAAAAATAAAATCTTTGGCTGCCGTGCTGGAAATGGATAGAGAAACACCACAAGAGGACCTGCAGAATATTTCATTGTCAAAAACATGTTTGGGAACCAGTACAGCTAATAAACTGAAGCTGGTGTAGATTAATAATCATCCTCCATCATCTCCCTCCTGGGACATAAGAGACCCCAGGAGCATAAGTCTCCCCTGGCAGTGCTTTAGGGACCAACAACAAACAGTGGACTATTTGCCCAAGTGCTTCTGTTTGTGTGCAGAAAGAACATGGGAAGCTCAAACATGGGGTCTCTTTGCAGCTTCTTGGCAATACTCTTCTTCGAATTTCTAAACTTCACTAGAGATATAACAAAAAGGGGGAGGGATTTTTTTTTTTCCTGAGGGCTTTCCCATGGAAATTAGAAATGTTCAGCATATTTTTTAGAATGACAAAGTAAGTATTTAATATAAAAGTATTCATAAGTCACCATCAGACTGTTATTCCTTCAAAATAATTTCTAAAACCAATAAAATAGGAAAATTTTCATATAAAATTATCTGGGGCATTATATGAATCAGCTGGTACACTTTATCAGACATTATCAAATGGGCCATATCTGAGAAAACCTCTGTTTAAATAAACAGAAGAAACTAAAGGGGAAGACTTTACCAAGAAATGGAAGAATTCTGATGCCAGATGATTCATGTTACACATCTCTGGGATGTAAGAATCTTTGGCAGAATCATGCACAACCATAATAGTCCCACTGATCCTTATATTCAGCACTTATTTACTGTATAATGGTGATAGTTAACATGTGTTGAGTGCCAGATACTGGCTAAGTGCTTTATTCACATCTAAATTAATCCTCACAACCTTATGAAATAGGTATTATTATTATAGCCCTTGTATGGATGAGGTATCTGTGGTTTAGGGATGGCAAGTACCATGCTTAAAGGTCACAAAGCCAATAAGTCATAAAGTTGGTTTTTGAGTACCTGATTTCAACATCCATTCTCTTAACATTTATATGACATAAATAGGCCTCCTGCATGCCCAGTCTGTACCAGGGAGAAACTACTCAAGACTGGGGGACAGAAGAAGAGTAAGTCATGATCCCTAAGCCTGTGGTACAGGACAAGCAGTTCTTCCAGGACACGAAGCTAGAAAGGCACTTCAAACACTGCAGAATACAGGATGCCTTCTGGTGTGGAATGCCAGCTCAGATAATGCTGTTAGTGTATTCCACAGGTCAGAACTCATTTACTTTTGGGGGTCCCTGATTCTTGATCTTTTACATATCCTTGAGGGATAGATGACATATTTACAGAGGACAGGCTCTGTGCCTAGAGACACAATTTCTTTTAGCTTAGGCAAGCTTTCCAGAAATTACTGAACCACTCTAACTATATCAAATCAATAAAGCCACAACAATGTCCAGATAACAGATCTAGTACTAGTTGAAGGGTTGGTCTCTTCTACATTCAAATGGTAAGGGGTATTGCTGGACAATCCAGTCCAGTCAGGATTGGGGGAAAAGAAATCAGTTTCAGATTGAGGTTCTTGTCTCTCTTCTGAGTTTCTATAAAATCTCCAAAGGCTAAGGGAAACCCCACTGATTGCCTAACAATGCTGTAAAGGTCAAATAATTCTTAATCTATGATTCATTACCAGTGCAGACAGATAAAGAAAGTCCTAACTATTGCCTTTCTCAGAGCTAGCTTCCTAGCAGTCTTGTTCAACTTGATAACTGCAGACACAAGGCCAGGGAAAAGGTGAATAATATTTCCAGCCTTATCTGGCATCTGGCTACATCAATCGCTTAAAGCTGGTCTTTCAAAGAAAGAGGAGGCAGGGTAAAAGAACTAATATCTGAGTACCCACATTCAATGCACATGCTAAGCACTGTCCTAAGAGCCCCTCTCTTTTCTATTTTTCAATCTTATCTCACTTAATAATGACACTCACATGAAACAGTACTGCTCTCAGAAGTTAAACACCTTTCTCAGGAACTCACAGCTAGTAAACATAGCTCGCATTCAGGCAGAGGCCTGTCCACACTACATACTCTTGGAAAGAAGTGGCTTCAGGCAGCTGCAAGGTGCTGGGTGTCTTTGTGAGGACAGGCCTCCAGCGCTAGAAGACCTGAGGAAACTGATGAGAGGATGAGAAAGGCAGGCAGATCCCCAAATATTCCACAGAAATTGTCCTTTTGCCTCTCCTAACAATGTTCTCTTGGGATAAGGTTAGTCGAGAATAAGGACTATGTATTGAGTTATTGATGCTGTACAGTTGTCCCTCAGTATCTGCAGGGGGTTGGTTCTAGGACCCCTGTCATACTATAATCTGTGGATGCTCAAGACCCTTATTTATAAAATGGCATAGTATTTGCATGCAACCTATGCACATCCTCCTGCATACTTTAAATCATCTCTAGAATATTTATAATACCTAATACAATGTAAACGCTATGTAAATAGTTACTGGCATGGCAAATTCAAGTTTTGCTTTTTGGAACTTTCTGGAATTTTTTTTCCTGAATATTTTTGATATGCAGTTGAATCCCGGGATGTGGAACCCACGAATGTGGAGGGCTGACTTTACTGATCCACAATGGAAACAAAACTCTGTTTATGATAATAAAACTTCCCTGTTATAAGTTGCATTCAATTAATTAAATATTTCAAATTAATGATCTCCTTGAAATGCAGCTATGTGTTCAAATACTAAAAAGTACACCTCTTGCTTTTCTATTCCCTGAATGATGCCATGAATTCCTTATTTGAAAGGGATTCAAGACCTTACAATTTGCTTTTAAGTACTGAAAATTTGCAGTGTTATAAGCAATCTGAAATTATCTTAATTGACATAGAAGGCTTGTTTATTACAAAGTTTTTGATATAAAGACTTCTTATCCTATTCAGCTAATCTTCTGAGAAGATGCAAAAGGAAATGAGAAAATCTCAGGCAGGGAAAGCATTTGGCAGTATGGTCCACATTATAACACAGAGAAATACTTTCATTTAAAGAGCAGGGGTTAGTATTTGAAATCAATCCTTGCCAACTGTAGAACTGCTCCTAAAACCTAGTTCAGATAAGCAGGTTGACATTTTTTCTGCAAACATTCAGAGTAACTTTTATATTTTTTGGCAAGATCAAAACTAATATTTCTCATAAATTCACACAGGTGATTTACTAGTACATATTTGCCTCACTAGAGAGCCAAAGGAACAATGCTCAGAGACTGATGACAAAAAGTTTGTTTTACATGGAGGTTAACAGTACTACAGTACTCTTTACTTTCTCACTAAATCATTTCCCTTCAACTCTCCAAAGAGAGCTGCCACTATCATTTTTCCCCCTCCTACTACTATAATCACGCTAACCTTCTCATCCACATATTTATTCCCCAAACATGCACTGAATTCTACTGTGTATCAGGCACAAGTTGTACTGGGGATTCTATAGATGTGTTACTCAAAATATGGTCCACAGACTGATGCTGGTTTGTGAAGGCACTGGTTACCAGTTTGTGACAAGTATTTATTTATTTTAAATTAAATGTTATTTTTTTTAACATCTTTATTGGAGTATAATTGCTTTACAATGGTGTGTTAGTTTCTGCTGTATAACAAAGTGAGTCAGCTATACGTATACATATATCCCCATATCCCCTCCCTCTTGCGTCTCCCTCCCACCCCTCTAGGTGGTCACAAAGCACCGAGCTGATCTCCCTGTGCTATGCGGCTGCTTCCCACTAGCTATCTATTTTACATTTGGTAGTGCATGTATGTGACAAGTATTTAAAAATTTTAATAGCAATTTAGCAGAGTAATTTGAATGTTGATTCTAATAATAAAATTTTTGACTTTTATTTTCTATGTCATTTTTCTAATAATTCATTTTAGTTATTTTATAAAAATATCAGTCTGTAAAGGATTAGAAGTAAAAACCTGGTTTGTTACCAGTAATAGTTTAAGAAGCATTGTTCTAGAGGACAGAAAGACCTCTGCTCTTGCTTGACATGGGCACGGTTAATGCTATGTGACTGTCCAAAAATAAAAAAATAAAAATACTTCCATCCTCAGACACACACATTTCTGAGGAACATATAAGTTCAGGCTTTGTAAATAGGTTTGGGAATACTGATTTTTAAAAAAGGTTGTAAGTTAATAATAGGTTAAAAGAACAATGGAGAAGGGTGAGATAGGAAGGCAGGTCAAGTAGAAAGGACAATTTAATAAAGAACAGGAAATCAACAGGCAACCAGGAGGGTAGCAGGTATAATGAACTGCTATAAGTCTGGAGTGAAGAAGTTAAGAGGGTAACTCAAGGCTTACTGGAGGAAGGAAGACACCGAGTCTAGTCTCTGCCTTCCTTTGTATTCTCCAGTCACCTCCTATCCTAGCTCCTAGGCACAGCCTATCCTCCAGCCATCCCTAATTGCTCTGCTTCCCAAAGACAGTATCTTCTTTTGCTTGAGTATTTAGCAGACCCATGCTCCGCTCCCACCAGAATGGGCATCCCACCCTCCAGTACTCTCCTTAAGGACCGAGTGCTATTGTCAACCTCTCTGATTACTTCCCTGATACACCCTGAGGCAAAGTTTTGATTCCTCCTCAGTGTACCTGCACACTTGTTTATACTTGCGTCACAGTACTTATCAGAACATACCGTGCATATAAGTCTGCAGGTCAAATTCCATTGGCACTATATTATTTATCCTTCTCTTCTCAGTGCTCAGCACATAATTGCCTCTCAAATATGTGTTAAACCACACTGAGCATCAGAGAGCAAGTCAGAGGGGTTGATTAGAATTCTCATTCAGGCTGAGCAACCAGAAATCAAGGCTCACTGAAGAGTGTCTAGAAGCCAAACAAGGAGAGCTGCTCATTCAGGGTTCAGCAGGCTATGGAAAGCCCAGATTAGAGTTGGAGCTCAGTGAAAACCAAAAAGCAACAAACCAAAAAACCCCCATTCTCCTTAAGGAGAACAGTTAAGTCAGGAAGCTAAATTGCAGGTAAAAACACATTCGAGTTTAAAAGCCCATTCTGAAGTTGGATTCACGACTTGGCAGAGGACCTGTAAATTATACATGGGCATGTGGCTCATCACCTGTAGTCTGAGGAGTTTCAAGGTAGCTAGAATTTTCAGGCAGAATGGCTGACTAAGCACAAATGACATATGCTAATGTCTACTATGGCAGACCTGAGTAATAGGAGGCAAAGCTCCAATACCAAGGTCACAGGCATGAAGAAAAACTTCCCCCTCATTCCTCTCGGGTGGAAGCAGCTGCAATGACCAGCAGTAAACAAAGGGAGTTTCTGTTTAGTGGTATCCCGAACTTTTTCATCATAGGAATGTCTTTCTTGGCTCTGCTTACCTAGTTTTTGGTTGTGTTTTTTTCTTTTTGTTCTTGTTCTCTGTCCTTTAACACTCTGCCTTTATGACCTCTCCCCTCTCAGACTCTCTCCTCCTTGTTCACTCTCTGAACTCACTTCCTTCTCCTACTCCCACTTTCATTAATTCTTAAATATCAAAGCCCTCCTCTTAGGCTCCTCCTGCAGTAGCATTGGTTATACAGAGCATCCTATTTTTTAGTATATTTTAAGAACCAGTTCTAATTGATGGGCATTTAAACATCTTTCTTTGACCAATAAGTTCCCAGTGATTTTTCCCTGCGGTATTTTTCCTATTTATGGGGACAAGGTGAGAAAATATAAATGGATCCCTGAGAAACCTGGTTTCAGTATCCTTGAAACATAATATGCAGCACTGTAATCAGTGGTGATATGCCTGTGAAATAATACTCTGGCCCTGGCAGAAGTACTATGCTTGGAAAGCATACAACCAAAATTCAAACTGGTCTGGGAAACAGTGGAGGCAAGAAATTTAGTAATGAGAAAAAGATCGCTATTTGAAACATAACACAGTCTTCTCACTAGCAAAGTCAAACAATGAAACAAACCTTTCTTTTTCTAGTAGGTCTATTATTCTACTGATATATGTGCAGTTATGTGCCTGAAACTGCTCAGAAACAAACTAGAATAGACATAACCAAAGAGATTCATAGAGACTCCCTTTGCATTTTTATTTGCTTCCCAGAACCTCCTGATCGAAGAAGAGATAACAGAAGGCACTTTCCTAAGGTGCATTCCCAAAAGGATCAGCAACTGTTTCTTATACATTATTCAGAGGAATGGGGATATTACCTTAAATCCTATCGAAATCCACATTTGGAGATCCTGAATTTTACCTAGCTTTAAAAATGCTACAGTATTGAGAAATCAACTTCCTCAAATTACAACCATCTTTAAAAAAAAAAAGCAAAGCCAAAGATGATTTTGGCTTTCAAATGGGACACACGTGTCTTGTAGGGGGCTTATTTTGCTATCACTCCAACAGCCATAATTACTTCCCAGAATTGTGAAGAAGGTTTCAAATGTCTAATCTGGAGTAAAAAAAGGATCACTAAGACTCTGCCTTTATCAACACCCCGAAACCTGAAACTTACAAATTTGCAAAATAGAAAGCAACCCTGAACTTCAAAACAAAGATAAATAATTTTAACAATGTAATAGTAAGCATAATACATCTATAGAGCTATAGTTTTTAAAGTTAGTTGGCATATATTATTCCACTCAAATTTCATAACACCTCTGTAAGGCAGACAGAGCAAGCATCTTTGTTTTACAGGTGTTAAGCAACTTGCACAAAGCTGGATAAGCTTAAATAAGTGACTTCCATCCTTTAGTAAAATCTACCTACTCAAGCTACTCCCCTAATCTCTGCTTTCTCAAGTCACCAGATTTCTTGGAAGAGTAATCTATTCTTGCTGAATTTATTTCCTCATCTAGTATCCATTTTTTAATCTTGGCAAATGATAGTTAATTTGTTTCCCCAAATAGCTACTATTCTCAAAATCTGCTATTCTCAAAAAGATCACCAGTGACCTACAAAGTATTATGGGACTTTCAGTAGTCTCAAATATTCAATGAGTGAATGAAATTTCCAGCAATTTCAAGGACTTGTTTTTGATCCTCATTCTTCCTCCTTCTTGACCCCAACTCCCCTCTGAAACCCTCTCTTCCCTCATTTTTTTTTTTTTTGTTTTACATTTATTTATTTATTTATTTATTTAATTTTGGCTGTGTTGGTTCTTCCTTTCTGTGCGAGGGCTTTCTCCAGTTGTGGCGAGTGGGGGCCATTCTTCATCGCGGTGCGCGGGCCTCTCACTGTCGCGGCCTCTCATTGTGGAGCACGGTTCCAGACGCGCAGGCTCACTAGTTGTGGCGCACGGGCTTACCTGCTCCGCAGCATGCGGGATCTTCCCGGACCAGGGCTCGAACCCGTGTCCCCTGCATCGGCAGGCAGACTCTGAACCACTGCGCCACCAGGGAAGCCCTCTTCCCTCATTTTTCATGCCATCACTTTCCCTCCTCTCTTACTCCCCAGTATCTTTATTTTTACTTATGTATGTATGTATGTATTTATGTTTGGCTGCGTTGGGTCTTTGTTGCTGCGCGCCGGCTTTCTCTAGTTGTGGCGAGCGGGGGCTACTCTTCGTTGCGGTGTGCGGGCTTCTCATTGCGGTGGCTTCTCTTGTTGTGGAGCATGGGCTCTAGGCGTGCAGGCTTCAGTAGTTGTGGCACACAGGCTCAGTAGTTGTGGCTCGTGGGCTCTAGAGCGCAGGCTCAGTAGTTGTGGCGCACGGGCTTAGTGGCTCCGCAGCATGTGGGATCTTCCCGGACCAGGGATCGAACCCATGTCCCCTGCGTTGGCAGGTGGATTCTTAACCACTGCGCCACCAGGGAAGTCCTCCCCAGTATCTTTAAAATTAAACTGCTCAACAGCTACTCATCATCCAAGATCCGATCCAAATGACAATTCTGAAGTCTTCCAGAACACCTCCAGCAGCAGGTCCCACATTACTTCTGAGGTTCCACAGTACTTCATACTACGAGGCACTTATCACACTGTATTTTGATTGTTATCATCTCTGTCTCTGTCTCTCCCTCCCTCCCTCATAAAAGTTCTTTGGATATAGAAACTGGCTTATCATTTCGTATCTCTTGGGTTTAGCAAATTACCTGGCACTTATAGACCCTGCTAACAAATGTCTGAACGAACCACCAGATAAGTGGCAGCAGTAAGGCCTCTGCCTTTATCCTTCTCACAGAAGGTGGCTCAAAAGCAAAGGCTTTTAAGTCTCTTACTTCCTATTCCATGAAAGTAAGTGATCAGGCTTGATTCTCAGATTTAGTCCCTTAAAAAAAAATTTTTTTTTTCTTGCAGTGATCTATGAACCACCTTTTCCAAGTAGAACAGTCAGACAGGTAGCGGTGCCACACATGGTATAGTTATGACTCCTACAATTTGCCCATCCACTCTCTACCATGTGAGGACACAGGGAGAAGGTGGACATCTGTAAGCCAGGAATCAAATCAGTCAGTACCTTGATTTTGGACTTGCTAGCCTCCAGAACTATTGAGAAATAAACGTCTGTTGTATTTTGGTATTTTGTTGTGGCAGCCCTAGCAGAAAAATACATGCTGCTTAAATAGTTTCTGGAAAATGTCTTTTTTTCAGCTAACTCTAATTGTTAGAAATTTCTTCCTTATCCCAAGCTAAATCCTGCCCTCTGTATCTGAGAGTTGAGAAAAAACAAAGAATATAGGGGATGTGATCACTATGGAAGAGAATAATTTTCAAGTGAAAAATAAATCTGTGACTTAAACACTGAGGAAAAATTTTAAACTCAAAATCGATAACATGGTAACAAAAATAAATTCTCCAGAGAGGAATCATGGTATACTATAGAAAACAGTAGTTTGTAGAAAGACAAACCAAGGTTTAAATTAAGGTCTGACTTTATCTGAGTGACAACCTCATCAATCCTTATTTCCCCCATTTATAAAGTATGGATAATAATGTGTAGAGTTGTAATAATGTAATAATACGTGAAAGTGCTTTGAAAAACTGAAAAAGACTACAAGAATGTCAGATATTATTATGCTATCCCCTTTCTTCTTGTGGCTATATTTAAAGTGTTATTTATATTAGAGCTATTTATGTTTAGTTCTCTAGATTTAATCCAAATTCAGAGGCAAATATTGCTCTCCCTAACTTTGAAATCAGTGGATCTGCAATACACTAAACAAAATATATCATTAATACTGAGTAGTATTAATCTAAAAAGAGTTGTCTGAAAAACAAAAAGGAAACAATATCATGCTTTAATTATATCAAATCACACAAAAAAATGTTTTGCCTATTTTAGGTGTAGTACATACCTTAATAGAAATACTTGCTGTAAACAGTCCTTGTTAACTAAGAAAGGTTGTCACCAAATCAAAGAATTGCAGTGTTGAAAGGATTTGAGTCCTTCTGGAGTTTATCTACTCTAATGCCTTATCTGATGCATACATAATTTCCTTCTGCAATACTCCTGATGGACAGGCGTACATCTGGTGCTTAAAATATTTTCTGAAACAATTTTTTTCTTCAGGTAACTCTAATTATTAAAACTGGGCTAAACTCTGTCCCCTGTAACTTCTAACCTTGTATCCTCTGAGAGCCACACAGAACACATTTACTTTTTCCTCTTTAGAACAGATTTTTTTTTTTTTTTTTGGCTGCATTGGGTCTTCATTGCTGTGCGCGGGCTTTCTCTAGTTGAGGCGAGTGGGGGCTACTCCTTGTTGCGGTACGCAGGCTTCTCATTGTGGTGTCTTCTCTTGTTGCAGAGCACGGGCTCTAGGTGCACAGGCTTCAGTAGTTGTGGTGCACGGGCTTAGTTGCTCCGTGACATGTGGGATCTTCCTGGACCAGGGCTCGAACTCGTGTCCCCTGCATTGGCAAGTGGATTCTTGACCGCTGTGCCACCAGGGAAGCCCCTAGAACAGTTTTTTAAACTTTAGAACACTCATATCCTTTGCCCAACTCATCTTCAGGTTAATCCTCCTCAGTTCTCCAGTTATTGTACTGACATGTTTCAAGTGCCTCTCCTCTGGACCAGCTCCACTTTGCTGTACCCCTCCCCACCCACTGCAGCCTAAGCAAATTCCTCTATAAACAGCGTGCTTATTTAGTCCAATCCACTGAGGTCTTTATGGATATTGGACTATAAGGAAATATATTTGCTTTTCCTCTCAGCTTCAAAATTATCAGCAGATCAAAAGCAAAAGAAGAATGTTGCTCCTAAAATCTTGATAATTTCAGTTTTAAGCATTTAAGCAATGGTTGGAACAGTCAGATTACTAGACAAGATGGCCTTGCCTTTACAATATCTTCCTATGATGCTAAAGCTCAGGAATAGGGACAGGTCCATACTTTAAGAAGTCAAGGCCTCCTCTAACATGGGGATTTGTGGATGCAGAGTGCTGACAAGTGAAGCCTGTGAGGCAAAAGTGAGGTCAAGCCTAATAAGAACCTAGAGCTGGCAAACCTCAGCCCTATTGACAGTCCTTTATGAAATACAGTGATGATACAACCAGAATTTTCCATGAGAGTCTTACCATACTGTTTCATTTTTCCAGAGGTTAATATAATATTTCACTAGAAACACAATCCTGGAAAGAAATTTAGAAGGTCTAAAGAAGACTATAAGTATCTAATTATATTCCAAATTCCTCCCCCAAATGCAAAAGCAGCAATTCCTTTTTAAAAATCCTAAATAACAAAATCAATAGGACGTTATAGTCATTTAATCCATTCAGGATAACGATAACAACTTCTCGGAGCCCATGCAGGAGGATTCTGGAGAACAAACTACTGATCACAATCTACATGAAGTCTATTACTAGACAATCTGTGATCAACACAATCTGTGTATTTATTGGCTATATGGGTGGTATGTTTTGGTTGCTTTCCCAAAATTTGGGTTGATAAGATAAAAACTATATTTTAGGAATTATAAACCCCAGACTCACTTTTAACACTTGGCCAAGGCACCTCTTAGGCAATACTGACATTCAAGAAAAGTTCAACAGTCTACTATTCTTAACAAGGAAATCTAAGTGAATAGAAGATGTAAAGCCAACTATTTTTGACTGGAGGTAAAGTTAAAGATCAAGGTGCTGTGAGAAAGAGAATGTGGGAGATCCAGGAGCAAACTAAGGAGAGGAAATGCAAGAACACAAGTGAAAGGTGCTTTCAGAAACCTTCTGAGCCAAACTGGTTCTTTTTTTGCTCACCTGCCATAAATTGGAATGTGATTAGTTGCTAGAAAACAAGATAAACACTAGGTACACATCAATGCTTCTCAATTGAATCATCTCTTCAGAGGCAAAACAGATATTACAGTTGCTCAGTTAGAAAGAGAATAATAGCATGAAGTCATTGGCTATACCTCAGAAAAATAAGTGGTTTTACAGAAATATTAACTCTATTATTATCGTTAATAATATTAAGTATTAATAAAAAATTATACAGCAGTTAACATTTATTACTGTGTGTGAGGCACTGTACTAAGCATTTTATATGCAGTCTCATTTAATCCTCATATCAACCCTCTAAAGAAATGAAATGGATAGTGAGGTTCAGAGTTTGAGTGCTCTGCCTTGGGTCACAGTGGTGGGGGTAATAAAGTCTGAACCTAGAGTCCATTGATGACTGCTCTGTGCTTTACTGCACTTACACGTAAACTTTTGATAGATATCAATTACTCTCCATAAAGGTCTCTCTCTCTCTCTCTCTCTCTCTCTCACACACACACACACACACACACACACACAGAGCAAATGAAGCATCCCTTTTCCGCAATAGTGGCCAACACTGAATATTATCAGTCTTTTAAATTTTTGTCAGTTAATTGGGAAAAAAGGGATAGTCTGTTGTTTTAATAGGGTTGAACATCTCTGAATTTATTCATTGGTCATTTGCATCTTTCTTCTGTGAATTATTTGTTCATATCCTTTGCCCATTTTGAGTTAAATATTTACCTTATTGATTTGCAGGCAGTCATTTATATTCTGGATATTATATTAATATCTGGAGTATAAGTAAAGAAAGAAATGGAGACAATTAGCTAATCTTTAAAAAAATTAAATCTGCTTCATACCTTATACCCAAGCAAATTCCAGATGGATCAAAAATAATGAAATCATAAAAGCATAATCCTTTCTTATGGCAATGTGTCAGTTTCTTGGTATTAATAAAATTATGGATTTATGTTGAGGAAAAAGTAATTTGAACAGGCTGAACAGGGCATTACAGCCTATACTAAAATCTAGTATAAGAAGACTTTCAGGGGCTTCCCTGGTGGCGCAGTGGTTAAGAATCTGCCTGCCAATGCAGGGGACACGGGTTCGAGCCCTGGTCTGGGAGGATCCCACATGCCGCGGAGCAACTGGGCCCGTGAGCCACAACTACTGAGCCTGCGCGTCTGGAGCTTGTGCTCCCGTTCTGGAGCTTGTGCTCCGCAACGGGAGAGGCCGCGATAGTGAGAGGCCCGCGCACCGCGATGAAGAGTGGCCCCCGCTCGCCGCAACTAGAGAAAGCCCTCGCACAGAAACGAAGACCCAACACACCCAAAAAAAAAAAAAAAATCAATCAATAAATAAATTTATAAAAAAAAAAAAAGACTTTCAGTGACAAATCTATGTCACTGAAAGCAACTGAAAGCAACTATCTTCGAAAATTATGAACGTGGTAAATTTATTAAGTTAAAAAGTTTCAAAATAATACTTATGATTCCATTTTAATAAAAGGAAACACATTAAACATTAGCTACATTAGAAGGCTATATTGAAATATTAACAAAGGTCATTTCTAGGTAGCTGGAGTTTGTAAAAGAAAAATTCAATACTATTTTAAAAAATGCATTGCTTTTGAAGATATCCCTTCTAAACAGACACAAAGATGGTTAGACTTCTGGAAAGAAGGGTCTGTGACTCTTCATTTTTACGTCCTTTAAGCGCATAGTGCCTGTTCAGCAGTTTCCCAAAAGACCTTTGTTGAATGAATGAAATGGGGAATGCAGGATTTACAAACAAAATCTCCATATCAGCTACTTAAAATACTCAAATTCAAAACCTTGCAGGAGAATCATACTTGTTCCCCAAGTAATATTTCATTCACAACTTTAGTTTATAATTACAAAATGTTATGTTTTTAACAAACAAGAAAGAAATGTAAGACTCAATGTGTATGAGCTAAAAGCAGAGGGGTGGAGATGATGTGAAAAAGAAGTCTTGGGAATTCCCTGGCGGTCCAGTGGTTAGGGCTCTGAGCTTCCACTGCAGGGGGCACAGGTTTGATCCCTGGTCAGGGAACTGAGGTCCCACAAGCCCATGTGGCCAAAAAAAAAATTTTTTTTTAATATTTTATTTTTGAAAAGACATGACAAATACAAAAGTTTATGTTGAATTCTCTCAGACACAAAGACTATCCCTGATTTATGAAGTATGTTATTCATACTTACTTAGTATCTATTATGGGCATATGGGTAAGCTTCTATTTGTATAAAAAGGGCATGAATATTTACAAGGAACTTATAATATGACTTCAAACACATAACTCTGTTCATGACATATCAATCCTATTGTAAACTGTACTAAATCATACTATAAAACTATAATAATTGAACTAATGCGTACAGGAAAGGAATGGGAATTGATAAATAGATCGATGAAACAGAAATATTCCAAAAATAAACCCATGTCTTATGGAGACTTACTATATGACAAAGATAGCTTTCAAACCAGAGGGGAAAGGATGGCCTAACTACTTAGTAAACAGTAGTGGGCAACTGGCTATCCAAATAGCGAAGGAAGTTAGATTTCTACGACATACCATCTGTGTAAATACATTTCAGATGGATTAAAGAGCTAAACATTACAAAGAGAAAAAACATAGGCTATTTAATTAACCTGAAGATAAGGAAGGTCTTCTTAAACGAGACACAAAATTCAGAAGCCACATGAATAATACTGATGAATTTGAAGTGATAATTTAAAATTTCTGTTCAACAAAAAACAGACAAGCAATACATTGAGAGAAAACATTTGCAACATACAATACAGGCAAAGGATTGATACTACAAGAAAGAACACCTATAGGGCAGTAAGAAAAATAAACAATTCAATACCAACAAGCAATTCACGAAGAAAAAGAAATGGCCAAACAGAAGATTCTGTGACTTCTCTACTAACAACAACCATAATAGCTAATACATAATGCTTACTAGGCATCAGGAGCTTGGCTACGTGCTTTAGATATCAACTCATTTAATCCTCCCAACAACCCTAGGAGATAAGGTATTATTTTTATCCCTTTTTACAGCGGAGGAAATTGTGGCAGCAGTTAAAGAAGCTGCTCACGGACACACAACCAGGAGTGCAGGGCTAGAATTCCAATGCAGACAGTATAGCTCTACAGGCCAGTATAGCACTGAACCACTATCCTATATGACCTCTCCAGGGATCTAGGCATCGGGGAAATACAAATTAAAACAAGATGTCATCTGTTGTTCAAACTGGCAAAAATAAAAAAGACCAACATAGTCAATGTGGCAAATGAGTATTATCAACATTGTTGGTAGAATAAAATGGTGATTTCTTTTTGTAGTAAAAACTCTTCAGAAACAGATGCTCTGAAAGTTCAGAAAAACAATTTATGCAATAAAAGGTGGACAATAGTCAGGTAGTTTCTTACTAAAACGTTAATTTTATTTTCTCCTGAAGGTAGTAACAAATCCTAGAACTCCTTTCCTTTTCTCTCTTAATTCTCAGGTGCCAGTAAAGGCCACCAGAGGATGAGCATTCCTTTGCTCCCATGCTAACTGTTTTTTGGTGGCTGCTTCCCTTGTGATGTAATCAGCCCAGGTCAAATTTTCCCTGAAAACCTGTTTCGTGATGCACTAAATGACACAGATTCTGCTTTCTAGTCTTTTCCATATTTGTCCCTTAGCCTCTTTCTCAAGAGCCAAAGGTTCTCTTGAACAAGGTTCAAGAGCCAAGACTGAAGGTGAGAAGCTCAAACTTTCCCTTTTTGGGGTGTTCAAAAGCCATTAAAAAGACTCTTTCAGCAACAATGTTAACTCCAGACAAAAACATGGCTTGTGAAATCTCTCAATTCTCCATAGTCTCCGGTTTACTGTTTACAGCATAAACGTTCAGTAATACTATAAATTACTTAAGGGAAAAATAAAATCCATGTCATAGCTTTTCTAATACTTCAGCCATGCCTATCTACTTATAGGCACTATTATGAAGAGAAACAGGGGAAGGTACATGGAGCTATAAAAGAGGCTGTTACTAAACATCACTGCATAAAAGTACTGAAAGTTCATCATGAGTGGCAGTATGTAAAGGCCTTTTTTAAAGGCCTTCCCTTAAAAAAAAAAAAGCACAGCAGGTCGGCTTCCATTTGAAAAATTTCATTTGTACATCCAAAACTTCCTGTAACTTTTTTGCTGTTGTGTTGTAAAACTTACTACCAACTTGGTTTCTGATTATGACAAAGCAATTAAAATTTGCAGGGGTGAAATGGACACTGTGGAAACACACTGGCAGCTCAGAGAGCGGTGCTTGACGAAACCTCCAGGAGAGGAGCCCTACATCGTCACTGAGAGACGAATTTAAGAGTGTTCCATATTGTAGCCATAGGATGTAAGAAGAGATTAAGGTCAGCAGGAAAATGTAAGACTGGAATGGACGAGATTGCGTTTTTTCATCTGCATCATATGGTCACAGATTAACATTCCATTAAAACACAAAGCTTCACTACGGGAAGGGGAGAAGGTTGCACCCGCGGCACCACCACGGGCCTGAGGCAATGATTTCTATATCCTGCTAAATGCTACCGTGTCCCCAACGTCATCAAATAATTGCTGGACAGCTCCACCATGTCTACGCGTTAACCACACAAAATCGAGGGAGCAGACACCTTTGCCAGGAGTCCCAGTGCAAAACCATAACTCCTCAAGGCTTCGCACGCACAAATTTAGGGTTCTCATTTCGCTGGAAAGAAAACTGAGGAGCTGAGGGGGAAGCAGCGACCGTCCAGTGCCTCCAAGGGCCAAGACAGAGTTAAGATGAGGTCCACCTCGGAATTCTCAGTCCCCACCTTCCTCCGCTCCAACCCTGGAAAGAGCCGCAAGTGAGCAAGAGAAGTTGTGGAAACAAGACGGGGGGTGGGGGGGGGGAGGGAGGAGGGGAGAGCCCGAGAGAGTTCAACACCAGCGTCTGCATTTGTCCCACACAAGGTCACTCGCTCCAAGTCACTTTTCCCTGCTGGCCTGGTGGGCTTCCCGCCAAAGAGGCAGCTAGGCTTCGAGGCCAGCCCACCGCGCCCCCTCGGCCCTCCCCTGAGGGCCGCAACCCCTTCCCGGCCTCTCTTCTCGGACCCAAGCGCGCCTCCCGACACCTGTTTCCGACGCCCGGCCCCTCTCTCAGCCCAATTCCGCGGCTCCTCAGCCTCTACCCACGGGGCTCCCATCAACGTCCCCTCCCTCTCTCCGGACGCCCCTTTCCCCGCCTCCCGCGCCGGGTCCCGCCGGCGGCCTGGGACGGCGTTCCTTTTTTCCCTTCCCGCCGCCCTCTCCTGGGGTGCCCACCTGGCGCGGCCTGCCCCCGGCCCGTCTCCTCAGCGAGCGGCCGCCTCCCAAGTCCTCCAGGCCCAGCCCCGCTCCCGGGAGGATACAGTTTGAAGCCCCTCAGGATCTCCCTGGCCCGCTCGTCCTTGGTTGACATGATGCGGCGGCCGCCGCCTGCGGCTCTCCCACGCTGGCCTGCCGGAGCCTCGTAGACTGTGCCCAGGAGCCGAGGACTGAGCCGCAGCCCGGCCTGCAGACCTCGGGCGAGCAGCGGCAGCGGCCAGACCTGGACCGGCCTCTTTTCCCTCAGCTCCCGCTCCTGATCCCTTCTTCTTCCCTCTAGCCTCGGAGCGCCCGCTCTGAAGCCAATGGAAAGCCCGCCTCGGCGATTGGCATCTTGATCAACCAATAGAAATACTCAGCGGCTTCGCAGGGGGACGGAGAGCGTCAATGGGAAGGGCCCTCCCCGGGAAGTCCCGTAGGACAAAATTTTTATTTGGTGTTGTTGCCTAGAGTTTGCCCCAGCGGGGGGTTGGCTTCAGATCTGCAGAGGCTCGCTTCGAGCCCGCTCCTGCCGCTGGGCACAGTAGGGCTCTGAGATAACGGCAGGTTGCCTTGTGCGATGTGGCGGAGACTACACTTCCCAGCATTCCAGGGAAGAGCCCGGGGGGACCACAGGTCCCAACACGCAACAGAAAGCCCAGGGACTACAAATCCCAGCATTCCCTGCACTCAATTCCTCTGTAACTTAGATTCCAGTGTGCCGCGCAGTGCGCGCAAGTTCATGAACCTGCTTGTAGGTTTCGTGGTTTCTGAATCCCTAGACTTGAAAGCAGGCGGGAAGATCCTCTTCAGCCTCAAAAGATGACAGCCCACAGAGAGGTAACTTCTATTTGCATGGAACTCAGAAATCTCCTGCAAATCATGGTAAGGATGAAACAACAAATACAAACACTGATTAAATTATGAAAGATAATATAACAAAATGACTCCTTCAAGTCGTACTTGTTCGTTGGCCTGGGGCGCCGTTGAGGTGTTTTGCAGGGGTTTCTGGTGTACTCCTGCGTTGGACTGAGAGAGATATCGATTGTATACTCAGAATATCAGTACAGTCAGACTTCAGAGAATTTGCTAATCCAACCCCTGTTATTTTTACATATGAAGAAACTGAGGCCCAGAGAGGCAAAGAGATTGTTGAGGGATCACAGCAAGTTGAGGCAGAGTTAGAATTCGGCTCTAAGTCTCCTGCAGCCTGGGCTTTTTGCACTACACTAGGGTGATGATATTTTTAGCAGCATGGCTATGCGATCTTTCCTTGGTGAAGTCTTCCCATCAACGTTGAAACACCCAGAGGTGTTGTCTGCCATTTCAGTAAACAATGTTGCCTGCCATTCCAGTAAACAACAACAAATTTTGGCCACCATCAAGCCATCAGCCACTGAAGCCACCCTTGAAGATGGGCCCAGAGGGGAATTCAGGATGGAGAAAAACAGGGTACTTGCCCCAGATAGTTAAGATGCATATCTAAGGAATAATTTCAATGAGCTCAGACACTTGCATCTTCCCATACATAGAAAAGCACTAAAATCATTTATTTGAGATGTCTGTTTTTTGATTAGCAGTAATCTTCTGATGTTCAATTACATATTTTCTTTTCAGCAAAAACTCCTTTGTATCCTGGTTCCTCTGTTACCTCTTCAGAGCAGTTCCTCAGAGCTATCTGAGAGGCTGTCTCCTGGGCTATAGTCCTCAGTAAGGTCCCCAAATAAAACATAACTCACAACTTTTAGGTTGTGCGTTTTTCTTAAGTCGACATTAGGTAAGCATTTATTTGGTGGCTTTCCTGCAAGTGAAGGAGTGCAATGTTTGTTTATCCTCAGTCTAGGTAAGACTTGGTATTTTGATTTGTTCTTTGTTACTCAAGGTGACATTTAATATGATTTCAGAAATGAGGTAAAATTGTAGCGTAAGCTAAGGTTTCCTTGGAGATCTGCTATCTCTTTTCCTAGGCCTTCCTTCCTCTTCCTGTACCCCTTTTGCCTATCTGGGCACCCACCCAAGTTCTCCTTCCATGTAATTCAACAAACACCTTTTTCAGCTTTTGTTATTTGCCAGACTCTCTGTTGGTAGAAGGTGAAAGGCGTGGTCACTGCCACAAGCAAGATAACCATCTAGTTAGGGAAATAAAGAGACTCCACTGAAATTCAAGATGAACTGTGATGAGTGGCACAAAAGAAAGGACATTAGAATGCTACAGAGGCCCCCATGGAAAGATATATTTCAGCTGGCAAAACTTGATGGAGGAGGTGGCATGGGTAGGATTTTTTTCTGTGTTAAAAATTTTTATCTGTAAATCTTTTTTGTTAATGAAGTGTAACACATACAGCAAGAGCACAGTTTTTGCATATGTATACACCGGTCACCAACCCCCAAATCCAGATATTGAACATTTCCAGCACCCTTCCCAGTTAGTGCTGCATCCTTCCATCCTGATAACCACTCTTCTGACTTCTATTACCATAGATCAATTTTGCTGTTCTTGAATTTCATTTAAATGTAATCATACAGTAAGTACAATATGAGTCTGGCCTTTTTCATTCATCAGTATTTTTGTGAGATTCATCCATGTTGTATGTAGCAGTAGCTTTTTTTTTTTTAATTGCTAAGTAGTATTCCATTGTATGTATGTAGCACCATTTATCTTCTCTACTGTTCATGGGCATTTAGGTTTTCATTTACCAGTTTCTGGCTTTTATTAACGAAGCTGCAATGAACATTCTTAAATGTTTCTTTTTGTGGACTCATGCATTTATTTCTAGGAGAGGAGTTGCTGGCTTGTGTGGAGGGCATACGATCAGCAATAGTAGATATTGCCAGTTTTCCAAAATGTTTGTACCAATTTTCACCTTCACCAGCAACATAAGAGAGTTCTAGTTGACTCTTACCCTTGGCAATAGAGGGTGGTGTCAGTTTTTAAAATATTAGCCATTTTGGCTAAATGTGGTATCTCATTATAATTTTCATTTACATTGTCTTTGGTGTTGAGCCTTTGTCATATGCCATAGTTCAATGCTTCCTTTTTATGATTAGTGCTTTTTGCATCGTTTAAATCTTTGCCTACGTGGTTGGTGGAATTTTAACAGACAAATACGAGGGAAGAGCACTGCGAAAAGGAAGAGAGAGCAAGTTTGAGCATAGGCCCTGGTGTCAGAGAGGGAAGATGTGAGTCCTGTTAGGCCGGGAAGGCATGGAGTTTGGGCTCTAATGAGGTGGGGCGAGACAAAGCTGGATAGGTAGGAGGGAGGCATACTGAGAAGGGCTTTAACTTCAGCCTTGGAGTCTGGACATTATTCTAGAGGACGTGGAGGCACAGCTGGAATATTTATGAACTTAAACAGAACTTAGTTGTTCTCCTTCCACCACCAAATTTGCTCCTTCTCCTCTGCAGCCCCGTTCTCTAACACCACCTCCAGACAGCTCTGGCCTCCCCAGCCAGAATCCTGGGTGATATCTTCCTTCTCTATCCCTGCATTCAACTGGTCACCAGGTCTGATAGATTCTAAGGTATCTAAATGTCTCCAACACTGACCCTTCTATTTCATGCCCAGCTGCAGCTACCTTTGTTCAAGATCTCACAGTCTCTTAACTGGAATACATCAGTCACCTCAAGCGTTTCCCAGCCTCCAGTTCTCTCCACATCCAATCCATTCCTATAGCAGCTAGTGTCCAAAATGGCAATTATTCAGACCCCTCCACAGCTTAAAAACCCTAAATAGCTCCCCAGTGCCCTTAAGGTAAAACAAACAAACAAACTCTTTTACATGGCTAGTATTCTTTCTGATTTGCTTGCTCATTCTTCCAGGCTCAACTCAAGCCTCATTTCCTCCAGAAGCCTTCCTTAAATCACCCCTCTCCAGGACACAGCCAGGAGAGCCTTATCTGTACCCCTGGGGCTCCTTGTGGCATCATCTGTCCTAGCCAGATGGACCTGTCTCTCCCAGGAACCTTGAGCTCTCCCAGGTAGGAACTTTGCTGTATTTAGGTTTTTACTGAGTATAGGGCTGTGCATGTGGTTTCCAAGAAACTTGATGACCTGACTCCAGCTCTGTAGCCCTCATTTCTTACCCTTGAACCCTGGGTTCCAGTCACTGTGGGTTTCTTCTCTGCATTAGTATATGCTGCACAGTGCAGGCCTCTGTGACTATGGTCATTGCCCTCTTTTCTTCCCGTTTTGCCCATAAGATGCCCACTTTCTCTTCCCCAACACATTCTCTTGTGTGCTTCCAAAGTGTTGTCATCTCTCTCACATAGCATTTAACACACTGAAGCTTTTTGAGGGCAAGGACCTTGTCTTATCTTCATATAAACTTCTAGAACATAATACGTGCTAAATAAATTTTTAAAATAAATGAATGCGTTGGTGCTCGGCTCCTTTGCATCTAATTTCTGCACTCGAATGCACGAAAGGTAAACAGGGTTTTTTTTTCTCATCTTCAAGACCTGAAAGTCTGTGGTATACGCTTTAAAGGAACCAGCCTAAGTGTTCAGTTACGTGGCATTCTTATCCATCTTCCAGGGGAGTTGGTAAGTACCAAATGCAACGCCACGAATGTCATTTTGGTCACAGAACCATTGTTGGCTCAACCCATCTTCTGCTTATTTTAAAATATTTTCTGAATAAAGATGAAGAACATGGTCTTTGGCTTCAGATAGCCTGGGTTTCAAAGCAGACTTTTTTTTTTTTTTTTTTTTAATTATTTTTGGCTGAGTTGGGTCTTGGTTGCTGCGCGCAGGCCTTCTCTAGCTGCGGCGAGCAGGGGCTACTCTTTGTTGCGGTGCGCGGGCTTCTCATTGCGGTGGCGTCTCTTGTTGTGGAGCACCGGCTCTAGGTGTGCGGGCTTCAGTAGTTGTGGCACGTGGCTCAGCAGTGGTGGCTGGCGGGCTCTAGGGCGCAGGCTCAGTAGCTGTGGCGCATGGGCTTAGTTGCTTTGCGGCATGTGGGATCTTCCTGGACCGGGGCTCGAACCCGTGTGCCCTGAATTGGCAGGTGGATTCTTAACCACCGCACCACCAGGGAAGCCCTCAAAGCAGACTTTGATACTTAGCGGCTTTTGGATTTTTTTAAAAATTAATTAATTAATTAATTAATTAATTAATGGCTGTGTTGGGTCTTTGTTGCTGCGCGAGGGCTTTCTCTAGTTGCAGCGAGTGGGAGCTACTCTTCTTTGCGGTGTGAGGGCTTCTCATTGTGGTGCCTTTTCTTGTTGTGGAGCACGGGCTCTAGGTGCACAGGCTTCAGTAATTGTGGCACGCGGTCTCAGTAGTTGTGGCTCACAGGCTTAGTTACTCCATGATCTGTGGGACCTTTCCGGACCAGGGTTTGAACCTGTGTCCCCTGCATGGGCAGGTAGATTCTTAACCACTGCGCCACCAGGGAAGTCCCTGGCTTTTGGATTTTTAGGCTTAGTTATGTCACCTGAAAAATGGGAATAATATTACAGGCCTAGAGTTATTATGAGAATTCAGTGAGACAATGTACAGCACCTGGCACATGGAAAAACGCTCAGTAAACGGTAGTTATTAGGCTTAGTATGTCTCTGTACCCCGAGGGTAGCCACAGTCGCCCTACGGAACTTCTGAGGGTAAAGCTCCGCCAAAGAGGATGGATTTAGGGCCCAGGATGGTGATGGCGATGGTTGGGGGGCCAAGTACTGCCTAGGCTATATTCCTCTCCTCAGGGCCCCCACCCTGTCCTGGGCTACAGCCCGGCTCGAGACCCACTTTCCCCGGCCGGGGCCGCACTGGAGGTCTGAGGCTGCAAACGCGGCGGGGGAACCTAGTGTGGGCGGAACTCGAGTGCAGCGGCGGGAGGCTTCCGGGGGAGCCGCAAGGGCAACGGGTCGGCGGAGGCAGAAAAGCGTCGGACGCCGGGTTGATCATGGACGCTTGACAACCTGCGGGCAGGCGCCGGGAGGCCAAGCCAGCGACCGACAGGACGGAGAGGCGGCGAGGACAGGTAGGGGCCGGCGAGAGGGTGGGGCCCGGCGTGCCAGGTTCGTCTGGGCCGTCAGGCTTAGCGCCAGCCGTGCGAAAAGCCCTCGGCCACACCGCCCCGCCCCCGCTCCAGGGAGCGCGACCCGCGGCTCATCACCCTGCACCCGCGGCTCTGCTTGGAACACGCCACCCGCCCTGAAGTCCACCCCAGTCCGCGACTCTCAGCATCCGCACCGCGGTTGCTCTCGCTTCCCCACCCGTAAAGGCTTGGCCCCTCTGCCGTCCATCAAAATAGCGCCTCCCCCTAGGACGGGAATTCATCTCCCCTGAGTTCCTAGCCGCCTCCTCAGGCTCTCCCACTCCAGAAGAAAGCGATTATCGGCGCCTCCTCATCTCTTTGCTCCCGCGGGCTTTGCTCCTTAGGCCGAGGTTTTTTTGAGGGACCGAAGTTCTGTCCGTTTTTCTGTCCCTTCTCCATCTCCACGCCCTGTCATTCAATGTCTTCGCACGTGTCCACTTGGAAGCGAGGTTTTTGTTTTTCCTCTCCTAACCATCACCTTCCCCCGGCATCTCCTTCCTACCCTCTCCCCCCAGTTTCCCCTTCCCTCAGCAACCTTTATTCCCTAGCACTTCATTTTTGCTGTTTCCGACAAGACCTTCTTAGGTAAGCCTGGATGAAGCGACATGCTTGCTTTTGTAATACTGTGAAAGGGCTGCCACTCTTGGTGCCTGCCTCCAAAGGAAAACTTAGTTTCTCTTGCACGAAGCTAACCTTTTTTGATTTATTGTCTTTTTCACTCTACTATACTTCTTCATTTTGTCACACTGCCCAGTATATATCATTTTTGGAGGAGTAATCTTTTCTCATGGAGAACTCCTGTAGAAGAGATAAGCAGTGTGTGTGTTCACACACCCAGCTTGTAGTAAGTAGATTATACAGTGAGGGACCCTCCTGTCCTAATGTCTTCAGGATGGTAATACTATATCTTCATTGTTTTCTCAAACCTTTTTATTGTTTTCTTGAGATTTTGTACAAATTCTGAAGTCGTGTTTGGTAAAATGTCACATATCAGTAGGAGGCCAAATAAAGGGATTTTCCTCATGGAATTACACAGCATGTATGTGTGTATTTTCTTAGTTTGAATATGTTGCTGCTTATCTTTCAAGATGATTTCCCCCTTTTTCTATCTGATCAATGACTTATTTGATAAATGGGTCATCTTTCTTGTCTGCTTTTTGTCTTTCCTTATCTGTATCTGACTATAGGTGGGATTCTAATGACACACCGAAGCTGTAACTGATTGCTTTTGCTTATATCTGCTGCCTCTGTGTTTTGGCAAGATTCTCTGCTTCTTAACCAGAGTCTAAAAATGAGGTAGATATAAGACACCTACTGAGATACTCCTGTGTGTTTCTTTAGGTCCTGGTTAGGTTTAAGGGCTTAGAAGGTGCTGCCTTTGGCAAAGGGCCAGATGGAATGAAGTGGCTTTTACTAAATGTGTTTCAAACCTCAGAATAAGGACAAAATCCCTTTAACTCCCAGTTAAACGCTACCCATCTCACAAAGTGAGATCTGGACTCAGGAGCTGTTTTTTTCTTTTTGAATACTGTAAAATTAAAGTATTCTGATGTCTGATCCAGCATTAAATAGGTATAGACTTTGCAAAGGAGAAGGAAGAATGACTGAAATACTTTTCTTTGGACAGATCTCAAGACCAGAGAATGGCAGGTGAACAGAAACCCTCAAGTAACCTCCTGGAACAGTTTATCTTACTAGCCAAAGGTACCAGTGGCTCAGCCCTCACTGCTCTTATAAGCCAAGTTTTGGAGGCTCCTGGAGTATATGTCTTCGGAGAACTGCTGGAGCTGGCCAATGTGCAGGAGGTAAGAGCAGTTTCTAAACAATTTTTCTATCTTCTTTGTTCTCAACCTTCCTGTGATTCTCCAGGCTTCCAAGGAATTTCAGTGCTGAAGCATTGTGGACCCATGAGATATCCTTTTGAGGAATTGGTGAGGCAGGGGAAGAGAGCAAGGATGATGTCCTGGGCTCCTTCTGGTCAATATTTTCATCTGAATTTGGGGCAAATTTAGATTGGGTGGCTAGTAATTTGAAAGGGGAAAAATCCAACTGAACCTAATAAATTAGAAAAGTAGAGTATAAGCATGGACTGATGTTTAACAGGGGTAGTTTCAGTCATTCTTAGGGACAAAAAACCTCCAGTGCAAATATAGACATTGAAAATTGGTCAGGTACATACATAGCAGAAAATGTTTGTTATTGAACATGAGATGGGCATGAATAAAGAATATATTGTTGGGCTTCCCTGGAGGCGCAGTGGTTAAGAATCCGCCTGCCAGTGCAGGGGACATGGGTTCGAGCCCTGGTCCAGGAAGATCCCACATGCCACAGAGCAACTAAGCCTGTGTGCCACAACTACTGAGCCTGTGCTCTAGAGCCCATGAGCCACAACTACTGAGCCCACGTGCCAGAATTGCTGAAGCCGGCGTGCCTAGAGCCCGTGCTTTGCAACAAGAGAAGCCACCGCAACGAGAAGCCTGTGCGCTGCAATGAAGAGTAGCCCCCGCTCGCCACAACTAGAGAAAGCCTGCGTGCAGCAACGAAGACCCAAACCAGCCAAAAATAAAAATAAATAAAATAAATAAATTTATTTAAAAAAAAAGAATATATTGTTCCTGTGAAAAGGGCAGTGTTGTGCTGAAGAAGGTGTGTAAAAAAGATATGACGTGAACAGCTGGGAAGTAGTCCCTTTGCTTTGTTTGCTTGTTTGATGCTGTTTTTAAAACCTTGGGTATCACTTTTGGTTGTTGTGCCTTAAAAATGAGACGATCTGGTGAAGAGTAACCAGGTGGAATAGATGTGTAAAGCAACCTATACTTTTTCAAACTCTACTTCCCATTTTGGATATTTTTATATTTATTGATTGATACTTTTATATTGATTGATCGAAAAGTCTGGTGACATCTTTTTTACTTTGGAGGATGTGCTCAGGAGCTCTTGGTGGGGTGGGGTGGCTTCCTCTTCACCATCACAGCTTCTTCCTGGCTGCCCAGGGTGGTGCCCGCTCTGCTGACGGCCACCATGTGCAGATCTGGGCAGTACTTGTTCTTGAGGATCATGTGCACGATGCTACTGAGCGTCGCCCAGGCATTCTTGTTGATGGTGGTCCACACATATGGGGTGGCTGACTTTTGCTGGCCAGTTGTCTTCATGACACTAGGACACCTTTGCCATTGGCTGCCGGCTCCATGCCCGTAGCCCTGCTGTGAATCAGCCCGTTGTAGCAGAAGGAGTATGGGTCTTCACGTTACTGGACTTGCTCCTGTACATCTGCTTATTCCTCTTGGTTAGTAAACTTGAGCAGTTCCCCATGATCATTCATTACAGATGTGTGGATGTGGCATCATTTCCTCTCCCTGCAACAGCTGGAAACAGAAAGACCTAGTTTTATTTTTTCATTGTAAATTTTTATTTAATGTCAGGCTGGCTTGCTAGACTGTAAGCTCTGTGAGGGTAAGGTCTATTGTGCTCACCATTGTTTCCTTAGAGCTTATTATGTAGCCTGACACACAGTAGGCTTTCAGTAAAAATTTAATTACCAGAGATAGAAAAGGAATCCTGTGAGGGAAATTTAAGAAAACTGAGGTTTTTTTAAAATAGGCTTTATTTCTTTAGAGCAGTTTTAGATTCACAGCAAAGTTGAGAGGAAGGTACAGAGAGTTCTAATATACCCTGTGCTCTCATACATGAATAGCCTGCCCCATTACCAATATCCGCCACCAGTGTGGAACTACACTGGCACGTCATTATCACCCAAAGACCATAGTTTACATTAGGGTTCACACTTGGTGTTTTATAGTCTATGGGTTTAGACAAATGTATAATGACGTGTCCCATTACAGTATCATACAGAGTATTTCACTGCCCTAAAAGTCCTCTGTTCTGCCTCTTCATCCCTTCCTCCCCTCTAATCCCTGGCAACCACTGATCTTTTTACTCTTTCCAGAATGTCGTGTAGTTGGAATCATACCTATGGAGCCTTTTCAGCTTGGCTTCTTTCACTTAGTAATATTGCATTTAAATTGCCTCCCTGTCTTTTCATGGCTTGATAGCTCATCATTTTTCAAAAGAAGAGATGACCAAAGGGTAGTGTTTTTCTTCAGGTTTGTGAAAAGCCTGAATGAATATGCCAAGTGTTGTTTCACATGGAAGTTTGGGTAAGAGGAGATGGATGAAAATTAAAGCCAGAAAGACCTTATTGACTTAGGCCAGTGGGAGAAATTTTGGAGTGTCTGCTTTAGAGAAAATAGTCTTTTATGGCTAGTTTTGTAATCGTCTGTCTGAAAAGTGGGGGCTGGATTTGATGGTCTCTTCCACTTCTGATTCAGGGCCTCAGGAGGTTCTCGGTAACCTGAGACAGTAGGCTCGGGTATTTGGATGCCAGAGTTCTCATTGGGGTGCTCAGCAAATCACCCTTATCTTCCCATAGTTTGTTTTTTTCCATATGTGAGCTGGGAATAAGCTAGCTGCCTTTCAGTGGTCAGAAATTACAGACGTAATTTTTGGAACCTTTTTTTAAAAGATGGTTAAAATCAAGTGGTATTATTGTTGGTGTCCACAGAATACCACTTGGTTCTTGTTTAGACTTTATTGAGTTTGGTAAATTGGAAGAGTAACAGGTACATATTTGTGCGTAAGGGAAACACCCAGTTACGGTATCTGGCAGCAGAGCAGAGTAGAGCGGTTCCTGGCAGAACAGTATCTCTTTCGTTTTTTTTCTGCAGATGGCTCTTTGCCATTAGCATTAGCGAGAAATAAGTAATTTTAATGAAAATTTTTATTTGGGGCTGATATCCTGGTTTCCTGTACCAGCTGGGCTGTTCTGTCACACCTTATGCTGTGCTAATCTCCAGCATTCACGGTCCACATGTAGTTCTGAAGCTTGGAGCCAACCCTGTACTTTTTTCAGTTTGGATTGATAGTGGCTTGTGCTGTACCTGCCAAGCTGGTATATTGACAAGGCTGCTCCAGTCTGTTTTTTTTTTTTAACTTATGTATTTGATTTATTTTTGGCTGTGTTGGGTCTTTGTTGCTGTGCACGGGCTTTCCCTAGTTGTGGCAAGCGGGGCTGCTCTTCGTTGCGGTGTGCGGGCTTCTCATTGCAGTGGCTTCTCTTGTTGTGGAGCACGCGCTCTAGGCGCCCGGGCTCAGTAGTTGTTGTGTGTGGGCTCTAGAGCGCAGGCTCAGTAGTTATGGCCCATGGGCTTAGTGCTCCGCCGCATGTGGGATCTTCCCAGACCAGGGGTTGAACCCATGTTCCCTGCATTGGCAGACGGATTCTTAACCACTGTGCCACGAGGGAAGTCCCTCCAGTCTGTTTTGGTGGTAAGGGAATCCTGAGAAAACTTGAACTGCTCCCAGTGCTTGCTGCTTTGTGTGTGTGCGCATGCGTCTGTGTGACAAAAGTAGTTCCTTGGGCATGCGATGTGCAGTATAAAGCATGTATTCCTGAGAGAGAAAAATTAAACTTGGGGCCTTAATAACCTTATTTATTTTTTCCCAAAGACTCAAAGAGTTGGAAGGGACCTCAGGGACCAAGCGATAAAACGGTACAGAACTGTGGCACGTGATCACCTGCCCTCTTCCTGAACACTGCAGTGCTTGGTAGCTCGGTCTGTGAACTGCTTTTTTTTTTCCTCCTCAGCTTGCAGAAGGAGGTAATGCTGCTTATTTGCAGTTGCTGAACCTGTTTGCCTATGGAACATACCCAGATTACATAGGTGAGTTGGTTAAGATCCTCCAAAGACTTTTCTTAATTATGTTGCTCTGTCTGGATATGTTGCCTTCACGAGGGTCACTGAGGTCTGGGATATATATAACATGGGGTGGGAACTTCCTAACCTGGCTGTTTCTCATTTTACTGTGCTCTGTAGCTGACCTCCCATGAGGACTTTCGTTCCCACGTTTTATTTCCCAGTGGGTAAATGGAGACTGTGTTTATGCTCCTCCATAAATAGAGCCCTTGTTTATTTTCCAGATGAGATTCTTGAGGACTGGTGTTTGTAGAACACTTGGAGTGTTGTGAAATGTCAGAATACTTTGTAAAGTATTTAAGCGTTGTAAATATTATCTAAATACTATCATCATATTGAAGAAAGTTTGGAAAACAGGGAAAAAAGTCACTTGTACTACCATTAAACTACTGTTAGCATTATGGTGCTGGACTTTTCTTCCTTGTGCTTATGCTTTCTGATATGTAGGTGTAATTAGATTATGTATACAGTTTTATATCTTGCTTTATTCACTTATTTCATAGGCATTTATCCATGTTTTAAGTCTTTGTAGTCATTTTTAATATTCCATAATCGAATACTCCGTAATCTACTTACCCCATTCTCTTTTGTAGATCATTTGAGTCATTGTATTGATAAATTAGAATCTTAAATGTCAGGAATGCGGTGCATGAATGTCCAAACACTAACTTACCTTCCACCCAAGCCATTTTTGTCTGGCTTCCCTAGTTTATTTTAGTGATATGACATAGGCCTGGCAGTTTATTTTAGTGGTATGACTCAGGGTCTTCTCTACTATGTCCTCGACTTCCCCTTTTTTCTCATTTTCTTTCTCCATGGTCACTTCTACTTACTCGGTGCTGCTGCCAGACTGGACAGTTTGCCACTTGCCAGCTTTTTCTGACCTTCACTTTGTTCCAATGAGTGTATCCTTTGTTTCCATCGTCACTAAAGAGCAGCATTTTACGGACTCTGGAACCAGGATTCTTGCATTATATTCTGTGTCCACTTCAATAGTTGTGTGTTCTTTGGCAAATTAAATGATCTTCTGTACCTCAGTCTCCTTATCTGTAAAATGGGAGTAATAAAAAGGTCCACAATCCCTTATCTGCACTTCTTGGGCTAGATGTTTCATAATTTAGAATTTTGGGGACTTTAAAAAGGTAATATGATGCATATACTTTTTTATGTAACACCCTTGAGAGGTGTGGGCAGCACCGGTAGTCAAACACATTCACAGTTTTGCAGCAAAACAAATGAATATTCACAACAAGTGGGATAAAAAGCCTAACTCAATTTAGGTCAGGAATTGCCACCAAATGAATTTCAGCACGGTGCTCAAGGGAAAAAAAGCAGTGTGGGTTCACCTTTTTGGAATCGAGCATTATGGATAAGGAATTGAAGACATTTGGAATCTGTCTTGTGGGGCTGTTGTGAGGACTAACCGGATGTGTGTATAGATGAATAACGGATCTGTGTGTGCACTTACACTAAGTAAAGCTTGCCGTATATGTTGCCTTGGCTGGTGCCATTGCTGTTGCTATTATTGTTATTGCTAAAATTTTGCCTGTCCTTCAAGGATCATCTCATAGTCCACCTTTCTTTCTTTTTGTCTCCTGTACCTCCCCAGTTCCCCAGTGTGACTGCACTCACTTGCACTCTCTCTTTTTTCTCTCCCCCTCTCTCTCCCTTTTTGCCTCTCCCCCTCCTCCTCACCCTCTTGTTCTCTTCTGGTAGTTTGTACCTTTCTTCTGGTAGCTCTCTTGCATTTGTAGCTGTTGAAACATTGGATGGTAAGACTGAGGACAAGTCCAGGACCAGTGAGTTGCACAACTCTGGGTGGTAGTTGGTGCTCCTGGAGTTGCGGAGTGTAGCAGCCCTGACAAGGCCCGTCTGTTCCCCTTGAATCACTTAAGACAGTGCATTGCACATAACAGATGCTCAGTGAAGACATGTTGAAAATAGTACTCCAGTAAGAGAATTGTCATATCGTTTTGTGCACTCATGCCCGGCTTCTTAGGAGACTAAGCTTCTTGTGTGTAGAGATTCAGTTTTGTCTTCTTTGGAAGCACATGGTATTTCAGAGAAGATGGGAGGTGCTTATGGAACATTTGCCTAGTGAATAAGTGCAGAATCATGACAGTGATTCAGTAGTAGGTTTGATGTGGGGAGTTGGTGCGCTTATTCCATGAAGAAATCCTAATTTTATTTTGTGTCTTGATTTTTGTGGTGGGTGGGACTGAGCAGCCAACAAGGAGAGCCTGCCAGAACTGAGCACAGCTCAGCAGAACAAGCTGAAACACCTTACCATCGTGAGCTTGGCGTCGAGGATGAAGGTACGGTCCACACCCTTTCCTGTCTTCCTCCTCGCCTCGAGGCAGGTGTCTCGTTGGCATCAGTGTGGGAACTCCCAGCTACACACAGTAGAGTTGCATCATAAGTGCATAAAATTTGCCTGGCAAAGGACAAAAGAGAAAAAGATAACAGTTAAAATAGTATAGATAATTACTCACCATTCCATTTAGGAAAAGTATGCCCAGGAGTGATTGTGAATCAGCAGGTCTCAATTCTGGCATGCCGTGGTACCCCACGTGCTGTGAGCATTTTGCCATGCTTAAAGGAGACTGCTGTTTCAAGATACAGATTTTTCAAACAGCAAGGCACCTCAAGGCAAGTTAACTGCTTCAGCTGTTGCTCAGTGCACAGTGAACTGTTCCCGTGCTGGAGGAAAAACTTGCTATGTTGAACTTACTGAGAGAGAGATTTTTTAATATGCTGCCTTCCTCTGGAGATTTTCAAGGTTAATTATACTAATTGGAATTTTTGCCTTCTATGCTAACTTCTGACCCTAACCTTCTGTAAGATACCACTCCACTATATCTCTGAGTTCTTCTTTTTAGAAGAAGACGTGCAACCAACTGCTCATAGCCATTAACAAAGAAGATCCAGGTTTGATTAATTTATAGTTGACTTTTGGCTCTCTGCCCAATCCCAGCCTAAATGTCTAAGTTTTTATGGGGCTGTGCCTTTGAAAAAGTTTGCTTTTTGCATTTCCCCTCTGTGATTGAGCTGGAGAGATGTATATTTTTTCTTGGATTGCTGTTTCACTTGCTAAAATTATTTTATCTGGCCTAATCACAAATTTCTGATTCTCAGCTGGACATTTCAGGTGGGAGGCCTATTTTGTTAGGAAATGAGGACCTGGATTTTTTTTTTGTCCTGATCATGAACTTCTCAAGTGTAGCAAAGAGTAGGAGTGACTTTTCCCCTCGTTTCTGCAACCTGTCATTCTTTTTTTTTTTTTTTTAACATCTTTATTGGAGTATAATTGCTTTACAATGGTGTGTTAGTTTCTGCTCTACAACAAAGTGAATCAGCTATACATATACTTATATCCCCATATCTCCTCCCTCTTGCGTCTCCCTCCCACCCTCCATATCCCACCCTTCTAGGTGGTCACAAAGCACCGAGCTGATCTCCCTGTGCTATGCGGCTGCTTCCCACTAGCTATCTGTTTTACATTTGGTAGTGTATATATTTCCATGCCACTTTCTCACTTCGTCCCAGCTTACCCTTCCCCCTCCCTGTGTCCTCAAGTCCATTCTCTGCCTCTGCATCTTTATTCCTGTCCTGCCCCTAGGTTCTTCAGAAGGGTTTTTTTTTTTTTTAGATTCCATATATATGCGTTAGCGTATGGTATTTGTTTTTCTCTTTCTTACTTACTTCACTCTGTATGACAGTCTCTAGGTCCATCCATCTCACTACAAATAACTCAATTTCGTTTCTTTTTTATGGCTGAGTAATATTCCATTGTATATATTTGCCACATTTTCTTTATCCATTCATCTGTTGATGGACACTTAGGTTGCTTCCATGTCCTGGCTATTGTAAATAGAGCTGCATTGAACATTGTGGTACATGACTGTTTTTGAATTATGGTTTTCTCAGGGTATATGCCCAGTAGTGGGATTGCTGGGTTGTGTGGTAGTTCTATTTTTAGTTTTTTAAGGAACCTCCATACTGTTCTCCATAGTGGCTGTATCAATTTACATTCCCACCAACAGTGCAAGAGGGTTCCCTTTTCTCCACACCCTCTCCAGCATTTACTGTTTGTAGATTCTTTGATGATGGCCATTCTGACTGGTGTGGGGTGATTACTCATTGTAGTTTTGATTTGCATTTCTCTAATGAGTAGTGATGTTGAGCATCCTTTCATGTGTTTGTTGGCAATCTGTGTATCTTCTTTGGAGAAACGTCTATTTAGGTCTTCTGCCCATTTTTGGATTGGGTTGTTTGTTTTTTTGCTATTGAGCTGCATGAGCTGCTTGTATATTTCGGAGATTAATCCTTTGTCCAACCTGTCATTCTAAGCCCCTGTACCAACCCTGGATTTCAGACCTTTAGTCATAGAAAACCCCCCAGGTATGTTTGCCCTCTTCTCCGCATACATCTTCCTCCTGTTTCTGCAGGTTTGATTGCTGTGTTAATTTTCAAACTAATAGTGATGTGTCATAGGATTTACAGAAAACTGGATATTTAGATATCCAGTTGTCTTGGAGTCATGCAGAATGTTGGTACAGTCCATTACGGGACTACTGTTGGGGAATTGACATTGGTTATAAGAGACCAAGAAAACATGTAAACTTCAGGATGACCTCTGAGCTTGCAGTATCCATTGGCCACCTGTAGGTGGATGCGTTAGCCTGTAAGTTTTTTTAATTGTGCTCTGCTGGGCAAGCAGCCAGTTTGTCTCTCCAGTGTCTGAGATTCTTTGGAGTTTCTTTTGATGATCTGGCGTTTTATACAAATTCTGCAAGCTTCCAAAAGGCAGCAGAGTGCCAGATACTGAGGATATCCCTTTCTCCTCTAGAAAGAGTCTTTGGGATCTCTAAGAGTATGCTTCAGAGCATGAAAGCTGGAAGCTGAACAAAGTCCAGGAGGCAGAGGATGGAGGAGAACGCATTCCTAGATGCTGTGGGTCCTGTTTGGATCCCACAGGTCTCACAGCTCATGTATCCATCTCTTGTTGCCATAGATGTTAATAATTACCACTAGACTGCATTTCCCAAAGCCCTGAGGCATATGTTGGCTATCTGAGTAATAACCTGAATTTTCTTTAATGTTTAGCAATGGTTTTTGTAAACATCACATGTACCTTATCTATAGTGTATCCCCTACTCCGTGCTGCTGAAGGACCTGGAGATGCGGAATCTCCGGGAACTGGAAGACCTCATCATCGAGGCTGTCTACACTGATATCATCCAGGGCAAGCTGGATCAGCGAAACCAGCTGCTGGAAGTGGATTTCTGCATTGGCCGTGACATCCGAAAGAGAGATATCAATAATATTGTCAAGACCTTGCATGAATGGTGAGGCTCAAAGAAGGAGGTGCCCCCCTCTTTAGGGAGGGGATACCTAGCATGCCCTCTGCGCCTCTGTTTGGGGAAATGTGGTCTCCAGGTATCAGCTGGGGCTGCCTGGGAGCTGGGGCCTTGGAACAGCAAGCTAGGGAGTGGGGCTGCATTTGTGACTACAGCTGTGTGGCAGTAGGAGTCACTTCAGGCCTCCTAGTGCCGTGGTTGTAAAATAGTTCTTGTCCTATGCAGTTGGGGGCTATTTAGTAGCAGGCTGTAAAATGCCCAGAGTTGGCAGGTGGAGCCTCTGAAGCCTCGCTGGGTGACACTGATCCTGTGCTTTGCAAACTCACCCTCAGTGTTTGACCAAGCTTGGGAATTAGTGTTGGTAAGATTCTTTGGATAAGAGAACCATGTTCAGCATCAGTAACGTTGGGCTAGTGTTTGTAAAATATTGTGAAGGATATTGAAGACAAGGAATGGGTTATTCTAAGTTGGAACACAGACTCATATACAGAATATTTGATCACCGTATTCTGGTATATAAAGGAAGTGGAACATTTGCACGTACTCTGTTTTAATGGAATTTGATGTTCGCAAGAGCTGTCGCACGTTCTACATGGATTTGTTATGGCGTTATTCAAGACTGAGCTGTGAAGGAGGGCCAGGGTGAGAGTATAATTGGAGGTGAGGAGAGTGTGTTCCCAGGCAGGCACATGGCACGTTGGAGGTCATGAAGCAGAGTAGGCAGACTTTGTGCAGAGGGGTGGGGTTCATTTTGTCTTTAAACAGACTGACTCTGGCTTAGCCTCTAGAGGTGTGTATCCGGGGATGTACAGACTGACTCTCTGGCTTAGCCTCTAGAGGTGTGTATCCAGGGATGTACAGACGGATTCTCTGGCTTAGCCTCTAGAGGTGCGTATCCGGGGATCTACAGGCTGACTCTCTGGCTTAGCCTCTAGAGGTGTGTATCCAGGGATGTACAGACGGATTCTCTGGCTTAGCCTCTAGAGGTGTATATCCGGGGATCTACAGGCTGACTCTCTGGCTTAGCCTCTAGAGGTGTGTGTCCGGGGATGTACAGACTGACTCTGGCTTAGCCTGTAGAGGTGCGTATCCGGGGATGTACAGACTGACTCTGGCTTAGCCTCTAGAGGTGTGTATCCAGGGATGTACAGACGGATTCTCTGGCTTAGCCTCTAGAGGTGCGTATCCGGGGATCTACAGGCTGACTCTCTGGCTTAGCCTCTAGAGGTGTGTATCCAGGGATGTACAGACGGATTCTCTGGCTTAGCCTCTAGAGGTGTGCATCCGGGGATCTACGGGCTGACTCTCTGGCTTAGCCTCTAGAGGTGTGTATCCAGGGATGTACAGACTGACTCTGGCTTAGCCTCTAGAGGTGTATATCCGGGGATCTACAGGCTGACTCTCTGGCTTAGCCTCTAGAGGTGTGTATCCAGGGATGTACAGCCCATCTTTGACCCTCTGGGGGTCCACAGCCCCCTAAGTTTCCCTCACTTCAGCTACTATTGGATCCCCAGGCATGTACTTGCCCACCCTTTACCCCAGGTTCTGTCCCAAGTGTGACTCCAGACACCTTCCCTTTACAACATCTGACACAAGCAGGAACTTTCAAAAGATTTTAAAACAGTGAAGTCAGACTAAATGGGAAATAAACTTAGAAAACACCCCTAACATGCAAATGGTCTGGCATACAACATCTAGGTTTCCAGTCCCACTAAAGTTGGCTGTCTTTTTCCATTTTTGAGATGACTGACACCGTTTTTCACCTCCATAGTCTGGCTTCAATGTGTTTGCACCCAGAGGGGCTATTCTAGCCGCCATTCCAGGATGTTTACTAGTACAAATTCTTACAACTTGTTTTTAGGCATTGGAGTTAGATTTGAAACAGAATTGGTATGTAGAGTGGCACCACAAATATGCAGAATGTTCCCAACTGTTGACTCTAAAGTGGAGGGTATGTAGCTATTTATTGTACTATACCTTCACCTTTTTTTTTTTAATGTATTAAAATTTTCAAAATAAAAAGTGGGGAAAATGATATAATGAGGAGGGGGTGGCAGTTGGGAAGTAACACACTTCTGAGAAAAAGGGCAATCTTCAAAATAGGGTGCTTTTAGAAAATAATTTTTTCTGTTGAGAAAACTGATTAATCAGTGCCGCCTGTGAAGTCTCGCCTAATTCCTTTAATTGCACATTCTGTGAAGCTTTCCCATGGGATACAAAGGTCGGAAATTAAAGCTGTATTCTAAGAAACCACCCCACATCCTCCATGTTTGTTTCCGTATGCCCCGTGTTATGCATTCAGAAACACCTGTCTTTTGGAAGGCGTGAAGGGGCAAGAGCCCTGGCAGACGGAGGGTTACAGGAAGTCTGTAAGGCATCGGGGAGGGAGATTTGGGCGGTTGAGGGACACCTCCCAGGCTTTCCTGCGGCTCAGGGCTGCTCATCTCGTACGCAGGTGTGACGGCTGCGAGGCAGTCCTGCTGGGCATCGAGCAGCAAGTCCTGAGAGCCAACCAGCACAAGGAGAGCCACAGCCGAACTCAGCAGCAGGTAGAGGCCGAGGTGAGGAGGAGAACGCCTGTCCCCACTCCAGGGTATCCCTGTTTGTCCCTTGTCTTGAGATCTTGGCGTAGATGAAACAGCACTCACTCACTGGTGGGCACTGGGTGAGGTGCTGGGGTAGAGGTGAGCGCGACCCAGGCCCTCCTCTTGGTGCTGTCCGTCTCGTTTCTGATTCCTGGTCACCAGAGGGTGAGTGGGCTCGGAGAGCGGAATGTTGTAATTCCTCAGTTCACACGCACTTGGCAGCTGTAGAGCAAAAGAAACGAGTTCGGGGATGGGTCTCAAAGATGGATGGAGGGATGGTGGTTACCAGGCGGGGCAGAGGGAGGGATGCGGCTGGGCTGGGGCACATGGGGCTTCAAGGCCCCGGTGCCGCTCTGCCTCTTAAGTTGTGTGGTGGGTGCACAGTGTTCATTGTATTCTTCTCTAATCTGTATGTGTATGTTGTAACCTTTTAAAATGCATGATATGTTTCATCTTGAAAGAGGGAAAAAATTCGGTGGATGAAATGCAAGTGAAGATAAAAGTGTGTGATTGTGGTGTTAGACGCCTGGTTGTTCGGGACACTTTTAGCCTCTGGGAGAGACGCGGGCTCCAGCCCTTGAGTTAATGGGCGTTTGTCTGCCTATAGCCTGGACGCCTGTGGAGCCATCTCCCAAGTTGTTCGGAGCCCTGAAGATCAGAATTTTAGCACTGAAAGTCCTTTTCTGGCGTGATGGAGCTTGAAGCATTAATGGTATTTAATGAATTTTAGAAGTCAGGTATCCTAGAGTGTAGCAGAATGGGACTCAGAGTTACAGCTAAGGAACATAAGAAATAAGTAGTTGTGCCTTTCTAAGGGGGATTTGTAAAATTTGAAGATTTCCCCTACTCTGTTGTATGTACTCCTTGAAAATAAAACCTGGTCTTTGTAAGACCAGCTCCTTGTCCCATGCCTAATGAGCACATAATAGGTGCTCAAATGAGTGTTTATATTTCAGGCACACCCTATAAGTGTGAGTGGACTGCTGAACTCTGCTTTCATGAACTAGAGTGCATTTATTTCAGATACACACATCCCTGTATATATATGCATACCTACTCTGTGAATGTTCCATCCACTGTAAATTTTTAACTCTACTTCTAGCCAAAGAAGTGTGAACTATATTTAATTTAGCATTAATCAAAGACAGATACAATTAGGAAAGTAAGCCTGCTGCTTCTCTAATAAGCTCTGTGATCCCCCTCTTGAATATTTTGCTCTCTTCTCTGACCTGGGATTGATGTCTGAGCAAAGTAGGACAGTATTCACTGATTCTTCCCTGTACATCAAACCCTGGAAACAGTAGATTTGGAGGCGAAACGCCCACCTGACCTGGGATAGCCTGAAACACTCTTTAACCTGGTTGGTGGCCCAGGAGGAGGAGCCTGATCGCTACTGGCTGCCCCATTGTGCTTGGGCTGTTGCTAATTGTGTGGTAGGTGGTGGACTTGACTGTGGTCGTTTGCAAAACTGGATGATACTAGTTTTAGAATTTTGAATGGCTCAAGTTTATTTCCAGAACAAATGGCATCTGATGAAAGAAGGCACTGCCTAATGTTGAGGCACGACCAATACGTAGACAACAGTGTGGGCTCCTTAAATTATGGTTATTAAATGAGAGCCAGCACACCTGGATTTGCTCTCAGTGGCCCACTGCTGGAAAACACAGCTGCTCCTGCTGGCAGAGCCTGATGCTGCCACCAGGTGGCAGTAAGGATTTGATTAAGTTTGAGAGAAAGAAATTTGAGGAAACCGCCAAGGTCACCTCCACTACCAATTAAAACAGTCTACTAATTTAATAATCTTCTAGGAAATCGAGAACAGACAAGTATGAGAAGAGTGGGAGCATGGTCAAAGCCCAGAGCCTTGACAGTTTTTCCATTCACAAATGCATGATCTGGCTACTATGTGTCGGATGCTGACCGTCCCCCAGCTGAAGGCACATGGAAGGTGCTCACTAAGTATTTGTTGACTTGGAAATAAAACAGATCTACCACAAACACAGCTGTAATTCTGTCCTATTCTGCTTGTATTTATGCTTCCATTACTCTTGACTTAACTTTTTTAGTCATTTTCTCAACTGAGTTGATCTTTCATTTGTTTGTCCTTAAGTTAGATTGCTTGTTCCCAGAGGGGAAAACTTGACGTTTTTCTCCCAAAATCTTATACAGCAGCTATCTTCTGATGCGTATTAGCTTTAAGAGTCTTCCCTCTTAACGAAGTCAGCCCTATCACAAACTGCCTAAGAATATTCTCTCCTTTTAGTTTTTCACAGAAATAACACATAATTAGTTACAATTCCAGCGTACCTGGAGGAGGTAGAACAATAACATTATGAGCTGTTTCATTACCTCTGAGCAAATACTCTGGAGGGGCGGTAATGATCACCTCCACAAAGCACCTCCTCATTTACATTTGATTTTGGAGTGTATTTTTCTTTATATTTCAGTGTGCTTATAAGTCTGATGTTCTCTGGAATGTCAATCTGTAGTTCTTGCTGCATTCACCAAATAGGCTGTGTTCCAGTCAGGTAGGTAATAGAGCATAATTGGACAAAGTAAGCTCTGTTTTTCTTTATGTAGAAAATGCCCCAGGAGTTAAGTTAGTGACAGATCTTGAGCCTGTTGGCTGTGGAGTGCACCAAGAGTGTGCTTCTCGGTGCTTCCTGGAGAGTGCTTCTCTCCATCTCCCCGTTCTTCTTTTCTATGTAGCCCTTTCCCCACTGTGCGCTCTACTTCTGTTGTCTTCCCTTGCCCTGCCCCATAGCTCAAAGAGGTTTTCCTACCCGAAGACTCTCTTCTTTCTCCTTTTGCCTGAATATTTAAAGTCTCTAGTAGAACTAGGCTGTGATTTTGTTAGCAGGCGCAGTCCCACCTGAAAATTCCTGAGGCCCATGATTTGAGGGGCTTGACAAACTCTAGGTCATCTGGGGTAATGGGATGGGGATGGCCTGCAAGCCAGACTACTCAAGGAAGAAAATTAGAAGGATCAGGGGCATTTAGGCCAAAGAAGACAAGTCTGCGGGATATTAGTCATCGTTTTAAGGGCAGCTCTGTGAAAGAGGAGTTAGACTTCTCAGGATTGTTTCTTGAAGCTGAGACGGGCGGGTTTAACTGGTGGACCTACATGAGTGGCCACTCCTGGGTCCCGGAAGGAGCTATCTGCAGGTAGACCTGCACAGCTATTACAAAAAGCTAGTTGACTCTTAACTCCCCTTCAACTATGAGAGTCTGTTATTGGCTCAGCAGTCTACTTTGTGAGTTCCCTGTGTTTAAAATGCTAACAATCAAATTGATGGAGCACGACACATCCATAATAGGACCCACTGTGAGCCACGTCATTCCCCCCATCCAGGCTGAGGCCTTGTTTAAGATAAAGGGCCTCATTTCTTAGGCTAAGAGACACTTGCCCAAGAAGCCCTCTTTTTCCCTATGGCATGTTTACCTGACTGTGGAGGACTCGACTTTGTCAGTACGTAGTCTTACTGGAAGCTAGATGTGAACCGCTGAAACACAGAGGAGGCACAGCACACAGGAGGCCACCATCCGAGAGTGAGAGGGCGCTGCCAGGGAATATAGGTTGAGGGGAGGCTGGTGGTCAGGACAGGTTTGTGGAAGAGGTAGGGTCAGAGGTGGCTAGCGAAGGAGGAGGCTTGCCCAGGCTGGAATAACAGGGTGCAGGAAAGGCAACAAGACAGAAGAAATGACTGCTTCCGGGTGTGAGGCCGGGGACTAGCGTGGCTCGAGTGGAGGGCACATGTTGTGGAAGGGAAGGAAGGTACAGGGTCTTGAGTGGCGTGTCAGAAGTGCAGAACAAACCAGGTTTTTCCTTGGGGTAAGTCTCATTTCTTTTTCTGGCTTACCAGGGTCACTGAGCACCTGAAATAATAGCTTACTGGGAGATAGTTTCTGTAAGAAAAAGCTGCTTGAGGAGGTAAATAGGCATTTGAATGAATGCTTAGAAAACATATCAAACTGGACAAACCTTGGAGTGTTATTTTATAAAGCGGTGATAACGGAGAAATCACATTTCTTAATCTCTCCCCCAAGGCCATCAAAATACGCTGAAGTAAAACAAAAACAAATATCTCTTTTATTTATTTATTTTAAAATTTTATTTGTTTATTTTTGGCTGCGTTGGGTCTTCGTTGCTGCACGCGGGCTTTCTCTAGTTGAGGCGAGTGGGGGCTACTCTTCGTTGTGGTGTGCGGGCTTCTCATTGCGGTGGCTTCTTGTTGCGTAGCATGGGCTCTAGGCACGCGGACTTCAGTAGTTGTGGCTCTTGGGCTCTAGAGTGGAGGCTCAGTAGTTGTGGCGCGCGGGCTTAGTTGCTCTGCGGCATGTGGGATCTTCCCGGACCAGGGCTCAAACCTGTGTCCCCTGCATTGGCAGGCAGATTCTTAACGACTGCACCACCAGGGAAATCCCCGCCTTTACTTTCTTATGACAAACGTACACCTCACTCTGCATCAGTACACCTCAGCTAGCTGAAGGGCAAAGGCATGAACAATCCATTAGTATTGGTGTTGGGGAATGTGTATAAATACGGGCACAGGAGTACACAATTGGTAGAAGGACAAGTTGGTACAATCATTCTTCAGAAGGCAGTATAGCAATAGTTACTAAAGTAAAATGTGTAAACCCTTTGATGTGGAAAGCTCAATTCTAGGAATATGTCCTCCACAGGTGTTCACAAAAGTATGCAAAGGTAAACATAGAGGGCTGTTCACAGGAGCACCATACATAAGTGAAAAACAAACTGGGAACTAATTAAAAAAATGGTAGAACATTCATCCTAGAACAGTCCACAGATATTGCATAGGATATGTTTAGGAGTTGCTTAAGTATTTCGGAGCCTCTCTGTTAATTGAAGAAAGGAATGCTGAAAACAGTACTGTGGTCGCATTTTTCTTTTACTACATTTTTTGTCATTTGTCACTTAGTTGGCTGAAGTTTATCCTCTAGTTGCTTATTCAAGAAGGGCTCGTGGGAATTTGGGAATTGTATTCCCAAAGTTCTGGTGAAAATATCTGTGGTTTCGTATGTGAACAGTAGTGAGCTGAGTATAGCATCTTGTGTCACCCTTTCTTTTTCTATGGCCATTTTAACCAGTGCTTTCTTCCACTTGCTGTGTTGTACCTTTTTGCCAAATGGTCCACTACCACTTGGCTTATTCCCCATTTTCAACCAAGAAAGCATTAGTTCCACTTTTTTGCTTGACTCATTTCCATGTATCTTCCACGAGCATCCCCTGCTTGTTTCTCCCATCTGAGTTTCTGAAGATAATCTCAGATTTTCTTGCAGAGGATTCTGGCTTCTTCCCTGAGTGGCCCCCCTTATAGCGAGAACAAGTTGCAGTGAGTTTCTGGCGCTTACAAGCTGACCACACCAGTTCTGTGTCTCCCTCCAGGTTACCAACATCAAGAAGACACTCAAAGCTACCGCGTCCTCCTCAGCCCAGGAGATGGAGCAACAGCTGGCTGAACGAGAGTGTCCCCCCCACGCTGAGCAGAGGCAGCCCACTAAGAAGATGTCCAAAGTGAAAGGTCTGGTCTCCAGCCGCCACTAGGGCCGGCTGGGGCAGCTGGCACTCACCAGGCCTGGGTCAGGTGGGGAGGGGACACCAAGGGCCTATTTCCTCCCCTCTCTACCTTCCATGAGTTCCAGACCTGCCCGTCCCCTCACCAGCGCCTCCCCCCACATTGGTACTGTTCCAGAAGAACCGTTAACTCCCTTCCCTCTCCCACTCCCTCTTCCCCAGTTGCTCCCTTCAGACTCAGGGGCTCCACGGATGCCATCCCAACAGGGCCAGACACTGCCCAGCTTCCCTCCAGGAGGTTCTTGTCTCTGTCTAAGGGCTTGTATCCCTCCCAGTTTTTCTTTTGCTTCGTGTCATTTTGTCACGGCTGGTCATAAGCTGGAAGCAGCTTTCACTGGCCCACAGGGATGGCTGCGAAGGAGGCCCCTCTCTGAGTGACGGGAGGCACTCCTTCTCCAGCCCCATGTGCCAGAGTACCCACAATGGTGCAGGCGCTCTAGCCAGGTATCAAAATGCTTTGTTTTCCCTCTCCTGCCTTATCCCTTGTTGGCAGCTCAGATCAGGCCGTGGAGGGATGTGATGCTGGGCTATGTTTACTAAACCTGCGGGTTTTCAGCCTCTTACGCCCAGCTCCAATCTCTCATTAGTTGGGAGCACCGGGCTGATTAACCTCTGGAATCTGAGCACCCGTAGGGGTCGCTGCGGGTCTGCTGGGTGGCGGACGTTTCTTCCGGCTTGGTGTTCTCCGCTGGCCTCGCTCCCTGCTGCCTCTGACTACTCAGACTGGTTTTTGGTGTGACGGCCCCGGCTGCCCACTGGGGCTGTCTGCCAACACTCGTTCTCCCGAGATCTTTAATTCTTCCCGGCTGCATCCGTGGTGGGGATGGTGGTGTGGAGGCCCCTCTATCTGGTGAAGGATCTGTTGCTGCTTCTGTTTCTTTCTTCCCACCCTCCCTGGCTGGTGACCCAGAGCCCTCTGATGATGGCATTCTCCTGGCAAGAGAAAAGGACTTGACTAGCCTTTCTGAACTTGAACAGTTTCAGGTTATATTTTAATTTTTTTTTTTTTTTTGTACAGGTTCTGATTCTAATACATTTCAACATGCTTTTTTTCCCCCTCGTGTCAATATTTGTTATAGACTGATCGCCGGGGAGTTTCACCTGGTTGGAGGGTGGGGTGTGTGTATGTGTGCGTGTGGTGGTGTTTTTTTTTTTTTTAAGGGGAGGTGGAGGTCCTGGACTGATATTAAAGAGAGAAAAAGCACATTTTAGAAAAAAAAATAAAAGTAGATTTAATGTATGTGACTGTGGAATGTGAGGTTGCATAGCTGGTAGATCTTGAGGGGCTAGAATTAGGGTGGTTCAGGGAAAATGTGATACTGTTTCAGTGCCATGGTTAAAAAATGGATTTCTCCTTTTTCCTAAATGTCCAACAGCTGCCTACCGTTGATCGAATGTTAACAAAATACTCTTGTTTCCCTTTTTATGATTCATGTCCCCATATAACATTATGCCCAGCTGGAGGGTTTAATCCCCAAAGTATGTTTCATGAAACCCTTTGATAGATGCTCTGTGGAAAAGGGGTTCTGTTGTTAAATAAATTCGGCACATCCTGCATCCCATATCCTCACTGGAAATTCATTGTTAAGGTCACAAAGAAGGCCTGGGGGAGGAAGCCTGTTCCCAACACTGATTTCACCACCAAATCCTTTTTTGGTAATATTTAGTGGAACACATTTTGGGGAAATTTTTGGAAACATATTTCTCAAAAACACCTCCCAGCCTTACAGGTTTTTCCAACTAGTCTTTCTAGACACAAAACAGTCACTCTCACTCTTGTAAGTGGTCTTCCATCCTTATCTTTCCCACTGGGGAGTAGACTAGGTAGGAAGCGTGACTCACTTGTATGAAACGTGTGACCACTAGTTGTTTGACTGCCCCAGGCCCTAGGAAGCTCTAGGTTCACCTTCTCCATGGGTCTGCCGTTCCTTAAAAAGAGTAATGACAGTAATAAGAACAACATTCGTAAGTGCTCTACAGAATGTCTTCATCTACAGTAAGTCATTGAACCCCTTCCACCACACAGTCTCCTGAGGTCGGTAAGGGTAAGTACTGTTACAGTCATCCTCACTTTACATGTGAGAAGTACCCTGGTGTGCAGTGCTAAAGCGAAGACTCCTGGATCTCCTTACTTATATGCCCTGCCGTCTTCTCTGTGTTGCATTCTGATGTAGAGTTTGCTCCCCAAACTGACCCTTGGTACCCTTCTACCTGCTTATTCCTCTGAGGGCTCATCTTGCTCTTAACTGACACCCAACACATCGCAGCCTCTGCTTCCCAAACCCACCCAGCCACTTTATATGGGAGCAGAGAGTGTGGCAGCGGGGCTCCAGGAATTGTGGGAACAGCTGGAATGTTCTTTGCTCTGTTGGACTCTGGTAGGAGGCCTGGCCTCCGAGCTCTGCAGTTTCCCGTCTAGCATGCTGTGACAGCTGGGCTTGGGTCTGAAATGTGCATAGGTGTTCTACATAAAAATACAGTGTCCAGAAGAGGTGTCCTCAGCAACAGGGAAACATCTTAGGTCAGGAAGGAGACACTGCAGTATGAAACAATTCGCTTGGTAGCAGTGCTTATCGGCTGGCTGCGGCTACCTTCTTTAAGCTGTCTGCTTCCTGAAGTCCTCTTTGGCCTTCTTTACTTTCTTTCCAGATGAGAGGCATTATGGTTCTTCTTGGGTAACATTAGGGAGGTGGTCAAAGCCGCCAAGTACAGGCTGTTGTGTTCCAAATCCAGGATGACCACCACTGGTCAAGAATTTCCATCCCCAAACTTTAGAGTGATAGGAAAGGGTAGTTATCAAAGAAGCTAATATGACAAACAGCTTGTGATATTTTACGTATTTGCTGTTTTCTCTTTCATGTGCTGGGTTGCCTGAAACGAAACCACATTCCAGTTTTTGTACTTAAAAGTCATTATTCTAATAGCTTGAGACTTCAAAACTTTTTGTTTTTTTAATGTAGCAATTGGTTGATTTTTACTGGACCTGATGGAATGTCATAGCGCTCCTGTGTTTGAGTTTCAATTATAGCATACCCTGCTCAGTACTTGATTGTACCTGTCTTCCTGGGGATCTGTATACAGCCATGAACATCTGACTGCTTTATTAATTCTTTTCTTGTAGTTATGCTTGAGATTTGCAGATTGAAATATATGTATATATTTTAAAATTTTATTTAATTTATTTATTTTTGGCTGCATTGGGTCTTCGTTGCTGCTCACGGGCGTTCTCTAGCTGCAGCAAGCGGGGGCTATTCTTTGTTGCAGTGTGCGGGCTTCTCATTGCAGTGGCTTCTCGTTGCGGAGCACGGGCTCTAGGCACGCGGGCTTCAGTAGTTGTAGCACGTGGGCTCAGTAGTTGTGGCTGTGGGCTCTAGAGCACAGCCTCAGCAGCTGTGGCCCACGGGCTTAGCTGCTCCACGGCATGTGGGATCTTCCCGGACCAGGGCTCGAACCCGTGTCCCCTGCATTGGCAGGCAGATTCTTAACCACTGCACCACCAGGGAAGCCCTGAAATATATTTTTTGTTATAAATTTCATTTTACATTTCCTTTACATTACCCTGAGGGCATTAAATGGATCTTTTAAACCTATGTCTGTTAAGCAGGTTATTTATAATGACCTCAGGGCAGTAAAAGTGGGTATAATGCGTGTTCATTATAAAAAAGGAATGTTGGGTCTATTAGGGGTGAGAACTGTTGTCCTTTGGTTAAGGATGAAACCCACAATGAAGTGATGGGGAGAGCAAAGATAGGAGGCAGCCCAGATCTTCTTGGGGTCATTTGTGCCTGTTTTTACATTGCTTTTTCCTAGCAAAACCCTACTATGGATTCATCCAGTTAGTTACCTTTACAAACTTTCAAGTCATAGGAAATGGGCTGGAACCATGGGGGTGAATCATATAACCTATGGAGAATGTATAGAAGTAAAATAAGAAGGTCACAGCGGAACCCTAGCAAATACCTTCAGCTGGGTTCTAAAGGAGGTGATGCCCCTGAAGAAATTTTAGAACAGGCGGAGAAACACAGGAAGGTCTAAAGAGATTGGGGCCTCATGCAACACCTCATACAACCGCTGGGGAAATCACACAGCTGCAGGGTGGTGCCACTACGCTCGCCTCTGAACTGGCTCCTCAGACCTGTTGGGCCATCCCATCATATGCCCCTCGTCCGCTCTCACTCATTCCCTATAGCTGGTAAGTTTCACTGTTCTTTTGTTTTTTAAAATTTATTTAATTTTTGGCTGTGTTGGGTCTTCGTTGCTGCCCGCAGGCTTTCTGTAGTTGCGGTGAGCGGGGGCTACTCTTAGTTGCGGTGCGCGGGCTTCTTATTGCGGTGGCTTCTCTTGTTGCGGAGCATGGGCTCTAGGCATGCGGGCTCAGTAGATGTGGCTTGTGGGCTCTAGAGCACAGGCTCAGTAGTTGTGGCGCACGGGCTTAGTTGCTCCGCGGCATGTGGGATCTTCCCGGACCAGGGTTCAAACCCGTGTCCCCTGCATTGGCAGGCAGATTCTTAAACACTGCGCCACCAGGGAAGCCCTCCCTGTTCTTTTAAAACCAATTACTCCATACCTCTCACTCTCAGCAGATGACTGTATTCCTACTTCAGAGTGGAAATCACAGTAGGTGGGGAAACCCTCAGTTTCTTGTCTTCCACCTACTGAATCATCTACATCCACCCTTTACACTTTTGTTCTTACCACAGTGGAAAAGGCAACCCTCCTTCCATGGGAGTGTCATTTGTCCACCTGTGTGGTATTGATGTGCCTCACCTCTTCTCCCAAGGGGTTTCGCTCGTGTCTTTGGCCTCTCCTTCTCTAGTGGCTGTATGTGATGGAGAACTTTACATGTTAAGGAGACCCTCCCTGAGCCTGATGTCCCTTTGCAGCCACCACTTTTTTTCTTCTTATCAAACAAGCTTCTTGAGAGTTGTCTACCCTTTCTGTCTCTACCTCCTCCCTCATCCACACCTGAATCCTTTGCCACATGACTCCTACTGCCAGCCATCTGCTGATGGTTTTCTTGTCAAGGAGACCATAGATCTCCAACTTGCTAACTTTTTTGGTCTTTGTTTGGCTTGATCTTTATGTTTCAATTGGCAATGTTGAGTCCACTTCTTTATGTGTTCTTCTCTTAGTTTTCACGGCCCCAATAATCTCTCTAGGTTTTCCTTGTGTTTTTCTGCCTATTCTAAAATTTCTTCAGGGGCATCTCTTCCTTCAGAGTCCTGTGGAGATGTTTGCTAGAGTTTCATTGTGACTTTCTTATTTTACTTCTGTGTAAACATCCCATGGTGTTCCACTTCCATTTATAACACCCAAATCTCTATCTCTGGCTCATTCTGCCAACACGTATAGTCAACAGACAACTGGGCATTTCTACTTGCTGTCTCCCAGGTCTGCTTATATAGTCAGCAAATGGTGCCCACAGTTCACCAAGTGTATTATTTTATAGGACTTCCACAACAAAACACCACAGACCAGGGGGCTTAAACAACAGAAGCTTATTCCCTCGCAGTTCTGGAGGCTGGGAAGTCCAGGATCAAGGCGTTGGCAGGTTTGGTGTCTCCTGAGGCCTCTTTCCTTGGTTGCAGATGCCACCTTCTCACTGTGTCCTCACATGGTCTTTTCTCTGAGCATGTGCATCCCTGGTGTCTCTTCCTCCTCTTATAAGGACATCAGTCATATTGGATTAGGGCCCCACCTTTATGACTTCATTTAACCTTAATTACTTCTTTAAAGGCCTAGCCCCAAATACAGTCGCACTGGGGTTAGAACTTCAACATATATGAGTTTGGGGAGAACATAATTCAGTCCATAAAACAGTTACCTGAGCCAGAACTTGGGGTTCATCCTTAACTCCTCCCTACCCCGTGTCTGATTCACCACATCCTGACAATTCTGTTTTTATATTTTTTGAACCCATCCTTTTTCCATTTTTCTGCCACTTCACGTCTTTGAAAATTCATTCATTCATTCAGTATACTCTTTGGATACCCATTATATACTAGGAAGGCAGCCAAAGAAAGCTAAAAAATATAAGATTAAGGAAAGTATATGGAAGGAAATGATAAAGATAAATGCAGAAACAAATTAACTGGCAAGATCAAAAGTTAGTCTAAGAGGGTTTTTTAAATAATGAAAAAGATATATACCTGGAAAATCTAATTAATAAAAGACAATAAATGAATAAAGGGAACAGTTAGGATTTTAAAACTATAAGATGTTACCCACTATCAATCTATCTGAAATTCAGTGATAAAAAGAATTTTCTGGAAAATTGAGTGTAATTCACTCAAGAAATAAAATACTGGAACTGGCTAAAAATCAAGAAATGAAATTTGAAAGCTACTGAGGATGTATCTCTAACAAGGCTGTGGGTTCATATTGTTTACTGGGTGAATTCTTGTTATTAAAGGATTCAGTGATTCCTTTCATCATCATAGGCTGAACAGGTTTTTGTAAAAAAGGAAGGAATGGAAAACTCAATTTAAAAAAAATGTTTCTAGGGAATTCCCTGGCGGTCCAGTGGCTAAGACTCTGCCGAGGGTCTGGGTTTGTTTGATCCCTGGTCAGGGAACTAAGATCCCGTAAGCTGCCTCATGCGGCCAAAAAAAAAAAAAAAAAAAAAAAAAACAGTTTCTAGTTGAGCCTTATTACCAAAATCTAACAAAGATAGGTTTTTTTCTCTTAATCTGGTTTATGAATATAGATGAAAAGAATTCTATAAAATTAGATATACAATCCTAATAAAATCTTTTAGGAAGCTAAGAAAAAGATGCTTCCGTAACATGATAAAGTACTATATATATTAAGTCCAGGGCCCACATTGTCATTTCAGTAAATACACCAGGGTGTTCCCACTGAAGCAGTGGTCATGCTGGGCTGCTGGCCGTTCAGAATGAGATGTGAACTGAATGGTGACTGATGGTGCAGGGAAAGCGCCCTTCAGTCACCTGACAAGTTTCTTGAACACCTGAAGTCTTGGGTGAAGCAGGGCCAGTGAGAGGCAGTGTGCCCTGATGGTTAGGGGAAAGAGACCTGTAGCAGGCAGTGTGACCTGCCGCTCTGGCCTCTTCCCTCTTCTGCAAAGGGAGCAGAATAGCAACACCCCTTCTTAGGGGGATTGTGAGGATTACAGGAGGCAAAGCCAGACTTGCCATGAGCACAGGTGTTAGTGGTTGTTAACTGATGTTCTTATTTTTGTTGTAGATGTTTGGGTTCCACTGGTGGTCAGGATCATAGCACACTTCATTTCAGAACGCTCTATCTTGATGATTTTGGGTTAGGATGGAGATCTTTCAACATGGACCCCAGGAAATAGGCTGATAGCTCTGCAAGCCCAAATCTGCCACGTCCCAGTGTCCTGTCCCTGTACTGGCTGGTCCTCCCTCCTCCCCAAGCCCTGCACCCTCACCTCCTTGCCTCTCCCTTCCCCCGCTTCCCCCGTGCCTCCGTCGTCTCTCAGCCCCTCCGTACCTACCTGCTCTATGGCGGCAGCCTCTCCTGCAGTCAGTGCAGCCTCCCACTGCCTCCCAAGTCCTCTTTCAGTGTTAGTCCTTGCTGCACACTCTCCAGCGTCCTCCCCTCCATGAAGTCCAAGTTTGTCAGAGCTTGAGAAATCCCTCAAGCTGTGTGTCACGTGTCCCTCTTCTCCTCACCCCAAGTCTCCAGTCTCCCTGAACTGTTGTTCAGAAAGCACCATGCCCATCTGCCCCGTATGACCTCTTTGCCTTTGTGCTGTTTGCCTGGGTTTCCTTCCTCCCCTCCTCCTCGTCCACCCGGCACATGCTCATCCATGAAACCCTGTTGTAACCTCTCGTTGCCGAGGATAATGCCTCCCTCTGCACCGTTTGGTGCCCCACATATTTTTCTGTGCTCCCGCCTGTTGCCTGCAGTATAGTCCTGTGTTCTGTCATCTGCACCCGCTGCCAGAGTGTGAGCTCTTCCAGGGCAGGGGCTGTGCTCTCTTCTCCTGTCTGCGTTGCCTGGCGCGGTGCTCAGCACGCAGAACAATGCCTGTCCTATGGGAGGGAACTAGCGGACGCACAGTCTGGTCCTGCTGCGGGTGGAGGGTGGCGCCTGTGGTTACCCAGAGCTCCGGGGAGTGGGAGTCGCACTTTGCTGTCTGGGGGCTTACCCCCGTGGCGCGGCATCCTGTCATTGCCGCGAGCTGCTCACCAGGGGCTTGGCTCCAGGTGTGTAGCCTCCACCAGGTGAGGCTGGTGCAGGTGGAGCCACAGCACTTGAGCACGTGTTATGTGCCAGGTGCTGGGTTAAATGCTTTTAGGGTAGCTCACTGGATCCTCACGGCAACTCTAAGGTCGGTTCTGTTATAACTCTGGTTTTACTCCTGAGGAAACAGCTCTGAGTAACGACATGGTGGAGCTGGGTTTATATCCAGGTCCGACTCAGAGACTAAGCCTGAAGCTCAGGCATGGCCGCACCTCCAGAGGCTGGGAGGCTGGGAGGCTTGAGGTGGCCGGGTTTAGGTCCTGGGCCTAGGTGTGGTTGGACAGCAAAGGGGCTACTAGCTCTGCCAGGCTGTTCACACTGTTCTGTAATTTGCTTTTTTCTCTTAATGTATTGTGAATGTCTTTCCATGCTGTGGTGGTTTTAAAATATGTCTACAAATTTTTGGACACTCCTCCCACAAAAGAGGGAGCCCAATTCCCTTACCCTTGAATGTGGGCCTGTCTCAGTGACACACTTCTATTGAATAGAATGTGGCAGAAGTGATGCTGAGTGACATCTGAAGCTGGACGCAGCTTCCATGCAGCTCTGTCTTTCATGGGATGCATGCCTTGGGATCCCTTGGCTTTGCTGAAGCTACCCTGCTGGAGCATCACCTGGAGGGACAGGGACTAGAGCAGAGGAGAGAAAGAAGGAGGGAGAGAGATGCCCAAAGGGTCTTCACAGTACAGGTGCCACCTGGGAGTGAGTGAGCCTTCAGGTGATTCCAGTGTCCAGCCTTCAAGGCAAGTGCCAAATGGAGCAGAGACGAGTTCTCCCTGCCCAGCCCTTGCAGACTGCAGATTGGTGAGGAAAATAAATGCTGCTGTTGTCTAAGCTACAAGCTTGGGAGTGGCTTGTTACTCAGCATTGGCTACCTGGAATAGTTGTCAATAAGAATAATCCTACTCCCTCGTTTTGAATTCCACCTGTGGATGTCAATTTGTAAAGGGTCATCCAGTATTGTCTTTTTTTTTTTTTTTTAAAGAAATTCACGTTCTTTTATTTATTTATTTATTTATTTATTTATGACTGTGTTGAGTCTTCGTTTCTGTGCGAGGGCTTTCTCTAGTTGCGGCAAGTCGGGGCCACTCTTCATCGCGGTGCGCGGGCCTCTCACCATTGCGGCCTCTCTTGTTGTGGAGCACAGGCTCCAGACACGCAGGCTCCGTAATTGTGGCTCACGGTCCCAGCTGCTCCGCGGCATGTGGGATCCTCCCAGACCAGGGCTCGCACCCGTGTCCCCTGCATTGGCAGGCAGATTCTCAACCACTGCGCCACCAGGGAAGCCCCAGTATTGTCTTTTATTATAAATAACCCTGTGAAAAAAATCCCTGTTCATGCAGAGGTTTACACACACATAACACAGAAGTCACTCTTCTGTTTTCACAGGTTGTCACCTTCCTCTAGCATGTTTGGGAGGCGAGCGCGTGGTCCTTCATCCACCTGGGTCACTTTAACACTAGCTCCTCAGCGCTCATTTGGCTCCTGGGGCCTCAGGTCACTATCCCGCTGCTGATCACCCCTTGGAACTCCTGGACTGCATCTCTGACTTCACAGAGCTTTTGTTCTGTGGGGAGATGGGCAATAAATAAGAGAAAAATAACTAAAAACTGGCCCCGTTCCTGTGAGTGTGGAGGGAAGGTGGGGGAAGGGTTTCAAGCAACAAAGACAGCCTCTCGGAGGTCAGCCTTAAAGCACATGCCTGGTTGTGAATTTTGACTTGGCTTCTGGGAGAATGGGGCCACCTTGCCTGAGAACGTGGAGGCATGAAGATTGGCTCTTCTGGTTATAATTTCTTCACTCAATTGTCTGATAACTTCTTTAGGAGAAATTCCTAGAAGTGGAATGTTTGAGATTCAGAGTAGTTTGGATTTTAAAGGCCATTGCTACAGGGAACCAAACTACTCCTCCAGAAAGCTTTGCTCAGTTACATTCCCCCAAGCTGTGCAAGCCAGAGCTTCACAACAGGGTGCCAGGGTGCCAGAGCCCGAGTGAGTTACAGGTGCCAGGAGCATAAACGCTTCCCACTCCTGAGACTCAGTTGAGCCCAGGGTGCCTTGCTGAGGTGATCGCTTCTATGTGTGCCTTGTGACAAGCCATGTGTTCCCAGCCCTGGACAGCACTAGATAGACATTGTCATTCTTTTCCATTATCCACCTACCTGATTGAGGGGAATATTATCTCCTTGATGTTGTAGTTTACATCTTTTTTAATTTTTTAAATTATTTATTTATTATTTATTTTTGGCTGTGTTGGGTTTTCGTTTCTGTGCGAGGGCTTTCTCTAGTTGTGGCAAGCGGGGGCCACTCTTCATCGCTATGCGCGGGCCTCTCGCTGTCGCAGCCTCTCTTGTTGCAGAGCACAGGCTCCAGACGCGCAGGCTCAGTAGTTGTGGCTCACGGGCCTAGTTGCTCCGCGGCATGTGGGATCTTCCCAGACCAGGGCTCGAACCTGCGTCCCCTGCATTGGCAGGCAGATTCTCAACCACTGCGCCACCAGGGAAGCCCTAGTTTACATCTTTTTAATTACCAGTGAGGATATTTTTCATATGCTGATTATACCATTGCATTTATTCTGTTGTGACTTTCTTGTTCTTGTCCCTTACTCATTTCTCCACTGGAGTCGTTGCTTTTTTTATATGAATTTTTAAGTACTACCTAGAAACAACCAGCAGAGGGCAGCAGTGCATCAGGGTGCCAAGGGGATAGTGCTGGAGCCTGAACCTGAACAGTATATTTTGGACAAAGACACAGCCTGGGCCCTGGGGCCTTGGCATCAATGGACTAGGGGAACTTAGAACAGATAATGTGGTTAATTTCCTCTCCAAATTGAGTTATTTGTCTGAAAGTCTGTAGGTGGGCTAGGGACAAGAAGATGACTTTGAAAGGATAAAACTGTAGGTCCCAGAGTGGTAAATGAATTCTGTCTGATGGGAGACCCAGGTTGTTGCCAGAGTATGGGATGTGTGTGTGCATACAAATGTGCCCCCACCCGCCAGAAAGGTATCTGAATAAATTTCACATATGCCAACCTCTCTCTCTGAGCTGTCTTGTTCTCTGTCTCATTGGGAAATTGAAGCAGCTTAATAGGCAGGGCCCGGGTGGTAATGCAGGAATGTGAGGTTTTAGAGAGGAGAGAGCCAGTGAATGCTGCCCCAGCCTTTCACCGTAGGAAGCTAGGTGAGCCTCAGGGAGATGTGAAGCCCCTGAAATCATGCGCAGAATTGTCTATGTACTTACATATCTTATTTTAAAAAACACTTAATTTTGAAATAATTGTAGATTCAGAAGTAGTCTCAAAAATAGTAGAGAGGCTCTGTGTACCTTTCACCCACTTGCCCCCAGTGATAACATTTCACATAACTTTAACCGGGAAATTGACTTTGATATAATTCAGGCCTTGTTCGGATTCCATGTGCTCATGCGTGTGCGTTCACGCGTGACATTGTTGAGCTATATGAGCGGCTCTGGATCACCATCTTTTGGACTTTGTGTTTTGTGCAAAAGGTGTACCCATGTTTGCTTAAGTCATCATTAGTAGAGTTTTCTGTCACTTGAAGCCTCAACATTCCTAACCCTAACATCCAATTACAAGGTGCAGAAAACCTCATGCAAACCGGCTCAATTAAAAAAAAAAAAGAAAGAAAAGGAAGGGAAGGAATATTGGTTCATGTAATAAAATCCAGAGGAATGACTGAACCGGTGCCAGCGGTTCAGGATGTCATCAGAGAGCTCACTCCTTTTCTCTGTACCAGCCACTGCTCTGTGCACCTCTGAGTTCTGGCTTTTTTCTCAGGCACCCTCCCTCAAGATCCCAACAGTGGCAGTGGAGATTCCAGACCTTTCATCCTCACCCCACATCACACAGAAGAAGAGAGGGAGTGGGGGGAATCTCATCATTCCCTATAGAAGTTGTAAGATTCATTCTGATTAGACCAGCCTGGGTCAAGTGCCCATGTCTCAACCAATCGCAGGGCCAAGAGAATGAGATACATTGGTTGGCTCATGCCTGGACTCCTAACCCCTCCATGAATACCTGGTGATTGGGATAATTTATTGGTTTAATCTAATCTCAGATGGGAAGTGTCCACCCTGACCACATGGGACAGGGAAAGTGTCTGAAAAGGAATTTGAGGTGATGTTACAGAGAGAGGGGAAATAGATGATGAACAGTAGACCACAGGTGTCCTCCATCTTTGGCATGGAGTCTTGAGTCCCTCCCTGGTCAAATGAGCTATGACCAGGAGGACAGGATCATATAGTAGAGACACGATTACTGGGATGGGTGTGCAGTTCTTGCATGGGGGGGGGGTGATTGCTGGACAGGAGGTCTCTACCACAGTAGCAGCTTATGTCTCTAAAACACTGTTCTGCTGCAGGTCTCCACATGCCTCAGGATGTTAACCTGGTCATGGCATCTCTAGTCACTCCCACTGGCCTGGTGTAGGTCTGCAGGGGCCCAGTGGGCAGCAGAGGAGATGCTATGGTTGAAACAGGATCCTGGGTTTCAGCTGCATATGTTGGGTAGGGCTGGGGATGCATTTCGATAGGACCCCCCCAACCCTACCACTCCATGCCCACTGGCTGCCCCTTGTACCCTCCTGCTCTCCAGTACAGACAACAGTTTCCTGCTGTACTCCTCCCTACTCACCACCATGAAGTCCATCCATTCCAAGTGGACACAGAGGTCTTCAGAGAGAGGCTCTCCTGGGGCAGGGTGGCTTCTAGCGCCTCGAGATACTCAGGTTTATGGAAAAGGTCAGCATTTCTCCAAGCATGCTGTTCGTACCATTGTGGTATGTGACGTATTTTAATAGATATGCATCAATTCTTAAACATTCCTTGTTTTAAAAATCTTTTTATTGTGAAATGAAATAGATTCAGAAAACTCTACAAGACAAACGTAGAGCTTAATGAAGTATAATAAGGCAAACACCCCAAATGCTCTTGTAACCCAAGAGGTGGAACGTTGCAGCCCCCCCGCCCCCAGCAGCTCCTCCACATTCCCTGTCCCAGTCCCAGCCCCTCTTTGCCACTGCAGAGTGACCGCTACCTGGCTTTTACTGCAGTCACTTCCTTTTGTTTCTTTACAGTTTCATCATCCAAGTGTGCATCCCTAGACTGTGGTTCAGTCTTGCCCCCTTTAAAAAAACCCCACATATTTTACCTCTTTTAATCCACAGGTTCTTCCTTCATCCCTTTCTTTTCCTTTCATTTTATTGGTTGAAGAATCCAGGCCATTTGACTGCAGTGTTTCCCACAGTCTGGATTTTGCTGGCTGCCCACTCATGGGACCTCTCAGCATGCTCTTCTGCCCTCTGTGTTTACTGCCCATTGTCAGCTGGATCTAGAGGCTCGACCAGACCCAGCTTCTATCCTTTTGACGAGACTCTACTGTGATGTGTTCCTTCATCAACTGCCTCTCTTTCTGGGTGTTCTTAGCCTTGGAGGTTCAGCCCCTAGATCCATTACTTCCGTGGGGGTCCAAAATGGTGACATACATTGTTTTCACTGTGCTGTGATTCACATTTTATTATTGCCTATTAATTTTGTCACTCCACACAATTTATGTGTGAAGTTCTTACTAGAACTCCACTAGTTCTTATGCTTTCTTATGCTGAAGTGTCAAGTAATTTTGTCAATCTGAGGCTTGTTTTCTAGTAAATTCTTCAGGAAGAGTTCATAGGAACAATATTCTCTGAGTTCTTGTACACTGATAACAGTTTGTACCTTTTATACTTGATAGTTTTCCTGGATATAAAGTCAGTTTTCCTTGGCTCACACTTTTGCCCTCTTAGATAGGTCACACCATTTCCTTCTGGTACCAAGGCTTTGAGGAAATATTCTGAGTTACACAGCTGATGGCAACATTGCTGATACTGTTCCCGTGTCTTACATAAGGTAATGAAAAGAGCCACAGCTACCACTGCTACAAAACGATCATGATATTCTGATTCCATCATTTCTTTTTCATTTATTTGCTGGAATTCTTTATAAACAGATGCTTGCTTTCATCTATCATGAGGTTACCCCATGGTATAGCTCATCTAGGAGAGGCAGGATAAATGCTTTCCTCTTTCCCTCTGTTTGCCAGTTTGCAAAATAATAGACTGGTTCCTTATTATCCTCTGGAGGTGACCAGTTCATTTTTTCAATATCATTGTGAACTCATGGATTTAACTAAATTTGGTGAGTTTTAGTTTGTTGTAATTATTACTATGTTCAAAGCTCAGATTGTCCTGTCTCTGGCCAGTGGGAGCATCTGTGGGTGGGCTCCTGTGTTCTTTTGAGACTACCCTAGTCTACACATAGCCTACCAATGATGGCTTGTGTACTGTCGTTTATGTCAGGATGTTCCAGACTCCTTTTGTACACTTTCTCCTCAGACCAGTAGTCAGTCATTTATCCACACAGCCCTGACTTTTAGTGGGAAATGGCATTTCCTGACCACAATGTGGACTCCAGGGCTGCTCACTGCTACTGGCTTGCTCATGGTTTCTAAGTCGTTTCAGTGGTCAGAGCTAATAGGTATAGATAGAATGGTAGATAAAATACCTCGTAAGGTCATACTGTTATTTCCAATTAAATTTCAGGACTATAGATTTTATATTTAATCTTTAAAAAAATTACAGCTGCATCTCCTTTCTTCCACCCTGAGAATCCTGATTTTGAGGACACAGTGGATGACAGTTAAAATATCCCATAATTATTCATTTGTTTCAGGCAACATTACACACACGACAGGGAATACTAATGCTGCCACCACCAGAATGATAAGTGAAGATAGTTTTAAAGTTCTCACCCTCATTTTTATAGTTATTCTATATTTACATCCGTCGAGCTTATAGCCCTCTTATACCATATTCTCTTCCATTTTATTTTATGTTTTTTATTGAAATATAGTTGATATACAATATTATGTTAGGTCAGGTGTACTACATAATGATTTGACATTTGTGTACATTATGAAATGATCACCATGGTAAGTCTAGTAACCATCTGTCCCCATAAAGTTATTACAGTATTATTGACCATATTCCTTATGCTATACGTGACATCCCTGTGACTTATTTATTGTTTAACTGGAGGTTTGTACCTCTTAATCCCTGTTGTCTCTTTTCCCCCCACCAGCCTCCCTTCTGGCAACCACCTGTTTGTTCTCTGTGTCCAACAGTGTGTTTTTGTTTTGTTTTGTCTATTTTTTTTTTTTTTTTAGATTCCACATTTATATTCTCTTCCTTTTAAGCCTCATATAGTTTTGGTTCTCCAAGTAATTATGTATATAATGCTCTCCACTAGTTCTTACGCTTTCTTATGCTGAAGTGTCAAGTAATTTTGTCAGTCTGAGGCTTGTTTTCTAGTAAATTCTTCAGGAAGAGTTCATAGGAACAATATTCTCTGAGTTCTTGTACACTGATAACAGTTTGTACCTTTTATACTTGATAGTTTTCCTGGATATAAAGTCAGTTTTCCTTGGCTCACACTTTTGCCCTCTTAGATAGGTCACACCATTTCCTTCTGGTACCAAGCAATGTTGTTGAAAAGTCTGATGATGATCTAATTTTCGTCCTCTCATAAGTCACTTGTTCCTTTCCCCATCGATGTTTAAAGGATTTTTCCCCTTTAATATCCAGTAAATTTACTAAAATATGTCTTGGTGTTGCTCATTCTGAGTCAGTTTTCTCTGGTATATCATGTACTCTTTTAATACCTGATATGTACATTAATATGTACCGGTTATTAATCTATTGTGTCTCAGCTCCCAAAGCCATCCTTTCCTCTGTGCAATCAATCATGGAGGTGGACCCTGTACCTATTTTTCCTTTTGAGAGCTGGCCCAATGTTAAACTTTGTCAGTAGAGGGCGCTCTAGGAGCAATGGAGGAGGAAGGGGTTTCCCTTCTTCACTCTAGCGTGCCTCATGCACCAGATTAATGCAGCGCATGCAGCTCTTAGCTCCAGCTGTGCCTGGTGATCAGCAGCACGGAGCACTTCCCCCTGGGTAGCTTCCCTTGGCATCCCTTTGGGTGGCTTCACAGCCTCAGCAAACTTCACCATTCAGTGAGTGACAGCTGTGTCTTCTCCCAAGGTCTTAGTCTCAGCCCTGGGATGAGGGACCTTTTCTTGTTCCTCTGTCTCAGCCCTAGGTGTAGAGGCTTCTGCCTTTATCTGCTATTTTGTATTCTTTAGAGTTCCTTTTACTCCTTACTAGCCATTCCCCCATTATTCCAGTCTGCTGTTATAGTTAGTAATTCTTTATGTGAAACTTTCCCTATTCAAATTACTTTGTGGTTTCTCTCTCCTAAATGGATCCTGGCTAGTACAGTGTAGGTATCAAATGAGTTTTTTTCCTTTTTCCTTTTTTTTTTTTTTTTTAAATTTCAGGAAAGTTTCCTAGAATTTTAGTTTTTAGTATTTGTTTTGTTCCCTTGCTAGGAATTTCATTTTCAGGACTCCTCTGCCTATTTCCAATATTTATGATTTTCTCTTAAATCCCTTTTATGTGTTCTTTTCTTTTTGATTTAAAAAATTTTCTACTTTTCACATTCTATTTCTCATGAGGCATCGTTTGATTCACTCTTGTGTTTCTTCTGATTCTTCATATCTGAGTTTATTTTTCTTTTATTTCTAAATTTGACCTAAGTGCTATCATCTCACTTCTGAGTTTTTCTAATTCTAAATTTTATAACGTCGTTTTTCTTGATTTGGTATAGTTGGTATAGTTTCGCTCATTGTATGGATGTTATTCTGCTCCTTATTCTCTTTTTTTTTTCTTTTTCTTACAGACACTTTGGATGATATTTGACATTGATACTTTGTATTCCTCGTTTTTTATGTGAAATTAGTTCTTTGGAGCTTTTGGAATGAGGTGGGTTGAGGAAGCTTTCCTAACTTCTGTTGTTATCATACAGTGTTAAAAAAAGAAGTATGGCAAACCATTAGAACTAATAAATCCAGCATGATCGCAAGATACAAGATCAGTACACAAAAATCAATTGTATTTCTATACACTTGCAGTGAACAATATGAAAATGCAATTAAGAAAACAATTTCGGGGGCTTCCCTGGTAGCGCAGTGGTTGGGAGTCCGCCTGCCAGTGCAGGGGACACGGGTTCAATCCCTGTTCTGGGAAGATCCCACGTGCCGCGGAGCAACTGGGCCTGTGCGCCACAACTGCTGAGCCTTCGCTGTGGAGCCCGCGAGCCATGGCTGCTGAGCCCGCGGTGCCACAACTGCTGAAGCCTGCGAGCCTGGGGCCCGTGCTCCACAGCGGGAGAGGCCACCGCAATGAGAAACCCGCGCACTGCAGCGAACAGTGGCCCCCGCTCGCCGCAACTAGAGAAAGCCCGTGCGCAGCAACCAAGACCCAACACAGCCAAAGATAAATGAAATTAAATTAAAACAAACAAAAAAACAATTTCATTTACAATAACACCAAATTATTAGGAATTTAGGAATAACTTTGACAACAGAAGTGTAAAACTTATACTCTTAAATATTATTGAAAGAAATTTTAAAATTCCAAATAAATGGAAACTCATTCTATGTTCATGGATCAAAATATTTAATATTAAAATGCCAATACTCCGCAAATTGATCTGCAGACGCAGTGTAATCCGTGTCAGAATCCCAGCTGGCTTCTTTGCAGGAGTTGACAAACTGATCTTAAAAATTCATATGAAAACTCAAGAACACCAAAACAATCTGGAAAAAGAAGAAAGTTGGAGGACTTCCCAATTTCAAAATTTATTAAAAAGAACAGTGATTAAGACAGTGTTGTAGTGGCATAAGGACAGAAATATAGATCAATGGAATAGAATTTAGAGTCTATAAATAAACCTCACATTTGCAGTCAATTGATTTTTCACAAGGATGCCAAGACAAATCCGTCTTTTTTTTTTTTTTCTTTAAAGAAATCTCCATTTTAATTTTTAGTTATTTATTTATTTATGGCTGTGTTGGGTCTTCGTTTCTGTGTGAGGGCTTTCTCTAGTTGCGGCAAGTGGGGGCCACTCTTCATCGCGGTGCGCGGGCCTCTCACTATCGCGGCCTCTCTTGTTGGGGAGCACAGGCTCCAGATGCACAGGCTCAGTAGTTGTGGTTCAGGGGCCCAGCCGCTCCGTGGCATGTGGGATCTTCCCAGACCAGGGCTCGAACCCGTGTCCCCTGCATTGGCAGGCGGATTCTCAACCACTGCGCCACCAGGGAAGCCCCGACAAATCAGTCTTTAACAGATGGTGCTGGGACAACTGGAAATTCACATGCAAAAAAATTAAAGTTGTATACCCACATCACACCAAATACAAAATTAGCCCCAAATGAATCATGGACCTAAATATGAGCTAAAACTATAAAATTTCTAGGAAAAAAACATGTAGGGATAAATTTTCATCACCTTTATTTGGTAATGGCTTCTTAGATGTGACACCAAAAGCATAAGAAACCAAGAAAAAAATGGGTAAATTGGACTTCATCAAAATTAAAAGCTTTTGTGCTGCAAAAGATACCAACAAGAAAAAGACAACCCACTGAATGGGAGAAAAGATTTACAAATTTTATACCTGATAAGGGACTATATAAGAACTCTTACAACTCAATAATAAAAAGGCAAATAATCTAATCCAATTCCTGGCACAGAGCTCCTAAAACCCTTGAAATTTCCCGAGTGATAAGGGTAATAGGAACATCTTTTGTTACTAATGAGGTGACTTCTGGCGCACCTCTATGTAGCTCAGGATGGGAGCTGGTTCCCAGAAAGACCAAGCCTTGATTAGAAACTTGGAACTTTCAGCTTCACACAGAACCTTCAGGGAGGAGAAGGGCTGGAGACTGAGTTAATCACCAATGGGCACAGTTCTCCATAAATACCCCTAAATGACAGCATTTGGAGAGCTGCTGAGTTAGGTGAACACATCCACATGCTAGGAGGGTGGCACACCCCCATCTCCACAGGGACAGAGGCCCCTGTGCTCAGGACTCATTGGCATTCTCCTGAGTTCTATGAGTCATTCTAGCAAACCATTGAACCTGGGGCAGGTGGGAGCCTCCAACTTTGTAGCCAAGTTGGACAGAATTATAGGTGACCTGGGGACTTGATACTTGTGGCTGGTGTCTGAAGTGGGCCAGTCTTACAGGACTGAGCTCTTAAACCTGTGGAATTTGATGCTCACTCCAGGTAGTTAGTGCCAGCATAGGATTAAATTGTAGGACACCCAGTTGGTGTTGGAAAGTTGGAAAAGTGAGGTTGGAAAAGACACCATGTGTTTTGTGTCAGGAAAAAACCACTCACGAAAAATGGGCAAAGGATCCAAATAGACATTTCTTCAAAGAAGATATATAAATGACCAATAAGCACATGAAAAGATGCCCAACATCTTTTATTGGGGAAATGCAAATGAAAACCACAATTAGATACCACTCCACACCCACTAGAATGGCTATAATCAAAAAGACAGATAATAACAAGTGTTGGTGAGAATGTGGGAGATATTGGAACCTCATACACTGCTGGTGCAGCCACTTTGGAAAACAATATGGCAATCCTCAAGAAGTTCAACATAGAGTTCTCATTTGACCCAGCAGTTCCACTCTTAGGTATATACCCAAGAAAATAGAAAACATATGTCCACACAGAAACCTGTACACAAATGTTAGCCATTCTTTCTGTTGAGGATGGTGGTGGTCAGGGACGGATCAGACAGAGTCCTGATTGGGTATTCTTTCCAGCCTCTTTTTTTTTTAATTAATTAATTAATTAATTTATTTTTGGCTGTGTTGGGTCTTCGTTTCTGTGCGAGGGCTTTCTCTAGTTGCGGCAAGTGGGGGCCACTCTTCATTGCGGTGCGCGGGCCTCTCACCATCGTGGCCTCTCTTGTTGCGGAGCACAGGCTCCAGACGCGCAAGCTCAGTAGTTGTGGCTCACGGGCCTAGTTGCTCCGTGGCATGTGGGATCTTCCCAGACCAGGGTCGAACCCGCGTCCCCTGCACTAGCAGGCAGATTCTCAATCACTGTGCCACCAGGGAAGCCCTCCAGCCTCTTTTTGATAATACTTAGAGGACAATCTTTTCCCCCCTGTCTTCCACATTATTGGGGAATTGGGGAAAGCCTTATTGTAAGCCCCGAGGAATGCTGTCAAACACTAATCTGTAATTAATCTAGCACTATCGCAGGGCCTCTGGGTATGGGACCTGAAATGTGACTTTAATCCCATGAAGACAGTGAGTATGGTCACAGGCATGTGCACTTCTCATTGTTTGGTCCAGCATCCCAAAGGGACAGGAAGGTGATTACCAGTCCTTTTCTGCCATGAGGAGTGAGTCCATGGGCCTCCACATTGGAAGGTAAGTTTTTTAGCAAGTTCTCTAACACAAGAATGGCAGACAGTGGGTGGCTGTCCTCTCAGAGAGCTTTCCTCTCAGAGGCATCTGGGGGATTAAATTCCATCCATGATATAGTTCACCAGAGACATTAATCTTCCCTGACATTCTGTGACCTCATAAAAATGCTAACACCCTTTTTCTCATCCATATGTAACCCTAGAAAAAATTAACCTGGCCTCAGCCATAATTTATATGGGCATACAATACCCCACTTATACTTGAACCCTGTCATTGAAAAACTTCATTATCTTTGTCACTAAATGGCACGCTGAAAGTTTATTTTCTGGCACCGAAGCTTTCCTTTTATAGCTCTTTGAAGATGTATGGCCCTCCAGTGCAAACAGGAGAGTCACAGTGCTACAGAACATACCAGCCTAACTTTCACCAAGAATGTGCTCCCTTTGTAGCTAAATTCCTTTACAAATAATATGCTTCCAAAACAATGATTCTTCTTTTCACCTGTCCCCTGGGGTCTGGTGTTCAGGCCCCCAAGTGGAGGCCTAGGCAGGGCAGGACTTACTTCTGGGCAGTGGGCTTGTGGCTTGTCTGAGGTCTGGAGGTTTCTTTGCAGGACAGGGAAGGGTTGTTTCTTTGGGAACTGGGGCCAGGGTGTGAGCTTGACCCCGCCTTACACTCTGCACCCCCCCCACCCAAGTGTGAATGTATGCCCTGCAGTATGGCGACCCCTCTCTCTCCAGCTTTATCTCTCACAACACTTCAGCCCAGGTGAATATATTCCTGTCATCTGGCTCTTCCTCCTGCTGCTCGTCTTCCCCTTCTTCAAGGCCAAGTCCTCCCTGAAAACTTCTCCCCAAAACTGAACCTCCACCCAGGGCATCTCTCCTTCTGTACCTCACCATGGGGCCTCTCTTAAGGCGCTTACCTAAATTCCTAGAGGGCACTTGTCTGATCCCTTATTCACCGCCCTCTGGATGATAGGCTCGTAGAGACTCACTAGATTCCGTTCCTCTCTGTATTACCTCTAGCACCTGCCCTTCACAGGTGCTCTATTTGATAACAGGTGAGAAATAGTCTCTCATTGCTGGATTAAGTTGCAGATGTTTTTATTTCTGGGTGGAATATATTTCCTATACTGTGTTTTCTCTTTTGAGAAGGGTCTGTTTTTATCCCTTGCCCATTTATTTTTAAGGATTTAGTGTTGTTTGTTTTTTTAAAATAAATTTATTTATTTATTTTTGGCTGTGTTGGGTCTTTGTTGCTGTGCACAGGCCTTCTCTAGTTTCGGTGAGCGGGGGCTACTCTTTGTTGCGGTGCGTGTGCTTCTCACTGCGGTGGCTTCTCTTGTTGCAGGAGATGGGCTCTAGGCGGACCTCAGTAGTTGTGGCTTGCGGGCTCTAGAGCGTAGGCTCAGTAGTTGTGGCGCGCGGGTTTAGTTGCTCCACGGCATGTGGGATCTTCCGGGACCAGGGCTCGAACCCATGTCCCCTGCACTGGCAGGCAGATTCTTAATAAATTTTATTTATTAATTTATTATTATTATTTTTGGTTGTGTTGGATTTTCGTTTCTGTGCGTGGGCTTCCTCTAGTTGTGGCAAGCGGGAGCCACTCTTCATCGCGGTGCACGGGCCTCTCACTGTCACGGCCTCTCTTGTTGCGGAGCACAGGCTCCAGACGCGCAGGCTCAGTAGTTGTGGCTCACGGGCCCAGTTGCTCCGCGGCATATGGGATCCTCCCAGACCAGGGCTCGAACCCGTGTCCCCTGCATTAGCAGGCAGATTCTCAACCACTGCGCCACGAGGGAAGCCCCCTGGCAGGCAGATTCTTAACCACTGTGCCACCAGGGAAGTCCCGGGCTTAGTGTTTTTATCAGCATTTATGAACCCTTTACATAATCTTGCTGTAAATATTTTCCATACTTGGATAAGTCTTATAATTATGGTAAGGTAAAAGAAAAATCTACAGAAGTTGTAAATTCCTATGTAATCACATCTGTTCATGTTTTCTGTTGTGATTTCTTCCTTTGCATCTTAGCACAGCATATTCCTTCTGCCAGCAGAGTTTACAGTCAGTCAAGTTTTCTTTTGGTTTTTTTGTCTTCATTCTACCTGCATTCTGGGTAACACTTCCAGTGCTGGTCTGCTAATAACCCAGGAGAAGCTCTCTTGGTAACAGGCCTCCCTGCCCTTCTCCCCCAGGAAAAAGGGCCTGGATGGCCCTGGGAAGAGGGACCTTCTTATTGTTCAGGGTTGTCCCCATACTTAACTCTATGTTCACTTCCTCAGTGTTTAAAGGTTGTCTGCATCTTGCCTCAAACCAATAGATTGGAACCTTCTAAAAGCATGGACCATTTTTGCCTTGTTCACTGCTACATCCCAATTGTTGGGCAAGTAATTAAAAATAAACTCTCCTGCTGCTATGGTCTGAATGTTTGTGTCCCCCCGCAAATTCATATGTTGACACCTAACCCCCAAGGTAATGGTAATAGAACATGAGGCCTTTGGGAGGTAATTATGTCTTAAAGGTGGAGCCTTCAGGATTGGAATGTGTCCTTATGAAAGAGACCCCAGAGAGCTAGCTTGTCCCTTTCACCATGTGAGGACACAGTGAGAGGTTGGCAGTCTGCAACCTGGAAGATGGTTCTCACCAGAACCTGACCATGCTGTACCCTGATCTTGGATTTCCAGCCTCCAGAACTGTGAGAAATAAATTTATGTTATTTTGCTATTGCAGCCCAAATTGACTAAGATACCTGCCAACCCAGAAAAACTCTCCACAGAGGCAGAAGAGAAAGAAAACAGTTTTACTATTGAATAAACATTGAACCAGGCTGCGTGCACATGACAGGCATCCACGAAGGAGATTGCAAAGACAGAAGGAAATCTCACCATTTCACGTAGCCAAGCAGATACAACCTGTTACATACATGTTAGCTGTCTTTATCTGAAGGAAAGATAAAACAGCTCAGATCTTTTCAACCAGCAGGAAGTTACATCTGGAGCTAAGCACCTAGGCTAAAACTCCCACAGAGACAAATAGAAGGGGGCCACCCTTCTTGATGTTCATATTTCAGGGATGGCTTCAAGACCCCCTGCAACTGCAAAACTAGCAACAGGCTCATTTGGCTTTTAAAAAGATTTACATACATCTCAGAGACAGAGAAAGCATTCCAATTTCACGTTTTCTAAAGGGAATGCTAAAGAGGATGGAAGTTCTCTTTTCCTTTTGGTACCAAGGGAAATCTAAAATTAATTTTTAAATTAGATTTGTATGTACCCTCATATTGTAGAAGCACCTAGCGGAGTATATGGCACATAGTAGATGCTTGATGAATGAACGAATGCACGATGCGTCCCTTCCTTCTGGAGAGCAAGACTTTCCCCAAGCTGTCCAGGTTCAAGGAACAAAGTCCTGGCTCTGGCTGCCGGTGTTGCCCTTCTCTAGGGGAATGTGATTCCCTGGCCTCCAAGCTCTTGTCTCCCCACCTACTGTTCCTGGCTTTTCCTCCAGGACTCAGAAGGCAGGTGAGACCAGGAGTGACAGAACTTCTGGGAGGGGGAGTCTGGGTTTGGTGGGCGAAGCCTCTCCTGTGGTTCTGGGGGCCTGGTGGAATCTGGAGGCTCAGGTCCGGGCCCAGCAAAGAGAACTTGTTGCCCCTTCCTCGAGTATCTTGGCTTCTGAGAGCCCTCCTGCTGGTCACACAGAGTCTCCTGGGTGGATGCCTAAGGATTTCCAAACAGCTGACTGTCAGCGTGTGGGCAGCCCGGCCAGACCCAGGAACAAAGCCCATGTCCCCCAGCCCGAGGATTCCAACAGGGACCAGCTTGGAACGGGAGGATTTTGGGAATCTCCACCCAGATACTGACAGTGGTTTCTCACTTTGGACCAGCATGAAGTCAAAAGCTGTTCCTTGAGCATTTTCTTCATGTATTGGGAGGGGGCAATGGAGGTAGCAGTTCTCCTAGAAACTATTAAAAACCTACCATTTTAATACTTTTCTCAGACAAAAACTGTTTTCTGAAAGAATTTGCATCTTCATATCAGATCACTAAATTGAGAGCATTTCAAAGCAGAAACCAACGTGGATTTTTAAATTAAGACGTAACATGGTTTCTGCACTTGTCCATTGTTTGCTGAGGACAGTCACTTGTACTAAGACATCAGGGTCCACGTGGAGGCCCCCACGCTGCCCACCCTTTTGACTCGACTCGGCCATCACCAGCCCCTTTATCTGCAGGAGAGAGAACACTGAGGGCAGGTGACTTGAAGGTCTTCCATCCACTCTGTTCACTCTCAGAATAAACCTGCATGAGATTTTGTTGTTCCTGCCAGACTTTCCATTTTTGAAGCTATACTACAGGCTTCTCCCACCACTTCTTTTCCCTCCACGACAGGACGTCTTCTTCCAGTCAGCCTGCTTCTTGAGAATATTAACGGCACACGATTTCGACAGTCACTGCCTTTGTTTTGGGAATGCACATCTCCAGGTTTAGCGTTTGCAGATTGGATTTGAGGGAGACACCTCAAATGCAGTAACGCTGCCAGAAGACATAACTCCTTCATTCCTTTAGAATCTGTGACGTGCGTGACAGGAGAGACTAGGTGCTGGCCATAGGGCTTGATATATGTTTCAGGAGCAAAATCGCAGCTGCCCTCCCGTTGTTAGCAGCTGTAGATCACTAAACCATAGGATATTTTTTTTTTATTTATTTATGACTGTGTTGGGTCTTCGTTTCTGTGCGAGGGCTTTCTCTAGTTGCGGCAAGCGGGGGCCACTCTTCATCGCGGTGCACGGGCCTCTCACTATCGCGGCCTCTCGTTGCGGAGCACAGGCTCCAGACGCGCAGGCTCAGTAATTGTGGCTCACGGGCCCAGCTGCTCCGCAGCATGTGGGATCTTCCCAGACCAGGGCTCGAACCCGTGTCCCCTGCATTGGCAGGCGGATTCTCAACCACTGCGCCACCAGGGAAGCCCCACCATAGGATATTTTAAGGAGCAAATACTCACTGGGCATTGAGGGTACAGGCCAACAGGCTCTGCCAGACATTGCTGGTGTAAACTGGTAAAATCCCTTTTCCCCAAGTGGGGAAGTCCTCTGGCACGAACGTTGGTGTTTTAACTTTCTGACCCACTAATTTCTAGGCATTCTATCCTAAGAAAATAATTCTAAACATGGTGAAAGCTCAAAGCCCAATTATATCAAATGTAACATTATTATAATAGAAAGAAAAAGCAGAAACAACCTAATTATACATGTGCGTGGGGTTAGGTAAATATTTCATTTGCTTGTGCTCTACTTTGGTTTTTCCAGCTGCAAGGAAGAAAGACTCATATGGGGTTTGTTGCAAGGCGGCGGGGGCCTGGACAGTCCTCTCGCCCTTCCTCCGGCGCTTCCTGCAGGCGGCTCTGCTTTCCTTGCGCGTCTGCTGTAACCCCCACTTGCTCCTGACAGCCGTCACGTGCACCTAATATCCATCGCCCCTTTCTCCGTTGCTCACGATTCTCCTCCCCCTCCTGTCCCAGCCTCCCTGATCTCCTTTCTATTGTCTCTCCTTCTCTCCGTTGCTCTGAGGCAGAGGCAAAGTGAATGTTCCTTAAAATGCCATCTGAAGACAAAGTCAAAATTGCTTTCAAATCTTTTTGAAATACATGAAATACAAATTGTTTTGTTCCATGAAATACAAATTGCTTGTCAGCTTTATAAATAGCGAGAAGCAATGGGTCTGGTACATCCGTACATTTGCTAAATTCATCAAATTGTCATTCAGAGAAATTGGCACAAGAATCCTAAAGATGCTAAATATTGGCAAAACAGAAAATAACTTTTAAAAGAATTCAAGAGAAATCAGTGTAAACTGAAAATTCTTATATGAAATGTTATAAATTTGAAAAATCTTAATATAAAGAGTGAAGTCAAAAAGACTAAATTGGCCTAGTTTTCAACAATTTGGACATTTCTTAAAATTCTGGTAAGATATTAAAGAAGAATATTAAATATTTATTTAAAAAGCATATTCCCTAAAACAGTGCTTGGAAAATCAGTGTACTAGCTACGTTTGGTGAATTGGTCACTTGGGGACCAATTGATAAAAGATGGATTCTCATGGAATCTATTGTGAGACCCACAGAGCTGAGTGTCAGGGCCCCTGGAAAGTCATGGGTGGTCTCTCTGTCTGTTTCTGTCTCTCTCTTGTCCCTGTCTCTGTCTCCATCTCTCTGTCTTTCTGCCTCTGTCCCTCTCTATCTCTCTGTCTGTCTCTGTCCCTCTCTGTCTCTCTGTTTGTGTCTTTGTCTGTCTCTCTGTCTCTCTCCTGGGGACAGTCAAGTTTCTGCTTTTCCCTGAACCCCAGCTCCTGCCTTCAGCTCCCCACTCCTCAGCTGGCAGGTAGTCCAGCCTGCCCACTGGCCCTCTGACCCTCACTCCATCCCCCATCTCCCCACTCCCACCGCTCAGTGCCCCTTTACTCAAGGACTCCGCTCAGTCAATGGGTCTGATTTCAAATTCCTGGAGAGACAGTCTGTCTGGCTGCCGCAGGTCAGGCGGCTCACGAAGTGGGCGTGGCCACGCCTTCCAGGGCAGCAAGGCTTCTGTAAAGAGAGTGCAGCCAGGAGGAGGGGATGGCATCTGGGGTCCTGCTCAGCCCCTCCGCTGCCTGGCTCCTGCCCGTTCTTCTCATGGGTCCAGTTCTGGAGATGCCCTCACCCTGCACGAACCCTCAGCAACCAGCCCATCTCCCACAAGTGGCTCCCCTGCCTACTGGCTCTGGCTAAAAGTCCTCACAGCACCTTGATGTGCTAACACAAGTTCGTTGTCTGTTGTCGCCTCCCCAGCTAACATCCTAAAGCTCCTCAGAGCAGGAGCTTTGTCTTGTTCAGAGCTCCATCCCTGGTTCCTACAATCGTGCCTGAAGCTCAGTGAATATTTGTTGAACGACTAAAATAAACTCACGTGTTCCTCAGTGGGAAACACCCAAGTCTCCTCTGAGCTTTGAAAGCTCAGGCACGGCAAGGCCCCAAGTGGGGGCCGGTCCTCCGTCCCCGCCTGTCCCCCCAACCCCTGCCCACCTCTCACCCCTGCCATCTAGGCCCGCCTCACCCAGCCCAGCAGGAGAGGTAGGGAAAGGTATGTCTCTTGGTCTCTTTATTTTTCCAGATGAGCTTCAGAATCATTTGGGCACGGTTCCCAAAAGCTTCCACTGAGGTTCTGATTAACATTGCTTTAAATATATACATCAATTTGAAAAGAAATGACATCGTTACAACGTGAGTCTTCCCACGAACATGACATGTCTCTGTATTTCCTTGTCTTCTTTTATGACTCTCAGTTTTCATATAGTTTCTGCATATTTATTGTTAAACTCGCTTTTAGGGTATTTTACTTACACAGTTGTTATCGTGGAGGTGTCTTCCCCCAACTCTTTTATTTTCTAATTGTTGGTATAGAGGAAAGGAATTGAATGTTTATTTTGTATCCATTCACTTTAACTAAGCCCTTATCAATCCTAAGAATTTTTCGTTTAATTATCTTAGGAATAAAATCACATTATCAGCAAATGACAATTTTATCTCCTTCCTTTTCCTTCCTCTAGTTGAACCTCTTTTTCAGCTGTTTTTTATTGCGTTTGGCAGAGCAGATCCTTTCTTGAATAAACCTTTCGTTAGGGAAGACATTTAGGACGCCACAGAATATTCAAAGAACAAAAGCATGCAAGTGACATTTCCCGATTTCTGGGATGCTGCCAATGCAGTACTTCGAGGAGATTTATTGTTCCCAGTGCTTATATTAGGGAGGGAAAAAAAAGAGAAACAATAAATCAAGTCGATACCTGACGAACTTTGTTCCCTTTAAGTTAGGAACTAAGAGAAAGGAGAAAAAGGAAGTAATAAATTTAAACAAAATGGAAGAAGAAGAGAGAGAATTGATAAACTTAATCAATAGCATGTGGGAGGAAATGGTCCTTCTGCCGAGTGGGGCAAAGTGGGACAGGATGGAGGAAGGGGCTCAGGTCCCACCAGGCAGTCTGGCTCTCATCACATGCCTGGGGGTTCTGCTGACCTCTTGGCCACCCACTGGACATGGACTCCTGACTGGAGGTCTTGCCCCGACCAGTCCCCGGAAGTACTTGGGGTGGGGTAGAGAGTGCTCAAAATCAGGAAAGCACCCAGCAGACCCTGTGTCCAGGGAGAGGGAGGTGCAAATCTTGCGGTGAGCAGTGAGTGCACCCTAGCATGGGGCTCACGCCTGTACTTTGTAAACCCATCTAGCCTTACACTGCTTGTTGTTTCTTACTTTCCCTCTGTCTCGCTTGTTTTTGGTAACAATTTAAAAAATTTCACCCTGATGGAGAATAGGTTTTGCCTGCTCCCAGGCCAGAGCATTTGGGGATCAGGTGCCCTGGGCTGGGTATAGTTGTGGCACCGAGAGGGGAGGTTGGCTATGATGGGCTCACAAGTTCTTTTGGGGCTGGTTCTTTAGAGGATTTAACATTATGTTTATTTGCAGGGAAAGTTCCCTTACAGCCAGCCTTAAAAAAATTAATGTCATTAGCCAAATTCTAAAAAGGACCAAATGCAAATTAATATACTCTGGAAAAAGGAATGAACTAATACAAAACATGTTTTACAAACAAAATGAGGGGATCAGATTCTCAGCAGTCTGCTTGCATGTTTTTGCAGCAAAATGGAAATAAATATCTTCCCAGGGGTTCATCATCCATTCCCTCAGCTCAGTGTAATGTGCAGCAATTTTTTTAATGGAGAAGAAAAAGCTCCCAGCTGCTTTTTTGAACAAGCTGAGACAGAAGGACATCTTGGAGTAGACCTGGGTCTGCAGAGAGTCACTGGGTGGCCCCTTTGTTTTACGATGGAAGGAGGGTGGGCTTTCATTTTCCAGGTGGGGGTCGGTGAAGAACAGGCTTAAGCGGTGCTAGTCTCCCTGGTGTGCAGAGTTCTGGCACAAGCAAACCAAGGGCCTCCTGAGACCCCAGCCCCTTCTCCCTGAGACTGGAAATTAGGGAGGCTTGTAGGGTCATCTAGTGGGCTCTGGCCAAGGTTGCCTGGTTGACAGGACTGTGTGGTTCCCGGCACAGTGTGGGCTGAGGCTGGAAGTCCAGCACCTTGCTGGTGTGGAGGTTTGGGGAGAATTCCGAGCTGGTGAAGATGGCCTAAGGAAACTGAGGCCTTGGAGACCAAAAGAGGGGTACCCTTGGGTCAGGACCAGCAGGGGCATCACTTCAGTGGCCCACAGCATCCTGCAGACTTTGGGACCAGTTTTCAGCAGTGACACTGGATGGCAGCCTCAGTGGCAGAGATGGCAGCTGACTGTCCTTGTCTGGTGTGCGGTTATCTGTTAGGGGGGTCTCAAGGTAGAAGTACTGAACTTCCTGCTAATAGAAGCTTGCAGACGTGTAATTAGAAATTCAGAGAGATGTGACTCCCTTTTGTATGCTGAGCTGGTGAAGCGAATCTTTCTGTTCCTCTCCATGCACTTAGCACCACAGACTAATTTTCAGTATTTTGCAAAATCAAATTAGTTTGGGCAGATTTTGGAAAGGAAACAGATGTTTACCACAAACACATCTAAGTTTCAAAGTTTTAGAACAGAACGACATTTTCTCTAACGATCAAATATATCTTCCAGCTGGTTTAGTTAAGATAATGCTAGTGGCTGTAACAAATAAACCTCAAAATACATTGGGCTCAAACATCTAGAAAGTCCAAAGTGGGTGTTGTGCTTGGCATGCTGGTTCTCTTCCAAGCACTAGTTCTTGGACCCAGGATTCTGCTCTCTTCAGCACGTCGCTTCCGGGGTCACCATCTTGTCCACATCGAGCTGACTGAGGGGCGAGGAGCATGGAGGACCACACACGGGAGCTTTCCGTGGGCCAGGCCTGGGAGCAGCACGTGTCAATTCTGCCCACATCCCATAGACCAGAACTCAGTCATAGGGCCGCACCTGACTGCAGGGAGGCTGAGCGGTGACAACCAGCGATGCCTGGGAGGAAGGGGACATCGCTTGGTGAACAGGTCACAGTCTGTGTCCCAGACAGCACACTGATCGTCACAAGACACCCAGAGCACCCCTCACAAAATCTGGATTGGAAATGCCAAGTTCAGTGTAAAAATGTCAGAGCCCTGGAAGCACGTGTGTTGGATGAAGGAGTAAAGGAGGCGTGCGTTTCTCCTGTAGGGGAACGAGTCTATGATTGTGCTCCTTGGGCCAAACTCGCTAGCAGTGCTGAAGCTCGCTCCCGTCCTCTGCCTTGACCACCTTTTCAGCTGGGGGTTCTGACATTTTTGGGTCAAGGAGCAGAATGACACATTCTCTAACGCTCACGTCTGAACCATTGTTCTGGGGATGTTTCACAGCCCCACGAGTGTCATCGGCGCAGTGGACACTCATGCAGCTCTGGCCCTCTGAGGCATCCAGGGCCTCAAAGGCCCTGCTGAGGGGAGACGTCAGGGCCTACCTGGTACAGGTGGGGTGGCTGTCGCACACCCTGCAGGAGCCACCTGGAATTATCCAGGAGCTCATGTGTGGTAACCTCCGGGGTTGGCTGGAGAATGCCTGCAGGGAACTTTGCAAAGGAGAGGGTCCTTGGGAGTAGGTGGGCATTATTCCCATGGGAATACGGGTTACTCCCATCCTGAGACAGGGGCTGGGGAAACTTGGGCCACGCAAAATCCAGAGCACGTTTGTCTTTCAGGTGGCACTGTGGTCACTTTGAGGCATTTAGCACCTGATGAAGATGCTTCAGGGCCATTTAATTTTCTCCTGACAAATGCACGTGCCCTCTCAGCCCTTGGGTCAACAAGGCCGTTGCTCATCCCGGTAAGAAGTCCCGTCTTTGTTTTTATGATTGTCGCGTGTTCCGCCCGGGGGATACTCTGGAACTTGTCCTGGTTAACGTCCGTGTGATGCGTGTGCAGGCACTGTGCTGGCCACTCAGCAGACACTGTTTCCCTGGTCCTTGCAGCCCACGGTGGGCAAGGTCCTGCCACAGACTCTTTCAGTGCCAGGAACAGGAGGCTTGCTCCAGCTGCTTTGGGCAGTGGATGTTCGCTGAGTGATCCAGAAACTCTCAGGTGCTCTGTCTTCTGGGGCATCTTTTAAATGGCTATTTTGTACTATTTTACTGAAGGTGTTGGATGGTGAAAGGGGTCTAACTCACGGTGGCACAAACTGTTTCACTGTGAATATTTTTGTAGTCTTAAAAATCCTCTAGGTTTCAACTGAAATTACCTGGAGCCACATGTGAAAATGTTGTCAGGGTAGTTAATATAGATTTCTTTAATAAAATCTGGTCCGTCTTCAGCAATACTTATTAAGCTACCCTGTCTATATGACTTCGGGGTACCTGCTATAGACACAAAGGAGACGTACACCTTAGCCCATAAAGCTAAGTATGAAGAGAAAAAATAAAATGGAAACTACTTATTGCAAAAAAAAAAAAAAAAAAAAAATCCTCTAGGTTTCCACCACCAGGAACTTCCCCGTGTTCCTCTCTTGACAGCCTGCAGCCTCCCGAGCGCCTGAGGAGGTGCCTCCAACCTCTCCTGATTCCATTTTGGGGGTCCCCCTTTGCTTCCTTAAAACTCGGCCTCCTCATTATGCTGCGCAATTTAACTCCCGCCACACTGGGTACTGGGCCTCCCTGGGCACCCCAAACCCAGTAACATTCTCTGCTAAACAGAGGGCTCCCCTAGCCCACATTTCAGAGGCACCGAGGACCTGCCAGCGGCATCACCCGTCCGGCTCTTCTTTCTCCCGCCCCGCAAGCGGGCTGCCTCCTTCTCCCCTCCCCCACCCCAGGCGAAAGTGGCTTCTTTGTTAACAGGACAGAGAAGTGTCCGAGCACGGGACCCCCGTGTACCCCCACTTGGAGATGAGTTGTGGATTTAAGGCAGCTCCAGCACCAGGCAGTCTGCCGTCTGCTCGGAAGAGGAGCTGCGGCTTCCTGGCCAGGCTTCCTCGCTGCTCACCAGCGCCTGGTCCCCGGCCCATCTCGACCAACTAACTGCACGATTTGCTCCTTATTTTACCAGTTAAGATTTCTTTCTTTCTTTTTTTAAAGAATCCCACTCTTTTTTTTTCTTTTTAAAATATCCTCAAGGTTTTTATTTATTTATTTTTGGCTGCGTTGGGTCTTGGTTGCTGCACACGGGCTTTCTCTAGTTGCGGCGAGCGGGGGCTACTCTTCATTGTGGTGCGCGGGCTTCTCATCGCGGTGGCTTCTCTTGTTGCGGAGCACGGGCTCTAGGCGCATGGGCTTCAGTAGTTGTGGTGCACGGGCTTAGTTGCTACGCAGCATGTGGGATCTTCCCGGACCAGGGCTCGAACCTGTGTCCCCTGCATTGGCAGGCAGATTCTTAACCACTGTGCCACCAGGGAAGTCCCCCAGTTAAGATTTCTGAAAGGAAATCTGATTGGCTTAATGAATTTCCACTCTCGTGCCCGGCACTCATGGGTCAGATGCCCACCCTGGCCAATCAGCTGTGGCCAGGGTAGCACAGCACATGGCCACCCTTACTAGGAACTGCTTCTTTCAGAAAGGACCGAGGGAGTGGGTATTCCCCTTAGAACAGGAACAGGGTTCCCTGCGGCTCCTGGGATTGACCGTGTAGTACACTCTCCTATTCATATAGCTATTAAGTATCAGAGGCAAGCTTCAAATCCAGGCATGCTCCCGCCAAAACAACTTAAGCCATCGGCCCCTCATTCTCCACTGGTCTTTCAAAGGTAGACGTGGGAGATACAGGAGGGTGGAGAGGAATTCTTCGGCCAAGACTGAAGTACAGCCAGAAAGGTAGAAATAAGAAAGTGATATTTTTTATTCCCTCCCTTAGTAGATACGTTTACGACGCCCCTATCAAGAACAGTTACCAAGCCCCTAAACAAACAAAAAACCTCACACTGCAAGAAAAATCACCAATAAATCATTACCCGAAGTTTGGAAAAGTGTCGTGAATTGCATATTGAAAAGTCAAGGGAATGGGGTGAGGTCATCTTAAAATGGCAGAAGGCCCCTCAAATTAGAGCCAGCTGTGCTCAGGCTCCACACCTGGCTCCACACATGGGCCTGTCCGTGCGAGAGGAGAGTCAGGAGCAGAACACAAACCATCCCGGGAACCCACAGCAAACGCGGGTCCCTCGCCAGGTAGGAGCTGAAGTGGGAATGAAATGATATCAGCAGCTCTCTCAACTCTCCATAGTTCAACACTTCAGAGAAATCCTCAAGGGTTTTTAAAGCTTTCCACGCTTTTGTTTTATTTTCTGAATTTTAAAAACTGTTTTCTCCCAATCTCTTTCTCTTCCTTTGGTCTCATGGTTACTTCCTGTTCCAGGCACCTGCAAAATAGTCCCAGTTTCCCTTGATTCAGACCCCTGAGTATTTATCCTAAGTTCCTGTGGCAACCTCTTTGGAAGAAGGAATGTTCATGGAAATATTAGATTTCAACCAAGGCTATCTGGGTTTGAATCCCCATTCTAATTCTCATCAGCCTAGTGAACTAGGGTACATGCCTTGTTTTTCTCATCTGTAAGAGGGGGATAAGTATAAGAATAAGATAAGTATAAGAATCTCCTTAGGGCTTCCCTGGTGGTGCAGTGGTTAAGAATCCGCCTGCTGATGCAGGGGACGCGGGTTCGAGCCCTGATCCGGGAAGATCCCACATGCCAAGGAGCAACTAAGCCCGTGCACCACAACTACTGAAGCCTGTGCTCTGCAACAAGAGAAGACACCGCAGTGAGAAGCCTGCGCACTGCAACAAAGAGTAGCCCCTGCTCACCGCAACTAGAGAAAACCCGCGCGCAGCAACAAAGACCCAACGCAGCCAAAAATAAATAAATTAAATAAATAAAATTTTTAAAAAAGTTAGAATTTCCTTAACACCCAGCTTTATTCTTCCTTCCTGACACTTTGCAAACTCACTCCTCTCTTTCCATTCCATGCCTGCACTCCTGCACGTTCATCTCACAGGTCTCCTGCCTCTGGTCTCTATCTGATCCAAAGCCATCAGGCTTGTGGCAGATGGAACTATCTGAGTATTGCAGACTCATGATGGCTAGAGCTGGAGGAGATCTTGGGAACCAACCAAAACAACCATCTTATGTGGAGGAGGAGGGAAATGGAGGGTTCTGAAGACGAAATGATTTGCTGAGCTGGAGTTAGAATCCAGGACCCCAGACCTCCCTAGGCACTCCTTTTATTATGCCACATGGCCACTCATGAACCAGGAGCTAAAGTTGTTGAAGAAGGTAGGTTGGTGATGGCAGTAATGAGATCTTTGTTTCCAGTCTCTGACTCATGCCCTTTGCAGGGAGATGCTGAGTTGCCCCCAACTAGAGTAGGCAAAGTGTGATTCTCTGCTCTATGGCTGTTGGGGTTGGCCATGTGACTTGCTTTGACCATTGGAATATGGGCAGAAGTCAGTTCCAAAGAGCATATGTGTTGCCACCCACCCCTCTTGCACTTTCTGCTATTTATCATGGAAAGAACATACCCCAGGTGGCCACTGGTTCCAGAATGAGAGACACGGAGGAGAACTAAACACAATCCAGAGCTTGAAGTAGAGCTGCTGCAACCAACTTGCAGACCTGTGAATGTGAACTAGATGACTGCTGTTCTAAGCCACTGAGATTTCTGAGGGTGTTTGTCACCCAGCAGGACTCAGCAGGAGTGAGTCTGTGTAGTGAAGTCCACTCTCCTTGGCTCTGGAGTGAAGGCTCCTCTCACCTGAACTGCAACCAATTCTTCAACCTCATCTCCCTCTTCTTTTCTCTGCCAACCTTCCATTCCAGCCACATCTGAACCACCTGCACATTCCCACCTGAGCCCCTCTACTCCACCTAGTTAAGTCCCAGACCTCATGAAGACAACCAACCCAGTCCCATTCATCCCTCCTTCCTCTGAACTCGGGTCTTGAGAGAGCAGATTGCTCAGCGATGCTTCCACACTCTCACACTCTCCCTCACCCTGTTGCCCCGTCCTGGGTCCTCCATCCTTCTGTGTTAGAAGCAGTGTCTGGCACAGCCCTACCTGCTCCTTACCCAGATGCCTCTGTTGCACGGTCCTGGCTGCCCTGCATCACCCCCATGCCACCACTAGGCACTCTCTCTGGTCCATCCTCATGTTAACAGGACCCAGGTGACTCCTGGTACGGAGGAGAGGATGTTGGAAGCCAAGAGGAAAAGCCCTCAAAGGGACGACCAAGACAAAGAGAAGAGGCCCAGTGGTCTGGGAGCTTTGACAAGACCAACCTGGATGGCAGGCCATGCCTGCTAACTGAACCTGAGAGCCTGCTGGAGGAGGCCTGGGAAAGCCCTGCCTCGGCGCCTGGTGGTGACTTAGAGCTCTTGAAGCCCTTTCTTTCACTGGCAGGTGGGCATCAAGAAGTCAACGCATTCAAAGGAGAGGGGGAGAGAGGAACTGCCTGATCATGGCAAAGGAAAATAGCCCAATGTTTCATTGAAAATATTTTACCGAATAAAAATTTTCCTATCTGGCAAGAGTGCTTTAAAAGTGGAGCATTCGGATCATGGAGGAAGTCCTCTTGAGGCCAATGCAGCTCCTGACGCCCTGCCTCAGAGCATGGAAACCACCACCGGAAAACCTGAACACTCGAGACCACAGTCAGCAGTGCAGTCGAGAGAACCTGCAGCCCTCCAGGGCCCAAAGCCAGAGAATGTGCTGGAGGAGAGTTTTATTGCAGGAACCAAAATTTAACCAGCTGGAGGTCTCTTTAAACAATCATCCTATTCATATATTTAAAATAAATGTGCGTCTATTAGCAGGCAGTCAGCGTTTCGTTATTAAGATGGAAGATGGAACAGAGTGTTCTTGGCTGAGTTGGTCCCAGAGTCCCAGGCTCCTCTTCAGGATTCCTCAGCATGTGGTAAAGACATTTATTAAGGTAAATGTGTTTCAGGCCTGACAGACTGGAGGCCCTCATACCTACACAGCAAACAGCTGCCAACCAACTGAGTGGCGCACAGAGAAACCTTTCCGAAATGATGTCATTATCTCCTGACATTCTACCAGATGCCCGGAGGGAGCAGGGAAGGTAGGGAGAAAAGAGGAGTTTTAGAATGCTCAACGGATTTACCAGAATCTCTTGGTAAGAGATACTAAAATACTTCGTAGAGCTACAATAATTAAAACAGTGTGAAATGGTTAAAAAAAAGAGACAGTTCCAATAGATTCGTTTTTTTCAAAATAGACTTCAGGTTGCATATGGTGTCAATACATAATAAAGGGGAAAAGAGGCTCATTCCTTGACATGATGAAACTTGTGGGCAAGTTTTACAAAGAAAAAGTCTGCAGAATTAGGAATGAATATGGAGCCATAACCCCTGAGGCAGCCCCAATACCAAAACCTGACCAAAAAAACTTTTACCAAAATGGCAAAAAATTACCAAAGAAGACTTGAATAAATGAAGAGATGTATCCTTTTTGTGGATGGAAAGTCTTTGTGGATGTCCGTTCTACCCCAAATTGATAACTACATTTAACACAATTCCTATCAAGAGCCCAGTGAAAAAAAATTTAATTTTATATAGGTATTCTAAAATTCACCTGGAAGAATAATTATAAGAGCATAGAAAAGCAATTTTTGGAAATAGCAATGAAATAAGGAGGAGACTTGCCCTGTCATGTATTTTTAACTGAGATATAATTTACATTTTAAATGCACAATTGAATGAGTTTTGACAAATGTATACACTCTTGCAACCCAGACAAAATATAGAACATTCTGTCTCCCCAGAAGGTTCCCTTATGCCCCTTTAGAGTTAACCTTCCCCCAAATCCCCCCTCCTCCCACACTAGACCTGACACAGGCAACCGCTGATCTGTCACTATAGATGAGTTTAGTTTCACCTGCTCTGGAATTTCATCTGAGTAGAATCTTACAGAAAGTTCTCTTCTGTGCCTAGCTCCTTTCAATCAGCGTGATTGATGTCTGTGAGATTCACCCTCTATCAGATATTAAAATAATTTACTGAGCCTATAGAAATCAAAAAATCATACTAGCATAGAAATAAACAGATTGATCAACAGAATAGAACAGAGTCCAGATCTGACTCCAAGTTCAAGTGGGAATTTAGGAGATAAAAAGGTGGCAATTCAGATTAGTCTGGAAAGTACGGATTAGCCAATTAATGACCTGGGGATGACTGGCTCATCACTGAGGGAAAATGAGGTTAGATTCCCTACTGTTCATCTTTTGCTGAAATAAATGACAGATGGATTAAATATTTAAAAATAAAACTAAATCTATCAAAAATATAAGGAAAATACTTTATAATCTTGAATTTGGAGATCTTTCTTTAAGCATTGATCAAAAGCCTATATATATGTAAGATTGATAAACTTGACCTATATAAAAATCTGAAACATTCATCTGGTAAATTAAATCACCTGGGGAAAATAATTGCAACATACATGACAGATAAGGAGTAAATATGCTAAACAGCTTAAAAGCTACTGAAATCAGTTAGGAGGCAAATACCCAAGAGGAAAACAAGCAAAGAATAAGAACAGATCATTCACTGAGGAAGAAATATAAAGGGCCAATAAACAAGCAGTGAGGTTCAAAGAAATACAAACGATAGCAATGGTTTAACATCTAATTATTTTTTAACTATCTGATTGATTTAAAAAAAATTAAGACATCCATTTTTTGTATGCAGATTCAGATACCCGTACATATTCTTTGGGAGGCTTAGTTTTGAGTGGTGTTTTACAAAATGCTCTCCTGTGTGACCCTACTTGATCTTTAGCAGCTCCATTTAGTAGGAAGGTGAGGTCTTATTGATTTTACAAATAAGGAGCCCTAGGTTCAGTGAGATGTCACAGAGATAGTAAGTGATAAAATCAGGGGTTCACCTGTAGTTTTTTGAATGTTTATTACGTCGCGGTTTTCTTAGAGCCAACCTGGTTAGATTTTTCTCCAGTGAATTTTCATCAGTTCAAAAGTTTCAGAATTATTAATGCTAATATATTATGCTCTCATTTCAGGGAAGATAAATTTAATGCCATAAGAATTTACAATCTTGATTCTTAATAAAACATTACATCCATTTAAGGTAAGACACACTGATAGATAAAACGTCTTAAAAAGAATGTGAGAATGACTGCATTGTATTACTTCTTTAGTATGGCAAGGAAGCTGTGAGTTATGGTGTCAAAGGTATTTTAAATTTGTGAAATTGATTAACTAATTGGTTACTCCACTCCTTCAACAAATATGTATTGAAGGAGTGGATTAACCAATTAATCCACTGCTATGCGACAAGGCTCTTTTCTTGACACTGGGGACGCAGAGATGAGCAAGATAGACAAAAATCCCTGCCTGCGTGGATCTGGGGTTCTAAATTTATTTTTCACATATGACAAAGTAATGTTTGTGCTAGTTTAAGTATAAAATATACGACGACTGCAATGTTTTAAATAATCCAAACGGTATAAAAAGCAGGTAATTTAATAAACACAAACTGTAGTTTAAAATACACAAAAATGTTCTCCATTTTTGCCTGAAAATTAAACTTAGAATTATAGGAATGCCAGGGTTCCCTGCTAGAAGTTATGTTTATATTTTGTTCCTCTTCTTCTTAAGAAGGTATCAGAAAACCTCCTTAGACTCATTGAGGGCAGCGCCCACCCACCTTAGGAGAGCAGGAAAGGACACCTGTGTCCCTTGACTGAGTTTGCAGGAGGAGAGGGGCCAGGGCTCTGACCTTGGAGAAGAGAACATGACAATGGCCTGGGCAAAGCGGAAGGTAATCAGACCCTCTTGTTTCAAAGGTTTAAAAGAAAAAAATCTGACCGACGCCTTGGAGAATCCCTGAGAAACAGAGGACGTTAGTTGTGGGGCTTCTGGGAAATTGGCTTCAGGACAGCTCTGACTGGGCGTCCTGGGCCAGCTCGCCCGGGGGGTGTGGTCGAGCATGTGCCCCAGACAGAGGCCTGCCTGAGGGGGCTCTGCTGGCTTGAGGAGGTGCCAGCCAGGGCTCCAGACCCGGCTCCTGCCTTCCATGCCCAGTCCCATCAGCAGCCCGTGCCTCTGCACCCCTGGCTGTTGCTGCAGGACACGGTGCCCTCCAGGCTCCCAGAGCAGCGGGCCCGGGGCTCAAGCCCAGTCACACCCCAGCACTTGACGGCCTCAGGGACCACATGGAGGGGAGTAGATGCTAGGGGTGTGGGGACATCGGGCCACAGGAGGGAGACACGGAAGGGAGCTGGGAGGACACCGGTTACTTGGTGATTTAAAACATTGTCTTTTTTGACACGGATGCTAATGATTGGCTCAAGGAAGGCAAACAGCTGTGTGACACACCTAGAATGTTACAGACCTGTCCCCATCTGTATCCAAGTACACGTGAGCTTGCAGGGGGTGTGCGTGTGCATCAGGTGGCGGTGCCCTTCGCCCCTTGGACTTGATATGAGCTCAGCTCGGGGCGCATTCCACATGCTGAGGACTTTCTGAGGGGTCTGCGCTAGATTCCTGCAGCATCCAATGGGGCCTGCTTTCCCCAGGTCACTGCTGAGCGTGGACCCTGGCCTTTCCTTAATCCCCCATGCCCCCCAAAAGCCGAGCCGCAGGAGGAGGACTTACGTGTCAGCAGGACAACTTCAAACTGACCCTTGGATGCCGCTTTGCGTCAGTGTCCCTCCTTGTTCCCCCTGCCGCGGTCCCCACCGCGGACAGAACGACTCAGCCAGCTCTGCCGCCCGGATGCCTGACGCCTTCCATGTTCTCAAATCTCACCTTTCTCTCAAAATATCAAGGTGTTTTTCTCGACAAAGGCAGTGCCTCTCCCAAGGGGATCTCTGCTGCCAGCTGTTAAGCTGAGAACCAGTTCACTTCCTTTCACCTAACGCTGAACCTCTGAATCGGGAGGCACAACTGGACAAGGATGAACTGTTTGACATCAGCTGTTTATTTAATAACCACTGATAAGTTGCAAAAATATCTTACATAAGCCTCTGGAGATGTGCTTGGAGTTTGTTAATGATGGATATTTCAGAGGTTAAAAGGTGGAAGCCACTTCCAGAGGTTGTAAAGTAACCCTTAAAATTCTACGGTGAATTTTACACTTTCAATGGCAAATTGTATGATACCTCAATGAAACTGCTGCAAAAAATTTTAAATTCCATGGCAGCTCCTGGTGAGGAAGAGGTAGGGATGGGAGACAGTTCCATATTTTGGCCACTTGAGGCCCCCCGAGAGCTCTGTCCTCCGGCGGGGATCCTCCACTCCCTCCAGCACCCGCAGAGGGAGGGGCCCCTCAGCTCTGGTCAGGTGGCGTAGAGCACCTGGAGGCACCCATTCTTGAGCACCCCACCTGCTGCGAGAAGGGGCCGTGCAGCCGTGTGCAGAGCCCAGACAGCTCATGTCAGCCACAGCCGGAGGAACAGCCAGCCACGGAGGGAGACTGGGCCTTGGCTCGGGCGCTGCCGTTGGACTGAATTCAAGCTCCAACTCCTGGGAGCCAGGGGAATTGTGTGCCACTCCCACCCAGCTGCTGGGACACTCTTTGTCTGCCCCACCCCAGGCGGGGCTATCACAAGACCTCTGAAATCCGGCCACAATCAACTGGTCCGAGGTGAGTCTTTGACCCTCAGAGTCTTCCTTCCTGAGTGCCCCCCGCCCAAGCCCCTAGACCTTCTCTGATGGTTGAGCTGGGAGGGGAAAGGTATGGGAACTGCCACACTCATGGTCCTAGCAGGTCTGAGAGAACACGCCGACCCTTAGAGAGAGCCAGAGGGCTGATAGAGAAAGTCCCTGTGGCCTTGGCGGTGCTGATTCCAAGCCCCGCCCCTGCCCCTACAGCCCGTCTTCTGCCAGTCCCTGAGGTGCTGAGCGGTCTCCTTCTGCAGAGCCAGTGAGAACTGAGAGTCTCCTCATCTGTAGCCCAAACCTGACCATCAGCAGACTGGGCCTGGGGCTCAAGAGCTCCTGGAGGAGCAGCGGGGAGAAGCCTAGAGCAACGGCCTGGAGGCAGCAAGAGGAGAGGTGTCTGGAGTGCCCCAGGCAGAGGGTGAGAGGCGGCTCAGAGGGAGAGGTGGCTCCTCCAGGGACCCGGGCTGTATTTGTGGAGCCAGCCCCACAGGGTTGGGTACAACCCTCATCCACCCAGTAGGGCCCTTGCAAGAACAGAGCCTTAGACAGAAGGCTGTTAGAGTGGCCAAGAAGGGCCAAGCTATGAAGTGCCCAGTCCATCTTCACAAAAGTGGTCTGTGCCTGCCTCTTGGAAGAGCGATGTAACAATTCTCCAGTAAGAATGATGTGCTTTGGGTCTTTTTGTTTTGCTAAAATTAAAAAAAAAAAGTTACAGCCACATTACAAAATTTGGAAGATTGAAAACCAACAAAAAAGTCACCCATAAACTACTATTGAGATGTTGAAAAATGCTGTTTTAATTAATTTCCTAGCGTGCAGTTTAGTATTATACAAGCAAGGTGTTAGGGTGGATAAACCTAAACCAGTGATTCTCAAAGTGTGGCCTCAGGAACAGCAGCAGCAGTGGCAGTGTCACCTGGAAACTTGTTAGAAACGCTGATTCTCAGGCCCCACTCACCCTTCCAAGTTAGAAACTGGGGTGGAGCCCAGCCAGCTCTGCTTTAACAGATCCGATGAGCTCTAGTTGGGGAACCATTGGTTTACATCTTTGTAATCCCATGCAGTCCTGCCACTTTACCACCAGAGGGCACCAGCAGGCTGCGGTTTTCCCCTGCCTTTGCCAGCTTTTTTTCCATTCTCTAAGGACCTGCAACAGACATTGAGACCCCTCTACACTTTCTTTTTTTCTTTTTCTTTCGTTTTTTTATTGGAATAAGGAAAGACTGATGATATGTTGGGAATTATTGGCTAACCTTAAATGCCACCATGTTTGGGCCAAATTGTACCGTTGTTCCAGTCCCTGCTTACCTGTCGACCCAGTGTTGTGGCGGTGGTAGAATGTACTTGACAGCACTTATATAAAAAAATTGTTTTTTGATGTGGGCCACTTTTAAAGTCTTTATTGAATTTGTTACAATATTGCTTCTGTTTTATGTTTTGTTTTTTGGCCACGAGGCATAGTGGGATCTTAGCTCCCTGACCAGGGATCGAACCTGCACCCCCTGCATTGGAAGGTGAAGTCTTAACCACTGGACCACCAGGGAAGTCCCTTCACAGCACTTATTTTGTTTGGAACATAAAGAAATGCAAAAGCATATGGGCCAGCAACAAAGATTATCTCCTAAGGAAAGTTTGTATTCTATAGAGAGCAGGAGACAGCGCCTCCCTTTCCCTTCTCCTGCAGTCCGTGGGCGGGGCCCCTGGGATGAGAGCCTGCCTGTCATCAGTGTCTCTCCTCCCCCACCTCCCTCTGGTTACCTCTTGTTTTCTTATTTATTTATTTATTTTATTTTATAAATTTATTTATTCTATTTATTTATTTTTGGCTGTGTTGGGTCTTCGTTGCCCCGCATGGGCTTTCTCTAATTGCGGTGAGCAGGGGCTACTCTTCGTTGCAGTGTGCGGGCTTCTCACTGCGGTGGCTTCTCTCGTTGTGGAGCACGGGCTCTAGGCGCGCGGGCTTCAGTAGTTGCAGCGACATGGGCTCAGTAGTTGTGGCACACGGGCTTAGTTGCTCCACGGCATGTGGGATCCTCCCGGACCAGGGATCGAACCCATGTACCCTGAATTGGCAGGCGGATTCTCAACTACTGCGCCACCAGGGAAGCCCTACCTCTTTTTTTCTTGTTGTTATTTTCCAGTCAAATGCACTGAGGTATAATTTACATATGATAAGCCTATCCACTGGAAGTGTCCGATGAGTTAAAGTCAATACATTTTGACAAATGTAGCCACCACCCCCACTGATTTTTTTATTTTTTAATTTTTTATTTATTTTTGGCTGCGTTGGGTCTTCATTGCTGTGCGCGGGCTTTCTCTAGTTGTGGCGAGCGGGGGCTACTCTTCTTTGCGGTGCGCAGGCTTCTCATAGCAGTGGCTTCTCTTGTTGCGGAGCACAGGCTCTAGGCGTGCAGGCTTCAGCATCTGTAGCACATGGGCTCAGTAGTTGCGGCACATAGGCCCTAGAGCGTGCGGGCTTCAGTAGTTGTGACGCATGGGCTCAGTAGTTGCAGCGCGTGGGCGATCTTCCCGCACCAGGGCTTGAACCCGTGTCCCCTACATTGGCAGGCGGATTCTTAACCACTGCGCCCCCAGGGAAGTAGCCCCCTCCCCCCGCCCATTGATTTTTAAAAAAAAGAAACTTCTAATAGACCCAGTTATTTGCCTCCCTTTCCATCTCCCTTCAAAAAGAGTGTTTGGCTGCTGTTATGGCACCTGAGGGCGTCTGAACCCACCTTCAGAACAGTGGGCTCCAAGCAGGGAAGGCTTTCTTGGAGGTGCCCTGTTAGAGCTTCCCATAGAAGGACAGGGGTCCAGTGATGACTTGGTGGACTGAGCTTTCTGACACCTCCCAGGAGCATTCAGCTTTCTCCCTCATGACCCTGAGTTCCCTTTCCTGAGAACGATTCATACCTCAGCAGTTTCTCTGAGTAGTTTGCAAAACCCCCAGACACCTCCCTGGTATACCCAGACACTCTTCCTCTTCGTAGGGCTTTGAAGGGTTTTTAATAGGATGTGCACGTAAAAGAGCAGTCTATATTTTCAGGACTGGCTAAAAGGCACTTCCATTAAGTTATGTATTTTTTAAACTTGCTTGTAACTGAATAGTTATCTAGGACTCAGCAGTACACATGATTTACTCATTTGACAAATATTTATTGAGTACTTATCATGTTCTAGAGTCTAGATGCTAGACTTTCAGTGTTAACCAAACAAACCTTGCCCCTACAAAATTTACATTCTAGTGGGAAAGGCAAGCAATAAACAAAGAACCACATAATATAATGTCAGAAGAAAAATAAAGCAGGGTGAGGGGGTAACCAGTGTGTGGGTGGTAAGATGGGAAGTTATTCCAGAAAAGATGGTTGGGAAGGTCTGGCTGAGAAGTTGGCATTTGAGCAGAGATCTGAATAATAAGGGAATATATCATGAGAATATCTGGGGAAATGGCTGTCCAGGCAGAGAGAACAGCAAATGCAAAGGCCCTGGGGTGGGAATATTACTTGGGCTTCTATGGAGAAGAGAGGGGAGTAATATTAGAAGCAGGGAAACCCACTAGGAGTCTCTTGTGGTTGTCCAGGCATGAGACAGAGGTGGTCTGAGCAGAGTGGGAGCAGAGGAGGGGCAAGATGTGGTGAGATCGAGGATGTCCTTATAAAGTAGATTCGACAGCATTTGCTTCTGCATTAGATCAATTAAAACCTCTCTACTGAGGTGGTTTAAGGTACACTTCTTAAAATTCTGTTTCTATGAAATATATTTTTACTTGGAATAATTATCACCTAGGAAAGACTATAGCTTCATATTCACCCCTGTATTCAATGCACTTTAGCAGAGTAGCCCATGCACATTTTATTGCTATTCTTGCCATTTATTAAGTATTAACTGAGACAACAGGTAAGACATTACTAGGGCATCCAGTCTTCTCACAGCCCTCTGAATTAGATATTATCCCCATTTTACAGATTAAGAAACTGAGGCTCAGAGGGGCAAAGATATTTGTTTAACCACACATCTCCAAAGATGTTTGTCATAAGTGCAAAGGGTCAGAGAGACTTTCTCATCACAGGAAAAGACCACAGAGTGGGAACATTGCCAGAAGACAGATGGAAGCCGTGAGCCAGGGAAAATGGGCTTCTCAGGGTCATAAAGGAAGTCTTAAAACTTTGATGGCGGCAATGACAGAGATTGAGCAGCCATTTCTCTTGCTTTTGAGCAGAGATGGGCAAGGTGTAAGTCCAGTTCTGAGAAGGGCTTTTCCTGGAGGCCTCTCTCCTTTACCATGTGCTTTGCATGATAGCCACCCTGAGCACTCTGTGATTCTGGGACCATCTCAAGGGACAGAAGCTCACACCCCCAGGCCAGCCACTTTGGCTTCATTTACTGATAACAGAATGCGGCCTGCTCACAGCCCCCATCCCTTCTGTGAGTGGCCCCCCAGAGTCACCCCAGGGGTCTCACCCATGAGAGTCACTGAACTTCCCATCTGCAGGGATCAGCGCAGGAGCCTTCAGCTTGCCCTTCGCTGCCACAAACTTTCGCTGAGCATCTGTGATATGCCAGTAACTGGGCTCGTTGCTGGGAACATTGGAACAAGAAAGACCTCATCCCTGCCCTTGAGAAACTCGCAACCACCTTGGGGGAGCATCTTGGTTCTGCCCAAATGGGATTGCTCTTGTGGACCGGGGAGCTAATGACCCCTCTGGCCACCCATTAGTAGGTGTCAATAGGCACAAAGACCTTTGCTGCTTGGCTGAAGGAGAAAGGATTTTTGGGGGAGTGTTGGGAGGTGTTGGACTGGCTGTAAGGACAAAGCAAAGGATGGACAGAATGGTGTGATGAGGAACGAGGGGATGGCCTGGGGTCACTTGTCACCCTCCACCCCTGCCCCTCCCCACATGGATTGACCTCAAGGCCGAAAGGCCAGAGAGGCTGGTGGCAGCAGCTGAAGGAGCAGCTCACGAAGATCTGACCCAGCAGCATTGCTCAGGGACCGGGGCCTCCCCGACCCCAGCCCCAGAGAGCTCAGGTGGCCTCAGTGGCGGGTTTCTGTGCCCAACAAAGCAGCATTCCTGGGGGGGCTTCGACAGCATGGCTTGGCCAGTGTCCCCTTTGAGGGCTTGTGTGCCATCGACTGTCCACCTGGAGGACAAGGAAAGAAAGTGTGTGGTGCCTCTGGGGTTTCCCTGAAATTAGTGGGGTGATTGTGGCAGGAGGCACCATCCTACAGGCTGTGGTAATTTGGGCATCACTGTTCATGGGACTGGGCTTTTGTTTGCAGTTTGGGAAGCCGGGCACTCAGGTGGTGGAGTGTGCATACACCTTGTCTTGTAGTAATCGTAGCTCTTCATGTGCCAGGCAAAGAGCAAAGACCCTGACACGCATCATCTCAGGTCATCCTCACAGTAGCCGCACGAGGTAGGACTATTATTGCTCCCATTTTACAGAAGAGGATGCTGAGGTTTCATTTGCCCAAGCCTCCCAGCTGGAGGGGATGGTGCCAGGAAAGGGGCCCAGGTCAGCTGACATCTGGTGCTGGTCCACCCCCCTCTGCATGCAGCTTAGGAAACGCCCCTCCTGGAAAAGGTCCAGCCAAGCACAGGGCTGGGTTCTGAGAGCCTGATTTTATTCTAAGAGTTTCCTTTCTTGGAGTTTTTGAAATTCTTCTCCCTTTTGAAATAACCTTATTGTTTTCTACATAACAGATTTATTGAGATATAATTCACATACTACTCACTTCACCCATTTAAAATGTACATTCAATGGTTTTCAGTATATTCAGAGTGGTGTAACCATCACCACAATCAATTTTAGACTGTTTTCTTAACCCCCCAAAAGAAATCTCATACCCATTAGCAATCATTCCCTATTTCCCCTCACCCTCCCACTCCAGCCCTAGACAATCACTCAGAATATATTTTCTGCTTCTGTAGATTTGCATGTTCTGGACCTTTCATGTACATGGAACCATACAATATGTGACTTTTGTGTCTGGCTTCTTTCACTTCGCATAATGTTTCTAAGGTTCATCTATGTTATGGCATGTATCAGTACCTTGTTTCTTTTTATTGCCAAATAGTATTCTGTTGTGTGGCTAGACCACATTTTATTTATCCATTCACTAGTTGATGGACATTTGGGTTGTTATCACTATTTGGTTATGAATTATGAATAACGCTGCTGTGAACATCTCTATGTGTATATATACATGTACATACATATATAGACACGCATATGTACATGTATACATACCTCTTCATTGCAAACAAGGCAAGAACAACCAAAAAGTACAAGAAATAAAAAGTCAGAGCCACCTGAAATCCCTCATCTCGAGGTAATTGTTGTCACCATTTGGCCAACATCCTGCCAGATGTCATCCCATTTCAAGCCTCAGAAATGATCTAAACCGTTTCTTTGAGTTTGGGCCCAGCTTCCTCCACTCTCATGGGTCATGGATCATGCAGGAGGCTGACAGCAGCCCCCCCAACCCCAGGCCTTCCATGGAAAGATGCTGAGGGCTCTTTGGGCCAATTCTCTCCACTGGGGGTGTGGAGGGGGTGTGGAGGGGGTGTGGGTGCATCCCAGGGCCTGGGAAGAAAGTATGTGTGTATATAATACTATCATACTTTTATTAACACAGACGTGCTTGTATTTAATGTTCAGATACCTAATTATACCCAAGTTTTTACTGATGGGGTGCTTTCAGTCATGAAAAGGAGGTAGATCCGAGCAGAGGTAGATCCTTCCGCAGGAGGCTGTCTAAAGCTCCCAGTTCTTCTCCATGCTGCCTGAGCCCTGGCGGCGGCGGCAGCTCGCCTGCCTCGCCTTTCTTTGCTCACACCCGGAATTCACACCAGTACCGGTGTCCACAGACCAACTGACCCGAGCAGTAAGCCGGGAGAGGGAGCCCCGCAGCACTTTCCAGGGCTCAAAGCCCACCCGGGGTCCCCTATCTCAGCCTGCGCACCCAAGCCTGGGGTCCATCTGCCCCCATCGACACACGCTCCACGCGGCACTCTGATGCCCAGCCTTTCTCGCCAGCACCCTCAGGCTTGTCTGACTTTGTCCCAGGGGAGCCCCTGATGCTCCCAGCGCTGTCGCGCCCCCTGGTGTCCATCCGAGTGGAGCGCCTTCTCTGACCCTCTTGGATCAAACAACTAGGACCCCTGGAACCCTGTTTCTGTCCTGCTCATAGCCGAAGCCTTAAGGCCCCAGCCGATGAGACAAAGCGAGAGAAGACCTCGGAGAGATGCCTCGGAGAGCCGGCCAGCCCCAGAGAGGACAGGTCTGCCCATTCTCCAGCTCCGGATCTGCGGCTCGTGGCCAGAGAAGGATGCGCAGCAGGTCCGTTTGCCTCTCGGGAGCGCAGCGCAGCGCCGGTGCCCGCACTGCCGCTCGGGAAGTGAAAGAGTTGGCAAACTCTGGGGAGGAAGCGCACGTATGCTGCCCCGTGTATTGCACAGCGCCCACACTGGCCCGACACACACACACGCACACACACACCCAACACAGGGGCTGAGATTCAAACCTCACACCCGTGGGAGGGGCCCGGGCAGCCACGGAGAACAGGCAGGGGGCAAGAAGCCAGCCCAGACTAAGACGTGTGCAGTGGGGCCGTGTCTGGAGAAGGGCGTTAGGGTGGAAAGTCAAAATATCTGATGGACATGGGGGAACAAAAAGAAAGCTGGAGGTATTTTGGAGTGAGGTTGTTTTGGTAGTTGTAACAGTCCAGTTAAGGAGACTGTCCTCAGATTATGTTAATGGAGACCCAGAAAGGGCAGAAGAGGTCAGGGGAGAAGCAAATGGGCTAAATTCTTTGTCTCTCTTGTGGAGGAGCTCAAAGTTATTGTTTGTGATTTTGATTCTGGTAATAATATAAATGTGGGTTTAATAATTTTCATGAAAAACTAAATGGAACCACTAACAGAATTAAAAACAGGATGTCTACTTTCCAAATCATTGCAGAAGATTAAAGCAAGCACCATAGTCTACAGAAGAAAAAAAATTCAATTAAAAGGGACAAAAAAATTAAAGAACCTTAAAAACACAAAGTCAAAATTCAGATAAAGAAGTTGGGCCAAGCGTGAGCAATAATGACAATAAATGTGAACAATCTAGTTTTCTTATGAAAAGGCAGAACGTCTCAAATTACATATATATATATATATTTTTTTGAAGGTGGGGTGTAGAGCTATGCAGGAAGGACTTTTTTTTAAAATTTTTATTTATTTATTTTTGGCTGTGTTGGGTCTTCATTTCTGTGCGAGGGCTTTCTCTAGTTGTGGCAAGTGGGGGCCACTCTTCATTGCGGTGCGCGGGCCTCTCATTATCGCGGCCTCTCTTGTTGCGGAGCACAAGCTCCAGACGCGCAGGCTCAGTAATTGTGGCTCACGGGCCTAGTTGCTCCGCGGCATGTGGGATCTTCCCAGACCAGGGCTCGAACCCGTGTCCCCTGCATTGGCAGGCAGACTCTCAACCACTGCGCCACCAGGGAAGCCCTACATATATTTTAATCTAATACATTACAAACACACCTAAATTAAAAAAAAAAAAAATACCAGAGAGGGAAAGAATCAAAGCTTGGGCAAAGATATCAAGCACAGATAAAAATAAAGTAGGGCTGATAACATTCACATCAGGTAAAGGAGAATTTCCTAGGGAGTGTATGGCACACAGCGAAGGAACTCTAAGTGGTGTCTACGTACGGCTGTAGGCGCTCGCTCCTGCTCGCTGAAGTGCAGGTCTCCTCCATTTCTGGGCACGAGGGAGGACTGCACTTCCTCAGCCCCTCAAAGTAGGGCATGGTCACGTGACTTGCTTTGGCCAATTAAGTGTGACTATAAGTCTCAGGCATCCTGTCTGGGTAGAAGCCCCTGGTTGCTTGACCTCCCAGCAGGCTCTCTTCCATGTCGCATCAACTGAAGAAAAATTCCTTGATTTGGAGGTGCAGCACTGAGCCATTGTATGGTAAGGAGTTGCCCTGAAGGAATGCTCAGCTCCGTAACAGACTTTGTGCAAGCAGGAGATAAATATTTTAAGCCACTGCATTTTGGCTGTTGTTTGTTACTGCAGCATAACCTCACATTTCCTATCTAATACCTATATTAATACTGAACCTTTATGCACTGAATAAATAACAACTATATGACTATTAAAATATCAAGATAGCTTTTTTTTTAAAAATTTAATTTAATTTTTTTTGGCTGTGTTGGGTCTTCGTTTCTGTGCGAGGGCCTTCTCTAGTTGCGGCAAGTGGGGGCCACTCTTCATCGCGGTGCGCGGGCCTCTCACTATCACGGCCTCTCTTGTTGTAGAGCACAGGCTCCAGACGCGCAGGCTCAGTAATTGTGGCTCACGGGCCTAGTTGCTCCGCGGCATGTGGGATCTTCCCAGACCAGGGCTCGAACCCGTGTCCCCTGCCTTGGCAGGCAGACTCTCAACCACTGCGCCACCAGGGAAGCCCAAAATATAAAGATAAATAAATACTGTATGATTTCACTTATATGTGGAATCTCAAAAATAAACGAATAAACGCAACAACCAGAAACAGACTCATAGATATGGAGGACAAACTGGTGGTTGCTGGTGGGGAGGGCTGTGGGGGGATGAGTGAAATAGGTGAGGGAGATTAAGAGGTACAAACTTGCAGCTATAAAATAAATAATTAACAGGGTTGTAATATACAGCATAAGGAATATGGTCAGTGATATTGTAATCGTTTTGTAGGATGACAGATGGTAACTAGACGTATTGTGATCATTTTGTAATGTAGAAGAATATCAAATCACTATGTTGTACACCTGGGACGAATATAATATTGTAAGTCAATTATAAAGAATAATAACAATAAAAAGAAAAACTATAAGGATAAATAGAAAAAAATCACATTTTTCCAACATCATTATCAGTCTTCAGTGGGGCACGGAGGGAGGGACGCGGATGGTGTAGGTGGTGTGGAGGGAGCACCAGTGACCCTCCAGCCAAGCTCAGTAAAGGTGTGAATGTGGGGCAACGCCTAGAACAGGAGCTGCCAGTCACACAGTGCCCACACTTGGGACTCAGTCAATCCTTTGTCTCCTGCATTCAAGACAATCACCTGCCTCCAGGGAGGTGATATCAGCCCCCATACCTGCTGCAGGCCTCATCCCTGCTAGAGGAAGGTGCCAGACCCCTGCCTCAAGCCAAATCCCTCTTGCGCTTTGTGATTCTGTTTGCCTCCCACCCTACCCACCCTGGCAGGCGACTCCTGCAGGCCACCTGACCCGGGTTCCCCTGCTGGCTGGCTCCTGGTGGGTTTAGCCAATTGGAGGCACGAGCGAGAGGCTGGGCGGGGTGGGGAGAGAAGTTGGGGTATTTCTCCCTCATTCCACCCTGCACCGTGGCACAGTTCCAACCCCAGGACAGTTTCTCCCTTCATCCTGGGCTTCCCACCAGCTCCTCCGTCACACCGGCCCACACCTCTGTAGATGGTCCCTTGGGTTAAGCCTCTTCATGTAAACCGTCTGAGTCAAATCCCATTTCTGATGGGACCCTGACTTTTCTCCCTCTCTAACTGGGGTTGGGGCTCCTCAGTCCATCCCCCACCACCCGCGTGGGTGAAGAGCTCTTCCTATGGAAGAGCAAGGCTCTGGCCGTGTCTGGATATCGTGGCCCCTCTGATCACCCCCAGAGCCCCCCCTGCTTGTGTGCAGCCCCATTTTGGACCACGCGTTTGGCACCAGGGGAGGACCTCTCCTATCTCAGGCAGAGGAGGGAAGGCAGACTCCTGGAAGCTGCCTGGCGGAGGACCTGGAAGCTCTGCCTCACCTCCATGGTGGGCGCAGGGTGGTACCTCCCTGGCACGGGCTCGAGAGACGGGGCATCTCCTGCAGGTGTGTTCGGGAGCCCGAGGTGGGGTTCCTGGGCCCAGTCCTGCCGAGCCAGGCTCCTCCGTGCCACCAGCTGTAGCACCAGGCAGACTCCCCCATTCCCCAGCCTGACTCCCCAATAACCGAGTGCTTCGGGGAAGGGAGTGGCTTCCTCCGGAACACCCCCAGGCCTGAGGCCTTCCAGCACCTGTATCTCTCTTCGCCTCTGCCTAACCCTGTTGGTCTTTCGCAGTGAACCGTCTAACAGTGCAGGGGTACTGGCCCCGTCCCGAGGACCAGGGCTCCAGTGAGGCCCATCCCCTGAGCTGGTCGGGGCTGCTGTGCTCACCCCGGTGAGAGAAGCTGCAGGGTCTCCAGCAGCTCTGGAGGCGAGTTGCTCGTGCAGAGGGACGAGCCCAAGATACAGCCCGGAGCTACTGGAAGCCTTGGGCAGTACCACCACCCGGGTAATCTCTGGAGGTTTCAAAACTTTTCCTGGTACTGATGGACTCTCTGTTGGTCCTTCCCCGGCTTTCCAGCAGAAACTCGTGGCTGGGATGACGTGTCCCCGTAGCTGCCGAGGAAGCTGTCGGAGGACTTCAGGTTTGGATGTCAAGGAGGACTTGCCTTCTGGCGACGTCCTACGCCAACAGGTTGAGGGGCTGGCCTCCACCAGCGGGAGGCTGAACTGGCAACAGAGAGTCGTGCATGTTGTTTGCAGCTAATTCAGGGATGAGAGCTACTTGGGAGGAGAGCATGTGTCGCTTGGGCCTGAGGATCCTGGCAACCCAGATACTGTCCACGGAGAAAAGCTTTAGCTTCTGGTGGCGGCTCCCTGAATCCCAGAATTCTCCGCCCCTTTTGCCTCTGGGCTTTGGAAGATGTGCCTGCCTCACCATCAGCAAAGCCCACGGAGTGCCCACCGCCTTCCTGCTCCTGCAACGCCCCTCAGCATCCCCTGGCACGGGGTCTACAGACAGCACAGTGAACTGAGGCACTGGCGAGCCCTGGGTGCTGGGGGCCCTCGCCCTCATTGACCTGGCACCTGAGTTCTGAGCCACAGAAGCGGGGTGAGAGAAGGAAGATAGCCACGCAGTAGAGAGCTCAGCCCAAAGAAGGGCCCTGGGGCAGTGGGGGAAGTTGAGGAGTGGGAAGGGCGGGCCTTCCCCAGCTGGAACATGTCTTCAAAGCTGTTTCCTCACCCAGGTGAGGTCACTGTGTCGGCCGCTGACCCACCTGAGAACCTGCTGCTGAGGGAAGAGAGGTCAGGGGCTCGGATGCCAGCAGAAAAGCCAGGTGCCACTGGCCACCTCCCCTCCCACCAGAGCCAAATTTCCTCTGGAGATACTCGGCTAGGCCTGCTGACCCCATGTCGTTGGGGCCACACTGCTCCCAATCCCCCTGGGAGGGGTCGTGCTCACCTGGTGGAACCAGCCCCAAAGGCTCTTTTAGTCCTTGTTTTCACCAAACGAGGGACAGAAGACAGAGGGGGAGCTGCACAGGAGAGTCACGTACGAAGGACGGAGTGAGATTAGCTCGGAATTATTTAAGTTTCCTGCTGGTTTCAGGAAAAGAGATTCTAAATAGTCATAATTTCTCATGCAAGACTCCATAGGAACCATAATTGTTAGCAGCTTCAGGTGAAAAGAAAACACAACCCCCTCGAAAAGCACACTGCACTATGCAAATAGGAAACCTGATAATACGTTCTCTTTCTTTCTGAAATCCTTGGCCTCAGGCCCCCACTGAGCCTGGTCCGCGCTACGAGGAAAAACGACCCGCCCCATGCTTCCCGGAGCTGAGATTCATAAGGTAACCAGACCAGATTCCGCAAGATATATGGAAACCTTCTAAATCTCCCCAAAGCAGAAAGGAGGTTTTCAGTGAGTTGTTTCCTTTAATAACAGAGAGAAGATGGAGTAGAATTAGAGGCCCTCAGTCAGCTAAATTCAATTTTAATTTAATTCACCGCATTTGACTTCTCAGCTGTCCCGTGCTCTGAGCAGCTTCCTGACCTGGCCGAGCTGGTCAGAATCACTTGGGACAAAAGCCACATGGCCAATCCTATCCCTGGAGGTCGGAGTCAGTAGATCAGAGGGTGGATAGGGGCAGGAATCTGTATTTTTAACAAGATTCCCGGGGGATTCTGATACAAATCAACCCAGAATCGGAACCGGCTGCTAGATCTATTTAGAGGCAAAAGCCTTGTCTCCGCGTTCTCCCTCCTCCTCAGACTAATTCTTAAAAAAAAGGTGCAATGAGTAAATAAAGACAGCTTTCAAGATGTTCATGGAATGACTTTTTTTTTACATTTTTCAACTAGTTAAGACAAAAACATTACAATGATTGACTTCTTTCATTTAGTTACATAAATAAAATTTTTATAAATATCTCTTTATAAACAATATAAATAGCTTTACAACATAAATACATTTATGCATGACATGAATTTACAAACAGCAATGTTTTACAGCTGGTTTTGTCAGTCTCTTAAAAACTGTCCCTTGTCATCACGTCGGTGTAGGTGTGTGTGTTTTGTGTATATAATATATATAATATATAACTTTTTATTTTTCATTAAAAAAAAACAAACAATAAAGTCATACCCCCCTCCCTAAATAATAATAAAACAGCTGGTGTTGTGTATTCCCAGTACCAGGAAAAAAAAAAAAAAGAAATGTAAAAGCCACATTGCGCTGGAGGTGCTTCCAGATGCTGGGAGGCTGATGACCAAGGATGACCTCAGCAAAACGGAGCAAGTTCCCAATCCTGAAACACAGAGGGGCCAAGGGACACTCAGCTGAGACAGCCCAGCCTGCACGGCACTTCTAGAACCTTCCTCCCTTTCCTGCTGTACCGGGAGGCAAAATCCCTCCACATTTGCCCTACAGGCCCTGACGAAGGCCTTCCTGCAGAGGAAAAAGGGCCCTTCCACTCAGCGCCTCTCCAGGTCCTCATCCATCGCCTGCTGTGTCCTTGGCACTTCCTGCCTCAGCACAGGTGGAACCAGAAAGTCAGCCAGCCCGCCTCCCCCTCTGGCTAAGTGCAGGCCTTGCCCTTGGCTCTCAGTGAGACACAGTGAGGGAAAGGGAATGGAAAATGCACCCTGCCCCCCGCCCCGGCCCAGCTCTGTTTTTTGCTACAATACAAACCCTCCGTCAGGTGCTTTACGTGTCTGGGGGATGGCGGAGGGAAGGGGGAGAGAAGCATCTGAAGATTTGGGAAATCCGGGCTCAAATCCCAACTCTGAATGTTACTTCCTGGATGGCCCTGCATAGCTTTGAGTATCGCTTTCCTCAACCATAAAATGGGATAATAGCCACCTCCCAGGGCTGGCTTTAAGATTCAACAGTGGGCCACGCACTGGGCATTGGCAGAGTGTCTGGGTCACAGCTGCCCATAAATAGCACTTCCTTCCCCAGCTGGCTTCTTCTCAGAAAGGGTCCCCTTCAGAATCAGAGGAAATGGTGTGTCACACCGGCCCTGGGGAAATGAGTGGTCGTGCTGGGTTTGCTGGCTCGTGAGTTGGCAGAGTCATTTGATGAGGGCTGCACCCAGTCTCTGCTAATGGGTGTGTGGGTGCTCGGGGGCCAGAGGAAGGCTTCCTCCTGAGACAGGGGGGTGCCCTCCCAGAGGACAGTCCGGGCAGAGGGACCCTGGGCCTCAAGGCCTTGATGAACTCTTCCCCAACCCCCTTCTCTGCCGTCCCATATGTTTAAGCAGAGGACAGATGTCTGTGGTGTCCCTGGGCCCCATGGGCAACGTGTTCATCCAGGCATCCTCCACACCTCATCCCTGCCATTAGCATTTTATAATCAAGGCTATAACCATCAGCGACAGTCATTATGGCAGCTGCTTAGAGCCAAAGTCAACTCCTGTGTAGAGAAATGGCCACAGCCTCAGAACAGCTTTCATTAATGGGAAAACCCTAAGCTGTCTTTCTCTTTTAAGCCCAGTGAGATACCCTAGGCATCTCCACTAGGAGGTTGCAGGCGGCAGGAAGGATGCTCTGCCTTCTCACGGGGCTGGGGGTGAGGGTGGGGTGGAGAAGGTTAAAGGTGTTGGAGGTGGGCATTCAGCTAAAAGAGAACTTCCAGGAGGTTGACAAACTTCCCTGGCCAAAGGGGTCAAGAAGTCTTAGCAACCTGGATTCCCCCTGCAGAGTACCTCTCTCCATGAACACCTGGTACCCACAGACAGCCTCATCCAAGAACAAGGGGTCTATGGGGACGTGCATGCCAGGCACTTGCCAGGACCTCATCTCCTGCTAACTCATAGAATAACATTTGTTTGGATTCTAAAGTTTGAGCTTGGTGCTTAACTCACAAATTGGAAATTTGACGCCTGTGGCTCCATCTCTTCATTGTTGAGACAGGAGAGAATAGAACAAACCCATCACAATGGTAGCATCTAAAGGCTGGTCCACTAGTGCAAAAATCATGGCAAGTCAAGATCTCAGACAAACGAAGCCCCTGCAGGAGGAGCACACAGCCTGGTCAAGTCTGGCTGCAGAGAGGAAGGACACCAGCTAAATGCTAGGGCAGGCGGGCGAGGAGTGCTCCTAAGCTGGGTGGGGCGGGTTTTCCGGGTCATTGACAGACATTTTAAAGAGCCCCTTTGGGTATCCTGCAGGCCCCAGATCATCTTAGGCTAGTGTCCGGCCCTTAAATTGCTCATGAGTTAATTTGGGGAGGTAAATAGGTTCACAAACAACCATAGCTCAGGTGAAAAAGTTTTCTGTGTAGTAAAAAAGGCTCAGGCATTGCACTGGAGACCTTCAAAGATGGGCGCTCTTGTCTTTTGGGGGAAGAGAGTGTAGACACTGATAAGGCTTCTGGGGTGAGAGAACAGCTTGGCCTGCAGTGGGACAGAAAGACTGTGGGACAGGGAATGACAGCAGCTGGCTGCAGGCAAGGCTGGACACCAGGAGGTCAGATTCGAAATCACCTGAATGTCAGTTCCAGAGGTTGGGATGTTGTTTCTCCATGGGTACTGATGGGCAGCAGGAATGGAGAGGAGTGGGGAAAGGAGGGAAGGACATTGGCCGCACTACCTTGCCAGGGGTGCAGCACCCGGCAGGGGCTGAAGGTAGCACAGGGGTTTCCAGCCTGGTGGAGGCGGAGGAGGCCATACCAGAAACCCAGGTATGGAGTCTAGGCATGGTGGGGGTGGGGGGGGAGGGTGGAGGGTGGGGCGGGGCTCAGTTTGGGACATGTTGAGTTTCAGGTTGGGGCAAAAACATAGATTTATTTTCGTTTCTTTTTCCTTGCCCTAGAATAGTGCCACGAACACTGAGGTTCGATCCTGAAGTCACACGGATTGCAGCAGCGTCAGGACCCTGGACAGACCAGTTTGCCCACGGCCATGGTTTAGAGAAGGGACAAGAATCAGAATGCTCTGGGGCAGAAATGCTCCTGGGTGATGCTAACAAATGGCTGTTCTCCCTACTGTGAGGCGGCAGGTATCGCTCCAAGTCCGTCCCATTACAGGGACAACAGACCCAGGGAGCTGTCCTGACCACTGGGCTGCTCACTGCCCAGCACCATGATGCAGTGGCTAGCAGATCAACGTACCCTTGACTTGTATGTATGCCTTTCCTCCTCTGCTCCCACTAACCCAGGATCAGCCCTCAATCCCGCCAGTTGGAGAACTGGGGCCAGTGTTGCTGGTTGCTTTATGGTCCTGGGGTGGGTGGGACCCCCCTTCCAAGCTGTCTCTGTTTCTCCAGAGGGAGCCAGGTGGGTTCATCCATGCTGAGCCATTTCTGACCTTGCCAAAGTTCCCTGACCACTTTATCCCTCACTTTCTCCATCTGTAAAATGGGATGATAAATGGTGTTGGGGGCAAATGTCTAGCACACACACTCAATCTTGTGCCCAGATGGTCTGGCTGGGAGGCGGAAAGGTCCAGGGGATCAGAGAGGAGCCGGCCTGCGGGAGGGGGTGCAGGCTTGGTTCTGGGGGGCTTCACGGGAAGCTGGGTGTGCAAGAGCTCCCGGCGGCCGGGGTTGGTGGTACTCACCGCCGCCAGGGGTCGCCGCACTAACATCCCAGGCCGCTCATGGAGCCGATCCTGTCCAGCTTGAGGCCGAAGCAGCCCTTGGACAAACCCTTCTTGTTGCCTCCCTTGTATTTGCGCGCGTTGGGGTGCTCTTGCAGAAGACGGGCCCACGCCGCCCGAGACTTGGTGTCCACGCGCAGGTCCCGGAGCAGTCGCGACCGGTCGCCCTTGGGATTGGCGCCGCCGCCCCCGGGAGTCTTGTCGCCCTTCTTCTGACCTCCGCCCGCAGCCTGGGGCTCGGCCACCTCCTCCCCTGGCGGAGTGCGCGGGACCTGTCCGAAGGAAAGAACGCGCAGGTGAAGGGACGCACCGCGGCAGCGCGGGGGACTTTGCGGGGCCGCTGGTGCTCCAGCCCGACACTCGGGCCAGCGCGGTTTGTCCCTTTCGAGTCCTGAGCGCGCCCCCAGAGGTGCCGGACGGCTCGGCCCTGCATCCACCTGCCACGCGGCCGCCGTTGTCCGCTCCTTCGGGGAGCCCCTTGCCCTCCTCTCCTTTGCCCCTCTCCGGGCTGACCACACTGAGGCAGAGGCTGCGCATTTGTCGATGCTCTCCCGAGTCCGGGCTTCGAGGGCTCCCCAGCTCTCACCCGCGCACATCTCAGGGGAGGGAGAGAGCCGCCTTCCCGCCCCCTCTGCTCCCTCCGGCGGGCCACACCCTCCTAGACCCCCTAGCCCTACCACCGCCCCTCACAGTTCCGACGTCCCTGCGACAGCACCCACCTTCGGCGGCGCCCCGGGCTTGGCTTCGGAGGGCCGGAGCGAGAGTAGCGCGAGCAGCAGGGCGCAGGCCAGCAGCTGGGAGAGGTGCATGGTGCCCGTGGGGTGGCTGGGCGCAGACCGGCGGCAGCAAGGGTGCGCGGGGCCGGCGGGCAGACGGGCAGGCGAGCGCGGAGCAGGCTGGCCGGGCTGCGACGCGGGTGCGGGCCCCAGTGCTGCGCAGCGCCTGCTGGGTGCGCTCTGAGCCCGCGGCTCCGCTCGCGCCTTTATAATCCAACCTGCCGCTGATGTCATCCTCCCGCCCACAGGGCAGCCCGGGCCAATGGCACTCGCGCCGAGGGCCGGGAGGGGTCGGCGGGGGCTCCCCCTCTGCCCCCACCCTCATCCCACCCCGGAGGGATCCCGCGGCTCGGCGGGCTCTCTCCCGACTGCGCTCCAAGCTGCAAAGCGGCGCGCACAAGGGAACTCGAATTGCAGGGAGCGCGCCCTGGCATGCCAAGCGTTCGTGCGCCCGCTGCCCTGCGCACAAGGCTGGACCTCAGCACACACGCTCTTCCTGGAAAGGATCAGTTTCCCTCTTCGCAAGTGCAAAGACAGGCTCAGAGGAATTAAGTAACTTGCCCAAAGTCACACAGCCAGAAAGTTGGCACAGCCCGAAATCCACGCAGCTCTGCCTTGTTGCCAATCTCTTCCCGGGGCACCTGACAGGCGCGAGGCCTGGCGCTGCGGCTCCACCTTTCACCTGCTCGCCGGGACAGTAATTCAGATCGCACCGACGCCTTTAGGTTGGGGAGGCAGAGGATGGGGCCGGAGGTCCGGGAGGTAGGCACAGAGAGAGCGGGCTTTGCCCGGGGCCGCAGGGGAGAGCGCAAGTCCTTCGCCGGAGAGTGCGAGCTTTTCGCCTGCGGGTGTGTGTGGGAGCGAAACGCGAACGAGATGCGAGTGTTCATGCGTGTGTGCGGCAGCATCTTGGTCCCGCCGCTGTGGCTCTAAGTGCGCCCTCAGCCCGGGCCGGCCCTACAGAACGTCCCCGGGTCTGACCCGCCAGATGGCTTCCTTCTGCACCGACGGGTGCGCGCCTGACCTTGACTGCACCCACTCGAGGACCCGCAGCGTGGGGCTGTTCGCTCCAGTGGCCTGTGCACCTGCACAGTCTGGGGAGGGAGCTTTACCCAGCGCCGAGCCCAGTCTGGTTTCTGTGAGCCGTAACAGGTGGTCGCCTTCGCGTTTTCTGCCGCAGAGTGGTCCCTACCATAGTTGTGGGAACACGCCCAAGTATCGCTGCTGCTCACGATTCCCTCTCCTTGGGCAGGGCGTCCCGGTCCCTCGGGTTCTGAGGAGTCCTTCGGGATGGGCCGCAGAGGCAGGGAACCATAAGAACTGAGTGAGATGCAGGAATCTATGACTCCCCTGCCTCCGGAGCAGGGGACTCGGCTGGAGAGCGGAGAGTAGGGGAGCGCTTGCGGACCCCAAGCGCCAAGACTACCCTGAGGGTTGGAGGCACCCAAAAGGCACGACCTTTTTCGGGGAAAGGAAGCTGCACCCCCGGCGGGAACGCCACAGGAATCAAGAGGGGCCAGGAGAACCAAGTGTCATGCGGTGGATCCCACAGCAAAGCCTGAGCCCAGAGCCGGGAGGCAATGCCAAACCCTCTGCTTTCTCTTTCCCACCCTGGCATTCTGTGCCGGAAAGTGGAGGTCCCTCTGTTTAGGAAATAACCTACACCTGAGGCCTGAGTGTGGGGCAGCAGAGTCTCCTGAACTCCAAGGTGACCCAGGCATCAGCGGGGCATCCTTTGTATCCTGGTGAGTTGACTCATCACCTCGGGGCAGCCAGCCTGATTGCCTCCGCGTGGTAACACCCACAGAGGGGCACCAGTCTTTCATGTGAGGAGAAAGGAAGAGGTATAAGAAGGGGAAGAGGGAGGGAGCTCCAGGTGGACGATGGAAGTCCCCTCTCCTCTTCGTCTACTGGACAAAGAGGAATGTTACCAATCTGGAACTTCTTTGAGACTTGCTTTGTTTATACAGGTTTAAGGAGCCAGGCAGATTGATTCTTTTTTTTGTTTTATTAATAAATAAATTTATTTATTTATTTATTTATTTATTTATTATTTATGGCTGTGTTGGGTCTTCGTTGCTGCCCGCAGGCTTTCTCTAGTTGTGGTGACTGGGGGCTACTCTTTGTTGCGGTGCGCAGGCTTCTCATTGCGGTGGCTTCTCTTGTTGCAGAGCACGGGCCTTAGAGCGAGTGGGCTTCAGTAGTTGTGGCACATGGGCTTCAGTAGTTGTGTCACATGGGCTTCAGTAGTTGTGGCTCGTGGGCTTCAGTAGTTGTGGCTCGTGGGCTCTAGAGCGCAGGCTCAGTAGTTGTGGTGCAGGGACTTAGTTGCTCCGTGGCATGTGGGATCCTCCCAAACCAGGGATCGAACCTGTGTCCCCTGCACTGGCAGGCGGATTCTCAACCACTGTGCCACCAGGGAAGCCCTGGATTGATTCTTGAGCCAGGCACTGGACTGGCTTCCAGGGAGCAAGAGGTCCATCCTCTGAAACCCCTTATTGAGGACAGGTTGGAAGCTTCCAGTGTCCCATGGGCACCTCCTTCTGTCCGAATATCTGCAGGCTGGTTCTTCCTGTCTTCTTGGTGACAGCTGGGTAACCATCTAGGTCTCCTCTCTGAGCTTTGAGACTAAATACAATAAACTGACCCCACCCCAGTGTGGACAGAACCAACACCTGGGAATCTACCTCCCCTCTTTGGAAGAGGAATCTTCTGGTGAGCCCTCACTTCTGACCACTGGCCTGTGGTCATTTGGGGCAGACCAGATCTTGGAAGAGTTAACTGCGGCATGAGCCTTCCCTGGGGCAGACCATGGAGCAGCTCCTGCTTAGCTGGGGCTTGGGAGGTGGGATGGATGATGCTGGAGGCACCTTCAGGGAAGGAGAGAGTCAGCGCATGACCGCCTTGGCCACTGAAGGCTTCACCTCCTCCTCGGTTTCTTTGCCCAGGAAGCTGCAGAGAAGGTTCTCTCTTTCCCCTAGGCCTAGACTGGGGACTCAGGTCACTTCTTCCTGCTTTTCACTCATGAGGTTTGCTCCTTCTTGCTCTGCAGGGGCCAGGCCTGGGAACGTTGGACCCACTGAGCAGCTGAACATGAGCTGTTTGTGGCACTTTATTGAATGCTCAGTGTGAAAACTCCTAATGGCAAAGGAGAGAGAAAAGGCCACTGGGCCTTAGGAGCCTGGCAGTTCTGTAGGGAATCTTGTCATTTGTCAATTATCCATCCACTGATTCTCCAAGTATTCACTGAGCATCCGTGCAGCCTGTGGGGTTCCATCCTGGCAGGGAAGACCCCCCTCCACCCAGGCAGCAGGCACTAGCTTTGTAGGCCAAAAAGGACAATGGCAGGGAGGGAGGACAGCTTCCCCAGCTTGGGCTAGCAGGGCAGGCTTCCTGGAGAAGGAAAAGTCTGTGCTGAGCTGGGAAAGGAGACCCGGCAGGCAGGAGGAGAGAAAGGAAAGAGGAGGGAAACCCAGATGGAAAACAGAGTGATTCCCTTTGGGCTAATGGGGGGAAGGCACCCAGGCTTAGCGGGGTGCAGTAAAAGAAAACATAAGTGCCCAGAGCTAGGGAAAGAAGGGGGAGGGGGCTTCAGGTAGGAGTGCCCAGAGGAGGCAGGCTTGGGAGAGAGGCAAGTAGGTTCTAGAGGCAAGGAGACGTGATAAAGAGGGAGAGGGGCTTGTCTTCCAAGGGTGGGGGCCTATTGTGCTCTTGGGGGTGAGGAAGGCAAACAAGTCTGTGGGAGTGGCTTGACAGATGAGGCCGAAGGTGGGTGATCAGTTGTAGGGGGACACAGAGAGGGAGTGGGAGACAGAAGTCAGAGCCGGGCTGGTGTGCCAAACTCCAGGCATCAGAGAGTTGCACGGCTAGGACTCTCCCTCCTGGACCTCTGAAAGGACATGGAGAGAAAAGACTCTGTTCTTGTGGGCCCCTCTTCCCTTTTTCCCTTCCTCCACGAGGGCAAGGTAAGACTTTTGTGCCTACCACGGATGGGCCCTACTGGGGCACAGTCGAGGTTCAGTCCACTATCAGGATCCTATAGGAGATAAGAGTGGGCCTCGATGAGATGAGAAAGGTGCGCATAAGGGCTTTTAGGAGGCTGGGGAAGGGGTGGCTAAGACAGGATTGTCCACCTCCCCTCCCCAGGAGCGGGGAAACAAGCTCCCTGTGTAACAGCGCCCCCTCCTGGCCCTGCAGAGGATTCTCAGGCACACAGACGAGGGGAGGATTGCTCCGCTGTCCATCTGTTTTCTCTGCAATTATTTCATCCCAGGGGCCCCCTTCCAGCTGCATAACTTCCCAGAGAGGACACTGAACAGGCGGTGAGCAGATCTCACGGAGGCCGGCAGGGAAATTGCAGCGGGACCCTCGCCAATCCCATCACTGCTTGGAGCCTTCAGTTTCACCATCTGTATTTGGGAAAAAGCCTTCCTTGCCTCCTGGATGGGGGCAGATGAGTCAGGAGGCCCGAAAAGAGGTTTCTGAGTCCTAGATGAAGTTAGGAGGAAGCAGCTGGGGCAGAAGAGGGATCTGAATGTCACTGCACAAGACACACTCCCAGGTGGGAGGACCCAGCGCCCCTGAGACTCCCCAGATCTGTTGGTGGTGGAGACCCATGGAGGATGCAGAGGCACAGCCTGGCCAGGTCTCCTTGAGCTTGGGACCTCTTCCAGGAGTCCTGCACCTATTGGGCCTGGCTTGAGGAGAGGAGCCAGAGGCCAAGGAAGCGTCATCCATCCTTCCCGGGCCAGAAATTCCAGAAAAGCTTAACTTCATCGTGCCATGAGGTCTTTGACCCCAGGACACTCCCACCTGATGAGCCAGCTGCCCTGCTTCTCCTTTCCCAGGGGCACTGCCAGCACCTGCTCCAGATGGCCTCCAACCCCTCTGTCCTACGCAAGCGCATGATGTCAGAGTTTATCCCTCACCACCACCCCGCCTTTTTTTCCCTTTTCAAGAATAAAAGACAGATAAGCTCCACAGATAGGCTCAGTTCCCTGGGGGGAACGACTGCTCACTTCGTGACTATCAACAGGCAGGTGAGGGAGTAGAGGCTGAAGCTTAAACCCTGAGAAAGTGATTAGGGAGGTGAAGGAGAGGGACCTTCCCAGCAAAAGATGGTTCAGCATCCCGACCTCAGCGTGGTGCATGCACCAGATGTTTGCAGAGGGAAGGGATCTGCTGCCAGGCTCTGTGCCTTGGGGACTGAGCTTGCCTTGGCTGGGTTCTGGTAAAATATTGGCCACATGGAGCTTTTCCAAGCCGGGAGCTACTCCTTGCTGTCCTGGTGGGGGCGGGGGGGGGGTCCCTGCAGTGAGCCTACCCTCTTGGTATGTACCGGGAGGAGGCTGTCTATTGTCTGGTCTTAGAGACAGTGTTTCAGATTTGTTGGAGGCCACAGTCTTCAAGGAAGGGGGCTTCCCCCTGTGGATAGAAGGGACCCCAAGTGTCTTACAGAAGTCTCTTAACTTTGCACTTTCACAGGAGGCACCATAGGACGGGCCTGCCATGAGCCAGGGCCACCAGGCAGCTCAAGGAGCCATGTCTTTGGATTTTCCAAGCCAGAAACTCCTCTGCAGATTTCTGCCCCAGGAGTGTGTGACCGCCAACTACTTTCTGGTGAGCAGTCAATTTCTAAAATGAGAATGACCAGAAAACACTAGCAGGAGAGTGTCATGACCAAGCCAGATGCTAACAAGGGTTGGAGGAACATACATTTTTGTAATCTGTTCTCTACAGGGATTAGAAAACACTTTTAAGCCCAAAGTCCATAAATTGTTTGAAAACCACCCCTGTGCCTGTGTGAATTGTTTCTGGGTCCAACGTGCAACATCACACAACAAACCTTTTCTCCTGGATCGCCCAGGAAGGTCCCTGTGTCCCAGTGCAGGCTAGACAAGGAGAAGAAGGGTCCTTCCCCACAAATGATGGCCTGTTTTGCCTTGTGGGTGAAATAATTTAAGAGAGGAGGTCCCAGCTTAGAGTTGAGCAGGGTTTAGGACTTCTGATCAAGTAGCTGATTTGGAGTCTTGGGGTCCTTGGAGATGGTAAAAAGGGGAGACAGGCTCTGTGTGTAGTGGATGCAGGTCAGTGGGGTTTTGCTGGCTAGCTCTCAGCCCACTGCAGAAGCTGAGCTGTCAAATGCCTGCTTGCCTAGCCACCCCTACAGACCACATTGGTGTGTGACCCGGAGTCCCCCAGCCAGATGGGCCAGCCCTAGGTTTTAAATGAGGAGCCGTTGCTTCAGAGAAGCCAGGGCCACGCAGAACACTCTTAGACACACTGCAAGAGCACTTCCTAGGGCACAGGGGTAGTGTGGTAGCATCCACTGTCCTGTGTCAGGGCTGTCACTGACACAGTGTTATCATAAATGTTGGTGGCAGGGCCAGCACTGAGGGCCTCGCTAGATCTATTCTGCAGCTTGATTGGTCCTGGATGGGCTGTTGCCAAGCCTTCTCCACGACCCAATACCCCTTAAAAAAATTCCTTTTCTACTTCACCCAGCCAGAGTCAGGCTTTTTTGCTTACAAGTAAGTACCCTGAATGATCCCCACAGTTACCCAGGCCCTGGTGCCCACAGCTGGACCTCTCCAAAATTTCATTCCTGGAATAACCAGTCTGCCAGAGCCTCGCTGCACCCTGACAGCTCCTGATCTGAGGGTAAGGACATCTGGAGACATCAGCCTTCTTTCTCCACCTTCAGTGATGGATACAAGGGCAAAGGGGACAACACGTAGAGAAGCACAATTAGGAAGGACTGAGTGGTTCCCCTGTGGAAATAGAAAGCAAATTGTCAGGACAACATTTGATGATTGGGTCCAGGCTGCCTGTGCTGGCCATGTTGTCTTGAAAAGTCTGTTTTCAATTATTTTATAACATGATAAAAATATCACATTGACTCTATAGAATTAGACAGTCCCTGACCCGAGCTCACAGCCTGGTGGGGGAGAGTTAACTTTGGTAAAATGAATGTGACATATGCTCATACATATTACTAAATTAAGCAAATATTTCTAACTTCAGCACCTTCTTACCCCATTAGATCCAAATGTGTTTCTCAAGCAGAAAAGGCTTCACGGAGCTAAGAGAAACACAGAGTGGTGAGTGATGTGTTATGAGAAAATCCAGAAAGCTGGGTGGTGGCTGAGCCAGGAAAGGGGGGTGGGCGGGCTGGGAGTCGGCGTGCTGGGCTGGGAGAAGCGGCACCGGGCTTCAGAGAACGGTGCCCAGATCAAGGAGCCCAGAGGCTGGAGTCCTATACCTTCCTTTTACCCCTAGGGATCTTGACTCAGAGGGATTAAGCATCATACTGCGGTCATTCTGGCCCCATAGCCCCAGGTGCCAGACCCCGCATGGACCGTGGGCATGCCACCTTCTCTTTGTCCCCTTGAGTTTTCATCTGGTGCATCCCGCAGGGCAGCAGAACAGCTGTCAGACTGGGGTGGTATGGCCAGGGCTGCTCACTGAGAACCCTGATGTGTGACCCATGGGACTGGTTTCTGAGCCCTGCTGGGGCAGGAGACCCGCCAAGACAGCCTGGTTTCTGGCAGAAGCACCTGGCTAGGACCTGAAATGATGTGGAATCTCTGGTGTGATGTCTCTGCTGAACACTAAGTCTCTTCCTGGGCTGGTTGATTCCCACGGGCCTGTCCTCCAGTTCAGCACAGAGAGTGCGGGCCTCAGCCTTGGGGTCCCACAGCCCTAATACCAGTGGGGCTTCCTTCTCTCCCTCTGTCAGCTTCTCAGGGACCTCCCTGTCTGTCTCAGTAGCCCCAGCTCTCTGCACACCGCCTGCCACAGAGTGGGTACTCGGTAAGTACGCAGAGACTGGAGGCCAGCACTGCACTAAGCCTCGGGGGTCAGCAGGGACAGACACGGCCTCTGGCCTCGCAGAAGGAAGGCGCTGGTGAAACGACCAGCCGCCCCACTTCGCAGATGGGGCCGTGGAGGCCCCGACCGGCTCCCGGCTCTGCCCTCAGCCCCACACGGGGCTCGGCAGGCCGCAGGGCCGAATGGGTGAGCTGGCCGGACTCCAGCGAGTCATGGCGATCGGGCTGGGAGCGAGCACCCCGCTCCCCGCGAGCACATCTGCCGAGAGGAACAGCTGTCTCCACGCTGCGCCGCGCGGCTCCCGTGGGAATGTGGTGAGACGCTTGGCCGAGGCGCGGACGCGGCTCCTCCGCCGCCGGGGCCATCTACGGGGTGGGGGGCTTCGAGTTCTGGGGCCTTTGTCGGATCTGTCAGCGGCCATTTCTCCGCCACGGCACTGTCCCCTTTTCTCATTCTTTCCTGTTTAATTCCTGGGAGGTCTGGGAAGGACAGGCCTGGATCGGTGGGGAACACTGGGGGCATAAGGTTTGGGGAGACGGAGGGCTCTAGCGACAGGAAAGCAGCCCTCCGTGTGTGTGGCCGTGGTGGGCAGCGTGCATCAGGTGGTCTGGGGCTGCAGCCGTCCAGCATGTCAGGTGGGCTGGGCCGGGCTTCTGACAGGGCAAGGCAAGGAGCCTCGTACACGGGAAAAGAGCCAGGCCAGGGAGACCCTGAGAGAAGGACCCCTTGGACCACCCTGGATTCCCGCAAGCGACGGGCTGGGGGGCTTGGCCCTCACACCTGAGATCCATGATCGAATCAGCTGTGACCCACATGGAGAAGCCCTCCCCCACCAGCCAGGGGGGTGGGGGGTGGGTGAGGATGGGGGCGGGGCTAAAGCTGCCAGGGAAAAGGGGCCGAGAATCTGGGCCGGCCGGGCAGAGCCTCCCTTTTTGCCTTCGGGTGGGGATCCTCACAGCTTTCAACTCCCCTCTCCCAGCATCTCCTCTGGTTGACACCCACCTGGGAGGCTGCTGGGCCCAGGGCTGCCGCAGAGTCTGAGACAGAAACAGGACAGTGGCTCAGACGTGGACAGGGGTCTGCCTGGTCCCAGAGGCTGAGCGGTCCCCAGAACAAGGCAAGGCCATGATGGGGGGTTGGGAGGGCGGGCGGGCGGGGCTGGGGTGGGAGAGCCTGTTCACCCCCAGGACTTCAGTGGAGCTCACACAACTCTCTGTTCTGTGGGGAACCACAGAGTAGGAGTCAGGGTAGCCCCGTGTCTCCCCGGGGCGCAGGGCAGGGGCAGGAGGCTGGGAAAGGAGCTGCCTCCGGCAGTTATCTGACCTCGGGAGGACTTGCCCCGCGGCGATGAGCTCATGGGCACAGGGGCAGAGCTGGGTGGTGACAGGAAAGGAATGGCAAATGTTCGCTGGAGACCTGGAGGCGTGGGGCTTTCATATGAGCTCATGCGATAAGACGCTCCCCGGGCCAGGAGCAGCGGGCAGCTGTGTCCTGCAGGAGGAGCCCCTGCTGCTTGCCCTGCCGGGCCTCTGCCCTTCATAGACCTGCTCTCGCTCGCTTGGAAATCTCGGGCTGAGGAAATCTCCAGAATCCAGCCTGGAGATGACCTGGGCAACATCGAGCTTATTTGGCTGGAATGATGAAGGTTCTTTTTTATTTTTATTTCTTAAATTAATTTTTATTGGAGTACAGCTGATTTACAATGTTATGTTAGTTTCTGCTGTACAGCAAAGTGAATCAGTTATAGGTATACACATATCCATTCTATTTTAGATTCTTTTCCCATATAGGTCATTACAGAGTATTGAGTAGAGTCCCCTGTGCTATATAGTAGGTTCTTATTTGTTATCTATTTTATATATAGTAGTGTGTATATGTCAATCCCAATTTCCCAATTTATCCCTCCCCCTCCCTTTCCCCCTTGGTAACCATACGTTTGTTTCTATGTCTGTGACTCTATTTCTGTTTTGTAAATATGTTCATTTGTGAAGGTTCTTTTTAAAAATCAATCCTTTAAAAAAAAATAGAATATTTACCCAATGATACAGTGCAAGATCAACAGAAATGTCAAACCTACAGCAAATGTACAAATACCTCTACCAATATCACATGACTTGCCTATTTCTCTCCTAGGCTTTCAGATCCTCCCGGCAAAATTTGTGCCTCATTAGAATCAGTGTGCACTTAATATCCTGTGATCAGCTTTTTCATGTAATGTTATTTTGTATAACCTTTTCCATGGATCTAAGTAGTTTGAAATATTAGTAGTTCACAGGCAGGATTTGGGCTAAGTGTCGTGTGCTTACAAATTATACAGGTAAAAACATCTCGATACAAATAGGGTTTTTCTCTTTTCTCCCTCCCTCCCTTCCTTCTTTCCTTCCTTCCTTCTCTCCCTTCCTCTCTTGCTCTGTTTCTTCCTTCAGTCAGAGGAGTTGCTGGTTGAAAAGTCGGATGATGTGAGTGCATTGTGGTTTGGTAGCTCTTCACCTGCTCTGGGCCGATGGGTATGACCTGGAGTATATATCTAGGGAACTCTTTTCCATGTCCTCTGCTAGTGCTGCAGTTTTACTTGTATTTGCCAGAGACCTTCAGTGTTGCCTTGTCTCCCTCTAATTTCTAAGGGCTTTCTAAATATTTTTATCAGTTTCATAAATATTTTGATATTATTGTTCATATTTATCATGAAGTGTTCTTTCACTCCATTGCTTTTCTGTATGTTTATATTGCGATGTTTACAAATTTAAAAAATATATTCTATTCTCATAGCCTCCCTTTAATTATGTGCTTTAATTATGTGCTTGTGTGGTTACTTGACTCAGACCTTTCTCCCCAGGGGCATCTGTTCTTAAAGGTGCCCCACTGCAACCCCAGCACCCAGCCCGAGGAAGTCCATTACAGAGGCTAAAGTGTGGGCCACGAAGTGGTTTGATTCTTGTGAATTGGGTATTTTTACCTATATTGTGCAGATAAGAAACTGAGCTCACAGATGTTGAATATTTGAGTAAGCACCTCAGGTGGAACCGAAACTCAGAGGTCTGTTTGCTCTGAAACCCTCGCTTTGTCATGACACCACTGTCTCAGTAGACTGGGTGAGCAAACACTTTTATATTCTTCTGTTGTGGGTTTATTTTTTTAATGGTTGTGTACATGTATACATGTGTGTAGTTAACTTTAACCTGTCTGGAATGTTCTCTGGTAAATAGTATGAATAAGAGTTTGCTATTCACACGTCATTATTATCCATTTCCCGTATGAGTGTAGTGATAATTTTTTTTATCATTTTATTTTCATGTGATTTGTTATATATTGAATGCAAGTAAATGTGTTCACATCTGCTCTACCATAAAGTTTTGACAACTGCCACATATGTTCTATAGATTGGTTGGTATTTCCCTGGTTTTGCCTTCAAATTAAAAAAATTCCTGAACACTTGCTTTTCCATATAAATGTTATTATTACATTATAAACTTGTATAAAATTAAATTTAATTTTAATTAGTTGTATTTTATTTTCATTTAAACTTTTCTTATGGATTTTTAATTTTATTGCATTGTGGTCTGAGAATAGAACTTATAATATTTCTAAGATTTGAACTTTACTGAGATTTTCTTTGTACCTGTATATATGTTATTTTTATAACTATTTCTTTTTTTTTAAATTTATTTATTTTATTTATTTTTGGCTGTGTTGGGTCTTCATTGCTGCCCGCGGGCTTTCTCTAGTTGCGGCGAGTGGGGGCTACTCTTCGTTGCGGTGCGTGGCCTTCTCATTGCAGTGGCTTCTCTTGTTGCGGAGCACAGGCTCTAGGCGCGTGGGCTTCAGTAGTTGTGGCACGCAGGCTCAGTAGTTGTGGCGCACCGGCTTAGTTACTCCGTGGCATGTGGGATCTTCCTGGACCAGGGCTCGAACCCGTGCCCCCTGTGTTGGCAGGCAGATTCTTATCCACTGCGCCACCAGGGAAGTCCTATAACTATTTCATGGGCACTTAAAAATAGGACCATTCTCTGTAGGGTACAAAGTTTAATATATCCAACTTTATTAATAAATTTTCTATGTACTTTTTATTTTTCGGCAACTGACTTGTGATAGACTACTAGGAGTGGATAAAACCCCCATTTATTTGATAAATGACGTTTCCATACTTGCTTGGCCATTATTGTTTGCTCTGTCCCTCTGCAGCACCCCTTTCTTTGGGGGAAATCTTCCTCTATTCCCACCCTATGGTTTTATTGGGGTCTACCAATCTCAGTGACCTATCCCTTTGACCACAGACATAGGCACATGGTTCAGATCTCACCAGGCCCAGGCCCCTGAGTTGGCCTATGACAGAAACCCAGCTCAAGCTGTAAGGGACTTTATTGTTTGCATAACTGGGAAGCCCAAGGAGGGTGGCTATTAGCTAATCACAGCCAGGCATTCAAACGATGCCACATCTCTTTCTCCCCACATCTCTCCTCTGCCTCTGTGTAATGACTGTATTCTCTCCCACTGTAGGGGACCTTTCTCCACGTGCTGGGGGGTGGAGGCGAGGACGGAGACACCTGCAGATGTCTTCCTCCGATATCCAGACAGAATGTTACAGAACAACCGCCTGGTCCCGTTTGTCTGAGTCCCCAGTCACTGTGGCCGGGAAGATGGTTTCTCATAGACTGGCCAGTTTTAGCTCAAGTGCACGTCTCTGGGGCCAAGAGGTGGGGTGTGGAGATTGACAGCCCCAAAAGAACCCTGCAAAATGAGGGAAGAATGAGTCTCCAAAGGAGATTTGATTACCGTCACCAAATCAACGGGTAAGAGGTTAACAGTAAGGGTAAGAGGTTAACAGTAAGGGTAAGAGGTAGTGGGAATTGAAGAACAACAGTTGTCTACAACAGGTTGCATCCCCGCGGCTATATGATTGACTCAGGGCTGGGTATGTGGCCCAAGCCAGGCCCTTCAAAGAACTTCCAGGGATTTTTCCCTCTCTGGAGCTGGCTAGGAAGAAGTCTCTTTGCTGTAGTGCATAAGGTGGTCAGCCTAGAGCTGCTTGTGGGGTTCAGTCTCAGGGTTCCTGTTGTACTGAAGCTGGGCGAACCTGGGCAAATACCTGAGGGCAGTTGAACTTTCTGCAGAAAGGAATTTGGTCCCCTTCAGCCCAGGGGGTGGTAGGGGGTTGGCTTCCTGTAGTCACGGTCCCCCGAGCGGGCCTCAAACATTGTAATGTTTAAAAAATTATGAAAGTTCTTTATTATATTCTAACTTTTGAAAAATGAAAATAGTTTTTCTTTTCCTGATTTTTTTTTTAAAGGCCTCATTTCACTCTTTTTTTTTTTTAAATTTTTTTTATGGAAGAAACGTACTTTATTTATTTATTTATTTATTTATTTATGGCTGTGTTGGGTCTTCGTTTCTGTGCGAGGGCTTTCTCCAGTTGTGGCAAGTGGCGGTCACTCTTCATCGCGGTGCGTGGTCCTCTCACTATCGCGGCCTCTCTTGTTGCGGAGCACAGGCTCCAGACGTGCAGGCTCAGTAGTTGTGGCTCACGGGCCTAGACTCTCCGCGGCATGTGGGATCTTCCCAGACCATGGCTCGAACCCATGTCCCCTGCATTGGCAGGCAGACTCTCAACCACTGCGCCACCAGGGAAGCCCCTCTTTTCCTGATTAATATGTAACCTGTGCTGCATCACCAAGTTCACGTGTCAAGATTTTTCATGTCAAGATAAGGTTGACCAGAAAATTCTTGAAATCTTTTTTCATGTCCATTTCCTGAATCAGTCTGAAACAATAAAGTATTACATTATCATTATAACACAGACAATATAAATGATGCAAATGGATATGTAAGCCACCACCCCAAAACAGGCACTGCTCACATTTCAGTTTATATCCTTCCATATATTTTTCTATGTATATATACACATAAAGATGCATATATTTTAATATTAAAATGCTTTTGAACCATAACACTGTTTTGTCGCCTCTTTTTCCACTTAACCACAATTCTTCAGCACGTTTTATGTGGCTGGTCCTGTCCTGAGCACTTGGATTGACTCATGTAATTCTCCCATCCTCTTCATTCCACGTAAATATATATAGGTGTATGTCATCATTTTCTATGGCATTTTAATGTATGGAGGTCTCAATTTACTTAGTCACTTTCTTAGTGTTGGATTTGTACGTTGTTTCCATATTTTTACTATTATAAATGCAAGAATATGACCACAGATGAGCTTAGATCTTGCAGTATATTGTGATTATCTTAACGGGATCAGAGAATCAGACCCCAACCCAGTAGGCTGGAGGAAATACCCAGGTGCAGGGGCAGGAAGTGAAGAATGGGGAGGGTGGTGGAAAGATATCCTCTCTCTGGAGCTGACGGTTGGGTCAGTGGGGCCTGGCTTTGCTGTAAGGAGAGGCCGGGGCCAGTTCTGGAGAGGGGTGATGACTGCCCTCGGCCAAATGGAAGCAGGGGCTTCCAGTGAGTGACCCTGGCCTGGGGCTGGGCCTGCAGTGGCTGTCACGTTGCTGTCTGTGCCATGCTGTCAGTCCAGTCACCGGCACCTTCAGGCAGCCTGGCCTTTGCTCTGCTGGGGAAACTAGGAGGAGCCAGTCCTATGTTCTGGATAACATAGTCAAAGAAAACTGTGTCCCTTCCCTCAAGGCCAGATCGGGGTAACAGGAGCGTTACTAGGTCAAAAAATATTCATTTAAAAAGGCTTCTGATACATATTGACCAACTTCTCTCCAAAAAGTTGTATATACTTACACCCTTCCCACCAGCAGTGTGAAAAGCCCTTTTCAGAACTCTCCCCAACACTGGGTGTTACAATCTTTTGCACCTTTGTTCATCTGGTGGGTGAGGAAAGACCATCCCAGGAGTTTTGCTGTGGTGGTGGCAAGTGTGGTTTTCTTTTTCCTTTCTTCTTCTTTAAATCTTCCCTCGGCTACAGGTAAGGTTGAACATCCTCTCATGAAGTCACTGGCCATTTGCAAAGTTTTTGCATGTCAAAATGCTGTTTCTCAGTTTCTGCTTTGACTTTTAAATACATGTGAATACCATATGGAAGTCTCAGATTTTTATAGAGTCAAATCCATCATATTTTTTAATGGTTTCTAGCTTTGGTGTCATTTTTAGAAAGGTCTATCTTTTCACCTCCCAAGATTAAATAAACATCACTCTTTTCCCTAGTACTTTTATGGAGTTTTGTATGTGTTGGTTTATGTGTATGTTTTTACTTCTAACCTATCTGGAATTTATTAAGGTGTGAGGTAGGGATCCAGCTTTATTTTTTAATATGGAAAAATTTTAATGCAGGTGTTACCAATCGCCTACTACAATCATTTAAAAATTCCAAGTAAAGCATAAAACATCTAACTTTAGACAATTATTATTTCTTGATGAAACCTCCAGGCTAGTGCTATTTACAGAACACACTGCTAGACCCAGTAATTAAATTTTTTGAATTCCTTTATTAAGTTGTTTAGCTACAAGCCTGTCATCAGTTGAGAAAACTTTGTCCAGAAAGCATGATTTTTTAAAATTACTGACATTTAGCCATCTCTTCCTGGCAGTACTTAGGTAGCAGCTCTCACCATTTACTAAGTCCATACTAACTCATGGCAGTCAGTCCATGTCACAGGAGGATGTGTAACTTTTCACTCTCTCTAGTGCAGTATTCTGTGGGTCGCAGTTGGGAGAGGTGAGCATCCAGCTTATCCAAAAGAGATATCAAGTCATTAAAATACAACTTAAAGAGAAAAGGAGGGCAGAATCCAACCATTTTACTCCACTTGAGATTATATGTGATCAATGTCTCTCTTTGTAACCAAAACAGCCTGGTCCGGGAACTTGCGGGTTAAGGAGCAAACTCCAGATCTGTGTGAGGAACTGGGCTCCTCTCTGAGCACCTGGGTTTAGATTCTGCCCCTGGAGCCGAAGCCAAGGAGACAGCATTAGTGAAGGTGACAAACGATCGTATGCACCTGAAATCTCTTCACGGAGTGATGAAGAATACGAGAGGGCTCAGAGTGGCCAAGGGACAGAGAGCCCGACTGCTCACAGCGGTCCAACTTTGGGTCACAGTGTACATTTGCTCTGCAACACTGACATGCAAGAAATGCTACATTTTGGGGACTTCCCTGGTGGTGCAGTGGTTAAGAATCTGCCTGCCAATGCAGGGGACACGGGTTCGAGCCCTGGTCTGGGAAGATCCCACATGCCGCAGAGCAACTAAGCCTGTGCGCCACAACTACTGAGCCCGAGTGCCACAACTACTGAGCCTGCGCTCTAGAGCCCACGAGCCACAACTACTGAGCCCGTGCACCACAACTACTAAGTCTGCGCTCTAAAGCCCATGCTCCGCAACAAGAGAAACCACTGCAGTGAGAAGCCCACGCACCACAACGAAGAGTAGCCCCCACTCGCCGCAACTAGAGAAAGCCCGCGTGCAGCAACGAAGACCCAACACAGCCAAAAATAAATAAATAAATAATTTTTTTTAAAAAAAAGAGGGACGTTAAAAAAAACAAAAGAAATGGTACATTTTCCTCTTTTTCTAAATCAGATTAAATGTGACTCAATCTTCATCTATTCTACTGATAGGATGGTCTATTTCATCATTTTTAGGAGTCACTTGTCTGTCCAAGCATCCTGGGGTGGGGGACATTGGAGTCAGGTTCACGGCAACTCAGAGGGTTTAACTGGGAGAATTTAGTGGGGGGACTATTCACGATAAGGGAATTAATAGGGGATAGTGACGGAGAGCTGGAACATGAAAGAGGGGCCTTTCAATAGTACTTTTAACCAAAGAAAGCAGCCACTGCCAGAACATGGTCGAGCAGGGCAGAGAATGAAGAGAATGGACTTGGGAGGTGAGAGGGTAAGTGGAGAACAACCGGCACAAGGACGTACAGGAGTCCTGAAAGAAACCCCCAGCCTGTGGTCACACTGGGGTTTCTGTGCCCCAGTGTAGGGAACTGAGTCTTCCCAGGCAGGAGCTCACTCCCATCTCTGGTCATCCAAGCCTGCTGGCACCACGGGTGGGACCAGGGGGGTTGGTTGTGTGTGAACAGGAAAGGCTGTGCTGCCTTGGGATGCTGGTGCTTTCCCTGGACACCCTGGCAACATGGGGAGGCGGCCTCTCCCTTCCCTTCTCTTCTAAGGACCCCCGTGGGAGTGCTAATCTCCAAGGTGGCAGCAGAGGTGGCAGAAATCAGGCACTAGTATAGGGACTGTGTTTCAGAGGCACTGCTGGGGCTCCCCCTGTGGCTGGAGCTGCAGTTGCACCATGACCAGGAGAGCCAGGGACCTGGGTCCACCTCGGGCATTTGGGCTACAGGGCTGGAGGCACCAAAGCTAGTGAGTGAGGCTGAGGGTAAGAGTGGAGATGGGGTGGGGCCCTGAAGTGGTTGTCTTTTGTCCCTGAGGGACTGTCGGGATTTCTGCTTCCCCAGCAGGCAGCTGGAGGAGCTCCAGGAGGACAGATTCAGGGACACATCCAAGCACTACAGGAGGACCTGACATATTAGGGGAGGTTTCACCCACAAATTGCCTTCCTGCTGGCAAGGCAGGGAGGTCCCAAAGCCAGGGTAATGTTGGCATGAATGTACGTGTGATCTTACTTGTCTGCCAAGCAGGCGAAGCCTATGGGTTTTCCATTACGTTGGTTTTGGTATGGTGAAAAATAATTGATGCTTCTTAGGGAAATAGGAGTGGATTCATGAAGTCCATAAACTTACCTCCATAACATTGAAATTGAACAAAACCTGGAGATGTAATTGCCTTTTGAAAATTCACCTTATCTGGCGGAGAGCTTTGAGTTTAGCTAATCACAAGAAACCTCCTTTTTATGATATTGTCCCTATGAAAAACAGAGCTTCTCTCCAAATTTTTATTATAAGTCAATGCCTTGGACAAGTTTACATCCCTGGAAAGGATAAATTCACTTGACATTTTGAAAAGTGTTCCAGAGGCAAAAAATCTTCTCATTCTTCAGTGACTCTAACACAAAATTATAGAAATATTACAGGCATACACCTCAGAGATACTGTGGGTTTGGTTCCAGACCACTATAATAAAGTGAATATCGTAATAAAGCTAGTCAAATGAATTTTTTGATTTCCCAGTGCACATAAAAGTTATGTTTATTCTATACTTTAGTCTATTAACTGTGCAATAGCATTATTTCTAAAAAAATGTATATACCTTAATTTAAAAATAGTTTAGGGCTTCCTTGGTGGCGCAGTGGTTGAGAGTCTGCCTGCTAATGCAGGGGACACGGGTTCGCGCCCTGGCCTGGGAGGATCCCACATGCCGCGGAGCAACTGGGCCCGTGAGCCACAACTACTGAGCCTGCGCGTCTGGAGCCTGTGCTCCGCAACAGGAGAGGCCACAACAGTGAGAGGCCCGCGCGCCGCGATGAAGAGTAGCCCCCGCTTGCCACAACTACAGGAAGCCCTAGCACAGAAACGAAGACCCAACATAGTAATCAATCAATCAATAAATAAATCTTAAAAAAAAAAATAGTTTAATGTTAAAAAATGCTAAGCATCATCTGAGCCTTCAGTGAGTTATAGTAGTGACATCAAAGATCACTGAACACAGACCCCTATAATACAACAATAATGAAAAAGTTAGTGATATTGTGACACCAAAATGTGACACAGAAACACGAAGTTAGCAAATGCTATTGGAAAAATGGTGCCAATAGACTTGCTTGGTGCAGGGTTGCCACAGAGCTTTAATTTGTAAAAAATGCAGTATCTGTGAAGCACAATAAAGTGAAGCATAATAAAGTGAGGTGTGCTTGTATGTACTTTTTTATTTTGGCACACTATACTTTAAAAAAATTATATTTTTATTCTTTCTGGAATTTATTTGGGTTTACAGTGAAGAATACAACTGTTTTTCCCCAAATGGGTAGCCAGTTGTCTCAATACCATTTACTGAGTTTTGTAGCATAATTGTTAAGTTTTTCTCCCACCAGTTTAAACTTTTACTGTTCTCATGCTGAATTCTCATACATACTTATGTAAAGTTTTGGACTCTGTTTTATTGCTTTTCCTGCTTACTCCTGACCATATTGTTTTATTCACTGTGGTTTAAAAATATGTTCTAATATCTAGTAGGGCAAATCAGTCCCAAGATACTCTTCTTTTTCAGGAAATTCTTTATTCTTCTTCTATATTTATTTTCCAGAAGAACTTTAGAGAAATTTATCCAAGTCCACCAAATATCCTGCTATGATTTTACGGCATTTTCTTGAATTTACACATAAACTTAAGGTAATTTAACATCTTTTCAATATTTAGTTTTCCTATCCAGGGACAAGTTGTGCTTTTCCATCTTCCATAGCTTTAAAGTTTTCTCATATAGGTCTTACACATCTTTATTAAGTTATTCTTGACTTTTTATAGGTTTTGTGGCCATAACAAATGGGATTTAAAAAACAATGTTTTCTTGCTGTGGATTTTAAAAATTATGTTTTATTACCAGTTATTGCTGACATAAATAAAACTATTAATGTTTACATGTTAATTTAAAATTTGGACTAATAACTAAATATTCTTATTGTATTAATAGTTTTCCACTATTTTCTTGGTTTTTTTTTTTTTGGTTGTTTTTTTTGGGGGGGTTGATATATGGTCATATCTCTTTTTTTTAATTTTTAAAATTTTATTTTTATTTATTTATTTAAAATTAATAAACTTTATTTTCTATGGCAGTTCTAGGTTCACAGAAAAATCTGAGCAGAAAGTATGGAGTCCCCATATATCCCGTCTCCACACATGCATAACCACCCCATATAGACATCCTTGAGAATATTCCGTGTGTGCTTGAGAAGAATGTGTATTCTGTTGCTTTGGATGGAATGTTCTGAATGTGTCTCTTAGTTATACTTGATCTAAAGTTCAAATCCAACATTTCCTTGTTGGTTTTCTGTCTGGATGATCTACCCATTGTTGAAAGTGGGGTATTGAACTCTCCCCTACTATTATTGTATTGTTGTCTATTTCTTCCTTCAGATCTGTGAGTATTTGTTCAAAATATTTAGATGTTATGGAGGGTACATATATATTTACAATTGTTACATCTTCTTAATTAATTGACCCAGTTATTATATAATGACCATCTTTGTCTCTTGTTATCTTTTTTGGCTTAAAGTCCATTTTGTCTGATAAGTATATCTATCACTGCTCTCTTTTGGTTTCTACTTGCGTAGACTATCTTTTGCTATCTCTTCATTTTGAGCCTATGTGTGTCCTGAAAGCTAAAGTGAGTCTCTTGTAGGCTGCATATAGTTGGGCCTTTTTTTTCTTTTAATCCATCTAGCCACTCTATACCTTTTGACTGGAAAATTCAATCCATTAACATTAAGTAATTATTGATATGTAAGGACTTACAAATACTCATACCATCTTATTCTGGATATTTGTAGTTCCACTTTTGTTTTCTTCCTTTCTTGCTGCCTTCCTTCATAAATTGGTGATTTTCCGTAGTGATATGCTTTGATTCCGTTCTGCTTTTCCTCTGTGTATCTATTGTAGATTTTTGCTTTGTGGCTCCCATGAGGCTTACATAAAATGTCTTAGATATGTAGCATCTATTTTACACTGATAACAACTTAACTTCAATCACATATAAAAACTCTATCCCTTTATTCCCCCCTTTTATGCTTTTTATGTCACCAGTTACATTTTTTTTTTTTTTTTAGTATTAGTTGTTTTTGTTTGTTTGTTTGTTTGTGCTGCAGGTTCTTATCAGTCATCAATTTTATACACATCAGTGTATACATGTCAATCCCAATCGCCCAATTCATCACCCCCCCCACCCCCCCGCAATATCTTGACGTATAATGAAAATATAGTCTCCTGTTTTCCAATTCTTCTTATTGGGTTTAGTGAAATGATCATTTAAAGGAAATATAAAAGTGGCCCCATACAAAATACATTTTAAGGGCTTCCCTGGTGGCGCAGTGGTTGAGAGTCTGCCTGCCAATGCAGGGGACACGGGTTCGAGCCCTGGTCTGGGAGGATCCCACATGCCACGGAGCAACTAGGCCCGTGAGCCACAATTACTGAGCCTGCGCGTCTGGAGCCTGTGCTCCGCAACAAGAGAGGCCGCGATAGTGAGAGGCCCGCGCACCGTGATGAAGAGTGGCCCCCACTTGCCGCAACTAGAGAAAGTCCTCGCATGGAAACGAAGACCCAACACAGCCATAAATAAATAAATAAATAAATAAATAAAATAAAAAATAAAGAAAAAAAAAGTGATATAAAAAAAAAAAAGGACAAAATACATTTTAAAAAATAAAAATAAAATACCCTCCTATATGACAATAATAACCCATCAGCAAATACATCTAAAAAGTCCATTAATAATAGCCATATCAAAAATTAAACATAATTTAATGTTATGGGACATGAAGGAACACTTGACTACATGGAGAGCTGTATCACGTGTCCCCATGAGAAGATTTAGTATTATAAACATGTTAATTCTGCCCTAAGTTCTGCATAAGTTTAACATGATTCCAAACAAAATCTCAGTATCTTTGTGATTGCTGAAAAACTGATTCCAAATTTTCTCAGGAACCATAAATTTATGAAAATGATCAAAAAGATTTTTTAAGAAGAAAAGTCTTAAGGCATAAATGACCTCCTAGATACAAAAGTGTGTTATAAATTCTAATGAAGGATGTGTTACTGGTAAAGGACTAGATGGGTTGAAAAAAATAGAACAGGGGGTTCTGAGATGGACCAAATTTATAGAGGCAGGTCTCAACTATCTGGATCGGACAAATAGATTTAAAGCAATAATAATAGTGCATTGCTAAAAATTCCCATATATGAACTGGATAAAACAGGCACATATAGAGAAGGCGTCTGTTACACCGAACAGCCAGGTAACCATGGACATCTCCTGCTGCTGCCCCAGTAACTCCCCGCTCACCTCGCCAGTCTCACCGGTCACAGCACCTGGCTATGAAGATGGACCCTTTGGGGCTCCCCCACAGCCTGTTCCAACGGAAAGATCTAAAGACTTAGATCCTGGGAGGCCTTTCTGGGGATGTACTGGGTACACAAGGCCATGGGATTTTCAGCTGAGATTTCACTAAGAACCCAGTTCTGGGTGGAGCTAGTCCAGCTCCTCTGATCTGGATGAAGTGCATCTATACTGTGCCTGGAGAGAAGGGAGGTAGGGTGGGCCCTCTGGGGCCTGGCTGCCTACACCTCCAGACACTGGGCTGGTGGAGAGACCTAGCTGGGGGTGCGGGGAAAGCTCCCAGCTTCCTCCAGAGGATGACTGGTATGGGGACAACCTGGTCACCTCACAGGTAGCAGTTCCCTGGTGGCAGAAGAAACCAAAAGCAGGAATGGAGGGAGAGACTGGCCTCCAGGATGCAACTCCCCCAAACGCACCAGCTTCCCTGCCTTGGTCTCTTCCAAGAATCCCTCCACCTTCCGAAGGTGCCCCTCCCCAGAGTGTGTTTTCTTAGTGTGTTCAGTGACACAGTGAGAACACTTTGTTAAAAAATAAACCCACTGGGAATTCCCTGGCGGTCCAGCGGTTACGACTCGGCAATTTCACTGCCAGGGCCTGGGTTCAATCCCTGGTTGGGGAACTAAGCTCCTGCAAGCTGAGAGGTGCAGCCAAAAAACAGATAAATTAATAAATAAAATAACCCCACGTCTGGATATGGGTATTTTCAGACTAAAAACTTGCTCTTCTCTGCAGATAGATGGCATAGCTGGTAGGGAAGATGTTGACCAGTATTTTCAAACAGAGTTCAGTGACTATTTTTCTTCAAGAAGAACAAAACTATGACACCTGAATAAGGTGAGTGAGTTCATTGTCTATCTTTTCTCCCCATGGTTGAACACATGCCATCCGTAATGTTGAGACAAAAGTGCAAACGTTTTTACAGCATCTGACAAGATAACACTGGTGAATGTGATGTTTGAGGATTTAGTTAAAAATCCTCATGGAAAGTACGAGGCAGTGGAAAGCCCCAGGCTTCCACCTCGTGGCTGTCTGCAGGGCCTGGCCCTGTGGACAGGCCTCCTTGCAGTGGGAGGAGAGGACATGAAAGCTTCTAGGTTGGCAGCCAGAAAAATAGCCTGATCCAAAGTGGGGGGGGGGAACAAGAAGGGGGAACTAAGATGCAGACCTAAGAGGAGTGCTTGAACAGAGCTCTTGAGGACGTAAAATCTGGCTTCACAGTGGTATCCACAGCACCCAGGTCTCTGCCAGTTACCTTATATATATCCTCTCAATGATGCATGAGGTAATTATCTTTATCCTCATTTCACAGATGAGGAAACTGAGACTTGACCAAGTGGTCTGCCCAAGGCCACGGCTGGTGGTGGTAGAGATGGGATTCAAATCTCTCTGAACAACTGTACCTGGTTGTCTTCACATAGAGCAGGCACCATGAAAATGTCATTTGGACGGATGGATGGATGATGGATATTGGGATGGAGGAAACTGGTAACAGACAGGGGAACTGGGTGCTGTTGGACAGGGATGGGGGGAGACTTATTCACTGGCTACTCTTTGGTATCTCTTGAATTTTGCACTAGATGAATGTATTACTTTTCAAAATAAATACAGAAAAATAACAAGGATTTATATCTCCCAAGCAGAATAAAAGGCCACTTTTGAAGATTAAGAATCAGCTTACCTTCAGTTTTCATTTTTTTCCAAAATATTCTAATCAGCAAGATGCCCTGGCTGCTGTTCCATTCCTGTAAATTAAAAATAAATGAGACAGGGACTTCCCTGGTGGCACAGTGGTTGAGAATCCACCTGCCAATGCAGGGGACACGGGTTCAATCCCTGGTCCGGGAAGATCCCACATGCCGTGGAGCAGCTAAGCCTGTGCGCCACAACTACTGAGGCTGTGCTCTAGAGCCTGTGAGCCACAACTACTGAGCCCACATGCTGCAACTGCTGAAGCCCGCGTGCCTAGAGCCCATGCTCTGCAACAAGAGGAGCCACTGCAATAAGAAGCCTGTGCACTGCAGCAAGGAGTAGCCCCTGCTTGCTGCATCCGAAGAGAGCCCACACGCAGCAATGAGGACCCAACGCAGCCAAAAATAAATAAATAAAATAAATAAATTTAAAAAATAAATAAATGAGAAAAAAATGGACAGGAAATTGTTTATAGCATGAATGACAGAAGATGGTTAATATTACACTTTAATAAGAGATTTTACAAGTTACTTGGATTGAAGGTCTTATTAGAGAATTGGATAAACTCATGAAAAAAATAGAAGAAAATACATTTATAGCATCCAAGATAAGCCTCTAAAAGTAAAAATTAAATTGTTTATTATAACAAATATTGGAAATAACCTATGAATCTAACAATATGCTGTAATTATAGTCAAATAACTAATGGAAAATTCATGTGGGATACTACTACACATTTATTTAAATTGATGCTATAGAATTGTATTTGTTGACATGTTATGTGAATATTTTCAAGTTTTTGAAGTGAAAGAGTAACAAAACAATGTTAAAGTATATTCTACTGGAGGACTCACTTTTCAATTTCAAAACTTACTACAAAGCTACAGTAATCATGAAAATGTGGCACTGGTATAAAGGTAGGCAAATCAATGGAATAGAATTGAGAGTCCAGAAATAAACCCATATATTTACAGTTAATTGATTCTGACAAGGATGCTAAGATCATTAAATGGGAAAAGAATAGTTTTTTGAACATTGGGACAACTGGCTAACCACATTCAGAAGAGTGAAGTTAGACCTCTACCTAACACCACATACAAAAATTTATTCAAAATGGATCAAAGATCTAAACGTAAGTGCTAAAAGTATAAAACTCTCAGAAGAAAACATAGGTATACATCTTCATGACCTTGTATTAGGCAACAGTTTCTTAGATATGATACGTAAAGGACTAGCAACCAAAGGAAAAATAGATAATTTGGACTTCACCAAACTTAAAACTTTTTTCATCAAAGGACATTATTAAGATAGTGAAAAGACAACACACCAAATGAGAGAAAATACTTGCAAATCATTTATTTGATAAGAGCCTAGAATCCAGAATACATAAAGAATTCTTACAACCCAACAATAAAAAGACAAATAACCCAATTAAAAAATGAGCAAAGGGCTTGAATAGAAATTTCTCCGAAGAAGATATACATATGGTCAATAAATATCATCACTAGCCATTATGGAAATGCAAATTAAAACTACAATAAGATGCCACTTTACTAGATACTACTCCACTAGAATGGCTATATTTAAAAAATGGAAAATAACAAATGTTGTCAAAGTTGTGGAGAAATTGGAACCCTCATACATTGTTGGTGGAAATGTAAAATGACACCGTTATGATATGACCCAGCCCATATGACCAGGCAATTTTACAACTATATATGTACCTAAAAGAATTGAAAACATCTGTTCATGTGAAAACTTGTACTTGAATGTTCATAGCAGCATTATTCACAATAGCCAAAAAGTGGAAAGAACCCAAATGTCCAGCAACTGATGAACAGATAAACAAAATGTGACATATATATTATATATATGAATATTATTTAACCATAAAAAGGAATGAATTAGTGATTCACGTTACAATGTGGATGAATCTTGAAAACATTATGCTAAGACAAAGAAGCCAGTCATAAGGGGTCACGTATTGTATGATTCCTTTTATATAAAATGTCCAGAATAGGGAAAACCATAGAAACAGAAAGTAGATTGGTGGTTGCCTAGGGCTGGAAGGATGGGAGGGAAATGGGGAGTGCTAATGGTATGGGATTTCTTTTTGGTGTGGTGAAAATGTTTTAAAATTTATTGTGGTGATGACTGTACAACATTGTGACTATACTATAAACCACTAAATTGTACACTTTAAAATGGTGAATTTTATGTCATGTGAATTATACTTCAGTTTAAAAATTTCAAAAAAGTATATTCCAATCCAAATCCAAATGTATGTCTACCTACCCATGTATGTATGTCTGTATGTATATATGTATGTACTGTGTATCCATCTACCTACCAATCTACAATCTATCTAACTTTAGGTAGTGGAACTACTCATAAATATTTAGTTACTTCTTCATGTGAACATTTATAATTTGTATAACAAAGAAAAAAATAAAAGAAAACCCTAAAATAAACATGGAAAATACTAAGATACAATTTGTAAAAGAAGGAGTGTAAAATAGTTTCACATTATACAACTCTGCAACATAAAAATATGGTACTAGTAATAGAATAAAATGAAAATAAATGTGCAAAAGTGGTAAAATTATGTATGAAGCAAAAACTTTAAAACTTTTTTGTATTGTAATCTTTATCTTTACAAGTAGGCAGGAAGTGAACGTATTTGCCTTACAAAATGAATTGAGTTTTTGTTTATTTACTTGCTGTTGAAAATGTTAATGACAGCAATATCAGGTCTAGGTGATTTTTTCAAAAAATTCACTCAGTCATTCTACAAATCTTCATTGAATAGCTTTTCTATATTTCTTGTGAACCTTCCCTTTTGCTAATCTTTTCCTGTTGTTCTGAATTTTCTTCTTGTGTTGGTTTTATTCAAAATTGTTAATTCCTTTTAATTTTAAAATTTATTTGATTTTAGCTTTGAATTGTATTTCCTAATAACTGAAACATTTTTGTGTTTATATAGTCTTTAGATTTTTGTTTCTCTTGTATTTTCTTGGGTATTTAATTTGCTATACTAGTAGTCTGTAAATATTATATTAGTTCATTGTTAATCTCAGTTTTGCATATTAAGCAGATATTCTCTTTTTATCTAATTAATTTATTTGATTTCGTATTTGTTACTGTTCCTTTTAAAATTTGTTACCTATATTTTTTAAAAAAATTTAGGTGTAGATTTAGTTGATAATTTTTCCCTTTTTCTTGTTACCATAAGCATGAAAGATACCAGAGTTCCTTCAATACAGCTTTAACTGTGTACCCGGTATCTCTTTTTTGTTTGTCTTTAACATAACATCCCCATATTTGGTGTTGCCTTTTCAACTTAATCGTTCCATCACAGAACTTCCTTCTATTCTTGCCTGGTCATGTGCATATAGGTGATGTATTGGCTTTCTCTCCAATTTTATCATATGGAAGTCTGAGGAAGCGCGTGTAAAATCTTTGCTTAGCTATTGTGAATATCTTTATCTTCAAAATTGCAATTAATTTTTGTGAAAGCTTAATGTACATTTGAAAAAGCTCTCTATTTCTCAATTTTCCCTTTTTGGATCAGTTCCTCTAATCACCCTTTTGTAGAAGAGAAACGGAGGCCCCCGAGGTGTAGGGACTTGCTGACAATCCCTCAGTGGGGCTGGGTTAGAGCCTGTGTTTGGGGCCAATGAATGGAGTATTGTGGAGAGTTTATGCCAGCAAGCTCCAACAGCACCCTTCTTTGCTGGTGCCCCGTTCTGTTGAAAAGCTAAAGAGCAGGACTGCCTTAGGCCAAACAGATTGTTTTGTTGGCACTTTCCCTGCAGCCTCCCTGCTGCACACAGCATTATACTAGCCTGCTGTCCTTGGGCTTTTCTTTGGCTTTGCCTGAAGAAGGGGCTCTTTCCTAGGATGCTAGCTTCTCATGTAAACAACCCTCCAGTGGGTCCTGCCACTGGTGTTCAGGGCATGCCCAGATATGCAGGAATCCTGGGATGAACATAATTTATTCAGTCAAGCTGGGACCCACTATTCTTGCTTTTGTGTAAGCATGATTTATCTGAGCCAGGCTTTTAAATTATTCTATCTCCCTTTTCTTTAAATGTTTTTTTAAAAACAAGATTCATAGGTGTGGATTTTGTCTTTTTAATCCAGTCTATGATTCTGTTTTTTAAATAGGAGAATTTAGTCCATTTACACGTAATCTTATAATTGTTCTAACTGTGTTACTCTGTATTTTTCTCAGTTAATAAAATTCTTTGTTTTCTCTTTAATATAGGATTTCTATTGGACGCTGTGTTTTTTGATTCATTTAAGTGAGATCAAATGTAACATTTTCTAAACAACCCAATTTCCTAGTGTTTTACTATATTTTCATTTATCCAACAAAAAGCAGACTGCACACATTTCTTTATATCTGTTCTAATTCAAAAATGTTTTTTCTTATAAATAGATTCAGAATTCTTTTTGTCATTCTCTTACCTTCTTCAAGTCCTCCTAGGTCAAATCCTCTTGGTCTGATTTTGGCATTCTGAAAAGTTAAATATTTAAAAATACAGTTATCACATTTAATGGCAACTATACTTTATATCATTGTTTTTCAGGCTAGGGTATGCATATCTGTGGAGATGGGCTATACAGTGCATAAAATTATCATTTCTCCCTTCATTGAAATTTTGCTACCCTCCCCTCCAATAAGAGCATGTGTGTGTGCACGCACGCACACACACACACACACACACACACAGCCCCTAAGGAAGGTGTATACCTGAGTAGCCATAATTCTACTGGGTGATTCTGTTTCCCTTGCTTAGCTGATTGGCTCCAGCAGACCCCTAACCCAATTCATAGGCTGGCCTGAGCCAATCAATCAGATGTTTTCTCTCTAGAACTCTAGAATGCAGAGACTCAATCAGGGTTGGGCATTGGAAAAGGAGAGACAGACCCACTCTTCACTGAAATTATTCCCCACCCCCACCCCATACATGAGTCCTTGGAGGAGTATTGATATCTGAAAACAAATATCGAGGTTTGGTTAAGAAGAGAAAGTGCCAAAGAGAACTTTGGTAGGCTACAGTGTCTGCTCCGAGAGGAAGAATAAAAGTTGCTTCTGTCAGTTAGGACCATCATATACAAGATACTTTGTTATTTTATACTCCTAAGAGTGACTACTGTATAGGATAACTTCTTGTTAAACAATATTAGCAAACACATGTATTTACTATGTGCCAGGCACTGTTCTAGGTGCTTTACATATATTGACTCATTTAAATCTCACAGAAACCTTATGAGATGCTATCATAATCACCCACATTCTATAGGTGAGGAAAACGGAGGCCCAGAGAGGTTGAGTAACTTGCCCAAGGTCACACTGTGAGTAACTGGAGGAGTTGGATTTGAACCCGGCAGTTTGGTTCCCCACGTCTTAAGTGCTACGCCACATTGCTGCTGTATTGGAGTTGCAATTTGAGAGCGCCTTTTCTGTTATTCTAGCTTCATATGAGGCTGGTATCTGGCAGGAGACAAGGCACAGAAGAAAAGTAAAATTCTGTCCTATAAAGACCTCCCTCTGCAGGAAATTCTCCAACAAAACAAAGTAAAAGCATTCTGGATTTGGTGAATTAAATATGATTCTTTATTTTCTCATTTAAAGTGTAATAATTGTTAGATAACACTTGCAGTTGCTGAGCTATACGTATAATTCAAGTTAAAAACCAGAAAAATATGCAAGATGGAAGATCAGAGAAATAAAAATTAAAATAAGATGATAAGAGAGTATAAAAATTGAGACAAATTTAAAGCTAAAGATGTGGAAATAAAAATTTAGAAAAAATAGCATTGTAAATGAGAGAATTTTCTAAAATTCACATTTAAAGTAGCATATGTGAAATAAAAAAGAAACAAAAGGGCAAAGAACTAGAAAAAAATTTTAAATTAAACCGAAAAAAGTTAAGACTAATATGTTGATGGAATCCTGATACAATAAAGATTAAAAATATTTAAGAAGATGAAAATTTAAATAAGAGCTAGTAGGTAAAAGAGAAATTAAGATAAAGGCTAACACCTATGAGGCAAAAAAGTGGGAATATTCTAGAAGGATTTGTTTTTTAAAAGTTAGGATAAAAATAATACTATGAAGATAGAAGGAAGAGAGAAATGTAATTTTTAAAACTAAGTTTAAGACTCCTAGTTGGAAATAGTGGTCTGGGTGGGTCTAGTTGCTGCAGTTGAGGAGGCCAAGAACAATTGATACGGTGTTGATGAGACATATTTTCTGCTCACCCACAGCCCTCTCAGCCCACAGTACTCTGCCTGCACAGGTATGGGCTTTATAATGCACCCCACATCTGATATAGGGCCTTCCAAAGTCACACCCCCAGGCCAGCAAGCACTCTTTCACTTTGGTTGTTGGAATATGTTCAATTCTACCTTAGGTTTTTCTTTAATCTATTTAATAGTCCTTTCATTATGTTTTACTTCCTTTAAGGCAAAATTAGCATGTGAAAGGCAATCAAAACATGTTATTGAATGAATTTATTTCATCTTATCTCCTTGAAGTTTTTGTGCTGTTTGGTCATTACACTGTTAACACACACACACTGCCTTTATCACCTTGCTTCATCTTTGAGGTTGTAATACTTCTTACTGAACCTGAGTTGCTTGGTTATTTGCTCCTTTCACCGTAACTGGTGGCAGTGGAATTGGGTGGGGGGAATGACACAGTCTACAGGACTTGTTCTTGGACCGGGCTGTTTAGGGTGAGAGTGTGGTGATGGGGGACAGTGGAGTCAAGGGTGACTCCTGGGTGTCTGGCTTTGTGACTGGGTGGATGTTAGTACCCAGGAAACTCAAGTTGGAGATGGTGGTGGTTAGGAATCAGGGTTGGTATGGAAAGCTCTGGGGCAACCAAAGCTTAGATTTCAGATACAGTCCCTCCTAATGCCAAAATGGAATTCTCCTGGAGGCAGCAGGTGGCTCAATTCATATAAGAACAGGGCATGGTAACTCCGGTCCTCCACTCATATCTTGGGTCTTGGGGGCATTCCTCAGTCATTAATTGGCATCCGTCATCCAGAGACCAGTCAGACAAAGCACATCACCTGGAAACTTCCATGCCCATACCACCCTTGAAGTACAGAGTTCACCCACAATTCCCTGCAGTTCTCAAAGAATATGCCCTTCATAGCAATGATAAATTTCTATTTCTTGAGGCACCACTGAAATGTCCCAGAAGCCTAGCCAAGTTGAGCCTAATGAATCACCTTGGCCCTTCAACAGAACACAGTTCTTTAGAATATTTGCTATATTCAAGGCTGCCAGGAGAATGTGGGGTAGACTTTATCTTCATGTATTTGGGGCTTCCTTTTTCTAGGTTACAAGTTAACTTTGTCCCTTCTGTTCACAAAACAATTAACTTTCCTTTACCAAATTGTAACCATTTTCTGGTCCTGCCTTGTTGATGTTACTCCTAGGCCCCTTTGGCTGATACGCTGGGTGTTCTTAACTCTTCAGCCACACATTTTGAATTTCATGGTTTCCTTCCATGGATGTATGGTCACATCCATTGTGGATGGCTCTCAGAGAAGAAGAATATTTCTCTTTTGGGGGGGAGCTTATTGTAATACTTGTGATAATGGAAATGGACTGGAATTATGGAGATATGCTTGTGGGGCAAGCCTCTCATCCCAACTCACTCCAGCATGTGCTGTGGTTATCCTTTGGCCCATATGAGGAAGTGTAGGGCCCACTTCCCTTAGAGGACATGGGGATATGCCCACCTGGCCCCGCGGTGTTCACACTGGCTGCCACTGCACTTTCTGCCAGCAGTCCGATCTCAGTGGGATCTCTCTGTTCAATTTATGTACAAAAACTGTCCTTCCTCTTCTATTCCTGCTTCTAACTATTTTTGGCTTCATCTCGCATTTCTGGCCCTGAAAGCCCAGCTACGATGTTTTCAATCCTTTGTCCTTTTCTTCTCTGGATCTTCCCATCTCTGGCTCTATTGGGCTCTCTCCCATCCACTGAATCCCTGGACCTCTACCACCCTCTGCTTCCTGTCCTTGCTGAGTTTCTTCCACTCTCTACAGTTTGAATAGACAAGCTTTGCCTACATCACAGTTTTGCTGAGGGTTTGGAAGGGACCTTTGTGAACATTAAAAACCAGAGGCCCACGGGTTCTCTTATTCTTTAGGCAAACATTGACTGAGGCCTTTGTATGTGGCAGGCACTGTAGATGCAAGGTTAAATAACAAATATTTTCCAACTTCAAGGAGATTGGTTATTAGTAGAGGAATCCTGAAATTTGCAAGTACTGTGACAGTGCTTTTGAAAACATTAAGGCATTCGGGAACAATTTAATGTATCTCTTTCCCTTGTTTCAACAAGGAAAATATGGTGGTAGACTCCTTCACTATACAGATTCAATCCACTGTCAACTTTGACAACCTAGTCCTGAATTTTGATCTTCCTGTGGTCACCACTGGGCTCTGGATCTCCACGGCATTTTACACTGGTGATCACCTCCTTACTGAAATTCTTCTGCTGTCTCCTCAACAGCCTTTCAAACAAACATTCTGCCTCCTCTTTGGGGGTTCCTTTTCCTTAGTTCACAGCTACCATATTGATGTTTTCCAGGTTCCATCCTTAACCATTCTCTCCTCTCTACACACTTCCCTGGGCAGGCCGTACAGACCTTTCGGTGGGTTTCTCAGTCGAGCCTACACTCTTCCCTGGAACATTCTTCCCTACACTTTTAACTTGGTTGAGGTCTCCACCATCAGCTTTTCCCCACCTGAGTCTGGGTGGGCCCGCAGGGCAGGCTCCCCTAGCTTCCTTCACTTGCGCATCCCAATACGATATGCAGGATACTGCCTGCCTGCCCTCCCACCTGCCTGTCCGTTCGGAGGGCAGGACCACGCCTGGGTTGCCCCCCTCAGTATCCCAGGGCCAGCCCTGCACCTAGCCCTGAGCAGGTGCTCACTAACCGGGCGTGGAGTAAATCAAAGGGTGAGTAAAACCTTGTCACAGGAGAGGGCCGGCGTGGCTACACCCATAAGCTAGAAGTTGGGGGCAGGCGTCGCCGGCTGGGTGAGAGGCGGCCCGGCGGGTCACAGCACTGAGGATTGGGGCTGGGGGCATTCAGGAGCAGGGGCGGGAGGGCGCCCGCCAGCGGCTGGCCCCTGAGCAGGGGGCCGGGCAGCAACAGCCATCGGCTACAGCCAGTCGCCTCCGCGAGGCCAGGCCATAGAAGTCGGGAGTGCCCTCCGCCTGGCCCTGCCCTGCTCTGCTCCGGCCGCCGCAGCGCAACTACAGCAGACCACCGCCTCCGCTGCGCGCTCACCCCGCGCCTAACTTTTGGCCCCTCCCGGCCACCGTTGCTCTCCATAACTCCGCGCCCGTGACCCGGAAGAGCATTCTCCTTAGCAACTGCGGGACCGCGGCGGCGCTTGCCTCCCGGGAGACAAGGTGAGGCCTCCCTGTCCCCTCCTCGCGCGCCCCACCTCGACTCCTCCCCAGGAGCGACCCCGGGTCTGGCCTTCGAGGCCTCCGCGTCGCTTCGGGGGGCACCTGCGCCGGCGGCCCCGGGCGAGTGCCCTTTGCCTCTGGAATCGTTCCCCGGCCCTGGCGTCGCCCCTTCCCACCCCACGCCCCACGCTCCTAGCCCACCCGGTCTCCCAGGCCCGTCCCCTCGCCCCCGAGCCCCGCCGGCCCTCCCTTGTAGCCTAGTATGGGGTCCTGGGAGGAGAAGCAGAGTTAAACAGGGCCTATTGCTGTAGAGAGAACGCTTCCCGAGGTTCGGGTCACCTGTGGACGCGTTCTTATGGGTCCGGATACAGATGTTTGGGATTGACAGGGATGGAGCGCCTTAGGATCCTTGAACAGCAGCCACTTTATTGTAATACTTGGTGTTTGCCTGCTGCTTGGCGCTTTACAAACTGGTATACTTTATCTGCTTCGTTGATCGTGGAGACTCATTTACTCGAGCGTTTTGAACTGATCCTTTAACTGGGAATTAGCTTTCCAGTTTTTAGTGCGTTTAGTATTCTGTAAGTTAGATTTTGTGTCTTACCAGTTTTCTACAGAAGGACCTCTTCTTGGGACTGAGTAGGTCTGGGAAAAATTTCAAGTGAAATTTGCTACGTTGAAAAAGTAGGGGCAGGTGTTGTTAATATCTTTGATTTACATTTGAAAACAGGTTCAGCACAATCTCTGTTAAAATCCCAACTGGCTTTTTTCCCCCCAGAAATTGACAAAGTAAAATTTATATGAAAATACAAGAGACTGAAAACCTCCCTTAACTGAGTTTGAAGAAGTGGGACTAAGGAAACTCTAAGCCTTATTTGAACATTGTTGGATAACTACATTATAATTAATCCAATGACAATGGAGCTAAAACTGAGGCATATGAACAATTTTCGCAAATGACATTATATGGGACTAAAATGTAGGAGTTTATATATCAAAATCCATTATTCAAAACAGTATAATTTCATTTCAGCTCAATAAGTATTTATTAAGTACTTACAGTACTCAGCATTTCCTTAGAGACATAGAAGAGCCAGAGAAATTTATACAGGCATCTGAATTGATTTTTTTTTGTAGGAGTTGAATAGGGATTTTAGGCTCAGTTGCTTTGGGCATCCTCCAAAGATTCATTTGTGAAGATGTGCAAACTCTTAAGCAGACATTCTGTGATATTTTATTGCTTTCTTACAGGTTTGGTGCCCATTTATTCACTTATTCAACAAGTATTTGAGTGCTTACTTGGCCCTAGGCACTGTGTTTAGCATTGGAAATTGGGGAGAGTGAATGCATGCATGATCCCTGTCCTCAGCGGATGCAATCAAATTAATCACGTGAATGTAAAACTGCAACTGTGACAAGTATTTGAGTTAGGGAAGTCACAGAAGTGACATTTGAACTGAGATCTGAAGGATGCACAGGAAGGGAGAATGATCTAGTCAGAAAAAACAGCAAGGGCAAAAAGACCCTGTGATGGCAGGGTTCATGGAGAGGACTGGGGACTTAAGATACAGATCTGTGTATCGCTCAGGAAAAGTGTAGAAGAATCTAGTGAGAGAGGGGGTTGGAGAGGTGGGCCAGAGGGTGCTGGGCCTTGTAAGCAGGTTGAAGAGTTTATCTTTGGAGTAAAGAGAAACCTCTGTACAGTTTTACTTAAAGACTTAGGCTAGATTGTGGGTGGGGATGACACAGTTAGATTGTGTTTGACTAGGCTGCTTTGTATCTTCTACTATTGCTTAGTGTTTGCATTGTCTTCTCTTTCTTCGTTTTCTCAACATGCTTGTTCAGCTTTATTGCCGTTGAGGGAGACTCCAGGTACCATTAGCAAGGCATGTCTACTTTTTTTTTTAATTGGGAAAAAAGGAACTTTAGGGATTAGAATCGGACATTAGAAGTCAGTTGAGTTGGAATATTTTTGCATTAGTATGACTGCTAGGACACTAATTTCTGTGACTCTTTTTAATTGTGGTTAAAAAAATACATAGTATAAAATTTACCCTCTTAACCATTTTTTAAGTGTGCAGTTAACTATATTTACATTGTTGTGTAACATCGCTAGGACTTTTTCATCTTGCAAAACTAAATTCTGTACAACTGCGTATTTCTCCTTCCCACCAGCTCCTGGCAACCACCCTTCCTACTTTCTGTTTTCATGATTTTGACTACTCTAGATATCTCATATAAGTGAAATCATACAAGGTGTGTCCGTCCATTTGTACTTTCATACTCCTTCTCTGCAGTATCCTTCCTTCTCCCATCAGTCAATTCAAATCCTACCAATTCTTTAAGGCCCAGTTCCTCTCCCTTGTCTTTCAACTTGAATTAATACGTCCAGAGTGGAAGAGGCCTTAGAAATTATCCTGTCTTATTCTAGGCGAGGAAATAGAGTCCTGTAGAAGTTTCAGTGATTAGCCCAAGGACAGACATCTTAGTGAGTTGGGGCAGAGCTGGGACTAGAGCTCTGGTCTTTCAACTTCTGGGTGGGTGCCTTTACTGCTTCAGTCTGCTTACATGTTGTGAGTTCGTGCTTTATTCTTTAGTTAGACCAGAAGTACCACTGAGGCACAGAAACTGATTTCCACATCCCCATTCCAATATGTTGAGGCATATTGGATGCCTAGGAGGTATTTGTTGACAAATTGATTGTCTTTAGGATTTTCATTGCCTAAAAGGTGACTCTGCATAAAATTTTGAACTCCATTGATTCAGATCCTTGATTATATTAATCAAATTTACATTGGTCCTTCTGCAGTTGAATGATTCTTTCACTTTTGCCATCAGAGTTGAGACTCTCTCACTTTTTCCTCTCTTTATTGCATGTGTTTGCCCATGGCATGTATACTTGGGTTCCCCTGCACATTTTGATGAGGAAGCCATCAGAAATGAAAAAGAACACATTAAACTTTTTAGGTTAGCTGATTTATTTTGAGGCAAAGGTTTATGTTTATTTGTGAGTTTTATTACTGCTAAATGGTTTTGAAAGAGTCATGTTTGTACCACATTTTATAGTGTTCATCTCACAATGCTTACAGACTAGTTGATTTTAGGTATTGGACTGAAAATGATTTTGAGGTGGCTCAGTACTTTACGTACAAAAAAAGTATAACAAAGTGTTTTCTGGTGTGAGGAAGATTTGTAAATTTTTATTTTCAGCTTCCCCATTTATTCCAGACTTTGGTTTTCTGTAATGTTGACCAGCCTTATAGGATCAGCCTTCTAGGATACAGTTTTTAGAGTATCCTTTTACTGTAACCTTCAAAAAGTTTTTTGTTTTATCTGGGGAGTTTCTGTGGGAAATGAAGTTCATTTTCATTCAAATACTACTAAGCACATGTACAAATCAAACTGTGGACCTGGAATGGTTCTGTAAATCCCTCTGCGGTCCGGCTATTGGTGCCATTATTGGTGACGTGAGAGAAACTCAGCCAGAGTTCTTGTTATCTTTATTAGACTGAGGGTGGTGGAACTGCACAAGATGCTTGTTTGTGTCATGTAACAGGAGGTAGAAGGATTTGACAATAAGAACTTTTCAGATAGCATTTTATTTGGAACCATAACAAGAACTTGATGCCCCAGAGTTGCAATTATGTGATTAACTCTCCTGTTGATGCTAGATTTAGTCAAGTTTAGTCAGCCATTAGTCTAAAAAAACTTCTTTCCCAATTTTTAAAAACTGTGATAAAATACACATAATATAAAATTTACCATCTTAACCATTTTTGGTGTACAGTTCAGTGGTATTAAATACATTCATAGTGTTTTGCGATCATCACCACCATTCATCTCCAAAAACTGAAACTCTATACCCCTTAAGCCACGATTTCCCATTCTTCCCAGCCTCTGGCAACTACTAGTCTGCTTTCTGTCTCTGTGATTTTGACTACTATAATTACCTCATATAAGTGGAATCACACAGTATTTGTCTTTTTGTGCATAATGTTCTCAAGGTTCATCCATATTGTAGCATATGTCAGAATTTCCTTTTTAAGGCTTGTATGTATATACCACATTTTGCTTATCCATTGATCCATTGATGGACACTTAGGTTGTTTCCACGTTTAGCTGTTGTGAATAATGCTACTAATGGACATGAGTGTGCAGTCCAACTACTTCTGATTCCTTTCTTAAAACCCAGTAATAGCTGCCTCTGGGATGCACTAGTGGTGGCAGACAAGAGATAGTGTTCACACTAATAGGAAGGGACTTTCATGTTACACAAAGCACAGTGAAAATGTCTGATGAAATTAGCTGGAGATAAGGGCTAATGAAGAGGTACCTTGCCCTCAGAAAATGCCTTCTAATTAGAAAGTTAAGAGGAAGGGGATTATCATTTATGGAGCCCCTCCTATGTGTTGAGTAATTCACATGTGTTATGTCATTAAATATCAATTGTTGCCCATTGAGAAAGAGGATTCAACTCTTTTACTGATGAGAATATAGAGGCTGAGGAAGTTTACTTAGGTCATAAGGCAGTAAGTGTTAGAACTAAAGTATGGACCCATGTCTGTCTGATTCCAAAGTCCATATTCCTTCCACCACACCACATTGGGCTACTTCTCTAAATCAGGTTCTGATTTCAGCATGAATGCTACGTATGAGAACATTAACATCAGTTGTAGAGGAACCATAAGGAAAAGGGCAAGTAATGAAGTAGGCTGATACAGTAGGGAGTTACCTGTTCCCTGTGGTTTAAAAAATCCTTCAAATGAAGGACAGTAATTGTTGGAGTATTTGATAGACTTGAGAGCTTGGGTACCTAAACCAGGAGGAGGCAGGAAGTTATGTAATGCTAATTGAGTAACTTTGCCCTTTACATTCCTCTGAGGCTTCCTTTAATGAAATTGGATTGTTTCTATCTTCCATTAGCATTTGATGAGGAAGAGGTTTCTAGTGATTGTCTAGGTGCTGAGGGATTTGGAGTGAAGCCCCAAACATTTCTGTTTAACTTCACCTCATTTAGAGAGCATTTCTCTACATGGGAAATAGTTGCTCCTTTCCCTCTTTGCCTTGGTTAGTTTTAGAGGATTGAATATGAAACTGTAGCAGCAGTTATATGAGGGAGGAGATAACAGCACGTGGTTATTTTTGTTTAATTGTACTTAAAATCAACAATTTACATGGTTTGTTATTCTTTTTAGTTATTTTATGTTTTTTTTTTTAAGTTTTTGGTTTTGTTATTTTTATTTATTTATTTATTTATTTTATTTATGGCTGCGTTGGGTCTTCATTTCTGTGCGAGGGCTTTCTCTAGTTGCGGCAAGTGGGGGCCACTCTTCATCGCGGTGCACGGGCCTCTCATTATCGCAGCCCCTCTTATGGAGCACAGGCTCCAGACACGCAGGCTCAGTAATTGTGGCTCATGGGCCTAGTTGCTCCGCGGCACGTGGGATCCTCCCAGACCAGGGCCCGAACCCGTGTCCCCCGCATTGGCAGGCAGATTCTCAACCACTGCGCCACCAGGGAAGCCCTATTTTATGTTTTTTAAATGAAAACATATTTGAATTGTTCATAGATCTTTTGCTCCAATAAGACATTTGTTTACTTTATGATTTACTGAATTTTGCCAGTTCAAATCAGTCTTTCTTAATAGTTTGGAAGTAAGGATGCCCTATGAATTTTATGACTGAAATATACATTATTAATAGGGAATACTTTTAATGATTGAATTAGGAACCAATTTGTATTGTGAAGCGTTATTAGTTATTGGTTAAGACCATATTTTTTAGAAGCTGGATAATTGAGGTGTAGTCAACTTACTATAAATTGTACGTATTAAAAGTATACAATTTATTAAGTTTTGATACATGTATATACTCAAGAGACTATTATCACAAACAAGATAGTGAACATATCCATCACCCCCAAAGCTTTCATTACATCCCTGGCTCCTTGACCCCCATGCCAGACAACCACTGATCTTTCTGTAATTATGTATTAATGTTATTTCCTAGAATTTCCTGGAATTTTATATAACTGAAATCATATAGTATGTAGTTATGCTTCTTTCACTCAGCATAATTATTTTGATATTTATCCATTTTTTTTTTAGTGTATCAGTAGTTTATTCCCCTTTAATGCTGAGTAATATTCCTTTGAATGGATGTACCAGCAGTTTATTAATACATTCACCTATTGATGGATGTATTGGTTGTTTCCAATTTTTAGTTGGTAACAAATGAAGTTGCAATGAAAATTTGTGTACGAGCCTTTGTGTGGATGTGTACTGTTATTTCTCTTGGTTAAATACCTAGAAGTAGAATGGCTAGATCATATGGTAAGTATATGCTTAACTTTTAAAGCAACTGTCAAAGTTTTGGAAAGTGGGTGTTCTATTTTGCATTTCCACCAGCAATGTATAAGAGGTCCAGTTCCTCCACATCCTTGTCAACACTTGGTATGGTCAGTCTTTTTAACTTTAGACTTTCTTATAGATGTATATTGGTATCTCATTGTGATTTTATTTTATTTTATTTTTAACATTTATTTTATTTTATTTTTTTTGGCCGTGCCATGAGGCATGAGGGATTTTAGCGAGCCTGCACCCCCTGCAGTAGAAGCGTGGAGTCTTAACCACTGGACCGCCAGGGAAGTCCCCTGATTTTAAATTGTATTCCCCTAAGGAAGTGATGCTGTTCATGTTTTCATGAACTTGTTTGCTATCCATATAACTTCTTTGGTGAAATGTCTGTTCAGATGTTTTGTCCATTTTTAATTGTGTGTGTTTCCTTATCACTGAATTTTAGAAGTTCTTTGTATATTCTGGATGTATATCCTTTTTCAGGCATAGGATTTGCAAATATTTTCTCCTAGTCTCTTTTTATTCTCTTAATGATGACTTTTGAAGAGCAGTTCTTAATTTTGATGAAGTCCAACTTACAGTTTTTTCTTTTATGGATTGTGCTTTTCTTGCTTTATCTAAAAAAATCTTTGCCTAAGTTAATATCACAATGATATTCTCCTATGTTCTCGAAGTTTTACTTGTAAATCTATGATCCACTTTGAGTAAATTTTTATATATAGTGCAAGGTATGGATCAAAGTTCATTTTTTAAATATATGGAATTCAAAAAAAAATAAACGGAATCCTATTTTTTTAGAACCATTTGTTGAAAAGACTATTCCTTCACTTAATTCCCTTGTGCCTAGGTTATACTTAGGCTGAAAATCTATACATATTTTTGGTTCTATTTCTGGACTCTCTGTTTCATTTATCTATTTGTAGATATTGATGCCAGTACTACACTGATTTGATTACTATAGTTTTATAAAAAGACTTGAAGTCAGGTAGTGTAAATCCTTCAACTTTGATGTTCTTTTTCCAGACTTTGGCTCTTTGAGGTCCTTTTCATTTCTGTATTAATTTTAGAATCAGCTTGTCAGCTTTTCAAAAAAGTCTGCTTGAGAATTTGATTCAAATTGTATTGAACCTATAGATAATTTGGGGAGAATTGCCATCTTAACATCTTCCAACCCATGAACATTTATTTAGGTTTTCTTTCCTTTCTCTCAGCAATATTTTGTAGTGTTCACTGCGCATACCTTGTACATCTTTTGTCACAGTTAGCCCTATGTATTTTGTATTTTTGATGCTATTGAAATGATGGTTTTTAAAATTTTATATTTTTGACTGTTGCTAGTATATAGAAATATGATTGATTTTTGTACATTGGCTCTTCTCTGTCAACCTAGCTATGCTTATTTCTTCTAGTAGCTTTTTAAATAGGTTTCATTGGATTTGCTACATAAAGATTATGTCATCTGTGAATACAATTTTACTTCTTCCATTTTTAAAATAAATTTATTTATTTATTTATTTATTTTCGGCTGTGTTGGGTCTTCATTGCTGTGCGCAGGCTTTCTCTAGTTGCGGCGAGCGGGGGCTCCTCTTCGTTCTGTGGCTTCTCTTGTTGTGGAGCATGGGCTCTAGGCACGTGGGCTTCAGTAGTTGTGGCACATGGGCTCAGTAGTTGTGGCTGGAGGGCTCTAGAGCGCAGGCTCAGTAGATGTGGTGCACGGGCTTAGTTGCTCTGCGGCATGTGGGATCTTCCCGGACCAGGGATTGAACCCATGTCCCCTGCGTTGGCAGGTGGATTCTTAACCCCTGCACCACCAGGGAAGTCCCTACTTCTTCCTTTTTAATCTTTAACTTTTTATTTTTTCTTATTATACTGGCTTCAGTTCCCAGTACAATGTTAAATATAAGTGGTGGAAGTAGACATATTTGTCTTATTCCTGATCTTAGGAAGAAAGCATTTAGTCTTTCACCATTAAGTGTGATGATAGCTGTAGGCTTTTGGTATATTTTCTTTGTCAGTGAAGAAGTTTCCTTCTATTCCTAGTTTGCTGAGAGCTTGTTTTTTTTTTTTTTTTTAATCAGAAACAAATGTTGGATTTAGTCAAATGCTTTTTCTGAGTCTACTGGAAATGGTTTAATATAGTCAATTACATTGACTTTCAAATATTAGAACTAACCTTGCATTCTCTAGATAAACCCTACTTGGTCCTGATGTGTTATTATTTTTATATGTTGTTGGAATTTATTTCTTGAAATTTATTAAAAATTTTCCATCTGTGGTTATGACAGATACTGGTTTGGGATGATTTTTCTTGTAATATCTTTGTTTTTGTTTTTGGTATCAGAGTAGTGCTGGCAACCTTCAATGAGTTGGGAAGTATTTCCTTTCCTTTAATTTTCCGGAATAGTTGATATAGAGTTGGTATTTCTTCCTTAAATGTATTAGGTACATACACATTTAGAATTGTTATTTGCTCTTGATGAATTAACCCCTTTAATGTTATGAAATGATCTTTAGCCACAGTAATGTTCTGTGCTCTGAAACCTGCATTGTCTGATATTAATGAAGCCATTCCGGCTTTCGTTTTGTTAGTGTTAGCATGGTATATCTTTTCCATACATTTACTTTTAACTTAGTTGTGTCTTATATTTGAAGTGTTTCTGTAGGCAGCATATTGTTGGGTGTTGCTTTTTAACTAGTCTGACAATCTTTTTCTTTTTGGCCATGCCGTGTGGCTTGTGGGATCTTAGTTCCCCGACCAGGGATCAAACCCGTGCCCCCTGCAGTGGAAGCGTGGAGTCCTAACCACTGGACCACCAGGGAATCCCCCCTGACAATCTTTTAATTGGTGTACTTAGACCATTTACATTTAATGTGATTATTGATATGGTTAAGTTTGAACCTTTCATCTTGTTATTTCTCTTTTTTGTCCCATCTATTCTTTGTTTCACTTCTTTTGGATTAATTTTGTTTTTTTCTAAAATTGTCCATCTCCCTTGTTGGCTTATTAATGATAACTATTTATTTATTTAGTGGTTACTTTAGGGTTTATATATACATGTTAAACTTATCACAGTCTACTTTCAAGGATATCATACCACTTCACATATAAAAACTTTTTTTTTTTTTTTTTTTGTCTGCGTTCGGTCTACATTGCTGCATGTGGGCTTTCCCTAGTTGCGGTGAGCGGGGGCTACTCTTTGTTGTGGCGCACGGGCTTCTCATTGCTGTGGCTTCTCTTGTTGCTGAGCACAGGCTCTAGGGCTCGTGGGCTTCAGTGGTTGTGGTGCGCAGGCTGTAGAGCGCAGGCTCAGTGGTTGTGGTGCATGGGCTTAGTTGCTCCGTGGCATGTGGGATCTTGCCAGACCAGGGATTGAACTCGTGTCCCCTGCATTGGCAGGCAGATTCTTACCCACTGTGCCACCAGGGAAGTCCTTTTTTTTGTTTTGTTTTGTTTTTGTTTGTTTGTTTTTGAAAACCTTTTAACAGTATCTTTTAATTTTCCCTCCTGGCCTTTGTGCTCATCATTTTTTTACTTCCACATATATGATCAATTCCAGTATACACTGTTATTATTATTTATAAGTAATCAATTGTCTTTTAAAGAGACTTAAATTTTAAGAATAAAATCTTTATATTTACCCGTAAGTTACTTTTTCTAGTGCTCTTCATTCTTTTGTGTAGATCCAGGTTTGCATCTTTTATCATTTTCTTTCTGCTTTGAGGACTTTAGCGTTTCTGGCCATGCAGGTTTGCTAGTGATGATTATTTCAGTTTTCACATGTCTGAAAAAGTCTGTATTTTGCCTTTGTGTTTGAAAGATATATTTGCTTCATAAAGAATTCTAGATTAGCATTTTTTATTTTTAATCAGTGTTACAAGGATTTTGATTCACTGTCTTCTACCTTGCTTGTTTCTGACAAGAAATCTGACCTCTTTATTTCTGTTTCTTGTACTTAATGTGTCTTTTTTTTCTCTGCTGCTTTTAACATTTCCCTTTAGACTGGGTTTAACCAAACTGGTTATGATTTGCCTTGGTATAGCTTTATGTTTCTTGTGAAACACTGAACTTCTTAAACTGTGGTTTTATAGTTTTCATCAAATTTGGAAAATTTTCAGCTGTTATTTCTTCAAATATTTTTTCTTTCTTTACTTTTCTCAGTCCCCTTCCTCTGCCCTGCTGATTTCAGTTATACATATATTAGGTTGCTTAAAGTCCCACAGCTCACTGAGGCCCTCTGTTCATTTTTTTCTGTCTTTTTTTCCTGTTTTTCATTTTGGATAATTCCTATTGCTTTATCTTCAAGTTTACTAATTTTTTCCTCAACAGTGTCTGATCTGCTGTTAATCCCATCCAGTGTAGTTTTCATCTCAGGCATCATCATTTTTATTTCTAGAAATTTGATTTTGATCCTCTTTATATCTTCACTGTTTCTTAACCTGTTCAGTTTTTCCTCTTTTTAAACATACAATTCTAATAACTACTACTTTCCTGTACTTTTTTATTATTCCTATATATTTCTACATTCTCTCTCTCTTTCTCTTTGTCTCTCTGCCCCTCTCTTTCTCTCACACATACAGTACACACATACACCCTATTTATTAATGAAGTAATGCAAGATACATAATAATTTCCCTATTTTGTATATTTGGATATAGGCTTAAGAAAGCTAGGTAGTTTGGTTTGCTCAAAATCAGACAGTTAATGTTCAGATTAAAATCTAGGTTTTTCACAATGTCTGCCATTTCCATTACTCCTGCTTCAGTAGGAGAGATAAGACAAGTGTTTAACTAAAACAGAAGTAAGAGTAGGGATGGCACCATAATAGAGAAGGATTATGAAAGATCACAAGGGAGTGTATAGGTTATAAAAGACTTCCAAGGATGCAGGAAGCATTTGGGATGAGACTTGAAGGACCAGTGAGATTTTGCATGATACTCTAAGGAGGGCGAAGCATTTGCAGAGAGAAGAGTGTATTGCAGTATGTGAGGTTTGGACGAGTGAGGCGTGTGTTTAGCTGAATTGGGTGTGAATATGGAAAGCAGACGACTAGGGAGGTTAGGTTAGACTGAATTGTGGGGTGTTTTTGATGTCTGGCTTTATCACAAGTTTTTTTAATATATCTTGTCTTTTCAACTGCTGCATGCCTCTGACACAGAGATGGAGTCTTAAAATTTCCCTACATTCCTTAGTACAGTCTTGCACATAATTCATTTATAGCTTTTCTTACTATAGCCCCCTTAGTTCTTCTTTATTAGTACTTGTGATTGCATTGTTTATTGTATAAGAAGTCTTAAATCTTGTGTTTATAAAATTCCTTCCAAAGAAGTCAGCATACTTTATGCTAATTCATTTATTGATTGTCTCAGCAGTCAGCTTACCATACCCTAAGAGTATCCCACTTTCTCAGGCATCCAGAATCCTGCTTCAGCTTAAGGGTCATTGTGTAATCTTGTATTGTTCTAATGAAAGGAATGCTCAGATGATAGTGTTGTGGGCAGAGCACAGGCCTGTTTCTCTGGAACTTTTTTACTTCTGGCTGGTAGGGAGGAGTACATGTGGCACTGTCCTTGAACTCACAGCTGCCCACCACATGCAGAATTGGCCCTGACACTTCAAGTGCTCAACTGGACTCACTCTGATCTTTGTATCTCAGAGGAATTGAGAGCTGAGGTTTCATCCAGGGTTTCACTGAATTTCAGTTGGGTAAAAAATAATTAATGGAAAAATATCTTACTGTTCAAATCACATCATTCCTCTAGTAATGCTTTTAATTATCTTCTGCAAACCTTTTTACTCTTTAGTTCTGACAAGTGCCCTCTTTGCTGGAGCTCCCTGAGGTGATTGCTAGTGGTTCTCAGTAAGTTTAATCAAAGAGCACGTGCCTTTTGCTGTAAACCCTCCCTACCCCCATGAAATTCCTTGCTAATGCAACTTCAGAAGAAAAGATGAAAATCAAGGATTTGCTAACTCCTAACAGGTGACTAGTTAGGACACTATAGAACCAAGCAGATTTTCAGTGGCAAATACTGAATCTAGAATTAAAAGACTATATATGTATTTACATGCATTTTTGTATGGTCTTGTTTGTTTTTAAATGGTAGTCTTTTATTAAATACTGAGAAGTTACAAAGTAATGTATGCAAAATATGTGTAAGGTATACAGAACACTAGGACAGTGAATACCCATGTACCTAACCACCAGCTTAAGAAAAAAATTGAAGATCTCTGTGTCCCTGTTCCTTATCCCACCTCTTCCTTCCCATTTCAGAGGTAACCTGAGTTTTGTATTTTCTTCGTACTTGAACCATATAGTTTGTATCCTTAAACTGTTGTTTAATTTTGCATGTTTTTGAAATTTATAAAATGAAATCACAATGCAGATATTTTTCAGTGATTTGCTTCTCCCTATAACATTATGTGTGTTTGCTTTGGTCATATTTTTGCAAGTATTTAATCCTGGGCTGCTTTCACTTAGTGTAAATTTATTTCTTAATAATTTTCCTCATTAGTCTTATAAAGAATATGATTCATATGTTTCTACCTTGTAGAAATAAAAAATGGTAACGTTCTCTGACTGGATAAAAATAAACCATTCTCCTTTAAGGCGTTTAATGTACTCTCAGGGCCTTCCTTTGTGAGTGGGCAGGAGCCCTTTCAGGTGGTGGTTTATTTTTCCTGCCTTTCCCCTTATACTTCACCTTGGGCAGCCTGGACACGCCCCATTCTCCAACTAGGTGGCTTGGTGGTTCTTTACCCTGACTGCACAGAAGAATCACCTGAGGAGATTTAAGAATACCCATGCCTGGGCCAAACACTGACCAGTTAAATTTGAATATTTCTTTTTGTGACTGTTCTTATCTTTTGCCTGTTTTTTTGTTTTTGTTGTTGTTTGTTTTGTTTTGTTTTAGTTGGGTTGCTTCTTTCATATTGATTTGTAGGTCTTTACATATTCTGTATATAAATCTTTGAAGTCTTAAATGTTGCAAATATTTTCTTCCAGTCTGTTGCTTTGTCTTTATGGTTTCTTTTGGTTTACAGAAGCTTTTAATTTTTAAAATTTGAGTCTCTTTATGGTTTCTGTGTTTTATGTCTTAACTAAGAAGCCTTTCTTTACCCCTAGATTTTGAGCAATTTTCTCCTATATTTTCTTTTAATATGTTTATAATTTTACTTCCAACATTTAGCACTTTAAGCCAACTGTAGTCTATTTTTTATGTATAGTATTAAGGATCTAACTTTGCTTTTCTCTAAGCAGACAGCCAGTTGTCCTATTATCATTTGAGTGGTCTTTCCCCCACTAATTTGAAATACCTTTTTTAGAATTTTAGAATTTCCTAAGGGTCCATTTTTAGACTCAGTTTTCTTCTAATGATGTTTTTGCCTATTTCCACTATAATAATATCATACTTTTTAAATTACCATTACTTCATAGTATGTCTTCAAATCTGAGAGTAGATCTTTTCTTGTTACTCTTCCTTTGCAAATATTTTTCATCCATTGTGTACATTTTTTTCTTCCATTTGATTTTTGAAATTATTTTTTATTGGTGTGAAATTCACATAACATAAAATTAACCATTTTAAAGGGATACAGTGGCATTTCATGCATTCACAGTATTGTACAACCATCACCTCTGTCTAGTTCCAAAACATTTTCATCACCCCAAAAGAAAACCCTGTACCCATTAAGTAGTTGCTTCCTGTTCTTCCCTTTCCCTGTTTTCTGGGAGTCACCAATCTGTGTTCTGTTCCTATGGATTTAACCTACTCTGGATATTGCATATATAGTACATGGAATCATACATGACCTTGTGTCTGTCTGGCTTCTTTCACTTAGCATAATGTTTTTGAGGTTCATCCATATTGTAGCGTGTATTAATTCTTTTTGTGGCTGGATAATATTCTATTGCATGTATATGCCACAATTTGTTTATCCATTAATCTGTTGATGGACATTTGAGTTGTTTCCACCTTTTGGCTGTTGTGAATAGTGCTGCTTTGAACATGTGTGTACATTTATTTATTTGAGTAACTATTTTCAACTCTTTTGGGTATATACCCAGAAGGGGAATTGCTGGGTCATGTGGTAATTCTATGTTTAACTTCTTGAGGAATTGCCAGGCTCTTTTCCACAGTGGTTGAACCATTTTACATTTCTACCAGCTACGTATGAGGGTTCCAGTTTCTCTACATCCTTGCCGATACTTGTTGTTTTCTGGGTTTTGTTTTGGTGTAGACATTCTTTTGAGTGTAAATGGAACCTCATTGTGTGTTTTTTTTTTTTCTTTTAATATTTATTTATTTACTTGGCTGTGCGTGGTCTTAGTCATGGCACACGGGATCTTCTTTGCCGCGTGTGGGATCTTTTAGTTGTGGTATGCGGGATCTAGTTCCCTGACCAGGGATGTAACCTGGGCCCCCTGCAGTGGGAGCTTGGAGTCTTAACCACTGGACCACCAGGGAAGTCCCTTCGTGGTTTTGATATGCATTTCCTTGATGGCTAATGATGTTGGGCATCTTTTCATGAACTTCTTGGCCATTAATATATCTTCTTTGGAAAAATGTCTATTCACAGCCTTTGCCCATTTTTTTTTCCATTTGATTTTTAAGATGAGCTTCTTAGTCTCTATAAAAAAGTTGTGATTGGAATTTAATTGTGGTTACATTGAATTTTTTGACTAATTTGCAGCCAACAGCTTTATAATATTGAGTCTTTCTTGTCAAGAGCAGGGTTTGTTTATTTGTTTAGGTCTTTTATAATTTTAAAAATAATGATGTTTGAACTTAAATTAGGTCTTATATCAGTGTTATTAATTTTGTTCCCAGACATTTTGTCATCTTGGTTATTACTAAGAATTGATATTTTTCCTCTCATGTTTTCAAATTAATTATTGTGGGCATATAGGAATGTTATTGATAATTTATTTGTTGATGTTGAATCTGCCCTTTCTGACATTCTTGATGAAATTATTACTCTTAATAATTTGTGAGTATAACCTTTGAGATTTTCTAGACAGTTATATTATCTGTAAATATTGAAAACCTCTTAAACTATTGAACCAACTTGATTTATGAAAAAGCATAATTATTTTTAATTGATAAGTCTAAATAGATGCTTTTTATTACTAGTGAATAGTTAAAATATATGTGTACATATGTATATATAATGTTGTTTGAGAAACATAATTTATACTCTTGTAAGAAACAAAAAATAAAACGTTACTAAAATGTATGCCTTAAAGTGAGAATCCTTAGTAATCCTACTTTCTAAAGAGAATTGTTGTTATGAATGCGGTGTGTCTAAATAGAGGTTTCATTTGTTATACTTTGAGAGGCAAAGACAGTTAAAGAGATGGTTCATTGCTAGACTGTTGGCATTTTTAAGGGCAGTGCCATATTTCACTTGAGAATTTCATCCCCTGCTGTCCCTTGAATGATAACATGAGAGTTTAATTTATATTAAAAATATAGGTAAAAGAAGTTCTTCCTTTTCTTAAAAGTGTATGCCATTCTTTCCTACTCTAGTGTAATAGGTTCCATGCTCTTCAAGAACTATGAAAATAATTTATTTTTTTGTATCTTTGCTTCTTAACTGAGGATATTTCTTGTTATCCTGGGAGACCTGGAACTTAGCAGAAGTATTTCTGCGTGAGGAGTGAGAAACTGTCTTGGCTTTTACGTAGGATGCATTGCACAGCAGATCCACATGGAGGAAATGGATTGGGCTGATAGTGGTTTAGAAGCAGCTCTAGTTTGAAATGGGGGCTAATGTGAGAAGCCCTGACTAGAATGAATGGAGTAAATGTGGTTTTGCTCTAGAATGAGCTTCACTGACTGCGAACTTGGAATTAATGTTCCAAGAGAAACCTCATGAAGGTGAGAGATGCTCCTGAGGTCTGCAGAAGAATGCACATTTAGTCTCCTAGAGCTGATTAAAGGGATTCTAGCTCCTGATAAGATGGAGATTCAGAGCTGGAAGAAACCTTAGATCCTCATCCTTTACACCTGGCTTAGGCTTGTTCAAAGTATTTAAGGCCTTGGGGGATTGGAAAATATTTTTGGATCAAGTTTGGCTTCGAAAGTGAAGAGTAGACTAGATACTGAGAAACAGCAAATCAGAGAAGATTAAATATGGTATTTAATGGGGGAGAACTGGAGAATATGTTGTTTTGGAGAAACTTATTAGAGACATATAGTCACTATATTCCTGGGAAAATTTTTTTAAATATTAAAAAGTAATTGCAAATGACTTATGTAAAGAATTTAAAAATAAATATAAATAGAACGAAATTCTTTTTTATACAAAGTTTTCTAACTGATTATTAGTGGAATATAATAAAAAGGCTATTAACTTTATATACAGATCTTCCTTGACGGGGCGACTTCTCAGTAAACTTCTCAGCTAAGTTGAAAATGTGTTTAATACACCTAACCTACTGAACATCATAGCATAGCCTTGCCTGCCTTAAATGTGTTCAGAACACTTAACATTAGCCCTCAGTGGGGCAAAATCATCTAACACAAGGTCTATTCTATAATAAAATGTTGAATAGCTCATGTAATTTATTGAATACTGTACTGAAAGTGAAGAACAGAAGGGTTGTCTGGGTCTAGAATGGTTGTAAGTGTATCAGTTGTTCATGCTTGTAAGGGTGTGGGTGACTGGGAACTGTGGCTCACTGCCACTATTCAGCATCACCAGACAGTATCTACCACATATTGCTAGCCTGACAAAAGATCAAAATTCAAAAATTGAAGTACAGTTTCTACTGAACGTGTATCGCTTTCACACCATCGTAAAGTTGAAAAATCCTAAGTTGAACCATCGTAAGGTGGTTCTAGATACAACCATCTGCGTTGTATTTGGACACTACTGAACTCATATTTGTAATGCTTTATCACTTGATTGTATTGGATTTTCTAGGTAGACAGTAATTTCATTTATAATTGATCATTTTGTCTCTTTTCTAATATTTATATTACCTTTTTTTGTTATATAACAACAACTAGCTGCTTTAGAACAATATTGAATGAATGGTAAATAATTTAGCTGTTATAGCTGGCAGCTTTTTCCTGTTCTGGGAATGCCTCTAGTGCTTTATCATTATCCATAAGTTATTTTCTGTGGCTATCTTTTAACTTTTTTCCTTTTTAAACTTTACTTGGTAGAATCACATGCAGTTGTAAGAAATAATACAGAGAGATCCTGTGTACACTTCATCTGGTTTCCTCTTGTAGAGCTATAGTATAATATCACAACTAGGAAATTGATATCAATGCAATTTACCCATCTTATTCGGATTTTACCAGTTTTGCTTGTACTCTGTGTATGTGTGTGTATTTCATTCTGTTACATCTGTAGATTGACCACCACAGTCAAGATACAGACTATTTCCTTCACAAGGACCTCTCGTGCTACACTTTCACGGCTATAGCCATCTCCCTCACTCTCTGCCTCCCTAACCGCTGGCAACCTCTAAACTCTTTCTGTCTAATTTGTCTTTTCAGGAATGCTTTATATATGGAACGAGGTATGTAGTACATACCTTTGAGACTGACTTTTTTCACTCAACATAGTTCCCTTGTGATTTCTCCAGGTTGTTGCATGTATCAATAGTTTGTTCCTTGTTACTGCTGAGTAGTACCATGGCATGGATGTACCATAGCTTGGTTAACCATTCATCTGTTGAAGGACACCTGGGTTGTTTTTGGCTATTACGAATAAAGTTGCTATAAACATTCATGTGGAAGTTTTTGTGTGAATGTAAGTTTTCATTTCTCTGGCATAAATGCCCAAGAGTGCATATACCCTTTGCTTAGATTCACCTGTTGCTAGTATTTTGTCCCATTTCCTTTATTTTTTGTGATTACTCACCCTCCCTCCCTCTCATCCTCTACACACACACACACAAATATAAAATAACAGTTTTCTTGAGCTTCTTGAGAGTAAATTGCATACATGTTTACCCCTAAATTCTTCAGTATTTTTCAAGAATAAGGATATTTTTACACACCTAAAGAAAAGTTATCAACTTAGTTAATTTAACATTTATACAACTTTGATCATATCTGCCATCTATTACAAGTTGTCAGTTGATCCAGTAATGTCTCTTTTAGCATCTTTCCCCCTCTAGGACAGGATCTGGTGTAGGATCCCACATGGTATTTAGTTGTCATGTTTCTTTTATCTCCTTTAATCTGGAACAGCTCTTTAGCCTTTTTTGTCTATATGACATTGGTATTTTTTGAAGAAGACAGTTTTTTTTTTTTTTTTTAACAGGATGTTCCTCATTTGGTTTGTCTGATGTTTCCTTATGATTAGATTCAAGTTATGTATTATTCTTGGCCTGAATACTACATAAGAGGTGTTGTTTCCTTGAGAAATATATCGTATCACGTTAGAAAAATTTCTTTTTAGTACTACTTTACTAAGAAGTCTTAATTATGAATAGGAGTTGGGTGCACATTGTTAGAGCTTGGAGTTGAGGCCACTGGCTGGCCGATGAGCTCACAGGTGTAGGTTGTGTGCTGCATGAGTGGCAAGGGTGTCTGGCCCAGTGAGTGGAGTTTGATAGTAATCCTTGCTGCAGGTAGAAAGAAGATGAAATAGGTGTTGGACTTGATCCATGCCTTTTGGCTTCTAGCCTGATGACAGTTTGGTTCCATTGTGTTAATTTACTGTATAGTGAATATGTTAACAGATTTCATAATGTTAGAGTAAACATTCTATACCATGCATTCATGGAATATAATTTTAAAAATTTAATGTTGGATAAATTTTTTATTTTTTGTTTTATTTTGGGTTTTGCATTTATGTTCATAACAAAACTTCTTCTGTAATTCTGTGTGTGAAAGAGTGTGTGTGTGTGTATGTGTTCTGTCTTTGTCAGATTTGGTATCAGGGTTATTATTTAGCCTTAGCATGAATCAGAAAGTTTTTTTTAAAAACCCCTCCCTTCCCCCCAGCAGTTTAAATAACATTGAATTTACCTGTCTTTAAAACGATCTGAGCCCCGTGCATTTTGGGGAGAGCTTGTGGATCTTTGGCAGCATTTTCCAGTTTCTTCTCTGGTTAAAGGTCTGTGTAGGTTTTTACCTCTTCTTAGGTTGTGTCTCTGCCCTGCTTTCCATTATTCTTAGGATAAAGATTCAGGCTCTGCATTTGTGGTCCTATATTCTTTTTGCTGCCTAAGTGTTGTCAACATTCATCCATTTATTCAGTTACTCAAGCTAGAAATCTCTGAGTCTTCTTAGATTTTCCCCTCTACTTATGCCCCCTACTAATTCTGTTCTTAATGTACATTTTGAATCTGTTTCCTTTTTTTCCATCTCTACCGCTGCCTGGACCCTTCCAGCTGTCTTAACAGGTTTCTCAGTCTCCAGTGTCTCCTTCTAAGTCAGCCTGTGAACTACAGCTGCAGTGGTGACACTAAATTGTAAATCTGATCATGTTAGGCCCCTGTTCGGAACTTTTTGGTGGTCCCGGGGCGAAGCCTTACCCAGAGCTTCTGATTTGGGTACAGGAGTCCGCTTGCCTATCCTTGTTTTCTAGCTTCTAGCTTTGGTCTGCTCCCCAGCAGTCCAGCTGCAAGTCATTCCCCAGAATTTCTTCACCCATATTTTTCACCATTTGCTCTCCAGAGTGTGCCCTCTGACCTCTTCTCCGCCTGCTGCATTCCTCTTTACCCTTGAGCATTTCTCACAGCCTTTTTCTGTGAAGCCCTCCCTGAGGGGACTTCTTCACCAACAGAATTTATCAACTCCTCTCCGTGCAGCTACCTTTGCTCTTTTGTGACTGTAGTTATATTCTATTGAAACTATTTTTTGCATATCTCTTTTTCTACTATATATTCTGTGATCTCTTTAAGGGCAGAGACTGTGTATTAATTTTTGCATGTAGTGTTAGCACGCTGCTTGGCACCGTAGATTCTCAGATGCTTGTTGAACGAGTACAAGGTGTATTTAGAGTATTGTGAGAAAACTGGTTGAAGCAGAAGGTTCTTAGAGGACTATGCAAGATGGTGAGCCAGTATGGGCCAACAGATTATGAAGCAACTTGAATGTTCGGCTAAGGAGTTTGGACTTTTTCTTTAGTTACAAGAGGGGTAGAGGAAGGAGGCAAGAGGAGGGAAGGTCATTTATTATTGTTGTGCTAAAGAGACTGGTTAAAGTTCCTTATGGTATTAAAATTATTTTTAGTTTTTAAAATCTTTTTGTGTGGGTACTGGTTTATCAAATAAATAAAGATTGCTGCCAAGGTAAATAAGTAACCTTACATTAATAATAGCGAATGCTTATCGAGTTCTTACTATCTGCCAGGTACTGCTTTGAGAACTCTGCATGTATTACCTCATGTAGTACTCAAGACAGCTCTACATGGTAGGTTTTAGTATTGCCTCTTTTAGATGGTGAAACTGAGGCACAGAGACGTTAAATAACTTGCCCAAAGCCACAACTTTTAAGTGGTAGAACGGGATTCAAACCTGGGCATTTTGGCTTCAGAAGCCTCTTAACCACTGAGCTCTGCTGTCTTCCATTAACCTTTTAGCCTATTGTAGTAGCACTTGGCCCTCCAGAAACTGGCATTTTAACCTTAAATTAAGAACCGGGGAAACCATTTTCTATATTAACTGACATAAGCACATATTATTTGACTTGTTTTACAGTAGATGATCTATTTAGTAATAGCTTCAAATGTTTCGTCTGTTGCTTCAAGTGGGAACTAAAATTGAGCCTTTTCTGCATCTGATTAGCATTTAAGGTACTTTTTGAAAGTATTAAATATTTGAAATGAACTTTTAAACATCAAACAGCTGGTTGTCGTAGCAAATTAGAAGTGAGAGTTTAGAGGAAACCCTGTTAAGTTTTCTGGCCCTTGTCCTCAGGCCAGGTAAGAATTGTTCCAGCATATTCTTCAGTGCTTGGTCTAGTCTTTGTTAATTGTTTCAAAAAAAGAGCTCCACTATCCCTGAAGGAAGGCAATTTTATGATCTCTGATCTGTCTGGGAGTTTTTCTTTGTAATTCGTTGCAGAGATTAAAATGTGCTTTATTCTTTTCAAGTTTCTTTTAAGGTCACTACCATGTGAAGTAACACAAAATACATGTGTGTAGGTTTGCCAAGATTACAGTTGCTGTGGGAATCATAACTTTGGATTTCCTCACATCTGGATTATGAAACGTGCACAAAGGCCCTGTATGAATATAGGTTTTATATTTTATGTGCATCTGGAAGTAGCAAGGTCTTAGTGATGTAGCTTCCCATAAATGACAAGTTGAACTCTTACAGCCTGCAATTTTAAAGTAATCCCAGGGTTCTTAACTTTGCTGTGGAGCTGATGTCCCATGCTTTCCTCCTCCACTTGGAAGGCTTGTGTCAACACTGGGAAACTGGAGCCCTGGAGTGGAAGTGGAGGCCCAGCTTATTTCCCTGGGACCAGTAGACTTCAGGTTTGTTTTGTCTCCCGAGAAGTAAGGATTCCAGTGCTGCTGTTTTGAGTTCTCTTTTTGAAGCAGCAAGGAAAGAAGTGCCACAGGTCTGTCTTAGTTGCATTTCAATATTTTTGGATTTATTTTGGTTATTTGTTTTTCTTGGATTGTCCTATTTCTCTACTATCTACCTGAAGTTATTAATTATTAAATCCATGGTGATGCCCTTATGGGTGGTAGAGGTTTTTATCTGGGAAATACAGAATTTTGAAAAGGCTGCAAACCCTACAGTCATTATCTTTCAAGCTCACTCATGTTGAATGGTGTGAACATGGAACATAATTTCACTATAGAAAGGAGGACTAGCATCAGTTTGTCTTTGTAGGGCCTCTCTCAGGTCTCCCTGTACAGGGTGCTTAGCTGACAGACCAGATCCCAAATCCGCAGATTGGCTTAGGGGGTCATTAAAGTTTCCTCATCTTTCTATCTGTGGTCTGAATTTAGTCTTAGTCATTTTGCTGTTTAGAATTTTGTGTCAGGCATTCCTCCAGGTGCCTTTAATAATGCTAGAATTCTTCTCTGTGACTTTGAGGGAACAGTACAACTGCTTGTGACTTTGCATGTCTTCCTCTGGAGTGTCCTGCAAGATGCCATGGGGACCTTGTGTTGTAGGCAGGAACATGGTCCTTAGCGAGGCCCTATCTTGCTTGGGGCTGAGTCTGTAGGTAGTAAATTCCAGATGTTTGTAGCTGCAGCCCTGAGAGTAGGCATTGTTGTAGCAACACCTTCCCAAGAAAAAAGTAAGATATAAGTGACATTTAAAAAAAAACAAAAAACGGGCTTTCCTAGTGGCGCAGTGGTTGAGAATCTGCCTGCCAATGCAGGGGACACGGGTTTGAGCCCTGGTCTGGGAAGATCCACATGCCGCGGAGCAGCTGGGCCTGTGGGCCACAACTACTGAGCCTGCGCGTCTGGAGCCTGTGCTCCGCAACAAGAGAGGCCGCGATAGTGAGAGGCCCGCGCACCGCGATGAAGAGCGGTCCCCGCTTGCCGCAACTAGAGAAAGCCCTCGCACAGAAACGAAGACCCAACACAGCCAAAAATTAAATAAATAAATAAATAAATAATTTTAAAAAAACCCCAAAAAACAAAAACTAACAGAAACCAGGTTGATATTAATCTTTTGTTTAAAGTAGAAAAAAAATAGTTTTCATGGAAACTGACATTTGAAGTAACTTAGGGAAAACTGCTTTCAATTTTTGTAAATTTTAGTCATTTTGTCCAGTTGATTATAGATTGTGAAAGTCACATATTTTTCCAAATTGCCATGGTAAAATTGGCCATGTGGATAAGCTTTGCAACTTTTTTCCTTTGTCTTACTAATTTTGAGATTAGTGTATGTGGATAGATTAAGGCTTTGATTACCATTCAAATTATGCATATAGCTGGTGGATGAGTTAGTTTTCAGCTCTATTATTAAATCGTTGCTTCTGTATCACAGCATGAAATTTGGACTAAATCTGTATGATAACCTTGCTCCATAAAATTTATGCTTTATGTAAGTAAAGGCCTTAAGTGATAATAGTAGTTTTCACTGAGTAAAATATTTTACCATTTATGACTTGTAATTTAAGAGTTTTTAAAAGGGAAATTAAAAGCCTTCTCACATGCTTCAGTATAGTTTAATACGTGTATGTGTATATGTGGAAGGTGAAGTGCTGTGTGTGTGTATAGGAGTAGGTGAAATAACATTGGGTATTAATTGGTAATTATTGAATTTGAGTGATGAGCATACATTCATTACATCATTCTTTCTACTTTGTGATTGTTTTTAAATTTCCAAAATAAAAAGATAAAAAAAGTCTCCCCAAAAGTAATGAGGAAAAGTGATAAGGCCTTAGACTTTTATTTGATAACACAGACTAGGAGTTAATGAAAGACATGTCACAATTTCCAGTACCTTCTGAGCAGCTTTTTCAGTGCTGCTGAAATACTGCCCTGAATTTCTTCAGGAGAGAGAATATTCTTTTATCCTATTATTGCCCAAGTTTACTGATGGCAGAGATATTCCAGTGTGACCACTCACATTATGAAAATAAAACCTTTTGTTTATGAGACACTTTCTTTTGCTATTTAGAACTGAGCATGCATTCTGATACCAATGGGTACCTTCTTGTGCTTCTTTAGATTCTGATTTCTGTTTAAAAAAAATGAAGTTTTTATTTAGTCCCTATTCTTTTAGATTCCAAAAGTTTCTCTATCTGTTCCTTCCCCCACAGGATGAGGAAAGATTTCTTCTTATTTCTAAAGGTACTTGTGTTTGACCTGAGCCTTTTGCTACTTTGTCTAGAATTTGTCTCCAAAGTCTGTATGTTTATCCCCAAAAGAGAAGATAGAATACATTTCAGGGGTTTGAAAGTGCCAATTGGTATGAAGGTCTTTAAAGCATAAGAAGTAATCTTATTTGTTCCAATTTAGAAATTCTGTAAATGACTTTAATCATAATAAAATATGGAAGAGAAACATGATTGAATTTATAATATAATTCTGTACAAAGTAAACGTGAGAAATGAAGCTATTTGCTGAAAAATGAGGCAGCTTCCACCTCATAACATTTTGGGGCCTTATTTGGTAGCAAAGCTTATATTTGAGAAAACCCTGGATGATCTTTTTCAATTTTGGTTTTGTATGCTGCTTCCTTAAAGCAAATCTTACATTTATTGTTGTGTTATTTATGATCAGAACTCTGGTACTTCAATGACATTAAGATGATTCTTTCTTTATTAGGAAGGGAGATGATACCTAGATCCACCCTAGCAATATCCTTAATGTACTTCCTGCCTTTACTGATGTACTCCTGTGTATTATCAAGATGTGAAAATATTAAACTCCAGAATTCAGATAAATCTTATAGTAGACATCAAGATTCTAGAGTATTAAATGAATTTAAAAAGAATTTCATAAGCAGGGGAAAGATAGTTCAGTTGTCTTCAAGGGTTTTCTTAAATTCTGGAATATGGGGAAATGTTTTAGTATTTTGAAGATTATTATTATCATTACCTTTTAAAAGTTGAGTTGAGAAACACTACATAGGCTTTTCATTCTTTTTCATCAGTGTCAAAGTTTATTGCCAAACTCTGTCTTTTTAATTCCCACTGTGACATTAGGCCATCATAAATTATTATCATGTTATCAAGAACATTTATTCAGGGTCTGCTTTGTAGGGCACTGTGTAGAAATAGGCATAAGACATAGTTCCTGCTCTTCAATAATTTATGGTTGTCGAGGAGTGACACGGCATTTTTTTTTTAGGTATAGTTGATATACAGTATTCTGTAAGGTTCAGTTGCACAACATAGTGAGTCACAGTTTTTTAAAAGTTATTCTTCATTTATATTTATTATAAAATATTGGCTAAGGGCATCTCTTTTAATTACTTCATTCAGTGAACATTTCCTGGGTGCCCTCTATGTGTCAGCCCTACTAGGCACTGGGATACAGTGGTAAACCAGACAGACAATGCCCCACGCTCTTGGCGCTTACATTCTAGGATCTTAAATACTTAGCATGCTGAACGATGTAATTGTTCAGGACTTTACAGGGGAGGTATTACTTTGTTCTGGTATGGTTAGGAAAGGCTGACTGAGGGGGTAGGGCATGAGCTGGACAGCTGGACAGGAAGTAAATGTCCCTTTCCCAGGGTGTATTATGTGGAACCTGCTGTAAAGGATTTTGTGGCCAAATAAACGTGGAAAACATAGCACACCCTGGGATTGCAGAGAAGTGATCCCAAGAGCTAGAGAAATTAGGTGAGGTTTGTAGAGGAGAGAGGAAGTGGAATTTGAGCTGTTCTTCAATGGGTACAATTTTAAGAGTGAGGTTGGAGTGGAAGGTGAGTGAATGTGTGAACTTGAGAAACACGGGACATGCTGGAGGAGTACTAGTCAAAATGTACCTATCCCTGTCCCCCCTCCTCTCCTCACTGGAGCTGTCATTTATCTTGGCCCTACCTTTTCAGCTCTTCTTTCCTTTCAGTATTTTAACACATTTAAGTTTCCTCTTTAATGAAAATAATAGCAACAGCAAAGGGAAACTCTGTCTTTTGATTTCACCTCTCCCTCCTCACAGCCAAACCTCACAGAAGAGTCATCTGAACTCATTAGTTCCACATCCTCCCTGCCCATTAGTGCCTCACCTTATTTCTCTTTGGTTGTTATTCCTGTTGCTTCACTAAAACAGCTCTCACCAAGCTCCCTGTGACATCCATACTGCCAAGTCAAATGAACACTTAATTCTTTATTTCACCTCTCTTAGCAGCATACGACTTTATTGCCCACCACCTTCTTGAAACCTTGATTTCCTTGACATCACACTCTCCCAAGTTTTCTGTATCCTTCTGAGGAGACCATTCCTTTCTGTCTTTGCAGTTTTGGTTTTCTTCTCCCTGGCTGTTGAACTCTGAGGCAACTCAAGTCTCAATCCTAGGCTACTTCTCTTTTTATTCCATACTGTCTCCCTAGGACGATCTCCTCTGTGTTTACGACTTCAATTACTGTTTGTTCTCTGGTGACTCCCAAATTTGACCTCAGCTCAGACATTGTCAGAGTACTAGAACATGACAGAGAGACTGTCACATATTTGAGAGTATAGAGTGAAAATAATGGGTCTGATTGATTGTGGCAGAAGGGTAAAGGTGATAACATTTCAGTGAGTTTCATTATTTCAGTTTCTTAAATTCAGAATTTCATTTTTTCTTTTGGAAATGATCATTTCACACACTTTATTGAAATGAAAAAAGAGTAACAGTTTATTAATTTTTTTCTTTATGGATGACGCTTTTGGTGTCATAGAGTCTAAGAGTTAATTTGGAGTTAATGTTTTTACAAGATGTGAGGTTTAGGTCAAGGTTTATTTTTTTGTCTGCTGATGTCCAGTTACTCCAGTCATTTGTTGAAAAGGCTGTCTTTCCTCCCTTGACTTGATTTTGCACCTCTGTCATAAATCAGTTGGGCATATTTGAATGGGTCTATTTCTGGGTTCTCTGTGTTGTTCCATTGGTCTATGTGTCCCTTATCACATGGTCTTGATTTCTGTAGCTTTAGAGCTTAAAATTGGGCAGTGTATTCCTCCACTTTATTCTTTTTTTTCCTCATTATTTTGGTTATTCTAGTTCCGTTACATTTCCGTATAAATTTTAAGATAAGCTTGTCTATATCTATGAGAAATCATGGGATTCTGATAGGAATTGTGTTGAATTTAAAAATCAGTTTGGGTAGAATTGACATCTGTACTGTGTCATAATCTGTTAGTGTTGATACCTTACTACTTCAGGAGAAATGTAGGAACCTTACCACCATTTAGGCCCCTTTATCCTCCCTGCATTCTAATTAGTTGTTTTAAATATCTCCTTTACATACATTGAGAACCACATCAGACAATATACTTTTGCTTTTAACCATCTAACATAGTTTTAAAAACTCAAGAGGAAAAAGTCTCTTTCATTTACCTATAAAGTTACCCACCAACATTAGTTTACTTTTTACTTTTGGGCTTCCCTGGTGGTGCAGTGGTTAAGAATCCGCCTGCCAATGCAGGGGACACGGGTTCGAGCCCTGGCCCGGGCAGATCCCACATGCCGCGGAGCAACTAAGCCCATGCGCCACGACTACTGAAGCCCGCGCGCCGTGCTCCGCAATAAGAGAAGCCACTGCGATAAGCCCGCGCACCGCAACGAAGACCCAATGCAGCCAAAAAATAAAAATAAAAAAAATAAATTTATAAAAAAAAATTTATGTGCTTGTCATTTTTATGACCCCAAATTACTTTGCACCACATTTTGCTATTTTTTTCTGATTTCCAGTTACGATGGCTCTCTTCCTCATGTGTTTTGTAAGCATTTATCAGGCTTTTGACCATAGGAATATTCTGAAGAGGATTTTTTTGGTTCAGCCAGCACCCTGGGACACTACAACTTAAGGTCACTTTAAGTTAGTGTCTGTGCTTGGGGTCAGTGTGACTGCACTGCGTGAGTGCAGGACCGTCATTATGAATCTTCTGGGGGAAACTCTCCTTTGCCCCCAGTTGGAGCCCAGGTCAAAACAGATACATTTCTTGATTGTTTTTCTTTATCAGTAGGTGTATTTTTTCTAGCCTACCTTTTCACTGAGTTGTTGAAGACCTCAGGGGTCTTGATTTTTTGCAGTGGGGCTAATCTCCACTCGTCTACATTTCATATGGTGAAGGCTTTATCTTCTATTCCCCCTGCAGCTTTAAACTACAAGCCTCTTGGTACTGAAACCAGGATGTGCTCCCAGGGTCTCTGTAGCCTCAGCTTCTACGTATTCTGGTTCCTAGCTCTCACTTGATTTTTAGCTCCTGGGGATTTTCTTTTCTCTCTTGAGAGCTCAACAGTGCTCTCAAGTTGGTAATATTTTGTTCAGCAGTTGTAGTAATTTGGTATCAGAAGGTTTTTCAGGATATTGACTCCACTCTGTTACCAGAAATCAAAGTTTCTGACATATCATTCTATAGATCATAGATTGTTAGGTTAGGGACCCACTCCTGGTTCTTTCAGAACTAGTTGCCTGGGACAAAAGTTGCGTGCCATCTCACAGGGGGCTGTGGATGTGACCCTTGTCCTTAAAAGGAAGGAGTACGGGCATCTTTAGCACTACTGTCATGTCTGCCAAGGAAGCAGAGAGTCTCAAGAGGAGGCAGGATGTTCAACTGTGTGTCAAGTGCTATAGCAAGGTCAAGTGAGATCAAGACTGAAAACTGACAGTGGGATTTCACAATCGGAGATCTTTGCCAGAGCATTCTCCAAGGAATGAAGGGGGAAGAAGCCTATTGTGTTTTTTAATCTCTGGGAGGATTGTCCTTAGTCCAGGCAATTCCTGTTTTTCTCAGACAGAATGACTTGTTGTTTATCAGTATGTGGCTGTTTATTTTATATTCTCTCATTTTAATTCTCTCTGGGTTCCAGCCCTGCCTTAGGTAGATTGGTTCTGTTTGCCATAGAAACTGGACACAGCCATAGAGTGTAGGGCCTATCTAGTGTGTACCTGTCCTGAAAGCTTTCCTTTATATCTCTTCAAATGAGGTAATGAGGAGACAGAATGAAGAGGTGAGAGCTGAACTGGAGTATTAAAATAAGAGAAAGAAGATATGAGGTATTGCCATTTTTTGCATGAAGTTTCTGTTATGTGGAATTTCTAAAATTATTATGAAAAATTTCAAACATACAAAAACTAGAAAGAGTAGTTCATCAACCTTCATTTACCAAATTCAAGAGTTTTTGCACATTTGCCTCATTCATCCCTTTTTTATTTCTCTTTCCTTTGCTGAAATATTTTAAAGAAATCCCTGATGTCGTTTGTTGTACATATACATACGTATACATATGCAGTATGGAGATTGTCATACCAAGTCACAATGCCATTATCACACCGGATACAAAATTGACAATTCTTTGGTATCATCTACTATATTGAGAGTATTAATGAGGTCCCTTTTTAAAAGTTCTCTGAACATTCTGAGATTGTTTCTGCTTTGTTGTCTTTGCACTTGTCATTCTCTCTGCCAAGAAGGCCATACCCTGAGACCTTCACATGGACTTTTTGTCATTCAGATTTTAGCTCTGAATTATCTCTTCAATAGAGGCTTTTCCTAATCACCAAAGCTAAAGTAGTGTCCTCTTTCCCCATCCCATTTGTCACTATCTCATCTCTCTGTTTCACTGCCTTGTTGTCTGTTTACTTGTTTATTGTCATCTCTGCCCCCTAGATTGTAAGTACCATGAGAGGAGAGACCTTGTCGGTCATGTTGTGCTTATTGCTCTGTGCCCAGGGCCTGAAGAGGTCCTAGGATATAGTAATGAAGTACCTGTTTATAAACAAGTCAGCTATTAAGGAGATTAATGCAAAAAGATTCCAAAATTTTCTTAGTATTTTATAACCATTATCTCTTCCTACAACTGATTCTCATTCCAGAGCTTTTCTTTTCTCAAGAGCTTTAACCAACAGCTGTGTTTGCAAAAGTGCTGGGTTGTTGTCCCTTTCAGGACATTTAATCTTTTAAATCCTCAAAATATTTTGTAAAATATAAGTGAGTAAAATCACTTCTGACCTGTTGAGAGGCAGTGTTTTTACTGACATAACTCTCATTTGAGATCACTTTATTTGAGCTTGCAGCTAATAAATCTCTTGGCCCATATGAAACTGGATGGAATGATCTTGTAGACCACATAACCTATAACTGATTATTTGAACTTCTTTTATTCAGTATATCATTTGTATGATGTTAGGGAGTGTTTTTTAATTGATATATTGTTAGCTGTTGGCCATGTTCTTTAGCATGAGAAACATATAACTCAATAAACATACGATTTTATAATTAAAAACTTGGATTCTTTTTGAAAATGTGTAGTTTCAGACCAACAGAAAGATGCAAGAATAGTACAGAAAATTACTCTATACTCTTTGCCAGATTCCCCAGAATCAGCATTTTACCACATTAACAGCCTCCTCTCTTGCCCTCCTTTTTTTGAGCTGTTTGAGAGTAAGTTGCAGACACTCAAAATGAAGCCATTCTCTTTTTTAACCATGTGCAAGGATCAAAATCAGGAAATTAACATTGATATAATGGCGTTAGCTAATCTATAGATCTTATTCACACATCTTCAAGTTTCCCAATCATGTTGTTTATATGAAAAGAAAATCCTGGATCACAAGTTGCATAGAATTGTCATGTGTCTTTAGTTTCCTTTAACCTGGAAATTTTTCCTTTTATAATTTAACATATTTGAAGATTATAGGCCAGTTATTTTGCAGTACGTCCCTCAGTTTGGGTTTAATTGATGTTTCACAAGTGACATGTTTTTCTTAATGTAACATATCAGGAGGCATATGATATTGATTTGTCCCATTATAGGTGTTTACTTCGATCATTTGGTTAAGGTGGTCTGCCAGATTTCTCCACCATCAATATATGCTTTTCCTCTTTGTTTTTAATAAGTATCTTTGAGAGTATTTTCAGACTATTTAATATTCTATTATTCCTGAAACTTTCACCCACTAGTTTTTAACATCCATTGATGAATATGAATTAATTATTTTGATGATTATTACCAATGGTAATTTTCCAATGCCATCATTTTTTTCTGCATTTATTATTTGGGATTCTGATGTAAGGAGAGCTTCCCCCATTTTATTTATTTACTTGTCTTTATCAGTATGAACTCATGGATTCTTATTTTATTTAATGGGTTATAGATAATGTTATCATTTAAAATTTTTGATACTTAAATTGTCATAATTTTGGCCAGTAGGAGACTATTTTTTTTTAACATCTTTATTGGAGTATAATTGCTTTACAATGGTGTGTTAGTTTCTGCGTTATAACAAAGTGAATCAACTATACATAATACATATATCCCCATATCTCCTCCCTCTTGCATCTCCCTCCCACCCTCCCTATCCCACCCCTCTAGGTGGTCACAAAGCACCGAGCTGATCTCCCTGTGCTATGTGGCTGCTTCCCACTAGCTAGCTCTTTTACATTTGGTAGTGTATATATGTCCATGCCACTCTCTCACTTCATCCCAGCTTACCCTTCCCCCTCCCCGTGTCCTCAAATCCATTCTTTATGTCTGCGTCTTTATTCCTGTCCTGCCCCTAGGTTTTTCAGAACCATATTTTTTTTTTTTTTAGATTGCATATATATGTGTTAGCATACGGTATTTGTTTTTCTCTTTCTAACTTACTTCACTCTGTATGACAGACTCTAGGTCCATCCACCTCACTACAAATAACTCAATTTCATTTCTTTTTATGGCTGAGTAATATTCCATTGTATATATGTGCCACATCTTCTTTATCCATTCATCTGTCAGTGGACACTTAGGTTGCTTCCATGTCCTGGCTATTGTAAATAGTGCTGCAATGAACATTGGGGTGCATGTGTCTTTTTGAATTATGGTTTTCTCAGGGTATATGCCCAGTAGTGGGATTGCTGGATCATATGGTAAATCTATTTTTAGTTTGTTAAGGAACCTCCATACTGTTCTCCATAGTGGCTGTATCAGTTTACGTTCCCACCAACAGTGCAAGAGGGTTGCCTTTTCTCCACACCCTCTCCAGCATTTATTGTTTGTAGATTTTTTGATGATGGCCATTCTGACTGGTGTGAGGTGATACCTCATTGTAGTTTTGATTTGCATTTCTCTAATGATTAGTGATGTTGAGCAGGAGACTTTTTAATGGGCTCCTGTGAACTTTTGACATGTCCCCATCATTTTTTGAGTGTTCCCTTACTTTCTGGAACAACAAGATATTCTAGGCCAGGGCTTGGTAAACTTTTTCTGTAAGTGGCCAGATAGTAAATATTTTTGGCTTAGTGGGCTGTATGGTCTCTGTTGAAACTACTTAACTCCACCCTTACAGCAGGAAAGCAGCCATAGACAATTTATAAATGAATGAGCATGGCTGTGTTCCAATAAAACTTTATTTACAAAGACAGGTGGCTGATTAGATTTGGCTTCTGGGCTGTAGTTTGCCAACTCCTTTTCTAGGCTCACATTGTACTTTCCCTTCTGCAATCTCAGAATTGGCCGTTTTTCTAAGGAGCCTTGGTTCCTTCTAACTGTGAATGGTATTTAGACACTGAGACCTGGGCCCTTGATATGCTCATTGCTACTGGGATATCATTGATTCTAGGCCCTCTTAGAAGGCAGCTAGGTAATATACGAATATATACATACATAGTTGTATGCATTTGTGTGTGTGTGTGCATACAGACACATCTATATTTCTGTATTATAAACCATTGAGTTATAGTGATAGATCCAGTTTCATATCTATACTACAGGGTTTGTTCTAGCCTTTCTACTTCCTATATTTCTTTCTCCAACATTGGTACATCTGACTCCTGTTATCCACAATAGTACCAATAAGTAAACAAATATTTACTTATTTGTTTAATCCTAGAATACACAGAAAGTAGTTTTAGAGTTGCTAACTTATACCTCTGTGAAAAACTATTAATTAGAATTTAATTCTTATTTACACTTCTTTTTTGTCTTTAGCCTTAGGGTTGAGTTAAATAATGTGCTCAAAAGTTACTTGGGTTAGTTTTTTTCCCTCCATCCCTTTAGTATGTTGTATTTTTCATTTTAAATATAGTTAGGATCACTTGTTTTTATTTGCACTGCATTTCAGGCTATTTCCCCCATTTTTATTTTATGTCGCTTTTTTTGAGTATGTGAAACATGAGTATGATTTCAAAAGTCAGAACATACAAAAAGGCATATGCAGTGAAGTGTTACTCCACATCCATTTCTTTTACCAAGTTTTCACTTTTCTCCTTTTCACCCTGTTCCCACCTACCCCCTGTAGTTATATAGTGTCACTAGTTCTAATTTACTATTTTGTGTGTCTTTTTGCACAAATGAGCATATGTTTGTGTGTAATTCTTGTTTTTTCTTCTTTTTTATAAAAGGAAGCATACTATGCATCATCTGTCCTGTAATTAATTCACAGACTCATGAGTTGGTCAAAGTGTAGAACACTTCGCTGTGGTGAAATGAGTGGCTTCAGCTAAATCTGCAGGGGTGAGTGGGGACTTCATCAGGTTATGGTCAAGTTGAGCCAAGAACAGGAAGCAGACTGGACTCACCTAGACTTTCTGCTTTGGGTTAAAAAGACAATAATGACTTTGGTAGCAGGGATCTTGGTGATATTATCTCTCAAGACTGCTCTAATCTGGAGTGTCGTCCTCCAGTCTAGCAGTTGCCCTCTATGCCTGGTGCAGTTGTGATCCTGGAGTCTCCTTTCTCTGTCATCTTGGAAATTACCTTTGTACTTCTTTTGTGCTGTGTTTCTTCCTCATTGTATCCCATATCATCCTTTTTCTTAGTTTATTTTGTCATTTTGGTGGAGCACATCTTTTTGTAGCTTCATAAGAAAAAATATGTGAACTTTTTTTAGATCTGTACTTCTGAAAATGTCTTTTATTCTACCCCCCATGCTTGATTTTTAGTTTGGCTGCATATAGAATTCTAGGTTAGAAATAATTTTCCTTAACTTTTTTTACTACTATATTGAGGTGTAATTTATGTACATTAAATATTTCCAATACTTAACATTTTTTCTGAGGATCTAGTTTTTTTTCTGGTATCATTTCCCTTTAGCCTGAAGAACTTCCTTTGGTGTTTCTTGTAGTGCTTGTAGTTTCTTGTTATGCTGGTGATGGATTTTCTTGATTCCCCTTTACCTGAAAAATGTCTTTATTTTGCCTTTATTCCTGAAAGATATTTTTGCTGGATATAGAATTCAGGTTGATAGTTTTTCCTTTCAGTCCTTTAAAGAAGTTGTCCTGCTGTCCTCTGGCTATCATGAAAGAAGATGATAAGATGTTTTAGGAGTGCTGACAGTGTTCCGCTGTCTTCTGGATGCCTTGAAAGAAGATGATAAGAAATAAGAGGGAATTCTCTGGTGGTCCAGTGGTTGGGACTCTGTGTTCTCAGTGCCGAGGGCCTGGGTTCAATCCCTGGTCTGGGAGCTAGGATCCCACAAACAGGGCGGTGCAGCCAAAACAAAAAAAGATAAGAAATCTGCTGCCATTTGAATATATTCCCTTCTATGTAGTGCACCATTTTCCTTTGGCTGCTTTAGATTTTGTCTGTATCTTTGGTTTCTAGCAGTTTGGTTATGATGAATCTATATGTAGTTTTCTTTGAATTTTTCCTTTTTGGGGTCATTGAGCTTCTTGAATCTATATATTTATATCTTTTACACCAAATCTGGGATGTTTTGGTCAATATTTACTCTACTCTTTTGGATTCATTCTCTCCTTATCTTTTGGGACTCCCAAGTTCCTATGTTTGGTCTTTTGATGTTGTCCCTTAAGACCATAAGGTTCTGTTCATCTCTTTGTTCAATCTTTCTTCTGTTTTTCAGATTGTATAATATGTATTGATAAATTTAAGCTCATTGACTTTTTACTCTTTATCTCTATTTTGCTTATCCACTGAATTTTTAGTTTCAGATATTGTATTTTTCAGTTTTAAAATTTCCATTTTTAAAGTAAATTTTTATTTCTCTGTTGAGATTTCCTATCATTTCATTCATTCACATGTCTTTTCCTTTACCTCAAAGAGCATAGTATTCATGGCTGGTTTAAAGTCCTTGTCTGATGTTTCTAACTTCTGAGTCATTTTGAAATTGGCATATGTTAATCTTTTTCACTTCAGAATGGGTCACATTTTCTGGGTTTCTTGTATTTGAAATAATTTTGGATTGTGTCTTGGATGTAGTTAATAGCGTCTTTTGTAATTCTGAATTCTTTTAAATTCCGCTGAAGAACGTTGATGTTTTTGATTTCATTGGCCTTTAGTCTCAGACCTCATTAGGTTCAGACTGTAAGTCTTGTATTCTGTAGGTTCAAGTCTCAGTTCACTTGTTTAAGCCTATATAACGCTGCGTTGAGTCTGTCCTACACACTTACACAGTTGGAGGGTCAGTCTGAGACTTGTACAATGTTTATAAGAATTAGGGGAGTCCCTTCTTCAGCTCTCTCTTCTAGGTTGTCACTGGCAGCCAGCTGTGGTTGCCCAGGCTCCTTTCCCTTTCTTCTGGCCAGGCAGCCTGTGGGATTTCTCTTGAAGTTTTAGCTGCCTGTACTGCACCACTCCTGTGACTGCAGCCTGCCTGTCAGGCGAAACTGCCCCTGTTCCAACCCCCACCCCTCCAAAAAAACCCCACAAAAAACAAACTCATGAAACTCACTTCAGTGCCAGTCACGTCCCTCTACTTCTACTCCTCCTAATAGCCTCTTTTGTTTACTCTTCAGAATCTCCAGGTAGTGTTTTTCCCTAGAATTTATAGTTGTTAACCTAATTTGTTTCTTATTTATTTATTTTATTTTTATTAGTAAAATTAAAAAAAATTGAAGTATAGTTGATTTACAATATTAGTTGTAGGTGTATAGCATAGTGATTCAATATTTTATAGATTATACTCCATTTAAAGCTATTACAAAATAGTGGCTATATTTCCCTCTGTTGTATAATATGTCCTTGTTGCTTATTTATTTTATACATAGCAGTCTGTGTCTCTTAATCCCATACCTCTATCTTGCCCTGCCCCCCTTCCTTCTCCCCATGGTAACCACTAGTTTGTTCTCTATGTTTGTGAGTCTGTTTCTGTTTTGTTATATACATTTGTTTGTGTTACTTTTTGGATTCCACATGTAAACGACATCATACAGTATTTGTCTTTCTCTGACTCATTTCACTAAGCATACCCTGTAGGTCCATCCACGTTGTTGCAAATGGCAGCATTTCATTCATTCATTCATTCTTTATTTATGACTGAGTGGTATTCCACTGTATGTATACACCACATTTTCTTTATCCATTCATCTGCTGAGGGACACATAGGTTGCTTCCATGTCTTGGCTATTGCAAATAATGCTGCTATGAACATTAAGGTGCATGTATCTTTTCAAATTAGTGTTTTCATTTTTTTCAGAATATATACCCAGGAATGGAATTCCTGGATCGTATGATAATGCTATTTTTAGTTTTTTGAGAAACCTCCATACTGTTTTCCACAGTGGCTGCACCAGTTTACATTCCCAGCAGTGTACGAGGGTTCCCTTTTTTCCACATCCTTGCCAACATTTGTTCTTTGTGTTCTTTTTGATGATTGCCATTCTGACAGGGGTGAGGTGGTATCTCATTGTGGTTTTGATTTACATTTCCCTGCTGATTAGCGACGTTGAGCATCTTTCCATGTACCTGTTGGCCATCTGCATGTCCTCTTTGTAAAAATGTCTGTTCAGGTCTTATGCCCATTTTTAAATCGGGTTGTTTGCTTTTTTGATGTTCAGTTGTATGAATTGTTTGTATATTTTGGATATTAATCTCTTATCGATCATATCATTTGCAAATATTTTCTCCCATTCAGTAGGTTGTCTTTTTGTTTTGTTGATGATTTCCTTTGTTGTGAAACAGCTTTTAAGTTTAATTAAGTCCCATTTGTTTCTTTTTGCTTTTATTTCCTTTGCCTTAGGGAACAGACCCAAAAAAATATTGCTACAATTTTTGTCAAAGAGTGTTCTGCCTATGTTTTCTTCTAGGAGTTTTCTGGTATCTGGTCTTACATTCAGGTCTTTAGTCCATTTTGGGTTTAGTTTTGTATATGCTGTTAGAAGCTATTCTAATTTTATTCTTTTACATGTAGCTGTCCAGTTTTCCCAGCACTACTTATTGAAGAGACTGTTTTCTCCATTGTATATATTCTTGCCTCCTTTGTTATAGATTAATTGGCCGTAAGTATGTGGGTTTATTTCTGGGGTCACTTTTTGGTTCCATTGATCATGTGTCTGTTTTTGTGCCAGTACCATCCTGTTTTGATTACTGTAGCTTTGTAATATAGTCTAAAGTCAGGGAGTGTGATTCCTCCAGCTCTGTTCTTCTTTCTCAAGATTGTTTTGGCCAATTTGGGGACTTTCTTGTTTCCATACAAATTTTAAAATTATTTGTTCTAGTTCTGTGTAAAATGCCATTGGTAATTTGATAGGGATTGCATTGAATCTGTCGATTGCCTGGGTACTATGGTCATTTTAACAATATTAATTCTTCCAATCCAAGAACACGGTATATCCTTCCATTTGTTTGTGTCATCTTTGATTTCTTTCATCAGCGTCTTATAGTTTTCAGAGTACAGATTTTTTGCCTCGTTTGGTATGTTTATTCCTAGGTATTTTATTCTTTTTGATGCAATTTTGAACGGGATTTTTTTTTCCTGCTTTCTCTTTCTGATAGTTCATTATTAGTGTATAGAAAAGCAACAGATTTCTGTATATTAAGCTTGTATCCTGCAACTTGACTGAATTCATTTATTAGTTCCAATAGCTTTTTGGTGGAGACTTTTGGATTTTCTATGGCGTATCATGTCATCTGAAAATAGTGACAGTTTTACTTCTTTGCTTCTAATTTGAATGCCTTTTATTTCTGTTGATTGCTCTGGCTAGGACTTCCAATACTATGTTGAATCGAAGTGGTGAGAGTGGGCATCCTTGTCTTGTTCCTAAATTTTGTGGGAAGGCTTTCAGCTTTTCACCATTGCATATTATGTTGGCTGTGTGTTTGTTGTAAATGGCTTTTATTATATTGAGATTTGCTCCCTCTATACTCACTTTGGTGAGAGTTTCTATCATTGATGGATATTGAATTTTGTCAAATGCTCTTTCTTTGTCTATTGAGATGATCATGTGATTTTTTCCCCTTCCTTTTGTTAATGTGGTATATCACATTGATTGATTTGTGAATGTTGAACCATCCTTGCTTGCATGCCTGGAATAAATCTCACTTGATCAGGGAGTATGATCCTTTTTATATATTGTTGGATTTAGTTTGCTAATATTTTGATGAGGATTTTTACATCTATATTCATCAAAGATACTGGCCTGCAGTGTTCTTTTTTTGTATTGTATTTTGTCTGGTTTTGGTATCAGGGTAATGGTGGCCTTGTAGAATGAATTTGGGAGTGTTCTGTCCTCTTCAGATTTTTGGAATAGTTTGACATGGATAGGTATTTCCTCTTCTTTACATGTTTGGTAGTATTCCCCCGTGAAGCCATCCGGTCCTGGACTTTTGTTTATTGGGAGTTTTTTTTTTTTTTTAATTACAAATTCAATTTCACTACTAGTGATCAGTCTGTTCAGATTGTTTCTTCCTGATTCAGTCTCGGCAGGTTGTATGTTCATAGAAATTTGTCCATTTTTTCTTGTTTGTCCAGTTTGTTGGCACATAATTGTAGAATTCTCTTATGATTTTTTGTATCTCTATGGTATTGGTTGTTATTTCTCCTCTTTTGCTTCTTATTTTATTTGGGTTCTCTCTTCTTGATTAGCCTGGCTAAAGGTTTATCAATTTTGCTTATGTTTTCAGAAAACCAGCTCTTGGTTTTATTGATCTTTTGTGTTGTTATTTTGGTCTCTATTTTATTTATTTCCTCTCTGATCTTTATTGTTTCCTTCCTTCTGCTGACTTTGGTTTTGTTCTTCTTTTTCTAATTCCTTTAGATGGTAGGTTAGGTTGTTTGCTTGAGATTATTCTTGTTTCTTGAGGAAGCCCTGTATTGCCATAAACTTCCCTCTTAGAACTGCTTTTGCTGCATCCTATAGATTTTGGAAAGTTGTGTTTCCATTTTTATTTTTCTCAAGGTATTTTTTGATTTCCTCTTTGATTTCTTCATTGAGCTGTTTTTTTTTTTTTAGTAGCATGTTGTTTAGTCTTCATGTGTTTGTGCTTTTTCCATTTTCCTCTCTATAATTGATTTCTAGTTTCATACTGTTGTGGTCAGAAAAAATGCTTGATATAATTTCCATCCTCTTAAATTTGTTGGGACTTGTTCTGTGGTCTTAGCATATGATCTGTGCTGGAGAATGCTTCATGTTTTCTTGAAAAGAATGTGTATTCTGCTGGTTTTGAAGGGAATGTCCTGTAGATATCTATTATTCCAACTGGTTTATTATGTCGTTTAAGGCTACAGTTGCCTTATTGATTTTCTGTCTGGATGATCTGTCCATTGATGTTGGTGGGGAGTTAAAGTCCTCTACTATTATGGTATTATTGTCAGTTTCTCCCTTTGTGTGTGTTAATACTTGCTTTATATATTTAGGTGCTCCTATATGGGGTGCAGGTATGTTAACAAGTATATATAATATTCTCTTCTTTTATTGATCCCTTTATCATTATATAATGCCTTTCTTTGTCTTTTGTTATAAGACTTTGTTTTAAAGTCTATTTTGTCTGATATGAGTATTGTTCCCCTTGCTTTCTTATCGTTTCCATTTGCATGAAATCCTTTTCTATCACCTCTCTTTCAGTCTATGTGTGTTTTTAGCTCTGATGTGAGTCTCCAGTAAGCAGCATATAGATGGGTCTTGTTTTCTTTTACCCAGTTAGCCACCCTATGTCTTTTGATGGGAGCATTTAGTTTATTGGCATTCAAAGTAATTATTGATTGGTATGTACTTGTTGCAATTTTATTACTTGTTTTCTGATTGTATTTGTAGTTCTTCTCTGTTCCTTTCTTCTTCTTTTTGTTTCTTCTCTTGTGATTTGATTTTCTTTAGTAGTATGCTTGTGTTCCTTTCTTTCTAGTTTTTGTGTATCTATTGTAGGCTTTTTGATGTGGTTACCATGGGGTTCATGTATGTTGACCTGTAACTATACTTGTTTTAAACTGATAGTCATGTAAGTTCAAACACATTCTAAAAGGTCTACCATTTTTACTCCTCCCCCATATTTTGTGTTTTTGACGCCATATTTTATATTTTCATGTTTATCCATTAGCTGTTTGTTATAGTTACAGTTGCTTTTAAAATTTTTTTGTCTTTTAATCTTTGTACTACTTTATTTAAGTGGTTGATCTCAGCCCTTACCATTAATTTGCCTTTCCTAGTGGGATTTTTCCTTTCCTACAGATTCTTAGTTCTTGTTATAGCCTTTTCTTTTTACTTAGAAAAGCCCTTTTAACATTTATTTTAGGGTAGGTTTAGTATTGATGAACTCTTTTAGATTTGCTTTTCTGAGAAGTTCTTTATCTCTCCTTCAATTTTAAATGATAATCTTGCTGGGTAGAGTGTCCTAGGTTGCAGGTTTTTCCCTTTCAGCCACTCCCTTTTGGCCTGCAGAGTTTCTGCAGAAAAATCAGCTGATAACCTTGTGGGGGTTCCCTTGTACATGACTCTTTTTCTCTTGCTGCCTTTAGGATTCTCTCTTCATCTTAACTTTTGCTGTTTTAATTGTGATACATCTCGGTGTGAGTCTGTTTAGGTTCATCTTATTTGGGTCCTTCTGTGCTTCCTGTATCTTCTTTAGGTTTGAGAGTTTTTCAGCTGTAATTTCATCAAGTACATTTTTGACCCTCTTCTCTCTCGTTTCTCCTTCTGGGACTTCTATAATGTGAATGTTGGTGTGCTTGATGTTATCTCAGAGAGCTCTTAAATTGTTTTCATTTTTAAAAGTTGTTTTTCTTTTTGCTGTTCTTATTGAGTGATTTCCGTTATTCTATCTTCCAGATCACTTCTACATTCTTCTGTTTCACTTAGTCTGCTACTCATTCCTTGTAGTGTGTTTTACCTTTCAGTTGTTGTATTCTTCAGTTCTCACTGGTTCTTTTTTATATTTTCTAGCTCCTTGTTAAAAGTCTCACTGTTTGTCTATCCTTTCCCCTAATTCAGCTAGCATCCTTATTACTGATGCTTTGAATTCTTTATCTGGTAAATTGTTTATTTCTGTTTCATTATTTATTTTTTTCAGGGATTTTCTCTTGCTCTTTCAATTGAGACCAGTTCCTCTGTCTTTTCATTTTGCTTAACTTTCTCTGTCTCTATGAATTTAGGTGAACTAGTTACCTATTGCAGTCTTAAGGGGGTGTCCTTATGTGAGAGTGTCCCTGTACAGCATGTGTGTGCCCAGTGCCTTTAGTGGGAGAGCTGGATTTGTTGTGAACAGGAGTCACCATCTTTCTTTGGGGTGTTCTGGCAGCTATCACCTTGGTAGGAGGTGGGGCTGGAGATGGAAAGGCTAGGGCGGAGCCAGCTGTGAGGCAGGACTTCCCCTCTGCTCAGTGACCATTACTGCCTTATTGGGAGGTGGGGTTGAATCTCAAGGTGATGGAGCAGAAGCCCTGAGGTTCTGGTCTGAGCTGGCTCTGTTCCCTTTAAGTGTGTGTTCTCCCCTCTCTCAGCACTGGCACCCTTGCCCCAGAGAGGACCAGTGCTAGAGCAAGAGGAGCCTGTGTGGGCTCTCAGCTCATGATGGGGTGCAGGCCATGGTGAGATGGCTGCTGTCACAGATTGGAACTGCCCCCACGTGCTGCCTGTGTAAGTGCCAGCAACGGCCGCCTCTGCCATGCTGAGACACCACCCTCGGTCCCAGTTGCCTCTGTGTCCCACAGCCAAGCTCTCTTCCCACTTATGGTAGCCCTTGCTCCAGTGTGGAGCTGTGAGGTGAAGTAAGTGTGGCTCTGGTGTTCACTCGGCTCAGGCTAGGGCACGTGCCAGTGCAGTTGTGGGAAACTGGGCAGCCACTGGAGCAGTCCTTGTTCTGCCCTCTCTGCCCTGCTTAGGAAGCAAGCCAGCACTTGCACCCTCCTCATGAGTGGAATCCAGGCTTCCCACAGCTCTCCTGTTACTCCTAGTAGCCCTCCAACCAGCCAAGGGAGCTTGTCTTCCCTGGGTTGGACCCAAAACACTCGCTCCCCAGGGTGGTTCTCTGCCTGTGTATTCTTCCTTTTCCTCTGAATCCCCTCCCAGTGGCGCAAGTCCTGACCTGATTGCTTCTCTTCCCTTCCTACTTGATTCCATGTGGATCTTTCTTACAGCCTTGGTTGTACAGGAGTCTTTCTGCCAGTTTCCAGTTAGTTTTCAGTGAGAATTGTTCCTCATGTAGATGTATTTTTGATGTGTTTGTGGGGGGAGGTGAGTTCCACATCTTCCTACTCCACCATCTTGATTGATCCCCCCCAATTTGGTTTTAAGTCATTTTTCCAGCTTCACCACCAGGCATGGGCTCTTCTGACTTACCATTTTCATCAGGAATTCACATGGTATCATATTGAAAAAATCTTTAGTAAGAGATGAGACCTGGAATGTAGGTGTATTAGGGTTTTAGAGAAACAAAACCACTAGGACATGGATACGGAAAGGTATTTATCATGAGGACTGGCTCATGCAGTCATGGAGGCTGAGAAGGCCCACGATCTGCTCTCTGTAAGCTAGAGACCTAGGAAAGCAGGTGGTGTAATTCAGTGAGTCTGAAGGACTGAGAACCAGGGGGCTGATGATGTACATTCCAGTCAAGGTCTGAAGGTCTGAGAACCAGGAGTGCCGAGGGCAGGAGAAGATCAGTGTCCTGGCTCAAGTAATCAGACTGGAAGGGCCAAATTCTTCCTTTCTCTGCCTTTTTGTTTTACTCAGACCCTCAACATATTGTATGATGCCCACCCGCATTAGTGAGGGTGAACTGCTTTACTGAGTCCACCTATTCAAGTGCTAATTTCATCCAGAAACATTTTCACAGATAGACTGAAATAATGTTTAGCCAAATATCTGGGCACCCTGTCATCCAATGAAGTTGACACATAAAATTAACCATTACAGTGGGTTAGATTACAGAGTTGCATTGAGGAACCCTGAAGGGTTTTGGAAATGCTGTTCATAAATTGTCTTCTGTGTTTTAGGTGAAACATGGATTGAAGAAAAGAGATTAGTCGTTGAGAGACCTGTTAAGAATCTTGTAATCTTTAGGCTACGCTATTGCAACAACCTGAATTCAGACAGTGCTAATCAAGTTGGAAAGGAAGGAATCTGTTTAGGATACATTTTGAAGACAGAATAGACAAAATACAGTAATAGAGTATTATTAATGGAGAGAAAGAAATTAGATGACTACTGTTTGCTGTCTACCGATGATAATGATGTCATTAATCTGGATGCAGTATGCAGGCAGAAAATCTGGTTTGAGGACAATAATAGAGATCTTCAGTGATCTCTTGGTTATTTAGTAACGTATTGTTTAGCCTCCATGTGTTTGTGTTTTTTACGTTTTTTTTCCCGGTAATTGATTTCTAATCTTATAGCATTGTGGTCAGAAAAGATGCTTGATATGATTTCAATTTTCTTAAATTTACTGAGGCTTGATTTGTGACCCAAGATGTGATCTATCCTGGAGAATGTTCCATGCGCACTTGAGAAGAAAGTGTAATCTGCTGTTTTTGGATGGAATGTCCTATAAATATCAATTAAATCTATCTGGTCTATTGTGTCATTTAAAGCTTCTGTTTCCTTATTTGTTTTCATTTTGGATGATCTGTCCATTGGTGTAAGTGAGGTGTTAAAGTCCCCCACTATTATTGTGTTACTGTCCATTTCCTCTTTTATAGCTGTTAGCAGTTGCCTTATGTATTGAGGTGCTCCTATGTTGGGTGCATATATATTTATAATTGTTATATCTTCTTCTTGGATTGATCCCTTGATCATTATGTAGTGTCCTTCCTTGTCCTTGTAACATTCTTTATTTTAAAGTCTATTTTATCTGATATGAGTATTGCTACTCCAGCTTTCTTTTGACTTCCATTTGCATGGAATATCTTTTTCCATCCCCTCACTTTCAGTCTGTATGTGTCCCTAGGTCTGAAGTGGGTCTCTTGTAGACAACATGTAGATGGGTCTTGTTTTTGTATCCATTCAGCAAGCCTGTGTCTTTTGGTTGGAGCATTCAGTCCATTCACGTTTAAGGTAATTATTGATATGTATGTTCCTATGACCATTTTCATAATTGTTTTGGGTTTGTTTTTGTAGGTCCTTTTCTTCTCTTGTGTTTCCCACTTAGAGAAGTTCCTTTAGCATTTGTTGTAGAGCTGGTTTGGTGGTGCTGAATTCTCTTAGCTTTTGCTTGTCTGTAAAGCTTTTGATTTCTCCATCAAATCTGAATGAGATCCTTGCCGGGTAGAGTAATCTTGGTTGTAGGTTCTTCCCTTTCATCACTTTAAGTATATCATGGCACTCCCTTCTGGCTTGTAGAGTTTCTGCTGAGAAATCAGTGTTAACCTTATGGGAGTTCCGTTGTATGTTATTTGCCGTTTTTCCCTTGCTGCTTTCAATAATTTTTCTTTGTCTTTAATTTTTGCCACTTTGATTACTATGTGTCTCGGCATGTTTCTCCTTGGGTTTATCCTGTATGGGACTCGCTGCGCTTCCTGGACTTGGGTGGCTATTTCCTTTCCCATGTTAGGGAAGTTTTCAATTATAATCTCTTCAAATATTTTCTCTGGTCCTTTCTCTCTCTCTTCTCCTTCCGGGACCCCTATAATGCGAATGTTGTTGTGTTTAATGTTGTCCCAGAGGTCTCTTAGGCTGTCTTCATTTCTTTTCATTCTTTTTTCTTTAGTCTGTTCCACAGTAGTGAATTCCACCATTCTGTCTTCCAGGTCACTTATCTGTTCTTCTGCCTCAGTTATTCTGCTATTGATTCCTTCTAGTGTAGTTTTCATTTCAGTTATTGTATTGTTCATCTCTGTTTGTTTGTTCTTTAATTCTTCTAGGTCTTTGTTAAACATTTCTTGCATCTTCTCGATCTTTGCCTCCATTGTTTTTCCGAGGTCCTGGATCATCTTCACTATCATTATTCTGAATTCTTTTTCTGGAAGGTTGCCTATCTCCACTTCATTGAGTTGTTTTTCTGGGGTTTTAGCTTGTTCCTTCATCTGGTACATAGCCCTCTGCCTTTTCATCTTTTCTGTCTTTCTGTGAATGTGGTTTTTGTTCCACAGGCTGCAGGATTGTAGTTCTTCTTGCTTCCGCCTTTTTAAGACTTATAATAACTTTAAATGGAGTATAACTTTTTGTGACAGTGGACAAACCACCTATCCCTTCTGTGCTTCAGTTTCCTTATCTTTTCTCTGAATTCCTCTGTTTCTGAGCGTCTGAAGACCTCATGAGTCAGAGACTGTGGTTCCCATGAACCCTCCATTTGGTTCTTTTAAAATAATTTCTATCTCTTACTGATATTTTTTATTTGATGAATCATTGTTATCATAGTTTCCTTTAAAGATGGTTTCTTTTAGTTCTTTGAACATATTTATAATAGCTGCTTTGAAGTCTTTGTTGCCTGAATCTAAAATCTAGGCTCACTTAGAGATAATTTTTATTGAAACTATCCCTTGCCCCATTTTATGGGTCAAATTTTTCTGGTTTTTTTTTTTTTTTTTTTTGCGTATATTATAATTTTTGTTGAAATCTGGATATTGTTGATAATATATTCTGCATTCTGATTTCTTTTCCTCCAGAGTTGGAGGTGGTTGCTCTGTTTGTTAAGCGGCTTGCATGGGCTAATTCTGTGGAGTCTGTTTCTCTCATAGTGTGTAGCTAGCTGCTCATGTCTCTGCTCAGTTCTTTTTTTCTTGTATTTATTTTTAAGCATGACTTTCTGATAGTTGCTCTTGAGTCAGCATATCTTAGTGGTCAGCTTATGATTAGTCAGAAGTTGTGTTTAAACTCCTTGAAACGATGAGGCCTCCACCCTTTGTCAGTGGTCCTGGTGAGACTTGGGAAATGCATTCAAAATTGAGGCAGTTTACAAGTCTGCCCTGGCTTTTGCTTTCTGTATTTGCAAGGCTCACATTCATCCAGGGATGAATAGCTCTCTAGGACCCACTCATTTCTCTCCTGCATGTTTACAGTCTTGAGCATACACACAGCAGGAAAATGTAGATTCTTACAAGATGCACTTTGGTTGTCTCATTCCCTGATTCTCCCTGTTATATTTCTGGTTGGTCTACTGATCTGTTGCTTGCCCTAACTGGTATTACAAACCAGACTAGCTGTGATATTGGCCTAGACTAGGGTAAGGCAAGTGAGATGCCTAGGGCACAAACATTTAAGGAGGCACTTACTCTTGGAGTCCTACAAGCATGGGGTTGGCACTTGTGTCACTTAGCTTTCATAAATTTTGTGTCCTAGGTGCCTTGCTTGCCTCACCCTAGTCCTGGCCCTGCTACTCATATTTCTCGCTAGTATATATTTGTCGTAACCTGGTTTCTGTCCTAGATAGTCTTCATTTATTCAAATTTTTGAGCACCTGCTCTGTACTGTACATTGGGTCTCAAGACACCACTTCTTTTACCCAGATGCTTTCTTTGTTTACACTTTCTCAAGTCTAGTGCTTTTCCTACATTCCTCCTCATTCCTACTCTTTTGTACCATGTGGCACTATTAACCAGTACTGTCTGTTCATCGTAATCTTAGCCCAACTCTTCAGAATGTACAGCTATTTCCATGGCAAGACACCCTCTCTAGGAGCCAGTGGGCAGTTGGGCAGTGTATCATTGGCCCTCGCTCTGAAAGCTGGTGAGGATTAGCTGGTGACTTGTGCTTTTAGTGTGTCAGGGTAGGAGTGTCCAGGATTTCTCCAGGGTTAATGGGCCTTCCCAACTGCATCACTTGGAAGGGAAGGTTGCTTGCTTGTTTGTCTTCTGCTTAGCATCTTGTATTCTTGGAATCTTTCCGTCTGCTTCCAGTGCTTTGATACCCAAAGGCAGACTTTGACTCTCTGCTCGGCTGGTCTGGCTTATTCTTGCCGACTTTGTTTCCTGGTTTTCCGTTCTTTGCTGATTTGTTTTTAGCATGGTTTCCCTGAATGACCCTGCTTTGCTTGGTGTTCTCACTGCTTGCTCATGAAAACAAACTCATCCAGTCATTTAAGGAGTGATTATTGAGCACCTATTCTATCCTAGGTACTGTGGGAGCCAGTGGGATTATAGTGATGATCTCAACCAAACATTCCTTATCTTCCTGAGCTAGACAGAAAAGTTAGGTGTAAATCACACCAACCGAGATATTTGCTGTGAAAAAAAGTTACAAATGCAGCTGACCTAGGACATTTGAGTTGAGATCTCTGTACCTCCATCTCACTTGACTGGCAGTAACTCCCCTTAATTTTGAACTCTTGCCTGCATCAAGACTTGATATGAAGTACCCCATTTTCAATTCTGGCTCTTATTTTTGGATTGTCTTTCTCCTGCTTGCAGCTTGCTCCAACCCCTTGCCCCACCCAAGGCTGCCATTATTTGTTTTCTTAGTAGTTGGTGCAAACCCTGATCATGAACCTGTTTTCCTTTGGAAGTCATTGTCTCCCTTGTTTTCTTAGCATCAGGCTCTGTTGGTGTTTTCCCCTATATCTTTATTAGCTTCTTTATTATGTTTTCTACTTCTTCCTCCTCTTTGCAAAAAAAGTTGCCCTAACCCAGATTTTGTCCTAGGCCCTCTTCTGCATCACCTTACCCCTTTTTGGCAATCTCTTCCATTCTAGAAAACTTTGGGTTACCGTCTTTATGCAAATGGCTGGCTAATTCATCTCTCTAAGTTATGCTCCAGTTTTCAAGTTCTTGATGTAGAAGTATGTATTTCCACGTGTAGAGGCATATATATAGAGGTATGTATTGCCATGTAGAGGTATATAATACCCCAAGTAGAATTCACCATCTTCTCTAACTTAGTGATGTTATCATCTCCCAGTCTCCTTACTTGAAATCTCACACAATTGCCACCTCCTTGCTCTCCTTCAGATATGCCTGGTTGCCAAGTGGTGCCAGTTTTCCTATGTAATACCATGTTAATGGTCTGTTCATTTCAGTGTCTGCAGCTGCAACTCTAGTTCAGGCCTTCCCTTCCCTTCATACAGTCTGTTCTGGTTCTTTCCTGAGGTGCAGCTGCTGTCAGTCTTTCTCAACTCCAGATGACTCTGAATATGCTCTGCCAGGTTAATTTTCCTGAAACACAACTTTGGTCTGTTGTTCTTCTCTTCCGCTCTTTCGTGTTTCAGAAATTCCCTACTGCCTTTGAGAAACAGGGCTGGTTTTCTAGACCTTCCAACTTGTTTTATTTTCCTTGCCACTGCCTCCCTTCATATAGGCTGGACTCCATCCAAATGGAATTAACGTGGCAAGAACCTGCCTGTGTTTTTCTGTTTGTGTGTCTATATATTTTTTTCCTTTTGCCAGCAGTATGCTTTTCTCACATTCTCAGTTCTTAACATCTTTCCTGAAGCTCTCTTGGATTTCCTGATCTGGAGATACTCTCTTCCATCATATGTACATTACCCATACTTAAAAAAAAAGTGCTTATCACTCCCCAACTTATATTAGTTGTTATTTTAATATGAGTTCTATAAGTCTAATTAACTTTTGTATCCCTCACTATGCCTAGTGTATAGTATCTTGCAGAAATAGTTGTTGAATTAAGGAGTGGATGAATGCATTTCTGAATGAAACCAGCAGATGGTCTGGACTCCTCTGTGTGCCTTTTCCACTACCTTGTTGTTTATCTAAGACCATCTGTTTCTCTCTCTTCTTGAAACTTCTTGACTTTATCTCTGAATCTCTTCACGTATCACTGAGTGGCTTGTTACTCTGTCTCTGTTGCTTCTCCTCTCCTGAGTTAGTATTAATTTCAATTTAAAGAAAAATTACATCATTTTGGTGAAGGATGTGTGTGGGAAGTTTAGAGGAAAGGGTTTTAGTGTTCAGAATGACATCTTGATCCATTTTATGGGAAAGCAGGCTGCCCATCCGGATTTTGAGAATTTGCAAGTATAGGCTTGAATCCTGGGCCTGTGGCCAGCAGAGAGTAGAAAGTAGATGTAGTGATGACATGTTCAGTGTCCAGGTCGAAGGCCAGGGGGCCAGCTGCAGGGCCCCACATTCCAGTCCGCTGAGCCAGGCAGCTGCCTTGTATTCCTTAGGAGCAGCTGCCGGAGCTTCTGGTCAGATGACTGGTTTGAAGGGATGGCAGGTAAGAGTAGGGAAGTAGATGTCTAACTACAGTATTCCCATTTTTTGAAAGCTAGTGAATCATCTGCAGTTCCATGCATAGTTTTGGACATCTGGTTGTGGCAGTGAATTAGGTTATGTTTATATTGATGAATTCTAAGGAATTGATTTATTTGATTTTGTAGAAGAACGTCATTTGTCTAAGGTTAAACTTAGTAAATGCCACATCTCTTGAGCCCTAGTTTAGTACCTATTTCATTATAGCCTTTAGATTCTAGATCTTTATACCATTTTTCAAAACCATATTCCCTCCTGCTCTTGTACATTCCACTAGCTGAATAGAACCTCAGAACTCCTTAATTTCTACCTCATTGCCCTATTTGTGGAGATTTTTAGTTGAAGGGGCCCAAACAAGCAGGCTGGTGATACCCATGAGGTTGAAGACCTTGAAAAGCAACTCAGGACAGATGGTGTGCATGACTGTCTGCCTAGGAGAAAGTGACGCCAGTACCCAGGAGGGACACCACATTGCCTTTGCCGTCGAAGTCCTAAATTTCCGAGAGCACAGAGGAGGCTTCAGGTTAACAGTTCTTCAGTCACCCATCTCTCTTTGGTTTCAGCTAGTGACAACTGAGCTGATCAAGGCCAGAAGAACTCTGAGCTGAGCAGTGGAGGCCCTCCTGGATCTAGAGAGAAGAGGTGACCTTGGAACCAGTAATGAGCCATCCTGACTACCGGCTGAACCTCCGGCCCCTGGGGACCCCCAGAGGTAGCAAAAGGAAAATGGAATCTGCTCTAGCAACTGGAGACCTGAACTAAAGTGGAATGGAGGTGCAGGGCGGGTCTTAGGACTGAGGGAGACTGTAATTCTTCCGGTGACCTGTTAAATATTCTCCTGTGTTATTTACTCTAGAATTGTGTGGTTTCTTGCTGTCTTAATTTATTGTTATATTGAGTACAGCTGTTTAATCTCCTCTAGAAAAGTGATGATCTTTTAGTAATTCCTATTTTTAAAAGTTTGTGTCTATAACCAGCAAAGCATACTGAACCCATTATTTGGGTTCTGTTCCATGTATATTGTGGTGCTGATTTAAAATTCAGGTCTCAAATCTGTGTACATCTTATTCATGTTTCCTTACCAATTTTTCCTCTTTATGACTATTTGAAATCATTATCAGGGAATTTTATTACGTTTTGGTCTTTCTAAATAAGAAAAAAAGGGTGAAATATCTCCAGTTTTGGAGATAGAGAGACGTTTGAGTAGAGTTGATTGATGCCTCATGTTTCTAGGCGCGTCCTCTTTGGCTGGCCCATGTGGTGTTGGTGCTTCACCAGGCGACAAAAAGTCAAAGAGCAAGACCGTACGAGGGAAGAAAAAAAGCATATTTGAAACCTACTTGTCCAAGGAGGATGTTTCAGAAGGCTTGAAGAGAGGAACACTTATTCAGGTGCTTAAAATATACTAGAAGGCTATTCCTTGAATATGTGGAATCAGAAGTAATCGATTACTCATTGAAACTGTTTATTTTTCTCTGCTGTGTGCTTTGAGAGAAATGATGACATAACAGGCCCAGGGCTTCCCACTTCTTAGACCTACAGTATAACTAGAGGTGATAAGTGCCACCAGACCATGACAAAGTGCTCTGAGATTTGAGAGAAGGGAGCCGTTACTTCCAGTTAGGGTTGTCTAGGAGTGCTTTATTAGAAGGGATATATTAGAGCCAGGCCATGGATTGGTGCAGTTTGAATAAGTGGAGAGAAAGAGCTTTACAAGGGGACCAGTGTGAACTGCTAAGAGAGAAGTGGGATATAGCGTGTGGCTATAAGAAACATTGATAGGTCAGTTTGCCTGGAGCACATGGATGCTGACTGACAGAGAATAAGCTTGAAAAGGAAACAGTAAACAGCAGCAGACAATATTTGTTGAGTGCTTTATAGTTTACAAAATATTTTTACAAGCTAATTCAGCAGTTTGGCTCAGCAAACGTTCAACTATCCACTGTGAGCCAGGAACAGTTTATATAGTTAGGAGCACACAGCGTGGTTGCTCCCGAGATGAAGGTGGATGAGACTGACTTTCTGTACTTTGAGCCTGCAGCCCAGTAGTGGAGCAGGCAGTCATGTGAACAGATGATTTGAGGATAAAGGGTAAGTGCTCAGATAAAAGTGTGACCACTTACTGGAGAATGTTGGGGGAAACCGGGAAACTGTAGGAGGTGACACCTGCGGTGAATATTGAAAGATGGCTCATTTGGGTCTATTAAGTGAGTGTTATGTGTGTGGGAAGGGAGGTATGGAAAGGTAGTGACACTAATGAAGACACTAACTGTGAAACAATACGGAGTGAGGCAGCTTAGGTCCCTTTAGGCGTGAAATCTGAGGCGGGTAGTAGGCAATGAGATCAAGAGGGAGGCGAGGCCACATATTCTTTGAATTAGTCTGTTTTATAATTCTTAGTTTAGTATAGAAACATTGCCATGTGTTACCTGGCTTGCTTGAAGATGTTGACTGTGTTGCATTTTCTCTCAGTCCAAGTGTCCAGCTTCTATATTTGTGGTTGGGGCTGGAGATCCAGCTAATTAACAGATACTGTCATCTTCTCTTCCTTTTTATCCTTTTTATCACCTTTTGTATTTACCTGTGGTCAAGTGAACATGTGCTTAATATGGACTCTTGAATGAAAATTTGTTTTTAACAAATTAATTAGTTGCTGGCTCTGATTTCAGAGGTACAGTTGGTTTTTTTTTTTTTAAAGCTTCCCTTGATTTCTTTGATAAGGTCTCTCAGGAAAGTTAAAGCTTCAGTTGGACATTTGTTCATTCATTAATCCATTCATTTGCTGTTTATCGTTCAGCGCACATACTGAACTCCATTTTATCTGCAAGTTTCTTGGCCCTCATCTTGTTCTGTGTATGAGGACCTGTTGTGCTTTTCCCATTCTCACCTCCTGCCGTTCTCTTCCAGGTACACTCTGCTCAGTTCACCCTGATCTTCGAAACTTTGCTAGTAAAAACTCTGCTCTTTGATTCCTCTGTGACTTTGTACACACTGTTCCTGGTGTTAGGAATGCTTTCTCCCACTATCTTCATGTAATTGTGCGTGACCTTACCTAAATGTTACCCCCTTTATGAAGCCTCACTTTAATTCTCCAAGCAGAATTGGCCATTACCACTTTCCTGAAGCCGACTTTTTTGTTTACCCTTTATTCTAAACTTATTATCATTTCTTGGAATTTATATTTTCTCAGATAGACTGTTCACTTCCTTGTGGGCATGGTCATGTTTTATTCCCACAAATTAGCCCAATGACTGGCATTTGATTGATGCTTAATAAATTTATATTGAATAAATCTTTATTTACTGACTGAATAAAGGATCAAGGTACTGTCTTTGAAGAAGAGAGAGAGGATCCTCTGTTGTTATGACTTGGAAGAAAAATTGTTTATAAAATTTACAGAGATAGGCTCAGGGAACTATTCTGCAATGGTATTATTTTTGCTCCCTCGTATTAATTTTTGCTTTTGAAGCAACTCTTTGCTAATGTTAAAACAAAAAGCTGATCAATATAACAACTCTCATTCCCAGGAGTTTGTAAGTGATTCCTCCTGGCCTGTGACATCATGAGACTCTGCAGCCAGAGCCTACCCCCACAGATGAGAACAGTTGTTCTTTGCAGATGGGAAAAGGAATGGGTTCCAGATATGAGGTCACCGTGTGAAATATACAACACTGTAAATAAGATTTTCATAGGCAGAGAAACAGAGTCCATCTGTGCTGGCCTTAATGGGTAAGGTAAAAAGCTAGTCAAGAAAAGAAATTTGAATGCTGTTGGAGAAAATTAAACTTATTAAATATATATATTAGGTGTAAGCATTTGTTAGCTTTTGTATACAAACTAAGTGTATTGTGACATCCTTTTTCTTTCCCCATCCAAAGAAACATTTATTGAAAGATAAGAGATGTTTTTATTTTTTAATTTTTATTTACTTATTTTTTTAACAGATCTTTATTGGAGTATAATTGCTTCACAATACTGTGTTAGTTTCTATTGCACAACAAAGCAGATCAGCCATATGCACACACGTGTCCCCATATCCCTTCCCTCTTGAGCCTCCCTCCCATCCTCACTATCCCACCCCTCTAGGTCATCGCAGAGCACCGAGCCAATCTCCCTGTGCTATGCTGCTGCTTCCCACCAGCCAACTATTTTACATTCGGTAGTGTATATATGTCAATGCTACTCTCACTTCGCCCCAGCTTCCCTATCCCACCCCATGTCCTCAAGTCCATTCTCTATGTCTACCTCTCTATTCCTGCCCTGCAACTAGGTTCATCAGTACCATTTTTTTTTTTTAGATTCCATTATATATGCGTTAGCATACGGTATTTGTTTTTCTCTTTCTGACTTGCTTCACTCTGTATGACAGTCTCTAGGTCCATCCACCTCACTACAAATAACTCAGTTTCGTTTCTTTTTATGGCTGAGTAATATTCCATTGTATATATGTGCCACATCTTCTTTATCCATTCATCTGTCAGTGGACATTTAGGTTGGTTCCGTGTCCTGGCTATTGTAAATAGTGCTGCAATGAACATTGTGGAACATGACTCTTTGAATTATGGTTTTCTCAGGGTAAATGCCCAGTAGTGGGATTGCTGGGTCATATGGTAGTTCTATTTTTAGTTTTTTAGGGAACTTCCATACTGTTTTCCATAGTGGTTGTGTCAATTTACATTCCCACCAACAGTGCAGGAGGGTTCCCTTTTCACCACACCCTCTCCAGCATTTATTGTTTCTAGATTTTTTGATAATGGCCATTCTGACTGGTGTGACCTCATTGTAGTTTTGATTTGCATTTCTCTAATATTTAGTGATGTTGAGCATCTTTTCATGTGCCTCTTGGCCATCTGTATGTCTTCCTTGGTGAAATGTCTGTTTAGGTCTTCTGCCCATTTTTTGATTGGATTGTTTGTTTTTTGGATATTGAGCTGCATGAGCTGTTTGTATATTTTGGAGATTAATCCTTTGTCTGTTGTTTCATTTGCAAATATTTTCTCCCATTCTGAGGATTGTCTTTTTGTCTTGTTTATGGTTTCCTTTGCTGTGCAAAAGCTTTTAAGTTTAATTAAGTCCCATTTGTTTATTTTTGTTTTTATTTCCGTTACTCTAGGAGGTGGATCAAAAAAGATCTTGCTGTGGTTTATGTCAAAGAGTGTTTTTCCTATGTTTTCCTCTAAGAGTTTTATAGTGTCTGGTCTTACATTTAAGTCTTTAATCCATTTGGAGTTTATGTTTGTGTATGGTGTTAGGTAGTGTTCTAATTTCATTCTTTTACATGTAGCTGTCCAGTTTTTCCAGCACCACTTATTGAGGAGGCTGTCTTTCCTCCATTATATGTTCTTGCCTCCTTTGTCATAAATTAGGTGCCCATATGTGCGTGGGTTTATTTCTGGGCATTCTGTCCTGTACCATTGATCTATATTTCTGTTTTTGTGCCAGTACCATATTGTCTTGATTACTGTAGCTTTGTGGCATAGTTTGAAGTCGGGGAGCCTGATTCCTCCAGCTCTGTTTTTCTTTCTCAGGTTTGCTTTGGCTATTTGGGGTCTTTTGTGTTTCCATACGAATTGTAAAATTTTTTGTTCTAATTCTGTGAAGAATGCCATTGGTAGTTTGATAAGGATTGCATTGAATCTGTAGATTGCTTTGGGCAGTATAGTCATTTTCACAAAATTGATTCTTCCAATCCCAAGAGCATGGTATATTTCTCCATCTGCTTATGTCATCTTTGATTTCTTTCATCATTGTTTTATAGTCTTCTGAGTACAAGTCTTTCGCCTCTTTAGGCAGGTTTATTCCTATGTATTTTATTCTTTTTGTTGCAGTGGTAAATGGGAGTGTTTCCTTAATTTCTCTTTCTGATTTTTTGTTGTTGGTGTACAGGAATGCCAGAGATTTCATTTTGTATCCTTACCAAATTCATTGATTAGTTCTAGTAGTTTCCTGGTGGCATCTTTAGGATTTTCTATGTATAGTATCATGTCATCTACAAACAGTGACAGTTTTACTTCTTCTTTTCCAATTTGTATTCTTTTTATTTCTTTTTCTTCTCTGATTGCTGTGGCTAGGACTTCCAAAACTATGTTGAATAATAGTGGTGAGAGTGGGCAACCTTGTCTTGTTCCTGATCTTAGTGGAAATGGTTTCAGTTTTTCACCATTGAGGACAATGTTGGCTGTGGGTTTGTCATATATGGCTTTTATTATGTTGAGGTAGGTTCCCTGTATGCCCATTTTCCGGAGAGTTTTTATCATAAATGGGTGTTGAATTTTGTCAAAAGTTTTTTCTGCATCTGTTGAGATGATCATATGGTTTTTATTCCTTAATTTGTTAATGTGGTTTATCACATTGATTGATTTGCATATATTGAAGAATCCTTGCATCCCTGGGATAAATCCCACTTGATCATGGTGTATGATCCTTTTAATGTGTTGTTGGATTCTGTTTGCTAGTATTTTGTTCAGGATTTTTGCATCTATGTTCATCAGTGATATTGGTCTATAATTTTCTTTTTTTGTGTTATCTTTTTCCAGCTTTGGTATCAGAGTGATGGTGGCCTCACAGAATGAATTTGGGAGTGTTTCTCCCTCTGCAGTTTTTTGGAAGTGTTTGAGAAGGATGGGTGTTAGCTTCTCTCTAAATGTATGATAGAATTCACCTGTGAAGCCATCTGGTCCTGGACTTTTGTTTGTTGGAAGATTTTAAATTACGGTTTCAATTTCATTACTCGTGATAGGTCTGTTTATACTTTCTAATTCTTCCTGGTTCAGTCTTGGAAAATTGTACCTTTCCAAGAATTTGTTCATTTCTTCGTGGTTGTCCGTTCTATTGGCATATAGTTGTTTGTAGTAGTCTCTTATAATCCTTTGTATTTCTGCAGTGTCAATTGTGATTTTTCCTTTTTCATTTCTAATTTTATTGATTTGCGTCCTCTCCTTTTTTTTCTTGAGGAGCCTAGCTAAGGGTTTGTCAATTTTGTTTATCTTTTCAAAGAACCAGCTTTTAGTTTTATTGATCTTTGCTATTGTTTTCTTCGTTTCTATTTCATTTATTTCTGCTCTGATCGTTACGATTTCTTTCCTTCTACTGATTTTGGGTTTTCTTTTGTTATTCTTTCTCTAGTTGTTTTAAGTGTAGGGTTAGATTGTTTATTTGAGATTTTTCTGGTTTCTTGTGGTGAGATTGAATTGCTATAAACTTCCCTCTTAGAACTGCTGTTGCTGCGTCCCATAGGTTTTGGGTTGTCATGTTTTCGTTGTCATTTTTCTCTATGTATTTTTAAATTTCTTCTTTGATTTCTTCAGTGATCTCTTGGTTATTTAGTAGCGCACTGTTTAGCCTCCAGGTATTTGTGTTTTTTACAGTTTTTTTCCTGTAACTGATTTCCAATCTCATAGCGTTGTGGTCAGAAAAGATGCTTGATACGTTTTCAATTTTCTTAAATTTTCCAAGGCTTGATTTGTGACCCAAGATGTGATCTATCCTGGAGAATGTTCCATGTGCACTTGAGAAGAAAGTGTATTCTGCCACTTTTGGGTGGAATGTTCTATAAATATCAGTTAAATCTATCTGGTCTGTTGTGTCATTTAAAGCTTGTGTTTCCTTATTTATTTTCTGTTTAGATGATCTGTCCATTAGTGTAAGTGGGGTATTAAAGTCCCCTACTGTTACTGTGTTACTGTCGGTTTCTCTGTTTATGGTTGTTAGCATTTGCCTTATGTATTGAGGTGCTCATATGTTGGGTGTCTAAACATTTATAATTGTTATATCTTCTTCTTGGGTTGATCCTTTGATCATTATGTCATGTCCCTCCTTATCTCTTGTAACAGTCTTTTTTTTTTTTTTTTAACTTTCGGGTTTATTTATTTATTTATTTATGGCTGTGTGGGGTCTTCGTTTCTGTGCGAGGGCTTTCTGTAGTTGGGGTGAGCGGGGGCCACTCTTCATCGCGGTGCACGGGCCTCTCACCATCACGGCCTCTCTTGTTGCGGAGCACAGGCTCCAGACGCGCAGGCTCAGTAATTGTGGCTCATGGGCCTAGTTGGTCCGCGGCATGTGGGATCTTCCCAGACCAGGGCTTGAACCCGTGTCCCCTGCATTGGCAGGCAGATTCTCAACCACTGTGCCACCAGGGAAGCCCAACAGTCTTTATTTTAAAAATCTGATACAAGTGTTGATACTCCAGCTTTCTTTTGATTTTAATTTGCATGGAATATCTTTTTTCTATCCCTTCACTTTCAGTCTGTATGTGTCCCTAGGTCTGAAGTAGGTCTCTTGTAGACAGCATATAGATGGGTCTTGTTATTGTATCCATTCAGCCAGTCTGTGTCTTTTGGTTGGGACATTTAATCCATTTACATTCAAGGTTATTATCAATATGTATGTTCCTATTACCATTTTCTTAATTGTTTTGGGTTTGTTTTTGTGGGTCTTTTTCTTCTCTTGTGTTTCCCGCCTAGAGAAGTTTCTTTAGCATTTGTTGTAAAGCAACATTAGTAAATCAGGAGTACGATCAGAAGGTTTGAAGATGCCAGCACCAAGGAGGTATAGCAGGAGCCAGTGACATGAACTTCTAAGTATCTGGGGATTTTGATAGAGAATGGGAGAATTTTTAAAGCTGTAGTGGGGAAGCATGGGGGAAACATTCTTCTTTTGGTCCCTGAGCTATATGGGATAAGAGAGAGAAAATCGGCCCCCTTTGAGAGCACTTGAAGGGAATTGGTCACATCAGGTTTCATTGGAGGCAAGGAGGCACGAGAGCATTCAGAAAAGAGATGGAGGATTTGGAGCCACCAGTTCCAGGCTTAGGAAAAGGTTGAGGAGGAAAATGAGGGATGAGGGTTTGGGGCAGATTAGGCGATGGTCATAGAAATATGGAAATGGAAGTTCTGGACTTATGTATGTAGGTGAGTAAGACAAGACATCTGCTAGAAGTCTCTTTCAGTTACAAGGCCATTTCTTGAGATGCTTTGCTGACAGCTTCTTCAGGCTGTGGGGATGACTGTGGTCCGCTGTGGACTCTGCTGGAGATTTTTCTTTCTTAGTGTGATCTGTACTCTCAAGGGATCTGTTTCTGAGGTCCAGTTCTTAAGAGTATGCTCCAGTCAAATTGCAAACATTTTTCTTGAACAAGGCATGTGTCCCTCCTTGTATGCTTTTATATATCAGGAAGTTTGGGATAGACAATCAAGAATAGAATCTTTTTGGTCCTTTTAATAGTTGTTCTTTTCAGTAGAGTCGAGATATTTTATAATAACTATAAATCGAGTATATAACCTTTAAAAATTGCAAATCACTATGTTACATACCTGTAACTTATATAACATTGTACATCTACCATATCTCAATAAAAAAAACACACACAGACAAACAAAATAGAGCAAGATACAGCCCTGAGCAACCTGTTTCTTTCCCCTGAGTCCAGCTGCGGCATCTCTGAGTGCTCTGTAATTAAAGGTATTTTCAAAGCAGGAGGCATTCTCATCTCTATACTTCTTCATGTACTAACCATTCACTGAGCTTGAAGGGATGATAGAAGATTAGCAGTTGAAAAAAAACTTGGGTCAGAAAATGAATTTTAAAAAATCAGTGAGTTTACTTTTATTTATTTGGAGTGTTTATTTCCTCTCACTAGAGTGTAAACTCTGAGGGTAGAGCCTGTCTGTTATTACTCTCCCTCCGTTGTGACCCCATCACTTAGCATAGTGCCTGTCATGCTAATTGTCAGGAAATATTTGTTGAGTGAGTGGATGAATATTGAGGATAAATATAATAAGCCTTTTCCTCCCTCCCGCAACAAGAAACAGCTGCCCTAAAAGTGAAATTGCAGTGACATTCATAAAAAAGGGACTGGCCTCTGGGAGCTTTGCCTGCCTTACTTCCCAGTCCCTCTGTCTCTTACCCTAATACAGCATGGTGGTAGAAGAGTATTTGCCCTCTTAATCACTCTTGCCTATATTTCCTTTCTGATTTATCTTCAAATTTTACTCCTCTGTCAAGGACCAGATCACACACCATCTCTGGAGCCTTGCCTAGTGCCCCCAGCTGAAAGTAAGCTGTCCCCTCACTTGTGGCGTTCTTCATGTTTTACTTTATAAACAAGGACTGAGCTTGGTTCTCACTCTCCCACATTGTCTGTCTCAGGGTCTGGCACATGATCAGAATTCAGTAAATAATTACTAAATTAAGGACTGAATGAGGATTTGTAGTAGTCTGTGTGGGATTTAACAGTAGTATAAACTGTTGCATGGAAATTTGTAATTTAAACATGGTGTACCAGCGAAAGAAAGAATTATTTTCTGCTTTATTTTATGCCCTCACCTATTTTGTTAATTGTGTATCTTTGAGTCTTTCAGTATTTTAGGGGAGAGATGTTATTTAAAACACTTTCTCAAGACACCCTTTGAGTCTGGCTCTTAGGAAAATAACTGCCTCCATCCATGTGTTCCAGTGGCCTTCAGATGCAGCTGTAAGTGGGGAGGGTTACAGCTTCCTGCAAGAGCCTAAAATACTGAACTGCTGTTGAAGACGGCCCCACCTGCACCCCTGTGCGTAAATAGAGGCAGACCCTGACTTGGTGCTGGACTGACGTGAAGTTGAAGGCAGACTGGGTGGCCTGGCTGTTGGAGCCAGGATTCCCACTTAAATTAAGAGCTGGTTCTGGACCATTTTGAATTATTGACTCATTCAGCTCTGCAGAGGGACCAGAGTAAAAAATATGCATCCAGCCCCTCGAGACTAAGTATTCAACTTGGAAGTCAACCTGTATCATTTTGAAAATTGTCACAGAAGCAAGCAATTGTGGAAAGGTCTTATAGAATAAAAAAAGGCCATTGTGTAGTGAGGCATAATCCCCCGTAACCTTGTTCTTAAAGTAAAGGTTTATATTTGAAGACTAGCATATAAGGGCACATAAAATCCCAGTAGTTGCCACTTTCCCACTCCACGCCAAACTCTGTTGCTTCTCACCTCTGCCCGTTCGCTGCAAGGTGCCAGTGTGAGCTTTTAGTGTTTGATGGAACTCTGTGGTACAGACATCAGTATAAATCATATTTCATGCATTTAATGAATAGTTCTCATACATCTAACTTGTTTCCTAGATCGAATTGTTTAATTAATTTTAAACTTTTTATTGACTAGTAACATATGTATGGAAAGATCGTAAGTGTGTAACTAGTTAAATTTTCACAGATTTTATTTTTTATTTTAAAGGGTGTTTTGAGAATTAATCCGAAGAAGTTTCATGAAGCCTTCATTCCTTCCCCGGTAAGTTCAATAACTTTATAATAAACCTAATGTCACATTTAATTTTTTAGATGTGCTGTAAAACTGAAATCATATATTCTAACTAGAAAACAGAGTAGTAAAACAAAATTGAGGATGGGCAAGGATTTGTTTCAAATTTAAATAAACAAAATTTGCCTTTGGTTAACAGCCCCTTCTGCCAATCTTAAAAATCACACTTCCAATGAAAGGGATGGCATTTGTTACTAGGCTGCAGGGAGCAGCTGAACCCACACAGATACCCACCAGTTCTTATAATTGGACACCCTTGGTTTATAGCCTAAAAGGATTTATGGGTTTTTCCACTGATTTAAGTTAATCTCTCCTAAACAAATATGCTATCTACTTTCAATCTACTGCATGAGCTATTCTGCAAATTTGTCCAAAAATAATGTGTATTTTTTTTTTTTTTTTTTTTTTTCTGGTCAGGGTTTCTCACTTCACTTTTATGCAGGTGATAGGACTTGGTACAAGGCTTTTTACCATTGGCTCTTTGTAGTCTTTCTTAGGTTCATGACTCATTTTAATAGGCTCTCTCTCATTAAGGGAAGTTCACTCTGACATATAATTAGCAGCAGGTCTCTGGATAAGGTTTGATTGTGCAAAGCTGGGAGAGCAATATTCTTAAATTCTTGGCCTTTTCCAGGATGCCATAAATAGGATAGCCATAGAATTAGATTTTTCACAGTGGAAGAGATTATAGGAAGAAACTTCGGCTCATAGATGAGGAAATGGAATACATATATTTAAGTTAACATATTTCATTTTGTGAAATGACAAGTTTAATGAGAATACAAGTTCAGTCGTGTACTTCATAGGTATTATTATTGTTGTTGTTTCAATAACCTAAGACCTATTCTGAAGCTCAGTTTTGTCCTTTTTTCCCTTGCCCTTGTCCTGAAGCCAAGGATTCACATTTGTATCTTAAGTTTAGGTCTTACCCACTGGCTTAGATAAAAAATGTCACATGTCACCTTGTTCTCTCTTAGTCATTTTCTCTTCCTGTGACAGAACATGGTATACATTGCTGACCCTGGTGCTTAGATTATAGAATTGAGCGTCAGATTTGAGGTAGTAACTTAGCTGCGGGAGCTATTCCATCACACAGTGGAAGCACAGTTTACGTGGGTGTTAGATTTCAGAGTTTGCTCATAAGGTGAAATTCACATTCAATAATCATAAAAATTACCCGTGAAAATCTCTCAGGAATGTGCCATGTTGGGGAGGGAGTAACCATCTCTCAGTAAGTCTAGCATAACCAGCATTTTCTCCACATTAGAAAGGGTGATTGTTTCTTCTTTGGCACACCAGTTGAAGGAGCTCAGTTATACTAGGGGCCCCACTGTGTGAAAAACATGGATTTTTTAAGCATGAATATCATACCCAGTGCAGTAAGGAGTTCACCCTGAGAGGTACCTGGGAACTGAGCAGATCGCCCTTCCTGCACACTGAGGTTTGCTCTCATCGATGGGAATGATAAGTGGAACTACATACAGTATTTTGAAAATTTTTCTGCTTGCTTTCTCTCTTTCCTGAATACACAGTATTGAATTTCTCTAAGTTGGATCCCTATTAGGCCGGCTCCTAACAAGTGTATGGCCTAGGACAAAATACAGATGGAGGCACACATACCTTATATTAAATATTTAAAAGTTATAAATCCGACTAACAAACTGTTAAGTAAAATACATTCATGACAGATAAAATATATTCCTTGCCAAATATACCTCCATGTACTTGTACTGGGGTTCAGACATAGAATTCTCAGACTCCTCGGAGCTCCATGCTGAAAGGTGGCTGCATGGAGAGGGTCCACCTCTGGCCTGCCCCTCTTCCCTTCCCAGTTCTTGCTCCCTGTCCCCTCTGTGCTGCCCTCCTGCCTCCTCCTCCCCATTCAGCAAGGGCCCTTGCCCTCTAGGTGAGCATCTTATCCCATACCCCTTAGAAATACCCACCCATTAGCCACCTGTCAAGTCTAGGGGTGCCACCTGGGATGTGGTCTGCGTTTGGGAAGACAGAGCTGGGGAAGGTGCTTACATATGCCCTGGAAGTGGGCTTGGGGCTGATGACAACCCATTTAGCCTTGAGAACTCCTTACCTGTTGCGGAGGGGTGTGGTCGGAAGAGGGCCAGAGCAGAGGTCCTCTGACGTGTGGGCCTAGTTATGTTCCTGTAAGTTAAGTTCATGCGATTTAAATTTGCAAGTGATGTGTTGCCACTGTTTAATCTGGCTTGTTAAAGCAAGTTAAGCAAAAGTTATTGATGTTTCAAAAGCTCAAGTTGTTCTCCCACTTGAAATTGTATTCCTGGCATTTCCTATTTAGAATTTTTTACACAGTTGTGATATTAGGATTGACTTATTTCTATACCTCTTACATTCTCTTATCTGGCCACTGATGGAGTGATAAAATTGTCTCAGAGGGAGAAAAAGTGCTAAATGACTCACCTCTAAGTAATTAAGGAGAGACTACAGAGGCTCTATCAAAGCCCAGCTGTAAGTGATTGTAGATACTCCAGTTTTGGACACTGGCACAATCTTGCATTCTAGGTTTGTAGATTTTCTGGTCAGTTTCAGGTTTTAGAAGCATTATGGAGAGCAGTTGAAGGGGGAGATAGTAGAGGCAGTGAATTACATGTACATAAATCCCACCACTGGTCTAGATTTCTGAGTATATGTCGCTCGTGCCCATGTCAACTGTGAACTTGTATGAACTGGAAAAATGCTCACAGGTAGACTAGAAGGTAGGATATCAGAACCAGGGCCTGACTGTTACCTGTCCCTGCTTTAGCAGGGAGAATAAAGGTAGGAATTGATAGAAGATGAAGCCTCTGCTCTGACAATAAGAAACGGAAAGTTTCCTTAATTGTAAAATGAAGGGGTGGATTAAATATTGTCTAATGTTCTTCATAACTTTAAAATTCTAAAGTTTTTGGAGAAACAAAAATAGACTAGATTTGATGAAATTATTTAGGTTTATTCTTACTGACTCTAAAAACAGTTGAGAACTTATACAGTGTCACTTTCTGTGTTAAAATATCTACATATATCAACAGGCTAGAAACAATGAATTGATCATCAGGTATAAAAAAGTACTTTGTTTTGGGGGAACATGATTTAGGTTTATTATGATTTCTACTGATAGAAAGTTGATATTCATTTTCCTATGACAAACTCAAAATACATGGGATGTTACTTCTGTGTGTACCTGCTAGTGTTCTCTTGTTCTCAATAAAAGTAAGAATAAAACCATGTAACTTTTTCAAAAAACCAAGATAAATTGATATTATTGAGGTGCCTTTTTATCCCATTTGGGAATAAGATAAAGAGGAGAAATGGACCAGATGTAAAAACCTGGCTTTTTATAAAAAGCACAGTTTCAATTCTGAATTATATTGGTGCAAGGAGTTCTGTAGCTTTTTTGTGCATCTCATCATGGGAGGCACTCTTTGTACATCTGTGGAATTTATTTCTGGTCCAAAGGGAGCTATTCCATCGGTGGAGGATGTTCTGACCATCATAGTATACTTGGGCTGTCCTCCCCACTCCTGCCTCCTAAATATTTAGTTAGATTACCCCCAGATCCCTTTATATTTCCAGCAGGTTGATCATTATCCATTTTTCTTTTTTTTCCTATTCTTTCTGATGGGTAGAGCAAGTCTTCTGGCATTCAAATGAAGGAATGAATTCTTTGGCCTTAAAAAGTAGTTAAGAGGTTATACTGCTGGAAACTCAGCTGTGCTCCAGACTAGAGCCTCCTTACCTATGCTATGGATTTTCTTCTCCTATAAATACCTATGCTATATTTTCTCTTATTTCATGTACACTGCTTTTTTTGTTTACAGTGTATGATGGATGTATATGAAAAAAAATGTATCTTTGGGAAAACAATTACAGTTTGTTAATTTGGAAAAAAAAAGTAGTTAGGAGGGATTGACTCAAACTTTTAATATTGAGCTGTCCTCAAGTATCTTTAAAATAAGAGATTCCGCAATAGATGCGGGCTTCTGAATGAATCAAGTAAGAGCTGAATTGTGATTCAGTATCTATAGATATGTGTATTGTTCGAGGTTCAATTCAGCCCTGCTTCTCTTCGTTTCTTGGGATAGAAACATGACAATACCAACATCTTACCCTCTTACCTCTCTAAGCTAAGAGTGGTGTAGCTGCTTCCGAAAGAGGCATCTGATTGCATACGTTTTGACACATGATGATGGGTTCGGATGACCTCTAGACAGCTTTATTTTCATTGTAGAGAAGTCGGAGAGATCCCATTACTTTATAAATTGCAGAAGGCAATTGATGATGTTGTGCCACACTTCAGTTGTTCACTCTTTATTTACTGGTTGCTTCTTATTTCTCTGAGAAGCTTATCACGAACTGTCTTTGTGGCTGGCACGGTAGCTATTCCTTAGGGACTAGGGTGGGTCAGGTTTGGCAAAGTGTGCAGGCCACAGCTGCCAGCCTGTGGCTAAATTGGAAATTGAACAGAAACACTGTTCTAAAGATCTCTAATGGTTTGTAATTGGAAACTGTAAAAAAAATACTGAGTATGTGAAATCCCATTCTGTGAGTGTGGTGGTGAATTTGCAGTGCTAATTTTATCTTTATTTAAAATATCATAGTAATCACCTGCAGTCTGTTGAGCATAACATCAACTGTCTCTAGTAGAAAATTTTGCGTGGTGGCTTTCCAAGCCAGTTTGCTATTACCTCCTTTGAGAAAAATTAACGTTTTACTTCTCTCTTATCCTCTGAAAAGAAGCACATAATATAAACTCTTGGAAGGATGAAAGGATAAGAGTACATGTTTACATGTTTGTTTGTTTTTTTGCATATATGTATTTTATTTATTTATTTTTATACAACAGGTTCTTATTAGTTATCTATTTTATGCATATTAGTGTATATATGTCAATTCCAATCTCCCAATTCATCCCACCACCACTGCCCCCCTCCCCTTCCCCCCTTTCCCCCTTTCCCCCTTTCCCCCCTTGGTGTCCATACATTTGTTCTCTACAGCCGTGTCTCTATTTCTGCCTTGCAAACCGGTTCATCTGTACCATTTTTTCTAGATTCCACACATATGTGTTAATGTATGATACTTGTTTTTCTCTTTCTGACTTCATTCTATATGACAGTCTCTAGGTCCATCCACGTCTTTGCATGTTTGTTGATGAAACATTTTGAAAATGTTTAATTTTTTCATGGAACCTTATTGCTGAAGGCATGCTTTTCTTAGCTACCTTTTCCATTTAATTATTTTCGCAAAGTAATTTGGCTTAATGAGAAGACTCTGGCAACTAATTAAGTTTGGCAGTCGATACCTAGGGAGTTCACTGGGGCTATACTGCTTCAGGTGGATTGTTTTTAAATATGTACTTGAGGGGAATTCCCTGGTGGCCCAGTGATTAAGGCTTGGGCTTTCACTGCTGTGGAACTGGGTTCAATAGCCAAGACATGAAAACAACCCAGGTGCTAATCAACAGACGATTGGCTTAAGAAGATGTGGTATATATACATTGGAATATTACTCAGCCATACAAAAGAGTGAAATACTGCCATTTGCAGCAACATGGATGGACCTAGAGAATATAGTGCTTAGTGAAGACAGAGACAGACAGAGAAAGAAAAATACTATATGGTATCACTTATATGTGGATTCTAAAAAATAATACAAATGAATCTATATATAACAGACTCACAGACATAGAAACAAATTTATGTTTACCAGAGGTTGGAGAGGGACAGTTAAGGAATATGGAATTAACAGATACAAACTACTCTACATAAAATAGATAAGCAAACAAGATTTACTGTATAGTACAGGGAATTATATTCAGTATCTTGTAATAACCTATAATGGAATATAATCTGAAAAAAAATAACTGAATCACTATGCTGCACACCTGAAACTAACACAGTATTGTAAATCAACTATACTTCAGTTAGAAAACAAACAAACCAACCAACCACATTGCTCTCTATGCCACTTCTTGGGGGGAGTGTGACTTTGCTGGTTTTTTCCTAGAGAACCCAACTCCTGGAGCTGGTTGTTGCTCCTGCCCTTGGTTGGTTTTCTTTGGGGATTATATCAATATGTTATTGTTTTTCTGTTTTCTTGCAAATTGTTTACTTTTTACCTTTCCCTTACAAAAATTCAGTCATGTAGAAAAGGTACCATCATGCTTTATTGCATTTAAAACAAAAAAGGGTAACTTAACTCCTTTCTCATTTCAGTTATGAAAGCATGCAGTCCTCGTTTTCTGCTTTATGTATTTTTGTTTGTTTGGTTTTGGCCTGCCTATAGTAGATCTTCTCTTATTTGGTGATTTTTTAGTATTATGTTAACCTGCTCTTCTGTGTTCATTACCATTTCTATTAGTTCCAAAGAGACTGAGCTTCCTCTAGGTCTGTTTGTGGCTAAATACTAGTGTTCCTGTTAACTCAGTGGACAGTTAGTAGAGTCTATGGTTTTTAAACCAAGGAAGTAATTTTTGGTTCCAAGCCTTGGTAAACTGACTACTTTATTTCCTTCTCCAACCTAGGATGGTGATCGAGACATTTTTATTGATGGGGTTGTTGCTCGTAATAGAGCCTTGAACGGGGATCTGGTGGTTGTGAATCTGCTTCCAGAGGAACAGTGGAAGGTGAGTTAAATTTTCCTTTTATAACTGTAGACTTCTCAGGGCCTTTTGCAGTAGTGCATCAGTGAGACATCATTAACTAAAGCAGTCACAGACCCCTAAGGCCCTTGGTTGCCTCAGAAGCAGACCACAGAATTCTTGGGACATAGAAGCATTGGGTGTGCAGACATTTAATGATTTTGGTTCACCTTGTTCCCTCCCCTGTGATCTGTCTTCCCTGTCACATGCTTTGCATTGGTTTCTGGTAATTTTTAGGATAGAAGAGAAGCTTGCAGGGGACATTCAAACCTGATATGTATTAATATCCCACATTTAATGCTGGGAGAACTAGAAAGACAAAGCCATAGAGATGGTGCAGTCTTCACATATTCCTGCTGCCTCTCCTGGAGAACCCAGGCAACACATATCTAGTTCTGTGATGTCCAGTTTGGTGATTGGACTTCTCTTGGCAGATAAAAATAGACTGTGTATTTTTATAAAACAGAAATTTGGTAGCAGACGAAAATGTTTTTAACATGAGAATATTCTGGGTTTTAGTCTCCATCTGTGTCTGTCAACTGAAAAGGAAGATTTAGTTTTGTTTTGACTATTGTTTTAAATAAGGATCAGCCACTAGAATGATTCATAGCAACAATTTCTTTGAATTGTCATATAAAACTGGTAACTTGTATATCTAAGTCTGAATTTTTCTTCCTGGTATTCTTTTCTTTTTTTTTGAATTTTATTTTATTTAATTTATACAGCAGTTTCTTATTATCTATTTTATACATATTAGTGTATATATGTCAATCCCAATCTCCCAATTCATCCCACCACCACCACCTCCCTCCCCCGCCCTCTTTCCCCCCGTGGTGTCCATACGTTTGTTCTCTACATCTGTGTCTCTATTTCTGCCTTGCAAACCGGTTCATCTGTACCATTTTTCTAGGTTCCACATATATGCGTTAATATACGATATTTGTTTTTCTCTTTCTGACTTACTTCACTCTCTTTGACAGTCTCTAGGTCCATCCACGTCTCTACAAAATGACCCAATTTCATTCTTTTTTATGGCTGAGTAATATTCCATTGTATATATGTACCACATCTTCTTTATCCATTTGTCTGTCAATGGGCATTTAGGTTGCTTCCATGAGCTGGCTATTGTAAATAGTGCTGCAGTGAACATTGGGGTGCATGTGTCTTTTTGAATTATGGTTTTCTCTGGGTATTTGCCCAGTAGTGGGATTGCTGGGTCATATGGTAATTCTATTTTTAGTTTTTTAAGGAACTTCCATATTGTTCTCCATAGTGGCTGTATCAATTTACATTCCCACCAACAGTGCAAGAGGGTTCCCTTTTCTCCACACCCTCTCCAGCATTTGTTGTTTGTAGATGTTCTGATGATGCCCATTCTAACTGGTGTGAGGTGATACCTCATTGTAGTTTTGATTTGCATTTCTCTAATAATTAGTGATGTTGAGCAGCTTTTCATGTGTCTCTTGGCCATCTGTATGTCTTCTTTGGAGAAATGTCTATTTAGGTCTTCTGCCCATTTTTTGATTGGGTTGTTTGTTTTTTTGATATTGAGCTGCATGATTCCTAGTATTCTTTATATCATATCTTTTATTTTATTTGGCTCAATTTATTGCTACTTAAGAATTTGGTGTCTTCTTCAGTGAGAGGTATTACAGCAGAGTGATTAATAGAGTGGACTTTTAGGCTAGGCTACTTGGGTTTGAAGCTCATCTTTGCCAGTCGTCTGTATAACCTTGGGTGACTTATATACCCTCTCTGTGCTTCAAATACCTCATCTGTAGAATGAGAATAATCATAGTACCTACTTCATAGGTTTGTCATAGGATTAAATGAGAATATATGTAGAAATCTTAGAATAGTGCCTGACCCATGGTAGCAGCTCAAGTTTTTATTATTAATTTTTTCCAGAAATGTGGGAAGTACTACCTTATCTCAGAGCTTTGTTGAGACATAAATTAAATTCTTCTTTTTATCTGATAGGGCTATAGTAATTGAGTAAGACCTATGTGTCAGGAATTTATAGGGTGCACAGAAATTATTAATGCTCAAGATGGACATAGTTGTTGCCCTCATGGAGCTTTTAGTCTGGTAGGGAGTGCAGGTTGGAAGAGACAGATACTACTCACACTTATACAAATTTAAGGATAATTTTGATTAATGCTGTGAAGTTAAGTGCAGAGTGTTTTACGAGAGTGAATTATCCTAGTCCAGATCTACCTCTTCACTTCCCCCCCAACTCCCATCCCTAGTTGCTGACAATTATGGATAGTCTCCTTACTTGAGTCCTTGAAAGCACAGCTAAGGGTTGGCTCCAGGTCCTAGGAACATAGGTTGATTTAGGTCATTTCCTCTTTTCCTGAAAGCATCATCTAGCAGTGTTGACCAGGTTTAAGATGACAGGAAGAGTGCATTAGGGTCTGGTCAAACCAAAGGAAGTATTCCTAGAGGTCATTAGAGAGAGTAAATAGGCAGCATTATAGTAAAGATAAGCCAAAGGAACAAAAAAGATGATGGATCCCTTTGACTTAAGGGGTGAGAATGGATAGACTAGAAAGAAATAGAAGAGTGTTTAGCAAGACAGATGGATCTAGAGCTGACCAGAGCAGGTATGAGGTATTGACTGGTTAAAGAGTTAATGGAATGGCTGTGTTAAGTTTTAATTTCTTTTTAGACATTTTAATAGAGATCTTGAAAATATATGGAGGCCTAGATGGTTTCACTTACTGGTGAATTCCACTAAACATTTAAAGAAGAAAGAGTCCTGATTTTACAAAAATGCTTACAGGAAAAGCAAGAGAAGGATACCTTTTCCAACTCATTCTATGAGGCCAGCATTGCCCTAATACCAAAACCAGGAAAATACATTTTAAGAAAAGAAAGCTACAGACCAGTACTCCTCACAAACATGGGTGAAAAAGTCCTCAACAAAATATTAACAAATAAAATCCAGCAATGTGGGCTTCCCTGGTGGCGCAGTGGTTGAGAATCTGCCTGCCGATGCAGGGGACACGGGTTCGGGCCCTGGTCTGGGAGGATCCCACATGCTGTGGAGCGGCTGGGCCCGTGAGCCACAACTACTGAGCCTGCGCGTCTGGAGCCTGTGCTCCGCAACAAGAGAGGCCGCGATAGTGAGAGGCCCGTGCATTGCGATAAAGAGTGGCCCCCGCTTGCCGCAACTAGAGAAAGCCCTTGCACAGAAACGAAGACCCAACACAGCCAAAAAAAAATAAAATAAAATAAAATAAAATTAAAAAAAAAATCCAGCAGTGTATTAAAAGGATAATACAACATGAGAAAGTGGGGTTTATCTCAGGAGTGCAAGGTTGGTTTAATATCTGAAAAGTAATTTGGTGTAATTCACCATATTAACAGGCTCAAGTTAACCCCGTATTTAAATCAAATGCCATCATTTTGATAGATGCAGAAAATACATTTGACAAAAGTCCACAACTATTCATGATAAAAACTCATAGTAGACTAGCAATAGAAGAGGACTTCTTCAGTCTGGTGAAGAATATCTAGGATATACTTATAACTAACATTATTCTTAGTGGTGAAAGAGTGAATGTTTTTTTTCTACTATTGGGAATGAGGTAAGACTGTCCCTTCTCATTCCTTTTATTGAACATCATACTGGAGATTCTAGTCAGTATGATAAAGCAATAGAAAAAAACATTTAGATCGGAAAGGATGAAGGAAAACCTTCTTTATTCTCAGACTGTGTGATTTTCTATGTATAAAAACCTAAGGAGGGCTTCCCTGGTGGCGCAGTGGTTGAGAATCTGCCTGCTAATACAGGGGACACGGGTTCGAGCCCTGGTCTGGGAAGATCCCACATGCCACGGAGCAGCTAGGCCTGTGAGCCACAACTACCGAGCCTGCGCGTCTGGAGCCTGTGCTCCGCAACGAGAGAGGCCACGATAGTGAGAGGCCCGCGCACCGCAATGAAGAGCGGTCCCCACTTGCCACAACTAGAGAAAGCCCTCGCACAGAAACGAAGACCCAACACAGCCAAAAATAAATAAATAACTAAATTAAAAAAAAAAAAAAAAACCTAAGGAATTTACAAGAAAAGCTACTAGAACTAATACATGAGCTTAGGAAGGCTGAAGGACAGAAGGCTGATATACAAAAACCCATTGTATTTCTATATAGTAGCAATGAAAAATTGGAAGTTGAAAACTTTCTTAAAGTACCATTTTTAATAGGATGAAAAATATGAAATACTTAGGGTTAAATGTGACCAAAGATGTGTAAGACTATAAAACATTATTGAGAGAAATTAAATAAGTCCTCAGTAAATGGTGAGAAATACTGTGTTCATGAATTAAAAGACTCAATATTGTTAAGCTGCCAATTCTATTCAAATTGATCTGTAGATTAAGCATAATTCCAAACAAAATCCTAGCAGGCTTCTTTGTAGAAATTAACAAACTGATTTTAAGACTTATTTGAAAGGGCAAAGGACCTAGAATAGCCAAAACAAAGAACAACAAAGTTGGGGGACATATACTACCTGATTTCAATACTTATTATAAGGCTTTGGTAATTGAGACAGTTTGATATTATCAAGATGGACATATAGATCAATGGAACATAATAGAGAATCCAGAAATAGACCCATACATGTATGATTAATAGATTTTCTACAAAGATGCCAAGTTAATTCAATGGGGAAAGAATATCTTTTCAACAGATGTGCTATTAAAATTGTATAGCCATATGAAAAATAATGAACTTCAACCCTTACCTTGTACCATATATAGAAATTAACTTGAAGTGAATCGTGGATCTAAATGTTTATGTAAAAACTGTAATCTTTCTAGAAGAAAATAGAGGAGAAAATTTAGTGACCTTAGATTTGGCAAATATTTTTTAAGTGTAATATAAAAAATATGAAATATAAAAGAAAAAAATCAATAAATTTTTAGTTAAAATTATAAACTTTTAGTTTTCAATAGACAGTTATAAAAAATGAAAAAGCAAGCCACAGACTAGGAGAAAATATTTGCAAAACACTTATCTCACCAAAAACTTTTATCTAGAATATAAGAACTCTTATAAGTCAATAATAAACAAACCCAGTTAAAAACTGTATTAAAGATGTGAACAGATACTTTACTGAATAAGATATATGGATGGCAAATAAGCATATGAAAAGATGCTCAACATAATTAGTCATTATGGAATGTAAATTAAAAGCACAAAATACAACTGCAAAATCACTAGAATGGCTAAAGTCGAAATGGCTGACCGTAACCAGTGTTGGCAAAGATATTGAACAAGGATCTCTCATATGCTGCTGGTGGGAATATAAAATGGTACAATCACTTTGGAAAACAGTCTGGAAGTTTCTTAAAAAGTTAAGCATACACCTAACATATGAGCCAGCTATTCCATTCCTGCATATTTACCTTAGCGAAATTAAGGCATTTGTTCATATAAAGATTTATATGTGAAAGTTCATAGCAGCTTTTTTGGTAATAGTCCCAAACTGGAAACCACTCAAATGTCCATCATCATGGAAACCAATTTTGGTATATCCATTCAATGGAATACAATTTAGCTGTTAAAAAAAATTAATGAAGTATTGATACATGTAATAACATGGGTGAATCTCAAAATAATTATGATGGGTGAAAGAAGCTAGACAAAAAAGAATACACTCTGTATGATTCCATTATATAAAACTGGAAAATGCAAACTAATTTATAATGACAAAAGGCAGATCATTGGTTGCCTGGGGTGGGAGTAGGGCAGGGGGATTACCAAGGGGCCCCAAAGAAACTTTTGGGGGTGATGGACATGTTCATTATCTTGATGGGATAGTTTCATAATTGTGTATGTCAAGACCAATCAATTTGTGTACTTTAAATATATGTAGTTTATTGTATGTCAGTTATACCTCAATAAAGCTGTAAAAAATACTGAAAATGAAGAAACAAAGAAACAAAAGAAGATATTTGGACAAATGAGTCTGGAGCTCCAAGAAGAGACTCGGACTAGAGATGTAAATTTGGGAGTTATCAACATAGGTGTTAAAACCACACAGTAGATGAGGTCACCTAGAGAGTGTAGCTAGAGAAGGCAGCTGAATCCTGAGTTCTTGGGCAAGCCAACATTTAGAGGTCAGCAAGAGGATCTCTAGAGGTCAGGTAAGGAGACTGCAGAGAGGCCTGTGCCCCTGATATATTGGGGTATGGACCATGATGGTTAAATTCCACCAGTGCTTGGTTTAGAGAAAAGGCTGATGCATCCTGAGGGTGTAGGGGACAGAGGACCAAGTGAAATGGGTATCAACAAACTCAGGCTCTCATAGTCCATATAAGCCGCTTGAATCTAGGGAGGCATTTTTTGATCCACCTTGCTTGATGACTTTTTCAGACCTGTTGCTGGCAAGAGGAAGCTTCATGGAAGGAGTCAGTATACCTTTAGCCCTTAAGCAAGGAGGAGGAGGATGTTCAGTGAAATATGTTCTCAGGATTAAGCATAGGAAGCCCAGACCCAAGAGGCTAGAGTCAGGAACTTTTGATGAAATCCTTTTAGCTGTAATTTGTAATGTTCCACCTATATTATTTCTGCATTCCCCCAAGTGTAAAAACAACTTTCCAGTTAGCAGTACACTGCTTTTTTTTTAAAGATTTTTTTGATGTGGACCAATTTTTAAAAAATTTTTTTATAAACTTATTTATTTTATTTATTTTATTTTTGGCTGTGTTGGGTCTTCGTTGCTGTGCGCAGGCTTTCTCTAGTTGCGGCGAGCGGGGGCCACTCTTCGTTGTGGTGCGCGGGCTTCTCATTGCGGTGGCTTCTTCCGTTGTGGAGCACGGGTTCTAGGCGTGTGAGCTCAGTAGTTGTGGCTCACGGACTCTAGAGCACAGGCTCAGTAGCTGTGGTGCATGGGCTTAGCTGCTCCGTGGCATGTGGGATCTTCCCGGACCAGGGCTTGAACCTGTGTCCCCTGCATTGGCAGGCGGATTCTCCACCCCTGCGCCACCAGGGAAGCCCTGATGTGGACCACTTTTAAAGTCTTTATTGAATTTGTTACAATATTGCTTCTGTTTTATGTTTTGGTTTTTTGGCCATGAGGCATGTGGGATCTTAGCTCCCCAACCAGGGATCGAACCTGCACCCCCTGCATTGGAAGGCAAAGTCTTAACTACTGGGCTGCCAGGGAAATCCCGAGCAGTACACTTCTTAAAATGCAAAGAGTCCCTGTTTTTCCTCTGTGTTGTCCAATCTGAATCTCTTTAATAGCCAGTCTTGTGGAGAGAAATATTGCAGAGGCTAGAGTGGACCATGGCATCTTTCAAGTCAAAAGAAAAGTAGGCTAAGTCCCTAAATCTTGGGTGCTGGGTATTGGCTGGGACCTCAGAAATGGTGCTAGAGCTTAATTGTAGAAAAGCCTCTGATGGTTTTCTTACCAATGCTTAAGACTCCTGAATCAGCACAGAAAAAGGAACTTTGGAGCCCACTTGGTGTTGGAGGCTGCCATCAGAGCTACTGGCAGGTGGGCCAGGCACCTCATCAAGAATCATAGCGGTCACTGTCCTGTACGGGAATGGGCAGCGCTGGGGTTTCTAGGCAGATGGGTAGAGGGAAATAGAGAGACTCAGAAGGCCAGTATTAGTATTAGTATTGAGGAGTCTGGAGAGGAGGTGATATTCATGAAGGAGGTATGCAGAACAAAGCTGAGAGTAGCTGTTTTTTGTCAGAGAAAGATGGATGTGAGGATACCTCATTAGAATTGAGGCCAGTCCTATAGGCCAGTACTTGTCTCTAACTTGCAAATGATTCACCTGGGGATTTTGTTAAAATGCAAATTCTAATTCAGTAGATCTGAGGTGATGCCCCAAATCGTGCATTTCTAACAAGTCCCCAGTCAACATTGGTGCTATGGGTTCTGGAACCGTACTTTGAATAACAAGGCTATAATATGTGAGTCAGGAGAAAAGAAGAAAGAAGCAGCTAGGGAACTTGGGGATGAACTCTCTGGGCCCAGGATCTGAGACTTGGTTGGCAGGAAGATAGTTGAGGAAGAAATGTGAACCTTAATACTTGTGGCTGGGCCATGATGTCCCCCTGAGAGACTGGATCCTGAACCTCTTTTTATTAATGACATCCTTTTGAGCAAGGATTGGAATGGATATAGAGAAAGGCCTAGACAGGCAAGGAGAACCCTACCCTTTGAGTTGCTGGTAGAAGTAGAGTCGGGGTGATGACAGAGGGGCTGCCTTGGTGTGTATATAGGCCCTCTTCGGCTTTCAGAAGATTTGAAATGTAGAGAGTGGCTCAGGGTTCCTTACTTGTTCCGTTTCTGTGGAGTTCCTAAAGGTCTTCACAGTGGCTGCCTGATAACTGCTTTTTATATTAAAGTCAGCCCCATTAAGTATGTCTCTTAGGCCTCATGGGAATAAGTATTTCACAACTTCCCATTCTGAAGATGGGAGCTCTGTTGGCTATAGCCCACCTGTGACAGTTGTTGGTGACAGGGTCAAACTAGAGAGAAGAGAATATTCAGACTGTCATCAAGAATCCCTGACATGTAGAATATAAACATCTCAAAGCATACTGGCCAATTGTATTACAGGTTTGTTAGTACAAAAGCATATTGTTATCAAAGGAATCTGTAGTCAATGGTGTGAGCAAATGCGAATTAATTGGATTATTCATCTTTGCTTCTCTATTCTTGTTGTGCTCACCCCTCTTGGGTATGTAAACAACAGTTCTTTTAGCTGTAGTAATAAATAGTCAATTTATTTCACAGCGTGTTTTTTGGCAAAATAGGTAGCTGTAGAAGTATCAAGCTGTGAGGCAATAATAAAAAATAATTTGCTCTTATATAACAATTTTAATTTCAGAATTCCTCCATGCTTTTAGTATTTATATGTAATTTTTATTACAGACATTTAATGAAGGATTCTTGAGGCAAATGATAGTTTCTTTACTTTGTCAATTCGGAAATTAAGTGACTTGTTTGAGAACTTGGAGTTTTGGGAAACAGGTCATAGAATCCATATGTCTTGACTTAGCTTAATGTTCTTTCCTTTCCTTATGTTTGTTTTTTTTGCTCTTTTTTTTTTTTTTTGTGAGAGTGTGTGTATGTATTTTTATAGCCTGAGGGTTTGTGACTTTCCTCAGGTTTTCAGAGTGGATGGATGTGTCCCCAGATGGTTAGAAGCCATTGATCTTGATGATTCTGCCTGGAACAGTTCAGGGTACCTGGTGGCTTCTCGTCCTCCACCCCTCCTGCCCTGTGCTAGATGCTGGAGGTACAAACTCAAATAGGTCACATGCTTTGCTTTTAAGGTGCTTGTAGGCTGGTTGGAAGAGGGATGGGAACAGTTGTAGTATGGTTTGCACGATAGAGAAATACATGTTGTTATGCGAGCACTAAACTGAGAGAATTTGGGAAGGTTTCATAGAAGGAGTTCCATTTGAACTATGGTTTGGAAGATGGGAATGGAGAAGGAGAGAGGTTTGGTTTTCTTTTAGGATGAGAATGATTTGTTCAGGGCTGAGAATTATTTGGCAGGAGAGGGTTGTGAAAATTTCCACTTTCAGGGAGGAACATATGAAGTAAGGCTCTGTCTTTCTGCCGTGCAGTTGGCTGAGTGCTGCAGCCCCTCAACCAACTCTCTTAGACACTGGCAAAAGCAGAGAATTCCTAGTTGTTACCAAGATCCCCCCCTCTAGGAAGACTAACGTCCTTGACCCCCTTTTACTGAAGCTCACAGTATCCTGCTCTTTGCTCTATAAACTCGTCTAATTGTCATGTATTTGATCTTAGCCCCACGTCTTCCATTTTCTTTTCTTTTTCCCACCAAGTTCATCTTCCATAATCATCAACAACCTTGTCCTTTATCTTTTTTTAAACTATAATAAATTCATCCTATTATTTTTCTTTTTTTAAAAATCAAATACTGTAGTACATTACAATTAAGTGTATGTAGCCTCTGTGGATGCTGCTGCTGATTGCTAACTTTTTAGTGCTCACTGTGTACCAGGGACTGTATTTAGTGCCTCACACCATTTTTTTTTTTTAAACATCTTTATTGAAGTATAATTGCCTTACAATGGTGTGTTAGCTTCTGCTTTATAACAAAGTGAATCAGTTATACATATACAATATGTTCCCATATCTCTTCCCTCTTGCATCTCCCTCCCTCCCACCCTCCCCATCCCACCCCTCTAGGTGGTCACAAAGCACTGAGCTGATCTCCCTGTGCTATGCGGCTGCTTCCCACTAGCTATCTATTTTACATTTGGTAGTGTATATATGTTCATGACACTCTCTCACCCTGTCACATCTCACCCCACCCCCTCCCCATATCCTCAAGTCCATTCTCTAGTAGGTCTGTGTCTTTATTCCCGTCTTGCCACTAGGTTCTTCATGGCCTTTTTTTTTTTTTTTTTCCCTTAGATTCCGTATATATGTGTTAGCATACTGTATTTGTTTTTCTCTTTCTGACTTACTTCACTCTGTATGACAGACTCTAACTCCATCCACCTCATTACAAATACCTCCATTTCATTTCTTTTTATGGCTGAGTAATATTCCATTGTATATATGTGCCACATCTTCTTTATCCATTCATCTGTCGATGGACATTTAGGTTGCTTCCATGTCCTGGCTATTGTAAATAGAGCTGCAATGAACATTTTGGTACATGACTCTTTTTGAACTATGGTTTTCTCAGGGTATATGCCCAGTAGTGGGATTGCTGGATCGTATGGTAGTTCTATTTGTAGTTTTTTAAGGAACCTCCATACTGTTCTCCATAGTGGCTGTATCAATTTACATTCCCACCAACAGTGCAAGAGAGTTCCCTTTCCTCCACACCCTCTCCAGCATTTATTGTTTCTAGATTTTTTGATGATGGCCATTCTGACCGGTCACACCATTCTTTAGTCTGCTTTTATCTCTATCCCAATTTCGTGAATGGGAAACCTGAGGTTTAGCTTAAACATCTTACTTATTTAGGGAACATATAAATATAACTAGGGAGTGACAGTGTTGGGATTCAGATTCACATCTCCTCATGTCATGACCTCATTGCTATTTGTTATTCCAGAGATGCAAAGGAGAGAGTTATTTGATCTGTAGATAGATATTGTCAGGTATCATAAAAATCAACATAAATCCAGAAAATAATAATACATGATTTAGCATTAGGCAGTATCCTGAGTTGCCATCATGGGTAAAGAAGATGACTTTATCAATTGAAACGACCAAAGGCCCAGTATTATTCTTTTTTTTTTTTTTTAAGCAGCACATAGTATCTTTTTATTATGAGTTTTACTGGTCTTGATCTAGTATTTCAGTTAATTTTTTTTTTTAATTTTTAAAAATTTTTAAAAATCTTTTACTTAGTAGCTTTTTATGGTTTATTATATATATATATATTTAATTTTAAAAAAAATTTAAAAATCTTTTACTTAGTAGCTCCCAGTATTATTCTTAGAAGACAAACAATTTAGAAACAATTAATTAGAATTCGAGTGAACTGAGTGGTTGTATCCTAAGGCTAGAGAGATATGAAAGCTACCAAGGGCATTAGGGAGACAAGTATTGGGAATGTGTCTTACCAGACATCTGCCCTACATAATAGATCGAAACTGAGAGAGCTAACCCAATTATAAAGTCAAACCATGAGCTACAGCCCGCTGGACAAGGCATAGAATCAAAGAGGTTATAGACTCAGATACCATTCTGGCTTGTTGGCAGCAGATCTCAAATTCATGGGGCATGTGACACAGGTATTCAGAAGGCAGGTAGGCATTTGTCATATAGAGGGTGCCTCCTTCTGGGACTTTGGGACAGGGTTCTAATTCCAGAGATGTGGGACCATCTTATTACAAACAGACTGTTGGAGGCAGCCACTAGGCTGGGAGTCAAGGATAAGATTTAATCCCTGAGCTAGGAGAATTGGCTAGAGCGGTACTGGGAGCAAGAACCAAAGCAGAAGACCAACCTTGAAAGGCAGAACTCTGGGCCTTTTTTGGCTGTACCAAAGGAGATTTGGGAACCCAGAATTCAGCTCTGGTATCTTGGATCTGGGGGTTGGGTTAAAGCTAAGCCCTCCTATAGGAGGAGCCAAAGCTGTTTAAATATTAACTTCTTTGCTTGATTGGGAACTAAGGTGAGCAGCTTAGTTGATGCAGCCATAGTGAGTGGCCCAGAGAAAATCAGAGTAAAGGAGGCTGATAAGAGCGTATTAAAATTAAAATCAGGTGAAACTGTGAAACAGAAGCTGACTAGCTGAAGAGTCAGGAGTGGATTTCAAGTGAAATTTCTTCTCATTGGAACTTAGCTTCTATATTCTTCTGTCTGAATATTTAAAATATAGTAAGACAGACTGGAATAGATTTGATATATTGATACCCAATGGAAAATTATAATTTTATTCATTTATCACCCAGGTATTTGTTGAATACCTGCATTGTACTTGGGAATAAATCAACCAAGCACTTTGTTAGCTAAGTCTAAATTTCTCTTGGGACAGGATTATTTTACTTAATTTACAACAGAGTAAAGTTTATACATGAATTAAGAAGGATGGAAAAGCGAGGGCAATTATTTTATGTTTTCTAACATGTCTATTGTACAGTTCCTAAGAAAACTTATTTTTATGCAGAATGCTAATACTTCAGCAAGGGAATAATAGAAGTATGGATGGATATTTTGGAAGAGGTTGGCACAGAAAGGACTTGAGTTTAAAAGAATAAAGGAAGTGCTGATAGGAGTAACTACTCTTGTTCTAAATTAAACAAACAAAAATCAAAGTGCACATTTAATCCCTAACTTTCAATGGCTGTTCCAAACCTTCTTATGGTCACATGAAATTGGTCTAGTACAGTAAATTGTTTCCTTTGACAACTAACTTTTCCTTCAGATGATTGTTTTAAAGTTTTGTCTTCCAAGTTCTTCTTTAAATATGCACCCATCATACTAGATTATATTTAATCCAATCTCTTATATAACCACTATCATTTTGGATTGCTCTCAATTCCAGTGGAATTCGGATTTCTTAGAACTGTTTGGTTTCTTGGCCTGCATGGCAGGCCCAAAAAAGACTTGGAAGGTACTTAATCTTGGAGGGCAAGGTCTTTGGAGCCTCCACCCATAACAGTATGGTAGGTAAGGTATATCTACTACCATGATCAGATTTTCCCAGAATTGTTATATACACAAACCTATTTTTAACAATCATCTTTTCTTCTTCTTTATTGCCAGCTCTAGGATCAAATACTTCAGGTTCTTGCCTGCTTTAAACATGCCTTCAGATCTCTGTAATTCAAATTGAAATGTCTGAAATAAGGAATGTATCATTTAAGGATAGAGTAGCTTATTTGTGCTGGGAAACTCCCAATTAATATTTCAGGATTATTTGCTAGAAAACTAATTCATTCCTCCTTAACTCCATGGAGATGGTTTGCTGAAATTCACATTCATTGTAAGGAATGAGTTAATATAGGTAAAGTACTTAAAGCAATACTGACATATTATAAATGCTCTAGAAATGTCAGATATTACCATTATTCTTCTTTGAAATGAGGACTGAGAGTTACAGTTAGGCCAAGATCATAATAATGACCCAAGTTTACTATTCCCAGCTCTTGAATTTACCACTGATAACATTTGCTCATAGTAGACATAAAATGTTCATATAAAATGTTGACATAAAATGTTGATGTCTCAGTATGCATTCCTTTGAGGAAATTGCTGGACAATTGTATGGTGGGCAAGATTATACTGTGGAATGATGTGGTTTATTTCTTACTCATGCCCTTTGCCCATCAAGCTCATCTAGGGTTTTGTTTTACATGATCATCACTCCAGAGCCCAGGCTGAATGGAACAGCTGCCATCAGGAGTACTCCCCTTTTCTGTGGCAGAAGGAAACAGAGCCCTCAAGGGGCCACATTTAAAATGCGTTTGTCCCAAAGCGACTTCATCAGTTCTGTTCACAACTCATTGGCCAGAACGAGTCACCTGGCCCTACTCAACCACAAGAGGGCCAAGAAGTACAGTTCTACAAAGTGTCTGCAAGTAGGGATAGCAGGAAATATCTGGTGAACTGCACTGATGACTATCACACTGGATTAATTAGATTCATTGTACTTTGCATTCCTGACCAGCCATCTGAAAAGTGTATGCCACTGGTCATTAGGGAGATCAGGCAAAAATTTCTATATCATTTACTATAAATACATCACCACTAATGAAAAAGAATTCAGAAATCCCTGAAAATGATCTAGATGGTCTTTAAGATCACCCTTAGTTATGTAAGTCTTGCTTTAAAGTACAGTGTGTAATACAAAGTAAATTTGTTGATCTTCAAATTAAGCTAATGGTGTAGTTTTTGTAAGTGAAAGGCAAGGAAGTTTTAAGGAAGTGTACTGGCATTTATTTGGTAATATTTATAAACCTTAAAGAGTTTATCATTAGCAGTAGTATTTTGATATTGTTGCTTGCTACTGCTATTGTTAAAATTTTCATTTTTTATTAAAAATTTTTCAATGGATATATATTATCCAATGTTTTATAGAAACTAGTCATGATTTAGGGCATATACATAATTGTCTTATGAATTTAGGCAACTAGGGAGAGGAATATGGTAGATTTGGAAAACTATAGATATTTTAGTATTTTGGAGCTTGAAATGCAAGATAGGGATATAAAGTGGCAGGAGATGAGGCTGGGCTGGTAAATGGCAGGTCGGGAGATTCACATCGTGAAATGTCTACATACTGTGTAAAGGAGTTCTGCCGTTATCATGTAGGTATGAGGGAGCCTTTGAAGAATTTTGAGGAGGGGTGATGTAGTCAGATTTGCATAGTAGAATATCATTTTGGTGGAAGGGTAGAGGATTTAAAGGAAAGGGGTAGGGACTTCCCTGCTGGCTCAGTGGTTAAGAATCTGCCTGCCGGGGCTTCCCTGGTGGCGCAGTGGTTGAGAATCTGCCTGCTAATGCAGGGGACACGGGTTCGAGCCCTGGTCTGGGAAGATCCCACATGCCACAGAGCAACTAGGCCCGTGAGCCACAACTACTGAGCCTGCGCTTCTGGAGCCTGTGCTCCACAACAAGAGAGGCCGCGATAGTGAGAGGTCCGTGCACCGCGATGAAGAGTGGCCCCCTGCTTGCCACAACTAGAGAAAGCCCTCGCACAGAAACGAAGACCCAACACAGCCAAAAATAGATAAATAAATAAAATTTAAAAAAAAAAAAAAAAAAAAGAATCTGCCTGCCAATGCAGGGGACACAGGTTGGAGCCCTGGTCCAGGAAGATCCCACATGCCGTGGAGCAACTGAACCCGTGCGCCACAGCTACTGAGCCTGCACTCTAGAGCCCGTGAGCCACAACTGCTGAGCCTGAGCACCACAGCTACTGAAGCCTGTGTGTCTGGAGCCCATGCTCCGCAACAAGAGAAGCCACCACCACAAGAAGCCCGCGCACTGCAACGAAGAGTAGCCCCCGCTCGCCGCAACTAGAGAAAGCCCGTGCGCAGCAACGAAGACCCAATGCAGCCAAAAATAAATAAATAAATAAACAAATTAAAAAAAATAAAATATAGGAAAGGGGTAAAATTGGTGGGAGATTGATAAGAAAGTTACTTAAGAGAGTCTCAGTGAGTGATGATTAAGAGTCACAGTGGACATGTTGATTGTAAGGAGATGAATTTAAGGCTATTTAATAAGATAGAACATGGTGATTGGATGTAGTAGGCAAGGGAGAAGGAAGAAGCCAGGATGACTCCTACATTTTGGGCTCAGGTAATTGAGGGGTTGATGGCACCATTTGCTAAGTTAGGAAGGGGAGCAGGGACATATGATGGGTTTGTTTGGACACATTGAGTTTGTGAGGCCTGGAGACATATAGGTATATAGAGGTAGGAGGCAGCTGGATATTAGGATTTGGAGTTCAGGAGTGAGAGCTTGGCTAGAGGTAGAGATTTTGGTAACCTCAGTGGCACTTGAATAACTGTCTGGGGATGATTTATGGAGAGATAAGGCCACTGAGGATGAAGTCTGAGGGACACCAACACTTAATGGGCATGGAGAGGAAGAGGATCCAGTAAAGGAGACTGAGGAGTGGTGACCAGAGAGGAAGGAGGAAAACCAGGAGAGAATGTTAGTCTGGGAACCAAGACAAAGGAGCATTTGAATGAGGAGGAAGTAGTCAACAGTGCCATGTTGTTGATAGACCCAGTGAGGAATTTTAATGAGAAGTTAGATTTGGCTAACATGGAGCCATCTGTGACACTGATCAGAGCAGTTTTAGTAGGAAAGAAAAGGAAAGGCAGAAACCAAATCCCAGTGAGTGAAGGGGGGCATGAAGGAGGCCATGTAATGGTAGTGATAAGACACAAAGATGATGGTGATGGTTGTTTTGGTATGAGGAAAAACTTGACTTAAATGTAGTATCTTTTTTTTTTTTTAAAGAATCAATTTTATTTATTTATTTATTTTTGGTTGTGTTGGGTCTTCTTTGCTGCACGCGGGCATTCTCTAGTTGCAGTGAGCGGGGGCTACTCTTCGTTGCGGTGCGTGGGCTTCTCATTGAGGTGGCTTCTCTTGTTGCGGAGCACTGGCTCTAGGCGCGCGGGCTTCAGTAGTTGTGGCACGTGGACTCAGTAGTTTTGGCTCGCAGGCTCTAGAGCGCAGGCTCCGTAGTTGTGGCACACAGGCTTAGTTGCTCCGCGGCATGTGAGATCTTCCCAGACCAGGGCTCAAACCCATGTCCCCTGCATTGGCAGGCGGATTCTTAACCACTGCGCCACCAGGGAAGTCCCTAAATGTAGTATCTTAAGTCAGATTTCCTAGAGGCAGAGCTTGAGATGGAGAGTCTTGCCCATCTCAAAAAGTAGTCTATTTTTATGAAAGATTTCTGAAACACACCAAGTTACTTAAAATTTAATTAGTAAAATCATGACATAGATTAAAAGTTCAAATTTGAGAACAACCTACAGAGAACTGGATTTAACGCTAAAAAAAGTTGGGCCTGGCTGGTAAGAGAATGAATCGATAATGCAGAGCACAGAACCAAGGGTAGAACAGGGACGTGCTCTAGAGAAAGCCAGATCAGGTTTTAGAAGCAAATGCACTGGGGACAGTTGGCCAGGAGAAGAGAGATGTCCCTATGGCAGTTTTTGGGAACATAGGCACCTTCCAGGGCAGCAGTTGGCAAACTTCCTGTAAAAGACAAGATAGTAAATGTTTGAGGCGTTGTGGGCCACATGGTTCTGTCACGACTTCTCAACTCTGCCAGTGCAGCACAAAAGCAGCTCTGTTCCAGAAAAACTTCATTTTCAGAAGCAGCTGGATTTGGCCTGTGGGTGGTAGTTTGCCGACCCCTCTTCTAGAGGCATGATTAGACCTCATGATGGACTTTGCTCCTGCCCAACCAACCAAGCAACTGTAGAAGCCTTGACACAGACCCCTGCTTCTCGTCCTTAAACAGCAGGACAACTATGGTGGGAAAAGTTTTCCTGTTTTGACTCCATCTCAGTATTTCAGGCTTTTAGTTCTTGAGTCTTTTGATGTTGAATCAGACAATGTTAGAGTCTCTATCTTTGTGGGTTCTTGAAAATTAGTTTGCATGGATTCTGTGTTTTGTTTTCCTTTAGAGTTTTCTCTTTAATAATATGTGTGAACGTTAAGCTTGCAGCCTATTAAGAATTCTGTATGTATTTACCATAGTTTTAGATCATTTTAGATCAGGTTAGAAATATATCTTGCAGATTAAGTTCTAAGTAATATTTTTTGGAAGCAGGGGAAATTGAATGGGAAGCACACTGCCACCTTAAATTAACTTTGTTTCCTTACTACTGCTTATTCTAGCTTCATTCAGTTTCTCATCCAGTGTCCCTGGGCTCTGCCCTTATGCTTCAGGCCTTTTTGCCATTTACTTGAGCAGTAGGTAGTATGTGTCAGTGCTTGAAGTGACCAGAGAGAAGACAAGTAGTTTTCCACTAAGTCCTTTTTAAGTGCCAAACCAGGCCCATTTGTGTCGCTGTAAAAATTGTCATTGGTACAGGATGTAGTAGAGGAGGACAGTAGTAGGTCAGGTAAAGGTCAGTGTTTGAGGCAAGTGACAAAGATCAGTTGAAAGGGATGAGTATAAGGCTCCAAATGAGAAGTGTGTTCTTGGTCAGGAACCAAGGAGATTTCTAGCAGGTTGGGACATAGAACGAATGATGGAGATAAATGGTTTAGAATATAGACTGTCAGCAGGCTCAGGGGAGGGCTCGTCCACTCATGCAACTCCTCTATCAAACCTTCGTTGAGTGCTTACTATGAGTCAGGCATCATGCCGTACCTTAGGAATATGGTGTAGAATGAAGTAGGCGGGATCCGGTTCTGCATCTAAACCACAGAACATAGAAAACGACTTGAATAACTGTTCTTTCAATTCTCCCAAAGATGGTACTTAAATAGTGCCATCCTAGGTTCAAAGTAGAGAAGTTAATTCATTGTCTGGTAGAGCCACATGGAGTGGTGAGGGCAGTGGTAGAGGAAGTCCTGGAGTGCTGTGGGAGTGCACGATAGGGATGTCCTGCTAGGCTGCATAGGATCTAGGAATGCTTTCTGGAAGAAATGAAGTCTGAATGGAAAGTAAGTTTTAACTATACGAAGAATAGGGAATAGAGACTTGATGGAAAGGAGATCCTAGCCTGCTCTAAATCCTAAAAGTTGTTTATTAGCTGGAGTGGAGGCTGTGAGGAGAAAAGTAGTGGCTGGAGATAAGTCCTTGTCAGCCTTATTGTGGGCTCCTTCTCACTGGGTACTGGCAAAGGCCAGTTGTAGACTCGAAGACCCAGATCTTGCTGCGTGAATGTCAAGATGAGCTGGATACTTTTGCAATTCTTGGTACATGGTTATTTCTTTTCCTGGAACCACTGGTGGAATGAGGTTTGTTATACACTATGATGGAGTATCCTCAGCCTGTAAACATCATAGGCTCAGATACTTTGGGGTAAGATCTTGTTGTCTTTTGACAGTAAAGAGGTTGAGCCTTGGCAGCCTGGGTATATTGCTTTGGGGCCTTCTGTCTGTCCTCTTCAGTACATTCTTAGTGTTGGGTGTGATATTCCTTTTGGGGTACTCTGGATCTTTGCAACTCAGAGTGTGGTCTGTGTACCAGCAACATTACAGAATCTCGGGCTCTACCCCAGGACCCACTGAATGAGAATCTGCATTTTAACAAGATTCCCAAGTGATTTGTATGAACATTTAATTTTGAGAAGCACTGATGTGGATGATTAAAGAATTAACTCTTCTGTTCTTTTAAAATAAAAGTTACATTGGCACTATAGAGACAGGAGGAAGATACATATGACACTATTACAGGTAATCTTGGAGGAGAGTCATGAGTGCAGTGTCACTTGTTGGGGCTTCAGAGGTTTGAAGTAATGATTTCCTTGTTTTAGCAGAATTAGACTCTGCACTTCCCCTTACCCCCTGCTGCTTCCCCAATTAGCTCTAGCAAATGGAGGATGGAGAGATTATTCTTATAGTTGTAGTTAGAAAAAGTCTACTAATTAGTTTATTGAAAAAAGATTTCGGGGCTTCCCTGGTGGCGCAGTGGTTAAGAATCTGCCTGCCAATGTAGGGGACATGGGTTTGATCCCTGGTCTGGGAAGATCCCACATGCCGCGGAGCAACTGGGCCCGTGAGCCACAACTACTGAGCCTGCTCTCTAGAGCCCACGAGCCACAACTACTGAGCCCATGTGCCACAACTACTGAAGCCCGTGTGCCTAGAGCCCGTGCTCCGCAACAAGAGAAGCCACCGCATGAGAAGCCCACACACCGCAACAAAGAGTAGCCCCTCTCGCTGCAACTAGAGAAAGCCCACGCGCAGCAACGAAGACCCAACGCAACCAAAAAAAAAAAAAGATTTCAATCTATATCTTGAGTTGTTTTTATGCCAGTAAGTTTTCTGTAACCCTCTTTCTCCCACATTTTTAGGAAATCATTTTTATATTAAGTTCAAACAATCATGTCATTCCTTGTTAGCCTCCAGTTTCATTCTTTTTTTTTCCTGAAGAATTACCTCTTACACTGTGTTTAATACATGTTTTTATGATGCAGGCTTTCTTTTTTTTCCTAAATCACTAATTGAGACCTGATTTTAGGTGTTTGCAGCATGTTATAAAAGTCTTTTTGAAAAGTAAGCTTACAGAATATTGAAAAATCATTTTAATGTACAGAATTTTGTATCTTGAAACACTCCAAAGTATGAAACAGCTTTTAATAACTTAAGCATTATTATTATTCTTTCTGCCCTATGCCATTGTCATATCACATGCTATTGCATCAGATGGTATTGAAAAGAAAAAGAATAATATAAGCTTAAAGGGTAAAAACTAGAAGAGGCAAATTTAAACAAAAGCAGTCTGAAACTGTTTAAATGTCTATATTTGAAGTTTACCAAAAGGATATATTATTCTTTAATTAATAAAGCACTCACATTATCAAAATAATTTGTTATTTATAATTGGAATTATTTTTTTTATTTGGATGTTTTCTTGACTTTGGTAAGATTAATTTTTTTTTTTAGATAAAATTCACATTTTAATCATTTAAAAGGGTACAGTTCAGTGGTTTTAGTATATTCACAGTGCTATACAACCATTACCACTCTCTTATTCCAGAACATTCTCATCACCCCAAAAAGAAATCCTGTTCCCATTAAGTAGTCACTCCCCCTAGAACCTGAGAACTACCAGTTTTCTATCTATATAGATTTCTCTATTCTGGACATTTCATGTAAATGGAATCATACGGTATTTCTCCTTTTGGTTCTGGGTTCCTTCATTTAGCATGTTTTCAAGGTTCATCCACATTGTAGCATATATCAATATTTCATTCCTTTTTATGGCTGAATAATATACCACGATACAGATATACCAAATTTTGTTTATCTTTTCATCATTTGATGGACATTTGGGTTGTTTCCACTTTTGGCCTTATGAATAATGCTGCTATGAACATTCACAAACAAGTTTTTGTGTGAGCCCATGGTTTCAGTTCTCTTGGGTACAAACCTATCAATAGAATTACTGGGTCATATGGTGAATCCATGTTTAACAGAAATGATTTTTGTAATGTAGATCACTAAAATACACTGTCCCCAAACTTTTCTGATCCAAAAGGAATTAGTCTGGTGAATATAAACACAATTTTAGCCCTGAAAAGATCTGTTTTTTGATAGTTAGTCTATTGTATGAGCAGTGTATGAACTGTCTTGTTTCTGTTCCTTTTCACATGGAGGTCACTGTTTGGGATATTTCAAAATGGCACCCCATCTGTTACCTAGCCTATAAAATGATGACCCTTTGGTTTACTGTTTTGTGAGTTACTTCTGGAGCATCAAAAGTTCCCTTTTAAAAAATACTGTGGGGCTTCCCTGATGGCGCAGTGGTTAAGAGTTGGCCTGCCAATGCAGGGGACACGGGTTCCAGCCCTGGTCCGGGAAGATCCCACATGCCACGGAGCAGCTAAGCCTGTGCACCACAACTACTGAGCCTGCGCTCTAGAGCCTGCGAGCCACAGCTACTGAAGCCCATGTACCTAGAGCCCATGCTCTGCAACAAGAAAAGCCACCACAATGAGAAGCCCGCACACCGCAACAAAGAGTAGCCTCCGCTCGCTGCAACTAGAGAAAGCCCGTGTGCAGCAACGAAGACCCAACGCAGCCAAATTAAAAAAAAAAAAGAAATATTGTGGGCACTTAATAAGAGTTAGATATGCCCGGGCTGTTTTGTTGCTGTTGTTGAAGGAGGTTGATTATTATTTTTACTGTTGTCATTGTTGTCGTCGTTGAAATAATGTATTATTGAAGTACAGTATAGAAAGTAGATTAGCTTTATTACCTAAGAAAATTATTCAAATGATATCTATGTTGGTGGGAATGTAAACTGATACAGCCACTATGGAGAACAATATGGAGGTTCCTTAAAAAGCTAAAAATAGAACTACCATACGACCCAGCAATGCCACTACTGGGTATATACCCTGAGAAAACCATAATTCAAAAAGAGTCATGTACCACAATGTTCACTGCAGCTCTATTTACAATAGCCAGGACACGGAACCAACCTAAGTGTCCATCGACAGATGAATGGATAAAGAAGATGTGGCACATATATACAATGGAATATTACTCAGCCATAAAAAGAAACGAAATTGAGTTATTTGTAGTGAGGTGGATGGACCTAGAGTCTGTCATACAGAGTGAAGTAAGTCAGAAAGAGAAAAACAAATACCGTATGCTAACACGTATATATGGAATCTAAAAAAAAAAAAGAAAAAGTTCTGAAGAACCTAGGGGCAGGAGAGGAATAAAGATGCAGACATAGAGAATGGACTTGAGGACACAGGGTGGGGGAAGGGTAAGCTGGGACGAAGTGAGAGAGTGACATGGACATATATACACTACCAGACATAAAATAGATAGCTAGGGCTTCCCTGGTGGCGCAGTGGTTGAGAATCCGCCTGCCAATGCGGGGGACACGGGTTCGAGCCCTGGTCTGGGAAGATCCCACATGCCGTGGAGCAACTAGGCCCGTGAGCCACAACTACTGAGCCTGCGCGTCTGGAGCCTGTGCTCCGCAACAAGAGAGGCTGCGATAGTGAGAGGCCCGCGCACCGCGATGAAGAGTGGCCCCCACTTGCCACAACTAGAGAAAGCCCTCACACAGAAGTGAAGACCCAACACAGTCAAAAATAAATATAAATAAATTAATTAATTAAAAAAAATGTACTTTAAAAAAAAAATAGATAGCTAGTGGGAAGCAGCCGCATAGCACAGGGAGATCCGCTCAGTGCTTTGTGACCGCCTAGAGGGGTGGGATAGGGAGGGTGGGAGGGAGATACAAGAGGGAGGGGATATGGGGATATATGTATATGTGTAGCTGACTTTGTTATAAAGCAGAAACTAACACACCATTGTAAAGCAATTATATTCCAATAAAGATGTTAAAAAAATATCCATGTACTACCAGGTCTTAGCCATCCTTTAGTTAAATAATTAAATCAATAAAAAACTTTGCATTTATTTCTTTAACTTTTACCTTTTTGTTTTCCATCCATCTTTGACCTTATTGATATTTTGAATATTGGTTTAATCATCTTCTCTATTAGCTGTCTCTCCTTGATGTGTTATTTCTCTTTTTTGGCCCTTTGTTTTGGGCATGATTTCAGTTTTCTGGTGGATACAGAAACATAAGGCTGAATCTGTACTCTCAGGTCAGGGGCAGGGGTGTATTTCTCTAAGTGTACAGATCCTTGTTTTGTGCACACTTTTCTTCCATGCTCCTGTTTATTTTCCTCTTTCCTTACAGCCAGGTTTTTTGGACCCACTGCCCCTTTGTCGGCAGTTTGGCTCCTGACCCACTAGTCTGCTAATGTTCTTTTCATGGTCGTCACTGACCTATGCAGTTTTCATTGGTCACTGTCTTAGTTTTCATTTTCCTTAGGCTTTCTATAGTGATTTAACACCATTGATTTCTATCTTGTTTTTGTAATAATGCCCCATTAGCTCTATAGCCCAGTTTTTTTTTTTTTTTTTTTTTTGGTCTTCTTCTTGGTCTGTTCTTTTGTAGTTAAATTTCTCTTATTCCTCCTCCAGTTGTAGACATTTCCCATTCTCCTGCCCTGAGCTGTCTTTCCTTTATATCCTTTTCCACAGAAGTCTTTATGTACACTCAGAGTTTAAACTGGCACTACTCTGGGTTATTTCCACCATCCATTCCTTACCCAACATTTTTTGATTGGCCACTTTGTGCCTGGCACTAGGCTAGTGCCAAGATGCAAAGGTGAACACATGTTTGACTGCCCTTGATTTACTTGCAGATCAGTCTGAAATCAGGTATGTAAACAGAGCACCCACAGTATTCCTTAAAAGAGATTTGAACACAGATGCCAGAGCTCAGAGGAGAGGAGGGGACAGCTCTGCCTAAGGAAATGGGTTAAAATTTCTTAGATGACATTTGAATTTCAGTTTAAAAGGATAGTTTGCCAAAAGAAAATTCTGGCGAGAGGAGAATGTTTTAGGCAAAGGGAACTATACATTTTAAGGAATATAAGCATATATTCCTCCCAAGTCTAACCTGGTGGGGGCAAGCATTGTGTCATATTTATGTTTATATTCATGGCATCCTGGAAAGAGCATGGGCTTTTTGAGTCAGATTGGGGTCCACATTCTAGACCCTTTGCTTATTGATCCTGAGGTTCAGAGGCCTCATTTATAAATATGATTTCTATTTAAGTTTCTTGGTAAGGATTAATGAGCTACAGTCACCTATAGTAGTGTCTGGCAAGTAGGTGCTTTTAAAATGTGAGTTTCATTTTTTCACTTTCTTTCCCTTGTATCTAGTTGCCCAATAACTGACATACAGTGGGTGGGGAATAAATACTTGAACAATTTTAGTGTTTCCAAGCAATATGAGAAAAATGACTGATATTGTTTCTTTTGATGTAAAATTTTGTGACTAAAAAGCACAGGGTGAATTCACTAAATTTAGTGGTCTTACAAAGCAGAAATTTGTTTTCTCAAGAACTAAATTTAATTGTAGGAGAAAACAGCCCTGGATCAAGTTAGGTTTGCTGGTTGTTTGCACATGGGAGCTGGATGTAATTTATCCCCACTGAATATCCAAGATGGACTATGTTGATTGTAAATGTTTTCTGTAATGTTTCTTCACTACTGTTTACAGATGGTTTTTTATTTGTTTTCATCTTACTTTCCTTTGGTTTAAAGAATTAAAAAAGTGTGGTTGTAGAATAAATTGTTCCAGGATAGTCTCTTTTCTCCCCAAGGCCCAGATGCTGTAGCTCACCTATTTCTCAGTTAATATTAGCTCAGACTAGAGTCATCTAGCCCTTTGTTACCAATTACATCCTTATTCCTTTGTGTGACATAAAGGCCTACCATGACCTGACCTCTGCCCTCTTGGACAACCTTCAGTGTACCCTTAGACTTTAGGCACCACAGACTGGAGGTCTTTGAATAAGTACCGTGTAGCTGCATGCCTGCATTTTCTTTTCACACACATTGTTTCCTTTGCTTGCAATTTTCTGCTTATATCTCTCCCTCTCTCCCGACTCACCTTTCAAGACTGGATTCACAGGTTTTAGCCTCTGGGAACCTTTACTTTATATCTCCACAATTGTTACCCAAGGTTGCTGTTTTACTGAATTGAAAAATCTTCAGATGTTTTTCATCCCTTACCATAGAGCCTTTATATTATTTTTGTTCACATTCCAATGGTATTTGATGTTTTCTTCTAGGTATTATTTGTGTTGCTTATTATGAATGACTCCCACCATATGATGATGTTAAGAGTGGCAGCTACCATTTATTCAGTCCTATTCTGTGATAAGCACTCTTCTAGTTCCTTTGTAAATACTGTATATTGCAGATATAGATTATTTGTAAGGTGGACTAAACTGTACTATTTATTTTTCATTATTCATGTACTCATTTTTAAACAGGCCAGAGCATATTGATTTATTTCATGAGGGGGCAATGTGTGGCAACAGATGAAAAGTCAGTCCCTAAGTCAGAAAATTCTTGAATTTAGGTTTTTGTTCATACTTCCATCTTCAAGCTATTTCTGTTAAGGTTGAAAAAACTTAGAAAATATATTGGTATCAGTTTTATTATTAAATTATTTAAAAAGTAGTTTAAAGGTGTGGTTTTTTTTAACAATAAATTAAGGCAGGGAGGTACTTATATATCTGTTAGTGTCTCCTTTATTCTTAACTTGTTGATGTGATGATTCGTTCAGCAAATATTATTTTGGACGTCTGTGGTGCACCAGATAAAGGAATATATATGTCATAGAATATAACAGACAGTGTGCTGCCCTCATGGAACATACGGAAAGTTTATATCATCTGTTAGGCCTGAATGGATCCAGGGAGGCTTGTTTTCAAAACCTATTTTTGTTTCTTTGTTTAGGAACCCTAAGGAGGTTTAACTAATGTCTTAACATTTGGAAACTGCTTTAACAAATGCAAAAGTGAGAGGTGCTTTTTAGCTGTTTCTAATTCGAAAGGAAAATTCTGTTCTTTCAGCAGAAAATAAGTTGTCTCTTTAGCTAAGTTCATTTGGGGAAAGAAAAACCAGTCCTAGTATTATACACTTACAGTATGATTTTTGTCTTAGAATTAATAAGTTAAATGACTTCCCTAAACTCATTCATTTTAGGGTTATTTGGTACCTTTTTTGAGGTACCAAATAACCTTTTGAGGTGTAAACTTGATTAAAGAATGAATCACCTTTCATTTTATTTTCCTTCCTTGCATTTTGCCTTGAAGCTTTCCACTGATAGCTGTCATTTCTGAGAAGCTGCATTGGGAAAGGGTATTGCTCCCTTCCTCTTTCCTTGTTCTTTAGCCCATCATCGCGAATCCTTAATGTGAATTGAGACACAGAATGTGCACATGTGTCTGTATGCATTGCAGGGGGAATTTTTTAGGGAGTTGGAGGGTACTTGTAAATAGTTGGACCAGGATTAGTGTAGGAGAAAAACCAAGAAAGATAAAATTCATGTATGTATACGGACATATACATATATATGGAAGAATAGCTATAATATAGGAACTGCCCAAAGCACTTGCAGTCTTACGTTTTATAAGTTCCATGAACTCTTGACCCGTTATTGAATTATAATTCGTTTATTGTGTTGTATGTATTTTGTACCCTAGAATTTCTAGCCACAGTAAAAGCATTTGGCTGATGGTGTTTATTTAAAATTTTTTTAAAATTTATTTATTTATTTTATTTATTTTATTTTTGGCTGCATTGGGTCTTTGTTGCTGCCCGCGGGCTTTTTCTAGTTGCGGCGAGTGGGAGCTACTTCGTTGTGGTGCACGGGATTCTCATTGTGGTGGCTTCTCTTGTGGAGCATGGGCTCTAGGCGCGCGGGCTTCGGTAGTTGTGGCACGCAGGCTCAGTAGTTGTGGCGCACGGGCTTAGTTGCTCTGCGACATGTGGGATCTTCCCAGACCAGGGCTTGAACCTGTGTCCCCTGCACTGGCAGGCAGATTCTTAACCACTGCGCCACCAGCGAAGCCCAGTGTTTACTTTAAAAAGGCAGAAAATCCACCTTCAAGTCATCTCAGTTTCTGATTCCATCAGGGTAATCCATCCCCATTCTAACTGCCTGCTTAAAAAAAAGTGAATCTTTAGAAGAAGAGAATATCTTCTATTTATAATTTTACATCTAAAATGTCTATCATTTAACAAAAAAATTACCCTATATGCCAGGAGACAAGACAAATAATAGAAAACCTAAAAAGGGAAAAAAAAAAAACCCAAAAGCGACACACCCACAGATAATTCAGATTTTGGTGTTAATTAGAAATTGATTTTAAAATAATGAGTTAAGGGACTTCCCTGGTGGCGCAGTGGTTAAGAATCTGCCTGCCAATGCTGCCAATGCAGGGGACACGGGTTTGAGCCCTGGTCTGGGAAGATCCCACATGCTGCAGAGCAACTAAGCCTGTGCACCACAACTACTGAGCCTGTGCTCTAGACCCCGTGAACCACAACTACTGAGCCTGTCCACTACAACTACTGAGCCTGTGTGCCACAACTACTGAAGCCCACGTGCCTAGAGCCCGTGCTCCACAACAGGAGAAGCCACCGCAATGAGAAGCCCATGCACTGCAACGAAGAGTAGCTCCTGCTTGCCGCAACTAGAGAAAGCCCATGCGCAGCAATGAAGACCCAACACAGCCAAAAAAATAAAAAATAAAAGAGTTAATATGCTCAAGGTAATACATGACAAAATGGAGAATTTCACCAGAGAACTGGTATCTACAGAAAGAGAATGGATAGAAATTCTAGAAATGAAAAAAAAATTGATTACTTAACATATGTGTTTAGCTACAAATTAGATACTACAGAAGAGGGGATTAATAGACTGGAAAATAGCTCAGTAAAACATATTTAGACTGAGGTATGGAGAAAATAAAAGGGGAGAAAATACACATATGAGCTTAAAATACATATTAGACACTAAGAAAAACTCTTACATTTGTATAACTTGAGCCAAGGAGGAAAGGAGAGAGGGAATGAGACTCAAACACTATATTAAGGAAAAATGGCCAAGAATTTTCCCAAACTTATAAAAGACGTCAGGCCACAGACTTGAGAGACTTGAAAAAGCTCAAACAGGATTAATACAAAGCAAATCATATGTAGGCATACTGCAATAAAACTTACAAAAGCCAAAGAGAAAACTCTTGAAAGGAGATAGGAAAATAAGATACCTTCAAAGGAACAACAGTGGGACTAACCACTGACTTTTCAAATGAAACTGATGAAACCCAGAGGATGATAGAATGGTATCTTTTAAAGTACAGAAAGAAGGTAATTGCTAACCTCAATATCTATACCCAGTGAAAGTATTTTTCGAAAGTATTTTTCAAATGTAAAGGCAAAATTTAGATGTAATAGACAAATTTCTTTGAAATGTCCAACAAAATGTTAGAATTAAAAATAGAAAATCTGAATAGTTGTATATCTAGCAAAAAAAATTGAATCTTTAATTCATTTTTTTTTAAACAAGGTAAATGCCAGGGTCAAATGGCTTTTAACAGTGAATGCTTCCAAATATTAAAGGATGAAAAATAGCATCAGTCTTAAAAAACTCTTCTGGGGAATAGACCAATGTTTTATGAGGCCAAAATATTCTTGATATTAAAAAATGACAAAGACAATACAAGAAAATTATAGGAAAATCTCTCTCATTAACAGAGATGGAAATATCCTAAGTAAAACAATAGGAAATTGAATCCATAGATATATAGAAGGTATTATATATTAGGACCAGGTGGGATTTATACCAGGAAGGCAAGGTTGGTTTACTATTCAGAACTCAGTTAATAGGGAAGGTGATGGTCCAAGGGTACAAAGTTTCAGTTATGCAAGATAAATTCTGGAGATTTGCTATATAGCAGGGGTCCCCAACCCCCAGGCCGTGGACCGGTACTGGTCCGTGACTTATTAGGAACTGGGCCGCACAGCAGGAGGTGAGCAGCGGGTGAGTGAGCAAAGCTTCATCTGCTGCTCCCCGTCGCTCCGCATCACTCACATTACCGCATGAACCATCCTCCCCATCGCTTGCATTACTGCCTGAACCACCCCCCACCGCAAGTCTGCGGAAAAATTGTCTTCCACGAAACCGGACCCTGGTGCCAAAAAGGTTGGGGATCGCTGCTATACAGCATAGTGCCTATAGCTAACAGTGCTATATTGTATACTTAAAATTTGCTAAGAAGATTGATCTTAAGTATTTTTACAATAAAAATAAAATTAAAGTGGGTGGAAAAAAACTTGGGAGGAGATAGATACATCTGTGATCTTCATGATGGTGGTTGTCGTTTCTTTGGATGTATACTTATTCTCAAACTTATTGACTTACATATGTTAAATATGTCCAGCTTTCTGCATGTCATTCATATCTCAATAAAGTGGTTAAAAATGGACAAAAACTCAATTAATAAAATTAACCACATTAATAGAAGAAAAGGAAAAAATCATATGATTTACCTCAGTTTTTGCAGAAAAGTACTTGGTAAAATTCAGTACCCATTTTTTTTTTTTTTTTTTTTTTTGGGCCATGCCATGCAGCTCGTGGGATGTCAGTTCCCCAGCCAGGGATTGAACCCAGACCACCTCGGCAGTGAAAGCCTGGAATCTTAACCATTAGGCCACCAGGGAACTCCCAATACTCATTTTTTAAAAATAATTTATTTTATTTATTTATTTTTGGCTGCGTTGGGTCTTCGTTGCTGTGCGCGGGCTTTCTCTAGTTGTGGTGAGCGGGGGCTACCTCTCTGTTGCGGTGCACGGGCTTCTCATCATGGTGGCTTCTCTTGCTGCGGAACATGGGCTCTAGGCACGCGGGCTTCAGTAGTTGTGGCTCGCGGCTCTAGAGTGCAGGCTCGGTAGTTGTGGCGCATGGGCTTAGTTGCTCTGTGGCATGTGGAATCTTCCTGGACCAGGGCTCGAACCTGTGTTCCCTGCATTGGCAGACGGATTCTTAACCACTGCGCCACCAGGGAAGCCCTCAATACTCATTTTTGATAAAAGTTCTTAGCAAACTAGTAATAGAAGAAACTCCTTTAATCTGCTAAAGGCTTTTAACCAAAAAAACCTATAAAACATCATAATTAATGGTGAAACACTGAAAACTTTCCTTCTGATAGTCTAGGGTATAAAACAAAGATGCTCATTATCACCACTTCTGTTCCACATTGTACCAGAAGTCATAGTCAATGCAGTAAAGCAAAGGAAACAGTTAAAGGGTTGGGAAAGGAAGCCAGTAGTCATTATTTTTAGACTGCTTGATTTTATACATGAAAAGTCCAAAAGAATTAAGGCTGCTGCATACAAAGTCAACCTACAAAAATTATTTGTATTCCTGTATATCTGTAACAAACCAATAATGATTAAAAAAATGATACCCTTTATATTAGCATATAAAAAGGAATACCTTAGGATAAATATAATGAAAGATTTCATTATATTCATAAGTATAATGTAAGACCTCAACATTAAAAATTACATGATGTTATCAAGAGACGTTAAAGATGCCCCAGCTAAATGATCTTGGACTGTAAGATTCAATATGGTAAAAATGTTAATTCTTTCCAAAATGATCTATAGATACCACACAATCCCAGCAAGCATTTTTATATGTGTGTGGAAAGTGACCAACTGATTCTAAGTAGTGTAAAGGCCAAAACTAACCAAGGTAATTTTGAAGAACAAAGCTGGAGATCTTGCACTACCCAACATCAAGATTTATCATGAAGTGAGCACAATTAAGACAGTATGGTATTGATACAAGGAGAGACAAATAAGCTGATGAATGGAGTAGAAAGTCCAGAAAAACACTCATTCATATACAACCACTTGATTTGTGACAGGGGTGACCAGGCAATGAAGTGGGGGAAAGAATCTTTTCAATTTGGATATCCAACATGGAGAAAAGGAATGCTGACCCTTATCTCACACCATACGTAAAAATAAATTCTAGATTGGATTACAGATCTGTATTACAAATATATTACAAATATAGAAGGGGAGCAGTAAAGCTTTTAAAAGAAAGCATGGGAGCATATCTTTATAACCTTGGGGGCAGCAAAGACTTCTTAAACAGGAAACAAAAAACACTAACCATAAAGGGGAAAAAACCCCAATAAATTGGAGTACATTAAAGAACTCTGTTCATTAAAAACACCATAAGCAAAGTTAATATTAATCTACACAATGGGAGAAAATATGTGCGACACATCTATTCAATAAGTGACTCATGTCTGGTTTATAAGGAATTCCCACAAATCACTGAGGAAAAGAACAAGCAAATAGAAAAATGGGCAAAAGACTTAAAACCTTCACAAATAAAGGATATCCAAATGGCCAATAAATTTATAAAAAGATGCTCAGCTTCATCAGTTATCAGGAAAGTATAAGTCAAAACCATAATGCAGTACCACTTCATAACCTACCTAAAGTACTAAATTGAAAAGGGCAGGTAATGCTAAGCACTGGTGAGGTGTAGAGTAACTGAACTCTCATCACTGCTAGTAGGAATCTCAGTCAGTATGGCCGCTTTGAACAGCTGCTTGCCATCATCTGCTAAAGCTGCGGATACCTTATGACCTAGAAGTTCCATTCCTAGGTATATGCTCAACAGAAACGGATACATCTGTGCACCAAAAACATGTTCATGAATCTTCAAAGCAGCATTATATAAAATAGCCCCAACTAGAAACCACCCAAATCTTCATCAGTAGTAGCATGGTTGCATACATTGTGGTACACGTATACAATAGATTTTTATATGGCTGCAAGAATGGATGAAATACAGCTATGTGGAACAATTAAGTGTGACTGTCACAAACGTTGAGCCATAGAAGCTAAACACAAAAGAATATTTGTGGTATGATTCTTTATTATAAACATGTAAAACTATTTTATGCTTTTGTCAGGATGTTTATCTTGCAAGGGGTAATAACCAAAAAGGGCAAGAGAATGGTTTCCAGGGTGTTGAGTCTAGTAGGCAGAATTCTAAGATGCCTCTCAAAAGCCCCTTCCTCTGATATACACACCACATGTGGTCCTCTCCCCTTGCGTGTGAGTGGGAACTGTGAATATGATAGGCTATTGTGCCAATGAGTAAGTTTACATTATTTGGCAAAGGTAAAGGGATTTTGCAGATGCTATTGAAGTCCCTAATTGATTGACATTGAGTTAGTCAAAAGGGAAGTTATCCATCTGAGCCTGACCTCATCAGGTGAGCCCTTTAGAAGAAGGTCTAAAGGTCAGAGAGACTCTCCTGCTGGCCTTACAGAAGCAAGCTGCCATGAGTTCTCCAGCTGCATGGAAATGAAATTTGTCAACTGTGATTCAAGTTCATAAGAGGACCTTGATCCTTAAGCCATAGATGAGACAGCAACCTCAGGTGACACCTTAAAGGCAGCCCAGTGAGATCCTTAGCACAGGACCTAGGTAAGCCATGCCTCTGGACACCTGACCCACAGAAACTGTGAGATAATAAATGTCTTGTTTTAAGCTGCTAAGTTTGTGATAAGTTTTTAGGCAGCATAGAAAACTAATACACTGGTAATACTCTATTTCTTGTAGTAATTATGTGTGTATGTATTTACTTTGTAAACATTTGTCATATTATAGTTATGATTTGTGTACTTGTTTGTGTATAAGTAAAAATGGATTATATTGAATATTGAATAAAGTGTTTACTTTAAAACAAGGAAAAAATTAATAGCATTCTTCTGCATTACCTTTGACCAGTATACAAATATAATCAAATAATTATGTTGTAATTGTACTGGTCAAGTTGAACACAAGCAGATTTGGTCATAAAATTAACTTAAATATTCCTTTCCATTAGTGAACTCACCTTCTGTCCTTGCTCTCTTATTGACATGTCACTTACATTTTACATGTTTCCCCCAGTGGTTTCACTCTGAGTGTCATAGAGTCTTTTTTAAAAAAAAAAAATTTATTTATTTATTTGGCTGCACTGGGTCTTAGTTGTGGCACGCAGGATCTTTGTTGCTGTGTGGGGGATCTTCATTGGGGCATATGGTATCTTTAGTTGTGGCATGCGGGATCTTTAGTTGCAGCATGTGGGATCTAGTTCCCTGACCAGAGATCGAACCCAGGCCCCCTGCATTGGGAGCGTGGAGTTTTAGCCACTGGACCACCAGGGAAGTCCCTGTCATAGAGTCTTGAAGCTGGAGATGTAATGATTTTCCAGTCTAACTTCCATATTTTACTTTTTCCTATTTAAAAAAAATTGAGGTATAATTGACATATAACATTATATTAGTATAAGGTGTACAACATGTTTTGATATTTGTATGTATTGCAAAATGATCACCACAATAAGTCTATGTATAATACCTGTCACCATACATAGTTACAAGAAATTTTTTTTTTCTTGTGATGAGGAATTTTAAGATTTACTGTCTTAGCAGTTTTCAAATATGCAATATGGTATTATTAAATATAGTCGCCATGCTGCATAGTACATCCCCAGGAGTTACTTATTTTATAAGTGGAAATTTGTACCTTTTGACCCCCTTCACCCGTTTGGCTCACCTCTGGCGATCACCAGTCTGTTCTCTGTGTCTATGAGCTTAGTTTTTATTTGTTTTAAAAATTCCACATATAAGTGAGATCATAAGGTATTTGTTTTGCTCTGTCTGACTTATTTCACTTAGCATAGCATAGTACCCTTAAGGTCCATCTATGTTGTCACAAATGGCAAGATTTCATTCTTTTTTATAGCTGAATAGTATTCCATTGTGTGTGTGTGTGTGTGTGTGTGTGTGTGTGTGTGTGTGTGTGTGTACATCTGCTTTATTGCTTTTTCCATTCATTCACTGATGGACACTTAGTTACTTCCATATCTTGGCTATTGTAAATAATGGTGCAGTGAACATAGGGGTACATATATCTTTTCAAATTAGTGTTTTCATTTTCTTTAGATAAATACCCAGAAGTAGAATTGCTGGATCATGTGGTAGTTCTAGTTTTAATTTTTTGAGGAACCTCCATGCTGTTTTCCAATTTACATTCCTACCAGTAGTGCATGAGGGTTCTCTTTTCTCCACATCCTTGCCAACACTTGTTATTTGTTGTCTTTTTGATAATAGCCATTCTAGCAGCTGTGAGGTGATATCTAATTGTGGTTTTGATTTGCATTTCCCTGATGCTTGGAGTTGTTGAACATCTTTTCATGTACTTGATGGCCATCTATATGTCTTCTTTGGAAAAGTGTCTGTTCAGACCGTCTGCCTATTTTTTTAATTGGATTGTTTGTTTTTTTGCATTTGAGTTGTATGAGTTCTTTATTTATTTTGGATATCAATCCCTTATCAGATATATGATTTGCAAATATTTTTTTCCATTCAATGGGTTGCCTTTTCATTTTGTTGATGAGTTCCTTTGCTGTCCAGAAGGTTTTTAGTTGGATGTAGTCCCACTTGTTTATTTGCTTGTTTATTGCTTTTGTCACCTTTGCTTTTGAAGTCAGATCCAAAAAATCATCACCAAAACTGATGTCAAGGCACTTACATGTTTTCTTCTAGGAGTTTTTTTTGTTCCAGGTCTCACATTCAAGTCTTTAATCCATTTTGAGTTGATTTTAGGTATGATATAAGATAGGGGTCCAGTTTTATTCTTTAGTTTGCGGATGTTCAGTTTTCCCAACACCATTTATTGAAGAGACAATCCTTTCCACATTGCTCTTTTGTTGTAAATTAATTGACTACATATACCTGATTTATTTCTGGGCTTGCTGTTCTGTTCCATTGATCTATTCTGTCTGTTTTTATACCAATACCATGCTGTTGTGATGACTATAACTTTGCAGTATAGTTTGAAATCAGGGAGTGAGATGCCTCCAGCTTCGTTCTTCTTTCTCAAGATTGCTTGGGCTATTTAGGATCATTTGTGGTTCCATACAAATTTTAGGATTGTTCTCTTTCTGTGAAAAATGCCATTGGAATTTTTTTCATTGAGGTACAGTTGATGTACAATATTATATGTTTCAGGTGTACAACAGAGTGATTCACAATTCTTGAAGGTTATATTCCATATATAGTTATTATAAAATATTGGCTGTATTCCCTATGTTGTACAATATATCCTTGTAGCTTATTTTATACATAGTAGTTTGTACTTCTTAATCCCCTATTCCTATATTGTCCCTTCCCCCTTCCCTCTCCCCACTGGTAACCACTAATTTGTTCTCTGTATCTGTGAGTCTGTTTCTTTTTTGTTATATTCACTGGTTTGTTTTATTTTTTATATTCCACATATAAGTGATATCATACAGTATTTGTCTTTCTCTGACTTATTTCACTTAGCATAATACTCTCCAAGTCCATCCATATTGTTATAAATGGCAAATTTTCATTCTTTTTTTATGGCTAAGTAGTATTCCATTGTGTGTGTTTGTGTGTATGTATGTATACCACACACATCTTTATCCACTCATCTGTTGATGGGTACTTACGTTGCTTCCATATCTTGGCAATTGTAAATAGTGCTGCTATGAACATTGGGTGTATGTATCTTTTCGAATTAGTGGTTTTGTTTTTTTTGGATGAATACCCAGAAATGGAATTGCTGGATCATACGGTAATGCTATTTTTAGTTTTTCAAGAAACCTCCGTACTATTTTCCACAGTGGCTGCACCAATTTACATTCCCACCAAAAGTGTTCCCCTTTTTCTACATCCTCACCAACATTTGTTATTTGTGGTCTTTTTTGGATTATAGCTATTCTGACAGGTGTGAGATGATACCTCATTGTGGTTTTAATTTGTAAAACTGCCATTGGATTTTGATAGGGGTTCAGCTGAATTTGTAAATTGCTTTGCGTGGTATGGACATTTTAACAGTATTGTTTCTTCCAGTTCATGAGCACCCAGTATCTTTCCAATTATTTGTATCTTCTTCGGTTTCATTCATTAGCATCTTATAGTTTTCAGTGTACAAGTCTTTCACTTCCTTGGTTAAATTCATTCCTAGGTATTTTGTTCTTTTTGATGCAGTTGTATATAAGATTGTTTTTAAATTTCTCTGATAGTTTGTTATGTAATGTATAGAAATGAGACAGATTTTTGTATTTTGATTTTGTATCCTGCAATTTTACTGAATTTATTTATTAGTTTTAACAGTTTTTTGGCAGTGTCTTCAGGGTTTTCTATATATAATATATCATCTGCAAGTAGAGATAGTTCTACTTCTTCCTTTCTAATTTGGTTGCCTTTTATTTCTTTTTCTTTCCTAATTGCTCTGGCTAGGACTTCAATACTATGTTGAATTAAAGTGCTAAGAGGGAGCTTGCTTGTTTTGTTTCTGATCTTAGAGTAAAAATTTCTGCTTTTCACTGTTGAATATGATGTTAGCTGTGGGCTTGCCACATACAGCCTTTATTATGTTGAGGTACATTCCCTCTGTACTCACTCTGTTGAGAGTTTTTATCATAAATGGATATTGAATTTTGTCAAATGCTTTTTCTGCATCTATTGAGATGATCATATGATTTTTATTTTTTATTTTGTTAATGTGGTGTATAACTTCCTTATTTTAAAGGTGAGGGAACTAGGACATGTTTCAAGTTAGACGTAATGTGACGTGTTTCAAGTTATGTATTGAACAGCAAATCCAGTATCTTAGTTCTTGAAGGCTCTACCTCTGTGACCGTTTCTTCATATCACAGGCTTTCTGGAATCCAGAGGATATAAGTGCATATCGTTTGGTTATGTTGTGGATGCAGTTTGGATCAGGACGGAGGAAACTGAGAGTAGGTAAATTTCTCTGGTTCTAATTAGAGGTATAAGCTGATATTGAAGATAGTAGGGAGGTGTAGGGGAGAAATTCATTTAGCCACAAATGTCTACTATGCCTGTGTTTATGCTGTGCCCTGGGATGTCCTTATCACAGTTTTCTTTGTTTTGGGTACTTACTTCCCAGAAATGGCTTCCTGCTGTTCCAAATTTTCTAAGACTCATGCTGTTTTACAGCCTTCCTCTTCCTTGAAACAATATGAAGTTAGATAATATCCCTCCTTTTCCCAAGTGTGGAAACAGGATCTGGACTCTGTATGGTTGAAAGAGTGTAAAGCCAGGTTGAAGTCAATCATTGATCACAAAGAATCTTTGGGATAAAATGTCCACAGATAGAAATACTGACTAAATGGTTTAGGAAAGCATTTGAAAATTAAATGTAATAGGTATGGCAGGTAAATGCATGTAAACATGTTTGATCCATAAAACAATTTTATTTGTGCCTATTTTTAAAAAATAGCTTTATAACTTATGGCTTCTTCTGTTTTACATCTCTGGTCCTGAGTTCATAGTATTGTATTCTGGAAAAGCTAGAAATATTAAAATAGTGCATTAAGGGTAAAGCATCTCTCAGTGTTTCCATTATAAAATGCAATTTTAAAGGGTTTAGAAGTCAGCTATAAAAATTTGTTCTTGGCTGATACTTTGTATACAGAAATCTCTGCCCAGGGTAATTTTCAGAAGAATTTTTGCAGTGGCATAAACTGTGAGGTTATATGGCCGTACCAGCTTACATTGAGCTCATTTTTTATGCTTCTATCAAAGTGGGGGAAAGATGACAGCTTTTAAAATGATTCAAATAAAAGAGTATGAAAATTATATTTCTAGCCCTGTGCTTTTAGAAAATTTTGGTTAAAAAAATGTTACTGTACCATCAGAAGACTCACCATTGGCTTAAGTATCCAAATAATAGCACCACTTAACCCAGTGTAAGCCCCAAATCTAGATGACTTTAGAATAATTCTTTTAAAACCAGATTTTAACAGCTGATTTTGAAAGTAGTATTTGGGCCATCAGTGACTATGTAACCCCAAAGAGATCCCTTTGGGCCGCACTTGTTGAAAAATAGCTTTCTGTTTGGTACTTGAGCTTAGCTGTCTGCAAAGCAAGGAAGGAAGTACTAACGGGAAAGCAAAAACATGTTTCTTACATGACTGGAGACTTACACAGTGAAGCTGGAGAGCCTCTTGTTAATGTAACGTTCTTCCCAAAGCTTTGGGTAGGTCTTAACTTGAAAAGAAGATTGACCACAATGCAGATAAGCTCCTTGCTCTTACACTGTTGTGAATACACGTGCACATACACTTCCACTGCACTTTACAGCTTGGCCAGGTTTCTTTTTCTTTTTTTTTTTCCTACTTCTTCTTCAAAGCTAAATCACATAAGCAGATTTCCTCCAGGGATAATTTTATATGTGGTAGCCAGACTGGTCTTAGAGTTCACAATAGCTTCCTCTGTTGTGTCAACTTCTGAACCTTGGAAGTACAGTTCTGTGCATAGAGCCCATAGGGAACATTTGAGGTCTTGTCGGTTTGAAATGAAATATGACTTTATGTGAAATATGAATTGAAAATGATATTGGACTATATACAGTTGTTCAGAAATATAGTCTCCCTGGTGGAGAAGGAACTGCCTCATTAGTGAAAGTCTGCCCCACCTTATTATCTGAAGTAATGATGCTATACCACACTCAGGGCCGAACTAGGCAAAAAGAACAACGGGACCAACAGCAGAAACACGTTAGTTTTTGCTATGAAAGAAAACAACTTCCTTACACAAATATACTTATCAATGCTTATTCAAAGATCTTAGGAGATTTGCTTTAGGTTTGTACGGTCCTCTTCTCCGCCGGCCGGGGCCTCCAGCTCTGGGTGTGCTGAGGTAGAGGAAAGCCTGCCTTGGCTTCAGCGATTGAGGCATGTTGCTTTCTCTGGAGTCATCTATGCTGAGAGGCCACTTCTCCATCCTTGTCTGGTCCAAGTTTAGGTGGCTTATTATAGGGAGAGACAGGTGCTCATGCTGTCATGACCCAATGATATGGAAGTGATAGTGGAAATCTTAAAGGGAGAGAAGGGCACTACCGTACCATCGAGCAAGTGTTTGAATTCACAGTTCCCTGAGAAGTGGGTATGTTTAGTATAGAGATGCCTTTTTGGGGAAAGAGTAGATTATGTAATTTTCCAGAGGAGTAATCTGTTACTATCCTTATTTTGCTCCATTGCCCCAGATTTGGCCAGTGGACGCCCCCTAAGTTGGTTCCTGTGTCATTTTGACATGTTCTTGTCATCCTTTGAACACTTTATATTCTGGAGATGTTCCAGCCTCATCTTTCCCTGTGTTAGCCAAGAAATTAGCCATATTCTAAGAAGTCCTGGTACCTTTTAGCGCATAAATCCAGATGCTCCCAAGCCTTCTCAATGAAGAGAGCTAAGAAATATAAGTATGCATATTTACTTATATTTATAAGTATGCATATTTACTTATATCTCCTGTGTCTGTCTGTCTCTCTGTCTGTCTGTCTGACTAGGTAGCTACCTGCCTACCTACCTATCTTGAAAACTGTGAGTTTACACTAAAAGCTCCAATTCCAGTGCAACACCACAGGGTTCATTATAGTTTCCCCTTTTCGGTATTTGTAACTCTCTTCTTTAATGATGAGAAACCTGGCTCTTGTCCACATATTTCCTTATTTGCTCATCCCTGTTTGTAACCAATATGCTGACATTGCTGGCCTGCTATTCTACTAGGTCACCTTTCTTACTCAGGCTTCAATCCTTGCCTCCTCACTCAGGCTGTGATTCCCCATCATTGTACCATATTATTTTTGAGCTTGTGTTCTTTTAAAGTTGGGAGTTCTAGCTTTTTTACATGGAATCCTATAGCCGGTTAATCAGTGGCACTTGATGTACAAGAACCTCGGCTCTACCCATGTATAGAGAATTGTATCATTTCTATCCTTTTTTTTTTTGGCTGCGCCGCGTGGCATGTAGGATCTTAGTTCCCTGACCAGGGATCGAACCCGTGCCCCCTGCAGTGGAAGCACAGAGTCTTAACCACTGTACCTCCAGGGAAGTCCATATCATTTCTATCTTGATATTTGTCTTGATGGCTATCTTTCTTTTAAGCATCAAGTTGAGAAAAAAGAAAAGAAATAAACTGTGTGTGCATGCATGTGCATTTTAACTAAGGTACTATGGTTGACATTCAAGGCTGTCTTCGGCAAGGAAGAGCTCAGTCTTCCTTTTGGATTTGTGTGTGTATGGTTTTTCAGAAGTGCCCAGCTCTAACTACATCTGTCTACTTGTTCCTCAAACATGCCTACTTCCTGGACTTTTTCTATATCATCTTTTTCATAATATCCATCCTCTTGACACATGCTGTTAACCACCATCTTTCTAAGCCCTTCTTGGTCATCTCAGCAGGAAGCAGTCATTCCTTTTGTTGGAGCTTATGCCATTCAAATGATATTTACTTCTGCTTAAAGGTATTTGGGAATGTGCTCTGTGGGTCCTACTTATTTCCAGGTATCAGTAGGCCAATACTAATGATAATATTTTTGAAAGTATTTTGTTAACTATTAAGTGTCACCTCACTGTGCGGAGGAGTTATTTAATGCCTAATAGATGCCTTGCAGATTATAAGATTTTAATAAATGTTTATTGGATTTTAAATTTTGTCAGAATGAAAAATATTTGGTATTTTCAGTTGATAACTTTGGCTCATACTTTCAATGTTTTAATTGAGTTTTTGCTCCCCACTGTATATAGATGCTGAGCTTGTTTGGCTTGGGTACAAAGAGATTTATTTGGTTCACATATTAGCATATAGTAAAATTTACCCTTTTTAGCATTCAGTTCTATGAATTTTAAAGCATGTATAGCTATGTGTAACCTCTACCACAGTCAAGATGGAAAACAGTTCCGTCCTACCCACAAATTCCCTTGTGTCTCTTTTTAGCCAACACTTCCCCTTACCCCACAGCCCCTGCCAACCACTAATCTGTTTTATGTCCCTATGGATTTGTCTTTTGCGGAATGTCATATAAATGGAATTATTTTGAGTCTGGCCTTTTTCTATTAGCATAATGCATTTGAGATTCATCCATGTTGTTTAGTGTTGCTAAATAGTATTCCATTGTATTGATGTCCCAGAGTTTGTTTACCCATCCACCAGCTGAAGGACGTTTGGATTATTTTCAGCTTTTGACCATTAAGAATAAAACTGCTCTGAATGTTGCTGTACGTGTCTTTGTATGAACATATGTTTTTATTTCTCTTGGTCAGATGCCTAGAAGTGGAATTGCTGGGTCATATGGTAAACATATGTTTGTCTTTATAAAAAACCATAAAGCTGTTTTCCAAAGTAGTTGTACCATTTTTCACTACCATTAAAAATGTATGAGAGATTCAGTTTCTCCACTTCCTCACCAGAATATAGTAGTATTATTTTAGCCATTCTTGTGGGCGGATAGTAATATTACTTTTTGTTGTTGTAGTTGTTTGTTATCTTTTGTTTTGCATTTTCCTGATGAGAAAATGATATTGAACATTTTGTGTGTGTGTGCTCATTGGCCATTTATATGTATTTAGTCTTTTCTGAGGTGTCTGTGCAAGTCTTTAACCCATTTTTTAATTGGTTTGTCTTTGTGTTAATGAATTGTAAGACTTCATGTGCTATGGATAAGGACCTCTGAGATATATATGTGTGTGTGTATATATACATTTATTATTTATTTCAGATCTTCTGTGTTACTGTTTTTTTGTCTAGTTGTTTTATTACTTATTTGATAAATATTTATGATTGAGGATTTGTTTATTTCTCCCTTTACTTTTGTCAGTTTTTGCTTCATCTGGTTTGAAGCTTTTTTTATTAGGTGCATGTACATTTACAGTCATTATATCTTGCTAATGCATTGACTCTTTTATTAATATGAAATGATCCTCTTTGACACCTGTAATACTTTTTTTTCTTGAATTCCACTTCGTATGATGTTAGTATAGCTACTTCAGTTTTATGAAAATGTTTTCAAAGATGGGAAATGATAGAGAACATCTGTATGATGACATGAGAAAGTTTATCATGTAGAAGGAGGGGGCAGTGAAATAGTGGGGGAGAAGGTACTACCCAATGAGCAAAGCCCTCAAGGCAAGAAACAGTATCCAAAGCTGGATCACTCTATCTGTGGTTTGAGGTGGGAAGAAGGAAAGGATGGTTGCAGATACAAGTAAATTTTTTAGAGTTGGCCATACCTTAAATCTATTTAAAAAATCTAGCAATAGGCACACAGCTTATAGTGTGCCAGCAACCACTAATCAAATGTGGTTTCAGTTTTTATTATCAGTACATGAATGTGGTAGTTCAAGTGTTGGCTGACTTTTCAGATAATTGTGGTTAATCTGTTATTAGTAAATTGGCTATATGGAACATCCTTAGGCTCTGGGATTGTGGCCCTTACATTAATGTCCTGAATATCCCTTGCTTTGAAAAATTTTCATTGTGTACTGTCTGGTTTTGTGAAATGGTCTACAAATTGAGCTTATTTTTCAGTGTGGTCCAGCATATTGAAGTGTGTCTCAAGGATGTGAAATTCATTTTGCTACAGGTGGTGTGATGTGAAGGAATCTGAGGTCAGGTACTGCAGCTAAGTCTCTCTACATGTAAAAACTTCAAATACAAATAATCTTTATTTGACATGTGCTCTACATCCATGAGCATGTTGTTTAAACTTTTTAGGTTGTTTTCTTTCTTGAATGATGTTAACATTCTTGCTTTGATTCCATGTCAAAAATGGTTGTGATTCTAAAAGCGGAATGATCTTTGATTCATGGAAACAGTTTGAAATTATTACTAGTAGGCTTCTACTATGAATAAAAATACAAAAAATTATCTTTCAAAAGAACCCCACTTTGAGCATTTCTAAGGAGACTTCAACTTTGTTCGTTACTAGGATTGAAAAACTGGCCACATTCCTCAGATGCAGGGGAGTACTGTGTAGTCCACCCCCTTGCTACAGCGATGGATTCAGGCCTGGGCGTGTGACCAAAGTCAACCCCAGCAGCCTAGTCCTGAGACTTTTTTGCAGAGCACCTGGGCAAGAATTTTTCTTTTTTTTTCCACTGTGGTCTCTAAGAGGATGGGATATATTCTGAAGCTCCTGGAATCCTTCTTGACACATGAAGAGAGAGGCTGCCCTGCTTTTGGAGCTAATATTGAAGAAATCTGAGAGCGCCCCACTGCCCCCCCGCATCACTCCCTCCCTCTGCAAATATCAGATGGGCCTCTCAGTATGATCAGATTGACTCAATTATGTAAGCTAATCAGTTACTTATGTAAGCTAATCAGCCAATTCAAGTTAGTTTTTCTGTCTCTTGCAGCTAAAACACTTATTATTAATACATTGAGTATGTTTTAGAGACTTAAGTCAAAGTACGATAAAGAGTATGGTTAAGAGAAAAGCAGTCACTGTGTACAAAGTTACATGTAAATGTATGTATTCTTTCACTAAATCTCAATTATTGTCTGTTCCTTCCATGAACTCTGTTCTTGGAAGTTCTTCTGTCTAGTTCTTCTCTCTCTTGGGAACTCTCCCCTAGGGCTTGCTTTCCCAGGTTTGTTTCTATCCACCCTCTTGCCTGACTTTATTTGTTCCTGAGTTTCGGAACTTTGTGTGATATTCTGCCAAATTCTCTTCCCCACCTCTGCTCATTTCTAGCATCAAAGTACATGATACCTTGCTACGGAGATTATTCTAGTTGGAATCTACTGTGTTCTGTGAATTGTCTCTCCTCTAGGGGAAGTATGCCTGCTTCTTACTCTCTTTGGTGACTAGGCACAGACGCTTGGTTGTATCAGGGTGAAGTTGTGGTTAGTTAGTTTCTTGTGGTGGCCGTGCAGAAAAGGAGAGAGGGCGTGTGTTACAAGACACCCGTAATTCTGTTTCAAGTCCCGTGATCTCTTCGGAACAGTGTCCAGAGACCCTAAAGCCAGACTCATCAGACGTCTGCACTCTTCCTCTCCTTCAGTCCAGGCCTGCTCTGCACAGAGGGCTCCTTGACAGATACCGATCATTTCTCCAAGAGCCCTGTTTCCTTTTTTTCTTAAAATATTTTTTAAAAAGAATCAAACAATTTAACAAGGGAGTTATATGGTTTTCCTTATTGTACTCACAGAGAAATAGAAAAAGGGAGACAGATCCTGCTGTTCTAAGTTGTTAGAAACCTAATTTTGAGTTGGTGTGATCTAAGCCAGGAAAGAGTTTGCAGTGGCCAGTGAATGGTGTATAATGGAAGGAACTGGCAGATAAGATTAAAATGGTTAAAAAAGGTCAGTGGACATTGAGAAGGTCAAGGTCTTTGAATGATAAGCCAAAGAACAGAGAATTAGTTTCTCCAGGGGAGAGAAATCCATGAAAAATTTTGAGTAAAAAGGTAGTTTAATCAGATCTCTTTTTTTCTGGAAGTTTGTAGGATGGTCCTGAGAATACCAGGGAATTTGTGGAAATATAAGAGCTCTTGTAAAAAGACAAGTGAAGGATTTGGTGAAGCAGTATGTTTGGCAGTAGCAAGAGTCAAATATGGTTGTGAGGTTTTGAGTTTGAAAGGCCTGGAAGAAAGTGGTCATGGTGTTAATAAAAAAGAGAACTTACTAGAGAATGGACTTGAGGATATGAGGAGGGGGAGGGGTAAGATGTGACAGGGTGAGAGAGTGGCATGGACATATATACACTACCAAATGTAAAATAGATAGCTAGTGGGAAGCAGCCGAATAGCACAGGGAGATCAGCTCGGTGCTTTGTGACCACCTAGAGGGGTGGGATAGGGAGGGTGGGAGGGAGGGAGATGCAAGAGGGAAGAGATATGGGAACATATGTATATGTATAACTGATTCACTTTGTTATAAAGCAGAAACTAACACACCATTGTAAAGCAATTATACTCCAATAAAGATGTTAAAAAAAAAAATAGAGAACAGGAAGGGGAAGTGCTTTGAGGGGAGGGACTAGAGTGGTGTTTGATGGTTTGAGTTTAAGGTGATAGTAGCACATTAGCATGGAATTGTGTCGGAGACATTGTGTTAGGTGCTATATTAAGTATTGGGAATGTAACAGTGACCAAACAGGAGAAAAAGTCCCCACTTTCATGGAGCTTGTGTTTCACCGGGAAAGACATAATAATGTAAATAAAATACCATGCTCAATAGTGGTAAGTACTGAAGAGGGAAAATAAGTAAAATAAGGGAGATATGAATTTGGGGGTGGGGTTGAGATTTTAAATAGGGTGACCGAAGAAGGCTGCCTTGAGAAGGTGACGTTGAGTAAGAACTGAAGGAAGTGAGGGAGCTGTCCTCGGGAAGATCTTGGGGAACAGTGAATACATGCCTAACGTGTTCAAGGGATAGCAAAGATGCTGAGGTGGGGAATAGTTGGAGATGAAGTCAGCAGGATCACAGGATGGGGGCAGAGATCAGGTAGGGCCTGTGTATCAGTCAGGATTTGGGTTTTAGCTCTGGTGGAGGCAGAAAGCCTTGCAAGATGTAGAGCAGAGAATTGACATGATATGACTTACATTTCATAGGCTCACTCTGACTGCTGTGTTGGGAATACATGGAAAGAGGAGAAGAGTAGGAGCAGCCCCCTTACAAGGCTCTTGCCTGTGTCCAGGTGAGGGGTGATGGAACCTGACCCAGGGTGGTGGCTATGGTGGCAGTGAAGACAGAGTGATAGGATGAGCTGATGGATGTGATTGGGGGGTGGGGGGGGGGGAGGGAGGGAGGAATTGACCCATTGATAAGGATAACAAGATTTTTGGCCTGAATAACTGGGAAGATTGGGGATAGTTTGTTCTACTCCTGTTAACTAAATAAAGGCACTCTTGGATTAACTACCATAGGCAAACAAAGTTCCCAATTAACATATATACCTTTAAGAACGTCTGTAATATGTCTTTAAAATGATAGTATCCATGGTCATGTTTTAAAATGAAAGAAGCTTATTGGCAAGCCTTGTCAGGAACTCCCTGTGGAAATATCAATTGCTTTTCTTGGCTCCAAGGTATTTCCTGAACAGTGTATTATACTTTGTCCCAAGCATGCCATTAAGGGATTTGAAAGTTTGTTAAAACATGTGTGGCAAGTGAGTGCTGTCACTTAAGCCCAGCCAGAGAAGCCAAGAAACGAAAAGCGGCTCCTAGGTGGACTTCACGACATGCATTAGCTCTGAATCAGAGGCTCAGGTAGTGGGATAGGCAGGGCATTATCTCCTGTGCACAAAGCCTTCAGCTGACACTGTTGTAAACAGCCCTTTCAGCAGAAAGTGCCTGTGGATATAGGCATATGTAAATCTTTTTGGAGAAGCTCCATTTTACCAAGTTGATAGCAACCCCTGCCCCAGGGGAAAGTCAGAATTTATTTGCTTGGAACAGAATTTTCCAGTGCTAATATAGACTTGTTGTTTTTATGAGATTTAAAATAGCACTCTTCAAAGATGGCTTTTATGTTCAAGGAAGGGTTTTTTATATCAGTACACAGGGAGACTATGAAATGTTTCATGCTTGGAGTTTGGGAATGTTACTTGGCACTTTTATTTATGATTCCATTTAAATTGGTTACAGGTACTCTTGCTCCCCAGTTTTGAAATACATTATATTAATTATAAAAGGAGGGAGAAGAAAAAAACTAATTGTTTTAAAGTGACTGGTTTCTTGACTCTGTTGAGTTTGAATTGCTCTTTGCAGTTGATCTGATTTACAGCTCAGTGTAGACATCCCCCCACGCTCCTTCTCAGGGACGGATTGGTACTTCACACTCTGAAGAAATCAGGAAACATCGCTGGAAGCTGTGCTCACATTTTGGCTTTCTCGTCTTCAGGCATTCGTGATTTTTCTAGCTAAAAATGTTGTTTTAAATTGGTGACAGTGAACTTTATGGTTACATTTGGGTCCATATTGAAACTGGAGTTATAATTTAGATATGAAGGTCTAGAATTATTTTAGAAAAATGCATTTATTTAAATGTCTTCCAGTTTTATTCATTTGCATGTGTACTTATATTTGCTTCTTATGGTGATAAGTTTCAACTCTGATAAAATAACTGGTGGCGCATCCCTGGTTTCCAGACAGTGTAGTAGTGGAGGGCAGTGCAGTATCATGCAGTATCATGTAGATAAGCATCTGAATTTAGCTGGCTCTTGCTGCTTGGTAGTTATTTATTTCTTGTAATTTTTTTTAGAATTCTTCTTTTACAGCCAATTCAAGTCTTTCTTATTCTTGTCAGAAGAAGAGAAAAGGAAACTAATATTTATTGAGCATGTTTTATATGCCAAGCATTTTGGGAGCCTCTGGGGAATATGAAAAATGAATGTGGTATGGTTTGCTGTCTGGTGGAAGAGAGAAATATGTAGACAAATAAATGGAATACAACTTGATCAACAAACTTATAATGAAACAATAGGTAAGGAATAGCAGTGGAACAAAGGAAGGAAACAGCATTTCATAAGAGATGGGGGAGTTGAGTCAGAGAAGCAGTCACAGAAGAGCTGGATCTTGAATTTTGATTATTTGCCAGGCAGGCAAAAGATACACAGGTATTTCATGCAGTGGGTGTTAGTGGTGGGAGATGTACATGCAAAACTCACTCTGAATCTGTTTGCAGGAAATCTCCCATAGGAGTGTCCAGGACTGAGAGCTGGACTTAGAGCCCTAGATCTGTGGTCATGTCACAGCTCTGCTATTTAGTAGCTGTGGGATTGTGATATGTCTGAACCTGTTTTATCCTGTGAGATGGAGATAATTATTCTCCTATGTATCACCCAGGGTTGTTGTGTAGATCAAATTAGTTAATGTGTGTAAAGCACAGGGAAGATAGTGCAATATGAATGTGAAGAGTGATAATAGAAGTCTTAGTGTTTAACGTGTTCATAATTATATTTAAATTCTCTCTGCTTCACTAACTCCTATTCCTTGTGAAACCCCCTTTGAGTCTTTTCTCAGTGCTCTTTTCTCAGCTTCTCTTTTCAGAGAAGCTTGGCCTTTGCTGAACCATTGTGGTTAACTTCCTAATTTGGATTTCTGTCCTCCAGTTCCCATCTCCTGATCTACATTTCCAGCTACCACCTGGATGTTCCCCATCACCTTGGACTTCCTGGTTCTAAAGACTAAATTTGTTTCCTCCTATACAGATTCACTTACAACTTTGTTCCTGGCACCTGTGCTAAGAGCTTTTCATATATTATCTCAGTTCTCCAATAATCTTATGATATTGGGTACTCTTGTCTCCATTTTAAATATAGTGAAACTGAGATTCAAAGAGATTACATAGCTTTGCCAAAGTGGCATAGCTACTAAGCAGCAGAGCCAGATGCAGACCCAGGTGTGCTGACTACAGTTCCTTCTCTTAACCACTTTTCCCTACTTCTCACTTTACTAACTTTACAGTAAAGACCAGACTCGTTAACTTGGAATTCGGTGCTCTTCATGTTTGCTTCTTCATCCTCTTTTCTCACTCTTACTGTACATTTTCACTACTACTTGCCTTTCCTGAAGGAAAATTTGTATTTTCTTATCTCCTTGCTTTTGCATATGTGTCCTTTCCCATCTTAGTCTCCTTTTCCTGTGTTCACCTGTCAAAATCCTGAGGGACGCAGGGCAGTGTAGTGGAATAAGCCAGGGCGAGAGTTGAGTAGATCTGTTTTCTGCTTTCCCTCACAGTCTTGATCTGTTTCACAAAGGGCTGGACCAGTTTACATTTATACCAGCAAAGTATCACTGTACATTCTTGCTGACATTTGGTATTGTCAGGATTTTTAGCTTTTGCCTGCGTGTGGGTTTGTGGTGTTATCTCATTGTGGTTTTAATTTGCATTTCTCTGACAACAAATGAGGCTGAGCAGCTTTCCATCTTTTTTGTCTATTTGGCAATAAAGATTCACTATTTTGTTAAGTGCCTTTAAGCCTTTTCCCCATTTCTCTATTGGATTGTCTTTCAATGATCTATAGCAGTTCTTTATATATTCTGGATATGAGTACTTCAATGGCTTATCTTTTTAAATTTCTTTTACATTATTTTAGGATAAAAGGAAAAATTTAATTTTAATGGAGTTGAATTTATCATTATCTTCTTTCATGGCAGTGCTTTTTGGTTATGTTTAAAATGTATTTCCCTATATATTTTCTCAAATATTATTTTCTAAAATTCTGCCAGCCTTTTATTTATTTATTTATTTATTTATTTTTAATAAATTTATTTATTTATTTATTTATTTTTGGTTGTGTTGGGTCTTCGTTTCTGTGCGAGGGCTTTCTCTAGTTGCGGCGAGTGGGGGCCACTCTTCATCGCGGTGCGCGGGCCTCTCACCATCGCGGCCTCTCCTGTTGCGGAGCACAGGCTCCAGATGCGCAGGCTCAGTAGTTGTGGCTCACGGGCCCAGTTGCTCCGCGGCATGTGGGATCTTCCCAGACCAGGGCTTGAACCCGTGTCCCCTGCATTGGCAGGCGGATTCTCAACCACTGCACCACCAGGGAAGCCTTCTGCCAGCCTTTTAGATTAGCGTCTTCCTTAGACATTTTCCATTCACATGGTTGCATCATGTCTCTGATTTAGAAAGTGTTCTTGTCTTCGAATTAGGGATATTCTATAGGGCATTTTGCTATGCCTTTGCTAACACAGGGTTCCCCTTAAAGTGCAGAAGTCATGCTACACCCACCCTCCTTTCCCAAAAGGTGTATCTCTTCCTCTCTGTGTCTCAGAGCTCAAGATTCTGGGCTTAGGCCTATTCCTTTCAGTGGTAAGCTTCTAATAGCCTCCTCTCAATTTCATCCCTAGTGGTTTTCAGGGTTCCTCCCAAGTACTACTGAAGAGGCCACATTACTGCTCTCCATCCGCCAGAGATTGCAGCCTGTTGGAGAAAGGGGATCACCTTTTTCCTTCATTACACTGCCAAACCACTCTGTCGCCCAATTTCACCTTCCAAAAGGAGACAATAGGTAGATTACAGATGTATCCATGGTAAAACTAACTTCAGGGTATATCTGACAAACATTTCTGTGTGTGTGTGTGTGTGTGTGTGTGTGTGTGTGTGTGTGCGCGCGCGCGCGCGCATTTGTATTTTCACTGTTTATTTTATTTTATTTTTTTTAATGCTTTTTTTTCTTTTTTTTTTCACAGTTACATTTAATTAATTAATTAATTTATTAATTTTTGGCTGTGTTGGGTCTTCGTTTCTGTGCGAGGGCTTTCTCTAGTTGTGGCAAGCGGGGGCCACTCTTCATCGCGGTGCACGGGCCTCTCACTATCGCGGCCTCTCTTGTTGCAGAGCACAGGCTTCAGACGTGCAGGCTCAGTAGTTGTGGCTCACGGACCTAGTTTCTCCGCGGCATGTGAGATCTTCCCAGACCAGGGCTCGAAACCCGTGTCCCCTGCATTAGCAAGCAGATTCTCAACCACTGTGCCACCAGGGAAGTCCTCACTGTTTATTTTTATTAACAGGGTTATGTGTTGCTCATCCTATCCCGTTCATGGAACAAGACTTGAGAGTGAAAAAGTTCTGTATGACCCAGCGATTTGGTTCCCTCACTAATCTGTTTCTGTCCTGTCCTCCAGAGACTAGACTAAATGTCCAAGGGAGAAATAATTCCAGTTGCAGCGTGCACTCAGAATAAGAAGTGCAGTCAGCTGCCTCTCTCTCTCAGGTCTGTGGAGGAAACCAGAGGAAGTTTTAAAGTCCTCAGTTAACCAGGTCAGTAATATATCCATTTTCCTGAGGCCTCCCTCCTTTCACTCCGAGCCCAGAGCTCTCCAAAATACTGATCAACCTGAACTGGTAGCCACCAGCACCAGACTTTTTACTCCCCTTACTCTTAAATTCTTATAGAGTACTTTCTGTCTACTTGTAGTTGTGCAGTTTTCTGTGGAGGAAGGAGTTATAGCTTTCATCTGATTCTCAGCAGGATCTGCTAAACTTCAAAACTGAGAACCACTGAGCTAGACTTTTCAACTTTTTCAAGGTCAGTCCCACAGAAGAAGGCCTCTTACTTTACAGATCTAGGGAAAATTGGGCTTCTACTTTCTAATCCACATATTCGTGTGTCTGGAAACTGTTCTGAAAACTCTCTTGCATCCTGATAGTCTTTTATATTCCTTTTTTCATTTTTCTACCCTTTTATCTATCAAATAATGTTTATTCATCAAATATTGAGCACCTAGATTGATTATGCAAGTTGCCATAGAGTATACGGAGATATATAAGATATTATTGGTGAGCAAACAGTCTGAACAGATGAGGTAAATCACATACATAGATAACACTAGCGAAGTGAAAAAAATGAGAAGTGCCGTAGAAGAGGTATGTATAAATTGCTTTGGGACTTAAGAAAAGGAAGAAATTACTCTGGTCTGGGGCAGGTAGCAGGGCATGAGGAGGAGCTGATAAGACTATGTGGTGGATTCTGGGTTATAGAAAATCCAAGGCATTTGGACTAGGTCTTGAGAGATGGGTAGATTTTAGACGTGTGGAAATGTTAGATGCAGTATGCCATCTCTGGTTCTTTATTCTTTCAGATGAGACTTGAGTATATAATGTGACTTCATGGAGTTTGTATTTATCAGGGAAGATAGACTCTGAACAGGTCATTTCCTACTTAATTGCTGTTCATTCATTCAACGTATATTTGAGTGACTACTAAATGCTATTCCTAACTCTTAGAATATAGCAGTGAATAAAATAGCCTCTGTGCTTATGAAACCCACATCCTAGTTGGGAGACAGAAAGTATATAATATATTGTCAGGTAAGTATATAATATATTGTCAGGTAGTGATAAGTGCAGTGATGAGAAATAAAGCAGGGTAAGAAGATAGAGTCATAACAGTGAGGTGGGGCTGTTTTAGTTAATGTGATCAGGGAATGCCTCTCTGAGAGGAGGATATCTGAGCAGAGACCTAAACAAAATGAAGAGAGCAGTCCCTATGAATAGCTGGGCAAAGAGTTTTCCAGATAGAGGGAACAGCAAATGTAAAAATCTCAAGATGGAAGATTTTAGTATTCTAGGAATAGCAAGAAGATCTCTAGGATTGGAGTGTAATTTGCAGAGGAAGAAGTTGTAGAAAATGAGAATGCAAAAATAGATATGGGCCAGATTTGACAAGACCTTGTGGCATGGTGATGGAAGGATGTTGGGAAGCTATTGCAAGAATGACATGATCTGATTTGTTTTAAAAAGATCACTCTAAGGCTTCCCTGGTGGCGCAGTGGTTAATAATCCGCCTGCCAATGCAGGGGACACGGGTTTGAGCTCTGGTCTGGGAAGATCCCACATGCTGTGGAGCACCTAAGCCCGTGTGCCACAATTACTGAGGCTGCGCTCTAGAGCCCACGAGCCACAACCACTGAGCCCGTGTGCCACAACTACTGAAGCCTGCGCACCACAACTGCTGAAGCCCGCACGCCTAGAACCTGTGCTCTGCAACAAGAGAAGCAGCCTCAATGAGGAGCCCGCGCACCGCAATGAAGAGCAGCCCCTGCTCGCCGCAACTAGAGGAAGTCCGTGCGCAGCAACGAAGACCCAATGCAGCCAAAAAAAAAAAGATCGCTCTAGTTCCTTTGGTCCAAAATAGAAGTCAGGAGACCAGTTATTACAGTAGTTCTGCAAGGAGATAAAGGTTGCTTGGATTTTTATAGTAACAGTCGAAATGGCAAGAAGATATATTCTACAGGCAGACTCTCTTGATAGATTGGATGTGGGGTGTGAGAGGGAGAGAGTCAAGGGTGATGCCCCAGTTCGGTGCCATCTGCCGAGAGAGGCAGTGCTGGAAGAGGAATGGGTTCTGGTGGGGACCAAGGGTTCTCCTGTTTGAGGCGCCAGCTGACATCCAAATGAAGATGTCAAGTAGGCAATTGGATATGAGTCTGGAATTTGGGGGAAGGGTTGAGGCGAGGCATTTAATTTTTGGAGTTAATAGCATATAGAGAGATTTAAAGCCATGAGACTGGATGAAATCATCTAGGGAGTGAGTGTAAATGGATCCTCTCCCTAGTGGTGTTTAACATCTTCCTCTGTTACCTATATCAGGTCAGATTTAAGTTCAAGTTAGGGGAAAATACTTCACAGATGGTGGTATTTACTTCCTAATTATAGTACATACATCAGTATAGTATTTACTTCCTAATTATAGTACATCAGGAAGTACTTTGGTTCTTTCTCTTTTTATGATATTTGTATTAATCAGTGGGTTCAGGTATTGCTGCTCTGATCCATCTATTATAAAACTCCATCGCCATCAGCATTTAGCAACCATCGATGATCATCTTCTGCATCTGTCATTTCAGCAGGGATATCAGAATGGTGATAATGAAAGTCTTTAAGTCCTTCCTTCTTAGTTAGCTGAAACTCTTCTATAAAGAAGAATTACCTCATCAACTGTTTGGCTAACCTGAGGTACATTTTATATAGGACAGGTAGGATAAATGTTTAGAATTTTCTGAGGTTGACCAGAGAGAGCCCTTTCATGATGATTCCTGAGTCCTTTAGATGAGACTCTAGTAGCCTGTGATAGCTTCCTTGTTTTTCCCATATGACAAGATCTTCCAGGTTCTTTTTTTTTTTTTTTTTTTTTTTGTGGCTGCATCTAGTTGTGGCGAGCGGGGGCTACTCTTTGTTGTGGTGCGTGGGCTTCTCATTGCTGTGGCTTCTGTTGTTGTGGAGCACGGGCTCGAGGCGCGCGGGCTTCAGCGGCTGTGGTGCATGGGCTTAGTTGCTCCTCGACATGTGGGATCTTCCCGGACCAGGGATCGAAACTGTGTCCCCTGCATTGGCAGGCGGATTCTTAACCACTGTGCCACCAGGGAAGTCCCCAGGTTCATCTTGTTTGTTTCCTTTTCTAGACTTGAATTAGCCATTTCTCGAAGGAGTTCCACAACCCTCATTCTTAACCAGTATGTGATATGGAATGGTTATAGAGTGCCTTTTGTATCCTATGACTTTAAGGTGATCTTTTTTCCCCGTAACATTTATTTTATTCTTGTTTGTACTGCGATAACAAAAACAGAATGAAAATACTTTCAAAATGCAATGTATTAATTTATATTTTAATTATACAGTTTTGAATGACTTGATTTATACATTTAACCCTGCTACCATACAGCATTCTCTGCTTCAGTAACTCAAAAGTGAATTTAGTGCCTAAAACACTAATTCTTGAGTATAGCTAATCAAAACCATGGAGATTATCATAAAATCAGAACTGGGTTGGTTTTGAAATGTGCTGTACAGTTAAGCTTGCTGTACTCTGGTCATTGCTTTCCACTGTGCTCTTTTTCCCATTGACTTTTCCTTGAACTTTGTATGTGTAAGCCAAAGCACAATTCTTAATACGTAGGTAGGCAGAATCATGGTGATCACAGAATTCTCTTTATATTTTACTCACACACATATACATACATACAAAGACTACCTTTCACTGTGGGATAGTTGAGCCTTCAAATTTTATAAAGTCAAAATTCTGGTTACCCTCTAATATTTTCTCCTTGGTCTGTGGGAACCAAATCCTTTCTGAAACCATTAGCAGAAGAAATAAATACATAATAGAAAGTAAAGGCCTGGAACCTTTGTTTAACATCTTTCCAGAAGACTACATTTTACCTTATATTCTAACTGTAGCATGTCAGTTGTTTTCGTTCACCCCTGCCCCCAGCTCTCCTTTCTGAGATAAAGTTTGTATGGGATGACACGTAAAAAAGAACAGTAGACCAGTGATTGTGTTGTAGCCACCGTGCTTTAGACGCAGGGTTATGCACATGTACCTCCTGCCTGTGCTTTGGGCTGTTCTGACAATGCCCAAGGTTGTGTTAATTCTTTGAGGATGGTCAGGGGCAGATCTTCCTAAATGCTATTGAATTTGCTCGGCACATTTAAAGAAATTGAATGGATTTGCTGATTTGAGTGATGTCAGATTTCTTTTTTTTCTCTAATTTGTCAGTGAATTCTCTGTTTTTTGAATGATATATTTTGGGTCAGGTATGAAACCAGGATTCATGTTTCAAGGCAGAAGTGCAGGAGAGCTGGTTTTGTAATTGTATATTAATTTAAAACTTAGCTGTTGCTTCACTCTTATGTTCTCATGCAGGAAGAGGCCTAAGGGGAATCTTTTTAGAGATTTCTGGCTTAGCCACTTGAACTTTTTTTTTAACTGTTAAAGAAAAGGAGCCTTGTTTGTTTGGACATAATGAACAAATGTGGAAATAATGAATAAATTAATGAATGAACAAATGAATAAGTCAGTGAATCTGACAAGAGTCAGATTTCTGTTATCACATTTTCATGAAGTCAGATATTTTAAAACTTTGGGAATATATTTTTAGAGTCTATATTCTGATTGTGTGAATATCTCTAATATTTTCCTTTGATTTTCTGGGTGGATATTATAATATTCATTGGGGACAGTTATGTTAATTGGAATCTATGACATTATAATGTTTGGAGAAAGATTTCTTTTAATAACTTTTTGTGCATTGTATAAAATGAAGATCTTTCATTAAGCATGATCTTTGTGTGATCTAATTTGAACATTAATCTGGTTTGTTGAAAGCAGGCATCTAATTTGAAACCTCAGAGTTAAACTCAGAAAAATATTAGACTTCTCAATTATAAGCACATAGAGAAACTGCGAGAAGCTCACTCCATGCAGGTCTCTGCTCCAATGTCGCTTCTTCCAGGAGGCATCCTCCCTAACCACCCTACTGGCAAACTAGCCTCAGTTTCCAATAACCAGCATTTTCATATTATATATTTTTTTCACTAGCACTTATCACTATTAGACTTTTGATTGTGTACACCGCTGCTTCCTTGCCACCTAGAGCAGTGCCTGGCACCGTGAAAGTTACTCCGTACGATTTGTCGAATGAGTAAATTGTTCACCATCTGTCTCCCCACTAGAATGTAGGCCTCATGAGGGCGCGTGGCATGAGGTTGGCCTTCCAGCATTTGTTTGAAAGAATGAAACGAATGTGCTACCAATAGTGATCAAATTCATATACACACACACGTATGTATGATCACATCTTGATTATATGTTTAAATTGCACATAGATTTCTCATCCAGAAATAGATTATTAGAAGGATATGGTGTTCTAAGTAACATCTAGAACCTACAAAATCTGCTGTCTTTTTTGCTAATGTAGATGGGCAGATTTACATATAGGGTCACCTTTTTTTTTTTCAGTGACTAAATAACACTGGTGTATGTTAATATTGTGCCCATAGAAATCAAAGGGTACTGTCATATGAGTGTCATGTGACTAACTCATTGAATGGATTAGTAGTGGATTCTTTTCTCCTATTTGCTTCATTTTTGTTAAATTGAAAATTTTTGACATATTGTGTAATGCGCATTCTTATTTCTAGTGTAAATGTCTATCAGTTGTGTGCTTTCTATACTGATCTCAGGCCTCAAAATGGAGAATTAAGGATTTATATTTTTTATGGGAACGTTTTATAAACTCTTGTTCACACTTAATTTTTTTTCTATTTCATCTTACATTCTTGTGGTTTCATTTGGGAACACAGTGACAAACTATGTTGAGTTCTTTTATCATTTCCTAGCATACTAGTTGGTCCCATGTGATGGACCTTTTGTGAAGCAGTGTGGTACTTCTGGTATTCAGGGCCTTTGTGGGAGAGAGGATGAAAATATACATCAGAAGAATGAGAAGTGGATATAGCATTAATCTTGGGCATCTTGAAGAGCTGGATTGATCGTAAGGTAATCTGTGCATCTAGAAAATAAAGATTCTTTTTCAAACTACATGGTGAGTGTCCAGTGCTTCTGAATGTGCAGTTTTTTCCTTAGGAAAGAAAAATGAAAAAAGAAAAATCTGCACTTTCCCATTTTTCCGTCCAGTGATTTAGCAGAACTTTTCTCTTTTCTTCAGGTAATTAAACCGGAGAGCAATGATAAAGAAACAGAAGGTGCCTATGAATCAGATCTCCCTGAGGAGCTCTGTGGAAGCCATCCCCTGCAACAGTCCCTGAAAGGCTATAATGACAGTCCTGATGTCATTATAGAGGCTCAGTTTGATGACAGCGACTCAGAAGATGGACATGGCAACACGCAGAATGCTCTGGTTGATGGTGTTAAGAAGCTCTCAGTTTGTGTTCATGAAAAAGGTGAGTACCGGACTGCTCTCCGACGTTCTATTTTAGTAGATTGTTTTAAGTATTGGAATTCCCTCTGTGCTGCAGAATTAATCACACAATACAGTTGGTATCTTTCCAATTTCTAACCTGTGGCAGCTTTTAGGAAAGGGGGATCTTTGACAGGCTTCCAGCTGCTGTTTGTGAGGAGGGGACAGAAACGCTGCTGGTGATTTGTGTGGTCAGTGGTTGCTGTTGTCATTTCCTAATGGGTTTTGCATTCTGTTGATAGCTAACCTTGAAATTTCCTGTGATGAGCCCAATGCCACCCTGTGGTTGATATGAACATAATTAAACCAAACTAAAATCCTTACAAAAAAAGCACTTTGTTTTACCCTGGATTTTGCTTTAATTTTAACTCGGTACATTTTGTCCTTAGTGGTGAATAGATCACCTTAAATTTGATAAGTAGATTATCTTTACAAAGTGTTTTGATTGTAAGCTTTTAAAAAAGCCAGTCTTATTTTCTCTGATCAAAATTTAAGCCATGGGTCCCCTGGATACTGAAAAAAGCAATTGCAAACACATAGGTGAAGAGCTGTGACCAAGGGCCCTACCTGACTGCACTCTGGGAAACTTAAGGGAAAGCAGCAATGAAAATTGGAATATTTCAATGTATAGATTTCTAGGAGGTTTTAAGTGCAGGGAATATGTTTTCTAGCCAGATTGATTTTTATGTATGTTATGAAATGGAAAATATTGACCTGGTTAGGCCAACTAGATTAGGAGGGTTTTTTTTATCAGGAAGAAGTTTCTGGCACAGTCCCCACAAAAGGCTAGAAGAAATGCCAGAAGATTACTAAAGGAGGGTGTGCAGCAGACACCCTGTGATAGGGACTGGTGAGCACCGTTCTCTGACATCTTATCATCTCCAGAAAGCTGGAGGTGATTTCAGGAAGTGACTGCATAAGGATCACCCTGTGTCTTCACTGCTGATGAGGTAGTGATCTCGGGCAGCGAACACTCTCCAAAAGCATGTGTCGCTTTCTGGTGCCAAGTACTACTCATTCGGAAGGACTTCCCGACTTCGAAATTCTGTCTGGATGAAGAGGCTACTGCTTCCTCACTGCCCCGCCAGGGGTGCTGACCTGAGGGCACCCAGGTTCCTTTTGTTTTTGTGGCCTGCTTAGATAACTAGTGGTTCCACTGTTCAGGGCCCAGCCAATTTCATTTGGATGTTATTCCTTGAAAATTCCTTCGTCTGATGTTTCTTCTTTCTTCCTTTAAAAACAGTTTAATAACCAGGACCCTAAATAGCCAAATCCTCATCTGCAAGGTCACCAAGGGAGAGAGATACTTGAAGGACAAAGCCAGGGGAAGGAGTACTTTAAAACTTACTGGGTATTTGGCCCAAAACTACTTTGTGGAAACCTAGCTCAGGTGATTGAACTTGGAAGACCTCAGCAGCCTCTTTTCCTCTAGGTTCCAAGTTGAAGGGATGAGATGCTTCAGTTTCTCATTAGTGATTGGTACCAATACAAGGGCAAGGAAATATTGATGGATGGAAGTGATGGCAGAATTGATGCCCGGGGTGGATATTAATAATTCACTTTATCCTTTGTATGGGAAATTCTGATGCCAGACATACTTTTTTTTTTTTTAACATCTTTATTGGAGTATAATTGCTTTACAATGGTGTGTTAGTTTCTGCTTTATAACAAAGTGAATCAGTTATACATATACATATGTTCCCATATCTCTTCCCTCTTGCATCTCCCTCCCTCCTGCCCTCCCTATCCCACACCTCTAGGTGGTCACAAAGCACAGAGCTGATCTCCCTGTGCTATGCGGTTGCTTCCCACTAGCTATCTATTTTACATTTGGTAGTGTATATATGTCCATGCCACTCTCTCTCTTTGTCACATCTTACCCTTCCCCCTCCCCATATCCTCAAGTCCATTCTCTAGTAGGTCTGTGTCTTTATTCCCGTCTTGCCACTAGGTTCTTCATGACCTTTCAGACATACTCTTGATTTGTCCTCTATTGTAATTTTCCTCCATCTCTGTTGCAAGTAAGTGTCATTGAGTGCTTTACAAGTCCACCGTATGCAGTTTTTTTCCTTACTGTTTTTACGGTCTTCGTATCCTACTGTTATTTATATTGCTTCCTTACTGGCCCTGACTGAGGGAACAGCCTTAATCCTTCCCTCAGTATCTGGTACCAATTTCTCTTTCCTGCTAGCCTCTAAATAGAGAGTTTTGAAACCACATGGCTGTTTCTCATTTCTTGCCCTCTTGATATTTAGGAAAATTGCAATTTGCTCTTTAAAAATCATGGTGTTATTAAGGATATTTCAACCAGCTTCTCTTCTCTGGATAATATAAAATCTGGTTACAGTTAGGATGTTAGTTCTTTTTGTACCATTTAAGGGTTTGAAATTTGTTATTGAAACAAACCATAACCTTAAGAACATCATAAACTTTTCCTAAGACTTCTAGAAAGGTTCTTTGCTTTGTGTTGTAATTGCAAATGGATTATTAATCCTAGTTCACACCTGTGTGCAAAAGAGTGCTTTTTGTTTGAATATCATGTTTTTTTTACCCAAAGCAAACATGACATATTACATGTGTATACTTAGTATATCCCTTTTTGCCCGGGAAACATTCATATCTTTACCATAACTACCAATTTCTCTGGTAATTGAGCAGGTAACCCCAGCTGTATGCAGCAAGTGCCTATCATTGCATTCAGAGAAAAGTTTCTCTGGGCATCTCAGGCCTACACAATAGTTTCTTCCAGGAAGACAACATGGATCTGGATCATCCTCAGCCCTTGAGAGAATAGGCCAAAGACCTGGGCCCCTTTTGTAGGTCCAGTCCCACAGCCTCCCGAGGCTGAGCTTTTACCACTTCCCAGGCAATGGCATTATTGTCAGCATAGAAAAACTGCCATCTGTGTCAAGACTGGGGACAACCCAAATAAATATTCTTTGGTATCAAGTATTTGAGTAACGATTGCCTGGTTAGCAAACTCCAAAGGATGAAAAACAGCATGACTAATTGGTACAGTAGCTCTTTATCATACATCTTTGGGAACTTTAAGAACAGTTTTGGCCTCTGAGTCTTGGTGGTGGTGACTTAATCAGGTTGTGATGCACTTTTCCTGTTCTCTACCTTAGTAGGGTCTGTCAGAGATCTTGTTCAGCTTTCTGGTCTGGAGACAAGCTTCTGCCAGTACCCTGCTGGCTGAACATGGGTTTGAGTGTAGACTCGGTGACCCTCTCAGTTCTCTCTTTTGTCTCTGGCCACCTTCAACTCTTTTTTGAAGGGAGAATCCACATGGAATCCTTGTTCCCTTCCGAGGTTTGAATCGATCTATTACTGCGCCTCCTGGGGCCTGCCCAAGTCAACCTTAGGAGTCAGGAAGAGCCCTTTTTTCACACTTAAAATTCATCTCCTTCCAGCGACAGGCCTATTCATTGCCTAGGTTTAAGCTCTCTTTCCTTGGATAAAAAGTAACCGTATTTCCCTTTGGCTGAGAAAAGCAGATCCATATGATTATTCTCCTGTGATACTCTGGGGTTACTGAAATGCCAAGAGCCCTTACTCCTGACTGTCTAGAAACCCTTCTTTCTCAGAGCTAATTTTTTTCATTTCCTTTCTGCTAGTGTTTCCAGATTCTGAGATCAAATCTTTCTTATCTTTTTGTTTCCTAGCTCTCCACTGTGTATAATGATGATTAATATAATTAGAAGACAGTTATGTTTGCTTCAGAAGTTATATTAAAAATTAAATATAAGGCAGTTTCCCATCAACCACAATTTTTGGACAATGTTTTGTGCTAGTGTTTTAAAGTATTTGTTTAAAAAAAAGAGTAAAACCTTGTCCAGACCTATGTTAGAAGGATACAGTGGGAATTTTTGCTTCCCTGTCTTTTATTTATTTATTTATTTTTATAAATTTTTAAATTTATTTTTAGCTGCGTTGGGTCTTCGTTGCTGCACGCGGGCTTTCTCTAGTTGTGGCGAGTGGGGGCTGCTCTTTGTTGCGGTGCGCGGGCTTCTCGTGGCGGAGCACAGGCTCTAGGCACGCAGGCTTCAGTAGTTGTGGCATGTGGGCTCAGTAGTCGTGGCTTGTAGGCTCTAGAGGGCAGGCTCAGTAGTTGTGGCTCACGGGCTTAGTTGCTCCGTGGCATGTGGGATCTTCCTGGACCAGGGTTCGAGCCCGTGTCCCCTGCATTGGCAGGCGGATTCTAAACCACTGCGCCACCAGGGAAGCCCGTCCCTGTCTTTTTTTTTTTTTTTTTTTACTTCTCAATACAGTTTATTAGGCCAGTATTACCCAGATAGCAAAACCAGACAAACACAGTCTAAGAAAGGAAAACTACAGGCCAACATCCCCCATGAACACAGACGCAAAAATCATCAACAACACACTAGCAAATATAATTCTGCAATACATAAAAAGAATTGTACACCATGGCCAAGTAAGGCCTATTCCAGAGATGCAAGGTTGGCTTAATATTTGAAAATCAACCAATGTGATCCACAATGCTAGGGGCCTTCAAAGAGAGAATAGGGTCTGTCAGGAATGCGGCAACCATGTGTTCCATATTCTAGGCACCATTCTGCAAACTTGCAAGCGCGGTAGAGGTACTTTTTATCCCGCGTGAGGTGGTAAAGGGAAAGGAAAGAGTAGCCGTTCCCAGCGGTCCCATGGCAGATCCCATAGCCCTTCCGCAGCAAACCTTGCTGCCAAATCACATCGCTGTGCTCCATGGTGTCCTTCAAGTACTTCTCCTCCTTAAAAACCTTGTACGCCTGCATGAGCATGTGGATGACACCGGGGACCCCGTGACACCAGTGCACCGGTCGGTCTGTCTCATTGCTTAGGGATGACGGATAATTCCCAGATCGGAATCTTTTGTGGCGCATATAGTCAATACTAGGTTTCACCATTTCTGTCAAGGTTTCTTGGTCCACTTTTGCTGCTGGCTGCATTAACATGTAGTAGATTCTGCCCATGCCATGGGCTGCTCCAACATACTGCTTCCTGTGCCACTGATACAACAGGGGACAGCGCTCGGCCTACTTTTCTTCCCTTGACAAAGCCTTGCCCGATTCAATAATAGCATCGACTACCTCTTTGACAGCTGACCCACACACGGCGCCCAGCCCCATCTCCGTGCTCACGTAGAGTAAGGCATACAGATAGCCTGCCTAGCCCTGAAGCAGCTCGTCGGGAAGGTCTGAATCTCGGCAGACGATGGCTCTCTGGAGTTGCAAAAGTTTTGTGATGCATTCCTGGGACTCGCAATCACTTTTGAGTTTATGATAATACCACAGCTCCGACGGCCAAGGGCCCAGCATCTCCACAGAGGAAAGTGACCCTCCGGCCGTTCAGATTCCGAAGTGTTCTCTTTACGTAATCCAGGGATCTGAGCAAATAGGTCTGGTCACATGTGACCCGGTACAACTGCAGGTACAAAAGGGATATGCCTGTCCAACCAGTATAAGCAAAGCAATCATGTGGATCTGCTGTCTTCAGCCCTTCTTCCATTTGCTGTAGAAGATCTTTAATTTTGGTCTGGATCCGCCTTGTGAAATTATTAATAATCTTCCCATCGCTGTGGAAGGGGAGGCCGAGCTCGTCGCGAGTGAGCTGGGGGCGAGCACATGGCGGCTCCTCGGGCCGTGCGGCGGCGGCCTCGTAGTCCGGGAAGGGGTTGGGGGACGCCCGCTCTTCCATATCTGCGTCCCCGCCCAACTGCAACTTAAGCCTCCGGGACATCCCTTCCCTGTTTTTTAGACTGAGTGGCTAATGCATTCATATCACGTGTGATTCAGGTAGAGACAGATGGTCAGGACCTCCAATGTCTAAGACCCAAATCCTGTGCTAGACCAGCCGTTCCTCCCTGTGAAGTCCATTATGGTTTATTGCAGGATATTGAATATAGTTCCCTGGGCTAATACAACAGGACCTTGTTGTTTATCCATTCTGTATAAAATAGTTTGCTTCTGCTAATCCCAAACTCCCAATCCTTCCCTCCCCCACCCCACTTCCCCCTTGGCAACCACAAGTCTGTTCTTTATGTCTGTGAGTCTGTTTCGTGGAAGTTCATTTATGTCATATTTTAGATTCCACATATAAATGATATCATATGGTATTTGTCTTTCTCTTTCTGATTTACTTCACTTAGTATGATAATCCCTAGGTCCATCATGTTGCTGCAAATGGCATTATTTCACTCTTTTTTATGTCTGAGTAGTATTCCATTGTGTGTGTATGTGTGTGTGTATACCACATCTTTTTTATCCATTCATCTGTCGATGGACATTTAGGTTGCTTCCATGTCTTGGCTATTGTAAATAGTTCTGCTATGAAAATAGAGGTGTATGTATCTTTTTGAATTATAGTTTTGTCTGGATATATGCTCAGGAATGGGATTGCTGGATCATATGGCAACTCTTTCAGTTTTTTAAGGAACCTCCATACTGTTTTCCATAGCAGCTGCACCAATTTACATTCCCACCAACAGCGTAGGAGGGTTCCCTTTTCTCCACACCCATGAAGCTTCTTTTACCTTCTCATTCCTGCCAATAGTTAGAATTATTCAGCTTTCTAGTTTTTTATACTCTAGAGATTAAGTTCTGTAAATTGCCTTTTCATATTGTTTGCCCATTGTTCCATCATGGTTACTGTTCTATTGTTGATTTGCAGGCAATTCTTATCTATTCTCTATAATAATCCCTTTTCCATTTTAGGCATCACAAATATCTTCTACCATTCTGTCCTTTAGTCATTTGTCTATTAACTTTATGGTGTTTTTCATTGAACAAAAAATTCTTAGTTTTTCTGTGATAAAATTAATCATATACTTTATGGGTTTTTTTTTAGTTTTTTGCATATTCCTAGGTCACAGAGATGTTTTCTCGTACAGTCTTTTATTAACTCCACAGTTTTGCCTTTTGCTGAACTTCATAAAGCTGATTCTTTATTGATTGAGAGTATCATTTGGTTTCTCTCCTTTAAATCTATTTTTGTTATTGAACCATCCTCAAATTCCTAGGATAAATCCTACTTAATCCCAATATATTATTATTTTTTAAGTACAATATTGGATTTACTTAGGTAATATACAGTGTAGGATTTTTTTGTATCATGTTGAATGGACCTATCATTTTCTTTTCATTATCTGGTTTTTACAGTCAAGATTATATTAGCTTCATAAAATGTCCTGGTCAGTTTTTATTTTTTTTTAATTTTTATTGGAGTATAGTTGCTTTACAATGTTGTGTTAGTTTCTGCTGTACAGCAAAGTGAATCAGTTATACGTATACATTTATCCCCTCTTTTTTAGATTTCCTTCCCATTTAGGTCACCACACAGCATTGAGTAGAGTTCCCTGTGCTGTACCGTAGGTTCTCATTAGTTATCTATTTTATACATAGTAGTATATATATGTCAATCCCAATCTCCCAATTCATCCCACCACCCCGCTTTCCCCTTGATATCCATAAGTTTGTTCTCTACATCTGTGTCTCTATTTCTGCTTTGCAAATAAGTTCGTCTGTACTGACTGTTTACTATTTTCCCAGAATAGCTTGTATAAGACAGGAATTACATTGTAAAGCATACTCCAATAAAAATTAATTTAAAAAAAACAGGAATTAAGTGTTCCTTAAAATTTGGTAGAACTCATTGTAAAATTTTCTGCACCTGCTGTTTTTCAGAAGGCGTGATCTTTGCTCTTTCAGTCTCTTTTATACTGATTGGTCTGTTCAGCCTCTCTTTTTGATGCCAATTTTGGCATAACTTAAGGGGAATTTATCCATTTGAATTTACGATCACATAGATATTCCTAATACTTGTTAATATTCTTTAATTATTAAAAAAACTCCTTGTGTCGGTACTATCGCCTCCCTTTTCATTCTGTATTTTAATTGTTTGACTCTTCTCTCTTTTTTCTTAACTCTTGCTTGTCAAAGATCTATCTTATTAATCTTTTCAAGGAACATGATTTTTGGTTGTGTTATTTTTCTGTTTATTGTTGATGATGTTGTTCTGTATATCATTGATATTTGCCCTTATCTTAGTTATTTATTCCTTACTTGGGGGGTTATGTTTTTGCCCTTTCCCCAGCTTCTTGAGTTGAATATGTCTTTTCAACTTCTCTTGTTTCCTTTGAAATATTTTTAAAGCTATAAAATTCCCTCTAAATACTTCTTTTGTCATATCTAGGATATACCTAGATATATTTTTGTATACATGCATACCCATATATGTATTTACACATAATAATCACTGATACTTATTGAACATTTACTGCATGCTAGGCCCTAAGTACTTTATAATTATTCCTCATGATATTTAATTATTTAATTCTTACAGCATATCAAGTATGTGTTCTGCCTATGTTCTCTTCTAGGAGTTTTATGGTTTTGGATCTTACCTTTAGGTCTTTAATCCATTTTGAGTTTATTTTTGTATATGGTTTGAGGAAGTGTTGTCATGTCATTCTTTTACATGTGGCTGTCCAGTGTTCCCAGCACTACTTACTAAAGAGACTGTCTTTTATCCATTGTATATTCTTGCCTCCTTTATCATAGATTAATTGATCATAGGTACATGGGTTTACTTCTGAGCTCTCTGTTCTCTTCCATTGATCTATATGTCTGTTTTTGTGCCACTACCGTGCTGTTGTTTTGTTTTTTCTTTTTTTTTAAATTTTATTTATTTATTTATTTATGGCTGCGTTGGGTCTTCGTTTCTGTGCGAGGGCTTTCTCCAGTTGCGGCAAGCGGGGGCCACTCTTCATCGTGGGGGCCACTCTTCATCGCGGTGCGCGGGCCTCTCACTGTCGCGGCCTCTCTCGTTGCAGAGCACAGGCTCCAGACGCGCAGGCTCAGCGGTTGCGGCTCACGGGCCTAGTCGCTCCGTGGCATGTGGGATCTTCCCAGACCAAGGCTCAAACCCGTGTCCCCTGCATTGGCAGGCAGATTCTCAACCACTGCGCCACCAGGGAAGCCCTACCGTGCTGTTTTGATTACTCTAGATTTGTAGTATAGTCTGAAGTCAATGAGGGTGGTACCTTCAGCTTTATTCTTTTTTCTCAAGATTGCTTTGGCAATTCAGGGTCTTCAAGTCTGTGGTTCCATATACAATTTAGGATTATCTGTTTTAGTTCTGTGAAAAATGTCATGGGTATTTTAATAGGAATTGCATTAAATCTGTAGATTACTTTGGGTAGTATGGCCATTTTAACAATACTAATTCTTCCAATCCAAGAGCATGGAATATCTTTTCATTTCTTTGTATCATCTTCTACTTTCCTTCATCAGTGTTTTATAGTTTTCACAGTATAGGTCTTTAATCTCTTTGTTTAAGTTTATTCCTAGATATTTTATTCTTTTTGATGAGATTTTGAATGGGATTGGCATTTTTTTTCTTTCACTTTCTGATAGTTTATTATTTGAATATAGAAAAGCAACAGATTTCTGTATATTAATCTTGTATCCTCTAACATTACTGAATTCATTCATTAGTTGTAATAGTTTTTTTTTGTGAGACGTTAGAGTTTTCTGTATATAGTATCAGTATCATCTGCAAACAGTGACAATTTTACTTCTTCCCTTCCAATTTGGATGCCTTTTGTTTCTCTTTCTTGTCTGATTGCTATGGCCAGGACTTCCAATACTGTGTTAAATAGAAGTGGCGAGAGTGGGCATACTTGTCTTGTTCCTGATTTTAGAGGAAAGGCTGTCAGCTTTTCACCATTGGGTATGATGTTAGCTGTGAATTTGTCATAAAGGGCTTTTATTATGTCGATATATGTTCCCTCTCTACCACCTTTGATGAGAGTTTTTATCATGAATGGATATGGAATTTCATCAACTACTTTTTCTGTGTCTATTAAGATGATCATGTGATTTTTATCATTTTTGTTAATGTGCTGTACCACATTGATTGATTTGCAAATATTGAACCATCCTTGTGTCCTTGGAATACATCCCACTTGATTATGCTGTATGATCCTTTGTATATATTGTTGGATTTGGTTTGCTAATATTTTGTTGAGAATTTTTGCATCTATATTCATCAAAGATATTGGCTTGTAATTTTTTTTTTTTGGTAGTGTCTTTGGTTTTGGTATCAGGGTAATGGTGGCCTCACTGAGTGAATTTGGGAGTGCTCTGTCCTCTTCAATTTTTGGAATAGTTTGAGGAGGATAGGTATTAGCACTTCTTCATATGTTTGGTAGAATTCCCCTATGAAGCCATCCAGTCCTGGGCTTTTGTTGGCTGTAAATTTTTTAAATTACAAATTCAATTTCACTACTAGTGATCAGTCTGTTCAAATTGTCTGTTTGTTCTTGATTTAGTCTTGGCAGGTTGTATGTTTTTAGAAATTTGTCCATTTCTTCTAGGTTATCCAATTTGTTGGTGTATAACTGTTTGTAGTATTTCCTTATGATTTTTTGTATCTCTGTGGTATTGGTTGTTATTGCTCCTCCTTCATTTCTGATTTTCTTTATTTGGGTTCTCTCTCATTTCTTCTTGGTGGGTCTGGCTAGAGGGTTATCAATTTTGTTTGTGTTTTCAGAAAACTAGCTCTTGGTTTCATTGATCTTTTCTGTTGTTTTTTTGGTCTCTATTTTATTTCCTCTCATCTTTATTATTTCTTTCCCACTGCTGACTTTGGGTTTTGTTTGTTCTTCTTTTTAGATGGTAGGTTAGGTTGTTTATTTCAGATTATTCTTGTTTCTTGAGGAAGGCCTGTATCACTATAAACTTCCCTCTTAGAACTGCTTTTGCTGCATCCCATAGAGTTTGTGTTTCCGTTTTCATTTGTCTCGAGGTATTTTCTGATTTCCCCATTGACCCATGTTGTTTAGCCTTTACATGTTTGTGCTTTTCCCATTTTTCTTTCTGTAATTGACTTCTAGTTTCATACTGTTGTGGTTGGGAAAAATGCTTGATGTAATTTCTATGCTCTTAAATTTGTTGAGACTTGTTTTGTGGCATAGCATGTGATTTATCCTGGAGAGTATTCCTTGTGTTCTTGAAAAGAATGTGTATTCTGCTGCAAACAACTTTATTTAAACCTGTGATTCTCAAGTTATTTGGTCTCAGGACACTTCTGTGTTCTTAAGAATTATTGAAGACTCCAAAATGCTTTTGTGTATGTAGGTTATATCTATCAATATTTCTGTATTTAAAATTAAAACAAAGAAAGCTTTAAAATATTGCAAAATAAGTGTACTTACTTCTGGTTGTGTTTCTGTGTACGTTTAAGGAAAACTTCAGATTTTAAAATAATGATTTATTGGGCATTAGTGAGGTTGATGATTTATAGTAGATAAAACCATAGTCAAAATACTGAGGAGAAAAATGGAATTAACTTCTAAAATATACTTGTTTATACTTTAAATTGATAATCTTAGAAAATTCTAGAAAACACACGAATACATAAGCACACATTCTATTGGTCATTAGAGCAGGGGTTAGCAAAGGTATTCTGTAAAGGACCACATAGTAAATATTTCCAGCTTTGTGGGATACACCAGAGACAGAGACTTCTGTGTCACAACTACTCAACTCTGTTTTTGTAGCCTGAAAGTGGCTGTAGAGAATATGTAAATGAGTGGACATGGCTGGATTTGGCCTGTGGGCCAGTTTAGTTTGCTGACCTCTACTTTACAGACATGAGAAAATGAGAGTGAAAGGGACAAATAATGTCTTACTATTATTATGAAAAGAGTCTTGACCTTGTGGGCCTTTGGCAGGATCTCAAACCACACTTGGAGAACCACTGGTTTAAGCTACTGAAATTGATAGTTGATGCTGAACAAGACTTTAATGAATGTTTTAATTATTTACTGTTAGGAAATGCAACACTTCTTCAGTTCCTTAGTTTCTTGTGGTTACTGGATTGGTTTTTTGCCCATGTAGTGCTAATTAAAATAATGTAGGTAAAAATCTGTTGCCTCAATTTTTGCTCAATTGTGGGGTCTTTTTTGGGGACTGTTTGTGCCCCATTTTGCTGTTTTGACTATAGTATGGTCTATGTATGTCTTAGTTCATCAAACCTGTTCACAATGTGAATTTTGAATCTTACATCTTCTTAATATGTTTAATAGTTTATATATAGCATTATTGCACATTAGAAAAAACTTGAGTATTAGAAAAAAAACAATGAGTATTTTGTGTTCTTTAGTATTAATTTGAAAGGAAATTTTTTCCAGCAATTTCCTACATGTAATTGTTGATATATAAGAAAGCTATTGGGGTTGTTTTGTGTATCTTTAAACTGGATACCTTAATGAATGCTCTTATTATTTCCAATAATTTTCTAGTGGCTTTGATTTTCTAGGTATAAAACAATTTTATCTGCAAATAATAATTTTGCCCCTAACTTTCTAATTTGTGCTCCTCATTTATTACCTCATTTCATTGGCCATTGCTTTAGGAACTGTATTACATAATAGTGGTGATTGCCTTCTTCTGGACTTTAATAGGAATGCTTCCAGTATTAAACCCTCAAGCGCAGTGCTGGTTGTTGGCTTCAGACCTAGTTAACCAAGTGTCCTTTTTCTTTTTTAACTAAAAGTTTCTATTGGGAATGGATATTGAATTTTTCTTTCAAGTGCCTTCTGAGCTTCTTTCAAGATTTCGTTTTTTTCCCCCTTTGGCTTGTTTACTTGATGACACATAACATTGAATAATTCTTGCATCCCTCATACAGTCATGACTCTCATTTGGTCATGGTGTATAGCATGTTTTAACATGTAACTCAGTTCTGTTTGCTATTATTTATTTATGATTTTTGGATTTAAAATACAAAATGTGAGATTTGTCTGCAGTTTCTTCTTATTGTGCTGTCTTTTTTGTGTTTTGGTATCAGGCTCTATTAACTTTTTGGGAAGAACCGGGGAGCCTTTCTTTTTCTCACTGCTTTGGAGCAGTCAGAATAGCATTGAGAATGATCAAGCATTCTCAATACTTGAAGCATTTAAAGAACTCATGGTTGGAACATGGGTTAGGGCTTTCTTTAGCTGGCAACTTTCTCCATGTGTAATGATTATTCGTTTCTGTAGGGTTTTTTCCCTCTTCTTGCATTAATTTTGATAATGCAAAATTAAAATTATATTTTCCAGGAAAATCATACATTTTAGCCACCTATTCTAATATTTTAGAATAGAGTTGTACAAAGTTTTTTCAATTAATTTCCTCTGCATCTATAATCAAACCTTTCAGTTTTCCCCTCATTTTTTATTACACTAGGAAGTGACTTGTCTGTTTAATTTTTAGTACAAACGTATTTCTACTATTTTTATTTATTGTAAGTAATCTCTACCTTTATCTTGTATTCCTAAGGACTTTCTTTTAAACATGTTAAGTCTGAGGTGGTCATGTATAGTTGGAAATGTAGGTTGAAGTTCATGTCAGAGGTTGGATTGGAAATGTAGTTTAAAGCGTCATTGGCATCTATTTAGGCCCTTGAAGAACCCCTCTATTCTAAGAGTTTCTTTAAGGGACTGTCAGAGGACGGGGGCCTACCTGTTCTCTTCTGCCATCTGAGTTTCCCTCCTTGAAAGCAATAAATATTATCACACTATTCGCTGCCCTACACCCTCTATAAGAAACAGAAACTCTTGTGGTTTTAAAAATCTTTTGTGTGTGTGATAAAATATATATAGCACCAAATTTGTCTTTTTATCCATTTTTAAGTTTACAATTCAGTCCCATTAATTACATTCATGATGTTGCACAGCCATTACTATTATCTAGTACTATTCCCACACTTTTTATTATCATGCTAAACAGAAACTCTATAACCATTAAACAACTCCCCATTTCACCCACCCCAGCCTCTGCTAACCACTAATCTACTTCCTCTCTATAAATTGCCTCTTCTTGATATGTCATATAAGTGGAGTCATACAATATTCCTCCTTTTGTGTCTGGCTTATTTCATTTAGCATAATGTTTTCAAGGTTCATCTATGTTGTAGCATGTGTCAGAATGTCATTCCTTTTCATAACTGAGTAGTATTTCATTATATTGAATATACCACATTTTGTTTATCCATTCATGTTGCTGGACACTGGTTTGTTTCCACCCTTTGGCTATTGAATAGTGAGTAATGCTGAAATGAACATTGGTGAGCAAGTATCTGAGTTCCTGTCTTCAATTCAGTTGAAATTATACCCAGGAGTAGAATTGCTGGGTCATATACTTAGCTGTTTGAGAAATGTGGGTGTTTTTAAAGGAATTTTTAAATTGTTAAATACATAGTTATTAGAAGGGTTAGCAGAGATAGAAAACCATGATGAATTATAACAATCTTGAAATAATAATATTTGTTCTTTACTGAAATATGATCGGAGCTTGTCCAGTTCTTTCTCTGGCTTGTCATTTTCACCTTCTCCTCTTCTCATTTTTTATCATTGAGTCAGTCCTACCTATTTTCTCTTTGATGTATCAACAGACCTAGGGAGCTTGGGTTCCAGAACATTTTTCTAACATTACAAGTAATTTATTTTATAGAATATACTCTGCCCCAATCCATTCCTTACAGCACCTAGGAATAGACATGCCTGTCAGCCTTCTTGCTAGTACTTTAACACCAAATTATTGGAATAGAAATTTAAATAAAAGCAAATAATCTATATTAAATGTAGTTCATGCTGTTACCTGGAAACAGAAGTTCCCAGGCCTCTAGCATGTCTGTCACTATGTGTGCCTGCCCTTCTCCTCAGTAGAGGTGAATGAAGACTTGAAGGTCTCTGGAGCCACCCCCCCTGCCCCCGGTTCTTTTAGCATCTTTTGCAGTATTGCACTCCTGATTCTCTTGCTTGCTGTCCACTTTTAGCTTTATACTTGGCTCCCTGAATTACTTAATAATCTCCTTTTGGGGGGCTTACTGGTAATAAAAATGTAGATCAGCATCTTTGTGTGATGGTATCATTTTCTCCTTATTTCCAGTCACCCTTGGAATCTTTCTTCCAAGTCTGTCTACTCATCCCTCTCTCTGGTACTTTCCAGGTCAGGCTAGTCCTTGCTAGTGACAAGGGTCATATCTGTTTACAGTTGCATTACTATAGAAATCATAAAATTCTGGACCTACATGAGTCCTACAAGATCAAGTACTCTCCTTGACGTGTGTTAGTCCACCCCTCGGGGCTTCCAGTGGAGTACTCCACATTATTTATAAATATTTCATGACACTAAATGAAAATAGTTCATTTGCTTTAAGAATGCAAGGTCAACTTATTTTACTTTTGATACAAATGATACTAGCCTACCATGGTAACATTGACTTTTCTTGCTGATCAGAGGTTCTAATTAACAGTTGTATGTTTTTGATTAAAAAACAGGGTAACAAATTAATTTTTGATGCAGTTAAGTTACTAAAAATACTTCAAAGTGTGAGATCTTAGGCAAAAATTAATTTTAAAAAATGTATTTTAAAAAAATTCTGCTCTGATTAAAAGGTTAGAAACAACTGATCTAGTTCACCCCTTTTTTTTTTTACAGACAAGGAAACTGAGACTCAGAGAAGTTACTTGGCATGTCCAGTGTCCCACAGGAAGTTAGTGAGTTTGTAAAAGAAAAACACCTTGTACCTCAAATAACAACAGACAGTTTCTACAAATGGGTTATATTTTTTGAAGAGGAGATCATGCCAGATCAATTTAATTTCTTTCTAAAAGAATATGTTGAGTATTGTTCATTGCCCATCTAGAGTCTATTTCCCTCTTTCCCTTTCCTATATGCACCTAGATTTTCATCTGGACATCTGCCCCTTCCCCAGATTCCTGGGACTTTGAACTAAGTTGACCCCAGCTGCCAAGTTTTGGTTGCCTTATACCAGTTACTTGGTTACCTTATGCCAGTAGAACTTTCTATGTAGCCACTTAGTCACATGTGGCTGTTGAGCACTTGAAATATGTGACTGAAAAACTGAATTTTTAATTATATTTAATTTTAATTAATTTTAAATAGCTACATTTGGTTTGTGGCTACTGCATTGGATGTTGCAGCTTCAAACCATTTCCTCTTCTCATAGGCACATGACCTAAGCAGTCTAATCAGGGTGACTCCTGCTTAGAATTCTGGGATTAAGTAGTTTCCTGATGGATGTGAACATGAAACATTTATCCCTGATTGGTACTAGAAGCTATCCTATGACTAGCCAAGTGCTGTGGATAGAGGAGTGGAGAAGCAGAAAAAAATCTGGGCCCCTACAACCATTAGAGGGCTGGGCCCTGGATCAACCGACCTTGAAGCCTGTCTTCCTTCTGGACTTCTAATTGCATTAGCCAGTGATTCACCTTTGAGATATAAGCCAGTTTGTGTTGAATGTTCTGTCATCTCAACTAAGGGCATCCAAGGAGATACAGAGGGAGTGGCAAGCCAGGCATTCTGCCCCTTACTAGGAAGAGAAAGATGAATGAAGAGTAAAATCCAGATGCTTGTCCTTGAGGTGAAATTATTCCATAAGAGGAGATATAGTAACAGACGTGTGTTCTGGATCTTGACTGCCTTAGTCCCCTTCCATGGGAATTGCCTTTACTAACGTGGTAAATGCAGTCTGCCCTGTCCCCAGGACGTTAGTTGGATCATGAGTGGACTCCTGACCTAAGAAACATCAATACATTGACTGGCCAGTGACCCATTAGATTTTTTTCTCCACAGCTTGAGGACTCTGGGGTAACAGTGTCATGTGGAGTGAGGGCTGGAGACAAAGTCATTAGGAAACAGAGGCTTCTAGAAACCACAAACAGTACACAAAGAGAAGAGGAACAGATTTGCAGAGGGAGGGAGGGACCATTCAAAGAGGAACGGGGAGAAGGTGAGAGGAGGAGGAAGAGGGAGAGAAAATAAGACAATTTGCTCTCTAGGCCTTGAAGGATGAGTAGTTTTCCAGGCGAAGAAGGGTCGGAAATATTCTTGGCATGAACAGGGGCACAGAGGTGGATAGTAGGTAGAATAATATCTACAGTGGGAAGAGTGCAGTATGCATGGTGGGGAGTCTGGAGGGGAGGCTAGAAAAATAGGCTGTGGTGAAGTTTTGTCCAGTTATCTGTGGCTGCTAAGAGATCTGGGTAATGGGAGGTCACCCAAGGTTGTTAAGGAAAGGAGACTGATTGTTAGGAAGAGGGGAGAAATTGGGGCATGGCATGGGACCAGTTAAGATGCTTGAAGACCTGACTGAGAGCAATGGCAGCTGGAATGCAGAAGAAGGGATAGGTAGGCAAGATATTTCAGAAATAGAATCGTCAGAGTTCGATGGTAGATCAGATATGGGACTTAAGACAGAAGAATGTTCAAGGATGAGATTAACTTGATATCTAGTTTAGCAACTGCATTGGTGTTGACATTCTTAAATGAGAAAAATAAGACCAGGTATGAGATGGACTATGAATCTGGGTTCTGATTATATGTTGAATTTGAGTTACGTGGGGACACTCAAGTTGTAACATCCAGTGGGCGATTGGAAATAGAAATATCGACCCAGAGGAGGGATGGTGAGAGTTATAGATCTGAATATTATCAGTTGAAGCTATAGGAAATTGGTGAGATTATCAGGTAGATGGTCCACAGTTGGAATTACCTGAAGTAGTCATTATCCTATAAAACCAAGGCATAAGCTGGTAGATATGGAAAACTCAGGCGCAAGGATGGAGGGTGGGAAGTAACTCTGATAAAGATTTTGAGAGCCTTGTACAAGACCTAACAGAAAAATGTATAGAACTAAGAAGGAAGTGATGAGTATTTTCAAGAAATGAAGGAATGCCTCTCTTTCGTTAGTGGATATCAAATGATTAAAGATTATTTTTATTTAAAAAGACTGATTCTCACAATTATTTAAAATAACCTTTATTCAGGGAGAACCCCCTCTTTTTTATTTGCATTTAACCATTATTTTGAAAGAATGGATTGAAAGAGAAAAGTTCAATTTGACATTATTGAACTGGGAAAATGAGAATCATTACAGGTGGAGATGGTTAATGTCTTCATCCCCACTTCCCTCGACCTGGGATTCTGAGCACTTTCGTCTGTGAAGTTAGTTTTCAGGTCATCAGACTCCAAGAAGGGAAGGCCCAATCAAGTAGCTCCTCCCCTTTCACCCCTCTAGGCAGAATTTGGAAGCTTTATTCAGTTGAATAATGAAGCCTTTTTTGTAACTTAATGTTTAACCTGCTTTCTTAAGGTTTCTTGTGGGTTTTTTTTTTTTTTTTGCTTTGATAGAGACCCTTTCTTAGCCACTATGCAGAACTATGATTCATCTTACTGGCATTGATTACCCCTTTGGGTCACTCTAAATAATGCCCATTCTCCCTTCAGAACTACCAACTAGATTTTTCAAGTCATGCAGCAACATGTCAGGGGAAACCTTTGCTTGACTAATGGAGTATTGGTAGCTATAACCTGTTGAGATTTACAAAAAGCTGTTGAAGACTCCAACTAAGCCTATTGGGGGGGAAAAAAACTGGCTTGTGTGGCTCTGGATGGGGAGAGGGAACTGGGTGTCCTACTCTGGGTGTAGAACCGCCACCATTAAGGACAGATCTTATTTAACATTTTGCAGTAGAAAATTGTCCCTGCTTTTCAGATACTGCTTAAAAAAAAAAAGGCAAACTAAAAAATAAATGAGTCACCCCTATCCCTTTAAGTGGAACCAGCCTCCCACCCCTGCACACCCTTTTACTAGGCCCCTGAGTAAAGCTCAGCTGCATAGTAAAGTCTCTCATCTCCGCTCCCAGTTAGCTGACCCTTGTTTGGCCAGTCCCCTCAGCTCTGACTCATTTGCTTGAGGCAGAGGCAGCAATCGAGTATAAACTTGATAGTCTTGACTTGGGATCTAATGTTCATTTTGACCCTCCTTATTTCAGAGCTCTTTTGATATCAGCTTATATGGACTAAACTATTGTACTCTTGACTCTACAGTTCACCCAGGCCTCACTGCACCTACTCTTCTAGGTATAAATGCTCCTTGGGTCTACCCTGCTACATTGGGGCCAGGATCCAAACCTGTTTGGCTAGCCCTGTTTGCATCTCCACCAGGGAAGGAGGAGCCAATAAAATGTGGCAACACTCCTAGTAGGAAACAAAAAAGTACTGAACAAAAGCTCTTGCCAGTCATTCTTGCCTCTTACTGCTTCATTTTCCTTATTTGTAAAAAAAACAAAAACAAAAAAAATTCATAATAAATACCTGCCTTGACTTCTTCACAGGTCCTTGCATAAATCAAATGAGGTAATGGAAGGGAAAGTACCTTAAAAAGAATAAAGTATACATTTAGTTATGGGCATTTTCCAAATCATTTTTTGAAGCCTGTCGCCTCTTGAAGCAAGAAGTGTCAAATGAATCTTCCTACAGAGGTTCTCAGACCGCATGATGTCAGTGATGAGCTCTAATGGCTCTTTTTGGCAGTCCTTGTCCACCAGGGGTCTCCTGCCTGTCTCTCCAGCCTATGTTCTTTTTTTAAAAAATAAATTTATTTATTTATTTTATTTTTGGCTGTGTTGGGTCTTCATTGCTGTGCACGGGCTTTCTCTAGTTGCAGTGAGCCAGGGCTGCTCTTCGTTGCGGTGCATGGGCTTCTCATTGCAGTGGCTTCTCTTGTTGCAGAGCATGGGCTCTAGGCGTGTGGACTTCAGTAGTTGTGGCTTGTGAGCTCTAGAGCGCAGGCTCAGTAGTTGTGGCGCACAGGCTTAGTTGCTCTGTGGCATGTGGGATCTTCCTGGACCAGGACTCGAACCCCTGTTGCCTGCCTTGGCAGGCGGATTCTTAACCACTGCGCCACCAGGGAAGCCCCCAGCCTATGTTCTTGCACCTGCCCACTCAGACCTCACATCCAAACAAACCAGGCCTTGTATTGTTCCTAAGCACTCACTTCCCTCTTCTGCCTTTGTGTCTCTGTGCCTCCTCTTTTCTGCCATGAATGCTGCCTAATTCCCTGTCTCCTCCTGTGAAAATTCCTCTAACCTTCAAATGTCAACTGTCATTTTAAATGTGTATTAATTATTTATTGCTGTGTAACAAATTTGCCACAGACTTAAAACAACACGTTTACTATCTCACATTTTCTGTGGGTCAGTAGAACATAATAAGAAATATATATTTGGCTTCTGCCCCTGCTTCCTGACACAGAGCTCCTAAAGACCTTTGAATTTCCTGAGTGATAGCGATGCTAGGAGCATCTTTTGTTCTAATACGTGGTCTTTGACCCTGGTTCCTTGACACAGAGCTTCTAAAACCCTTGTCATTTCCTGAGTGATGATGGTGATAGGAGCATCCATTGTTCTATGAGGCAACTCTTGGTGGACTCCTGGATAGCTTCCGGATGGGGTTGGTCATGAAATGATTCTAATCATTTCAGGCTATGGTTAGAAGCTTGACATTTTCAGCCCCACCCCCATCCTTCAGGGAGTGGAGAGAGGCTGAACATTGAGTTAATATTTGATCATGCCTACATGATGAAGCCTCCATAAAAATTTCTGAACTATAGGGTTTGGAGAGCTTCTAGCTTGGTGAATACATCCATGTGCTGAGAGGGTGGTGCACCCCTCGACTCCATGGGGACAGAAGCTCCTGTGCTCAGGATCCTCTGGGCCTCCTATGTACCTCCTTGGCTATATCCTTTATGACATCCTTTATACTAAACCAGTAAATGTAAGTTAAATGCTGCCCTGAGTTCTGTGAACTGTTATGACAGATTATCAAACCTAAGGATGGGGTCGTGGGAACCCCCTCAATTTGCAGCCAACTCAGACAGAGTGTAGGTAATCTGGAGGCCCACTACTTGCATTTGGGGTCTGAAGTGGGGGGGGTGGGGGCAAGCAGTCTCATGGGACTGAGCCCTTAATCTGTGAGGTCTGTACTCACTGCAGGTAGTTTGTATCAGAATTGACTTAAATTGTCGGACACCAGGTGGTGTCCACAGAGACTTGCAGAATTGCTTGGTGTGAAAAACCCATACATTTTGTATCCTAAGTGTTATGAGTAGAGGAAACAAGGTTCCCCTTTAGTCAGGAATCTGGGCGTGGCCCAGCGTGGTCCTCTGCTTCAGGGTTTCTCAGAAGGTTGCAATCAAGGTGTCAGCCATCTGAAGGCTCTACTGGGGAAGGGTGTTCTTCCAAGTTTATATGGTTGTTGGCTAGATTCAGTTCCTTGCGGGCTTTTGGACTGAGGACCTCACTTCCTTGCTGGCTGCTGGTGTGGGCCTCTCTGTATGGCAGCTGGCTTCGTCAGATCCAGCAAGGGAGAGAGTCTGTTTTCAAGGTGGAAGTTACAGTCTTATGGAACGTAATCATGGAAGTGACATCCTGTCACGTTGGCCATATTTTGTTGATTAGAAGCAAGTCGTTAGGTCCTGCCCACACTCAGAGGGAGGGGGGCTATAGCACGGTGTGAGAGCGGGAGCTGTGAGGATCACTGGGGGCCGTCTTAGAGTCCGCTCAACCACAGGGTGTTTTCCCCACGAGCCTGTACTTATTTCTTCCAACTAGATGTGTGATCTTTCCTTTCCGTGACTCTTCTTACTAGGTACTTGTTTCTTTTTTCAGTTCACATTCCGTGACTGATATTATTATGGTTGAATATTTTCTTTATTTCCCTCATATAACTGTTTTTGCTCATCTTTCATCTACTTTCAACCCCCAGAACAGTCTTGTACTCAGCAAATGTTCTGCAAAAGATTACCCTTCCTTTCCTTCTTTGAAACTGAGGAAGAACCAAACTAGTTGCTTTCCTGTTTAACACCTGAATCCTTTTTCTCCACAGCAGCCACATAGGATCCATTATAAAACCTTCAGATTCGTCAGTTTGGCATCAAAAGCAATGACTCATCCATGTCTATATAACCTGGCTGGAGTGATCTGCCTGATTTGCACTTAGAGCTAGAGGTTGTTACCTTATTAAGGAGAAGCAATTTTCCATTAAAGATGCTTCAAACATTAGCTATTTTTGAGTGGTGTATTGTTCTGTTTCCTAGGGGGCTTGCTGGGTCTCAGAAATGATGCAGCCTATAAGAATTTTTTCTTCTTTAACCTACCTGTTTTCATTTGCCTGGTAATGATCATTTTGGAGTCCTATTTTTAGGTAATAGGAATTGAATTGATAAAGAGGACTGACTCTTTAGAAGCAGCATTTTAATACTTTCCCTTTTGCCCAAGCAGTGGGCTGGATCTTATTATCCCTGTTGGAAATGTTCAATAGGATGAAATATCACATGTGCTTTAAGAGACTTAGAACATGAGAGAGATATATGTTTGATATATGTGGATCACAGGCTCAAAACAGAACAAAACTCATTTACTTTAGCTTCCCATGCTTGGCGGGGGGAGGCCAGTCTCTACTTAACCCTCTATGATAGCTCAGCACCTTTTTCATTTCTTGAAGTTTTGATGGATAGCTAGCCTTTAGAAGACAGGTAAAGAAACACTAGTCAGATTTTAGTAAACACTGTGCTTCTGGTGTTGAAATGATCATGTCACAATAACAGGTCAAGCTTGTTCCCTTTAAGAAAAACTCAGATGGAAGTCAACTTAAACTTGGAGGAGTCATTCATCTGTTGGGAAAGATGCAGAATTAGTAAGTTAAAGCCAGCTACAGATGGGAGCACATAAGTATGTGGGCCTACATTTTGGGTCTTTTGGGAGCCATGAAGCTAAAAGCCAATTAAAGCTTTAGTAGAGAGAAATTTAAAAGTGGTTTCTCCTGGGCAAGAGAAAGATCTGGAGCAGAGAGTGCTCAGAGAAAAGCAGTGTTGATGATGTAATTAATACAGTTAACAGCTGGGAATGTGAATCAGTGCGAAGCCCCATCTGAGAAGACCCTGTGAAGGACTCAGGTTTGGGCACGAAAATCACTCTATCCAAGGCACAGCTTCAACTCAGGAACCTGAAGGTATCTTCATGGTCAGCCTGGGGAGAAGGGTGACCAAGTTCTGACACATGAGTCCCCCTGTTCTTCATCTCTCACCAGTCTGTAAATTAGAACAAGGAAGGAAATTTGGGTAGTGAAGGGATTTTTTTCCTTTTAATGCTTGAGTATTAGCTTTCTTTTCATTCATTTATTTATTCTGTTTCTCTTATATGAAGTCCTTCTTTCCCCAGTCTATACACATCTGTCTACTTTCAGACAGTGTTTTCATTGTTATCATCTAATTGATATTCCCAATCTCTGCCCCAAGATGTAGAACCATATCTCCAGCTTGGGTAAAGGACGTGATCATACTTATATCCCATTGTCACCCCAAACTCAAAATGGGCCCAAGAGTTGATTGACATCTCCCAGTATCTTATCATTCAGGCACATCTCTCAAAAATCATGTTTTCTTTTCCATTCTCACTTCCATTAATCCTGTTCAAATCCTGAAGGCTGTGTGGCATCATGGGAAGAGGATGAGACTTAGGTTTGAATCCTGCCCTTGTCATTTCCTAGCTGGTATCCATGAGCAAGCATGTTATTTGATGTTCGTGAGCCTCATTTCCTAAATGATCTTTTTGAGCCTCATCTCAAAAATTGGCATGATAATACTTGCCTACCTCATTGGATTATTGGAGAATATTAAATTTGGCAGTGCATATGAATCATCTAACACAGTGCCAGGTGTGTGCCATAGGTGCTCAATAACTAGTTACTATTTTGTAAATGTTTTACTATTAATATTTTGAATGCATAAGAGTGCAGAGCCTGGCGTGCTCAGGGCCACTGTTTTGGGAAGCCATTCGCATGTGATCCTCCCCTGGGACTGTGGAACCCAGCGCTGAATATATTAGGTATCCCCCACCTCTCTAGCACTTTTCAACAGATGAATTGGCTTCTACGTTTCAAAAAACCAGAGCTGTTGCCCGCCCCCTTCCCCTGTGGAACCCCCTCAGCTTTCTACTTAGGAATGGCTTGTGTCTAGACTCCTTCCCTCCTCCATTTATTTTGATACAATGAAGTTGGCATCTCTCTGACCTTCTGCCTGAGGTTAATCCTTCCTTCTGGGTTCTGGGTCCCCTCCCTTCCTGCCCAGGGTCCCCTCCCTTTCTTTGTTGTGCCCTCTTCAACCACACCTTCTTTAGTGATACTTTCCTATCAGCAATTAACTGTTCAGGCTTCTCTTATCTTAAAAAAATACAAGAAACCATGTGTGATTTCTTTCTCCCCCTGCAGCTTCCACCCTGTGCTGTTCCCCGCCTTCACAGCCAGCCTTCCGGAGCCTGGTACACACCCTCGTCTCCGCAGTCAGTTCCCCGCACACGGCGTTCTGCTTCACTCCATTTCCTCCTGTGACCTTGTCACTAAGTCTACACTGCTGACCATACTTTTCTTACTGAAACGCATGCTTTCTTTGGCTTCTCTGACTTCACATTAGGCTGATTATTCTGCTACCTTTCTGATCACACCTCAGTTTCTTTTGCAAACTTTTCTACTTGCACTTTCTTAAATAATGTTGTTCCTCACTGCTCTATCCTAGGCTGTCTTCCCTTCTGATTCTGAACCATCTCCGAGGGAACCAGTCTACTTGTTCATTTGTCCTCTGTACGCACACGACATGCTCATTTCTGTCTCCAGCCCAAAACTCTCTCTTAAGCATCAGATGTAATATCCAACACCTCAAACTCGCTAAGTCCGACTGAACTTATATCCCCTCCCGATTGCCTGAAGGTGCTCTTCCTATAGCAGGTCATGGCTCATTTGTCTAGAGCAGTGGCTCTTCACTTTAGTGGGCGTCAGAGTCCCCTGGAAAGTGTGTTCAGATGGCTGGGCCCCATCCCCAGAGGTTCTGAGGCAGTAGGTCTGGGGTGGGGTCTGAGAATTTGCATTTCTCGGAGTCCCAGGTAATGCTGATGTTGCTGGTCAGGGGACTACACTTTGAGAACATCTGTTATAAGGAAGTTAGGCAGTTTTTCCCATTCCTTACTCTACCCCTGTAACTTCCCCAGCCTCTAGTTCCCAACTAGCATCTGAATAATCTTGTCAGTTTTGCCTTTTATAATAAATACCTCTCTATCTAGAACCCTCCATTCCCTCTGCCACTAGTTTGATTTATTGCGGTAACCTGCTAACTGACCTTTCTGCCTCTGGTTTCACTTCTAAATCTGTTCCCCATATAGCAACCAGTGTGAACTTCTTAAACCATAAGCCATTATTAGTCCCCTGACTGCTTTCTTCCATAGCTCTCCATTGCCTTTGGGATAAATTCAAACTTCGTAACGTTGACCTGGCCTCTGCCTACCTATGTGGCACCATCTCTTCTCCCTCCTTACTTTGCACAGAATTCACCAAGCATACAGAGAAGCACATGCAATCTAAATATATATTATATAGCAATTATTGAGTGCTTGCTGTGTTCTAGCCACTGTGGCACTTTTGCACACATTAACTTCATTTAATCTTCCCACTAACTCTATAAGATGGGTTACATTTTACAGATGAGGAAATGCGACCCATTTTATAATGTTGCCATCCCTGTGTACCAGTCCTTTCCAGTCAGTTGTGTCCAGGGTAACAGGGTTGGATTCACTCAAAACTGACTACCAAGAGCTAATGATAATAACCGTGACAACAACATGAGTAGTAATATCTAACAATTTTTGTTAATGTACTTTGTGCCGGGGCACTCCGTGTAAACATAACTCATGTATACTATTCCTGATTTCCAAAGGAGGAAATTGAGAGAGGGAGTAACTTGTTCAAAGCCACAAGTTCAAGATCACAGGACCTAGGTTTGAATTTAGGTCTTGTGACTCCAAAGCTCATGCTTTTTTTTTTTGAAAGTTTCATGACTTTTTAAAAATAATTAATTTTTGGCTGCGTTGGGTCTTTGTTGCTGTGCACTGGCTTTTCTCTAGTTGCGGCGAGCGGGGGCTGCTTTTCATTACGGTGTGTGGGCTTCTCATCACAGTGGCTTCTCTTGTTGCAGAGCACGGGCCCTAGGCACACAGGCTTCAGTAGTTGTGGCTCGGGGGCTCTAGAGTGCAGGCTCAGTAGTTGTGGCACACGGGCTTAGTTGCTCAGCGGCATGTAGGATCTTCCCGGACCAGGGCTCGAACCCGTGTCCCCTGAACTGGCAGGCGGATTCTTAACCACTGCGCCACCAGGGAAGTCCCAAAGCTCATGCTTTTAACTACTCTGTCATTTCTGTGGGTGGAAGCAGTGAAGTTATTTAGAGAGCTGTTTATCACTTGGCATCTTCTAAAATTTAAAATCCTTCTATGTCTTTAAGTGAACTAGAAAATTTTTGGCAACCCTCCCATCCTCATTGGAACCCACCCACATGCACCTGTCTTTCTTCCAGATCTCATCATACTGTGGTAAGAAGAGTTTGGAATTGGAGTCATACTGGGTTCTGATGCCATCTCTACTAACCATCTCCTTGGATGAACCCTGGGATAAATTACTTTACCTCTTTGAACTGCTGATTGCTATAAGAACCAGAATAGTAATGCTTCCCTCATGGGGTTGCTGAGAAAAAGAAATGTGAGAATACCTGTCTCTTCTCTCCACCCCTTGTGCTTTTGCTTAATGTAACATTGGGCATTATCACAGTAGCTTCCTTGTTGTGTTTCCTGCACAGATCACCACTGCCCCTCTCCTGTTCTTAACTCCTGTCACTACTCGCTAGGCTCTACACTGCCACCTGAAAAATATTTCTGAAATACAAACTCTAGTGACTTTCTGTTGATAGTAATGGTGAACTTTTATTCAGACATGCACCCTCCTACTGAAACAACCAAAAGTATTATTTAGATAAAATACAAAAACCAAACCAAACCCAGCCTTCTTCTTAAAGCATCAAAGAGCTCACAGGCATTACCAGGTTAAAATTGGGGTGGAAAACCCATGCAAGAGTGCAGGTTTGACCAGCGGTTGTGGGGGACAGAAATAAAGCCCAGATTTCTCACAAGAAGCTGGGACCCCAAAGGACTGCATTATCACGGTGAGGGTGGACCTGAAACATACCAGCTCTCTTGTGGAATTGCAGCCCGGGTTCAAGCTGACTGGCTCAACCAAGGAATCTCAAGTCTTGAATTGGTTTATGGGCTGGTTGTACCTCTGGGTGTATGGCAAAATCAAGTGGAAATTCTTTCAGAAGCAAGGTTTCTTCTGCCTAGGCCTCAGATTATTCAGTAACCAGCACGTAAATATAACCAGGCACCCAAGGAAACCATACTCCAAGGGCAAGAGTCATCAGCAGCCACAGACAACAGAAACAGCCCTTCATAAACGTCATCAGATATTGGAATCATTACCATCTGTAAAAAACTACTGTGTTTAAAGAAATAAAAGATAAACTTGAAGATATCTGCAAAGAATAAGAAACTATGAAATGTGACATAGCAAATTAAAAAAGTAATCAAATAAAACTTCTAGAAAGAAACATAACAGTAATGAAATTTAAAACTCAGTGGATGAGGAAAAGTATATATTTGATTAAATATTTTAAAGAGAAGAACCTCAATGGATACATTTAACAGAAGATTGAATAAAGCTGAAGAGAAAATTAACAAACTGGAAGACGGTCAGAAAAAATTATCCAGAGTATAGCATGGAGAGACAATGCAATAGAAAATGCAGAGGGAGAGGGTAAGAGACATAGAGAATAGAGTGAGGTCTAAATAAGTTTAATTAGAGACCTAGAAAGGAGATGAGAGAGAAAATGAGCGAAGGTGAAATTTAAAGATAATGGCTGAGATTTTCCATAACAGTTGAGATACCAAACCACAGATTTACAACCAATGATTGTAAGTAGAATTAAAAAAAAAAAAAATCCAAACTTAGATACATCAAGATGAAACTACAGAAAACCAAAGGGAAAATCTTAAAAGCAGCTAGAGAAAAAGACAGATTATCTTCAAAGGAGCAATAGGCCAACCCTTGACTCCTCATCAAGTATAATTCTGATTATGTTATTCTCATATTTTTCAGTGGCTTTCCATCCCTAAAACGTAAAATACATGCTCTTCAGCATGTCATGTGAGGCCTTTCGTGGTCTGGTCCCTGCAACATATTTAGACACAGAGAACCTTTGTCCTTCTCATTTTACTCTTGATTATGTGCCTTACACATGTCTTCCTTTCTGGAATGCTCTCCATGCCCATCCATCTAGCCAGCTCCTACTCAGCCTTCCCATTTTAGCTCGGGGGTTCACTGTCAAACTCCCTGGCTCCCTTCTCACTGCCTTTGGGCACACTGCTTGCCAGCAGTCACCAACTCCATGTACTTCAGTATTTGTTTGCATTTTGTTTCATTTCTAGTACACGAGTTTCGGAGGACAGAACCAGGGTTATTTGTAGTGCCTGACACTCCACAGATATTCAGAACCTTCATTGAGTTGACGCCAGCATTTCAGGGAGTCCCACGGCCACTTAAGCAATATCTTGATGTAGGTTTTCATGGCTCTTCCCATGATGCTCTGATTCTTGCTTGTGTGGAAAACAGGCTGCCACAGTTAGCACCAGGATCCCTGAATGATGTCTTCGGCTGGCTCTACCCCTTCAGTACTTCCATTTCCTTGGTGAAACTGGAATAACAATATCCACTGTACCTGTTGTATGAAGTTATGGTGTGGATCAAATGAGGTGATGTATGTGAACACACTGTGAACGTTCTGTGGCACCGTACAATTGCAGTAGCTTTATTTCAGGGTGAGAGATTTGCTTGGACTGGCAAACTTGCAGCACAGAAAATGATTCTTTGTTTGTTTGTTTTTCATAGTCACAGGAGACTGTTTCCTTATTTTTTTAAAAATTAATTAATTAATTAATTTTATTTTTGGCTGCGTTGGGTCTTCGTTGCTGCGCCCGGGCTTTCCCTAGTTGTGGTGAGCAGGGGCTACTCTTCGTTGTGGTGCGCATGCTTCTCATTGTGGTGGCTTCTCTTGTTGCAAAGCACGGGCTCTAGGCACTCGGTCTTCACTGGTTGTGGCGTGCGGGCTCAGTAGTTGCGGCTTGAGGGTTCTGGAGCACAGGCTCAGTAGTTGTGGCACACGGGCTTGGTTGCTCGGCGGCATGTGGGATCTTCCCGGACCAGGGCTCAAACCCGTGTCCCCTGCATTGGTAGGCGGATTCTTAGCCACTGTGCCACCAGGGACATCCAGAAAATTATTCGAACATGAATGTTACCTTGCCCTGTGAGGACTTGTGTTGTCATGCCTACATTTCACTGGGGAGAGGGGCCCAGAAAGTAACTTTTCCTCGTTGGTTGATTTTGAGAGATCTGAGGGGAATTGTTTTCATGGACCAATTTATATTACAGTTTTCATTGAGTTCTTGGTGGAAATTGTAAATTTCTGTGACCCTTCATTCAGAGATGAGAAAGCTTGGATTTGTCAGAGTTTGTCACTCTTTTAATTGGAAAGATTGAAACACCTTTTTGCCCAATTCCTTGCTTTTTTCTTCACATTGCCTTTACTTAGTATCACAGTCTAATCATCTGAAAACCTGATGAATTTGTCAAGTGTTAAGAATCATCAGCCTTGTCAGTCCATTGTTTGTGTATGAGAAGGCCAAATCAGAATCATTTTTAAGGAAGTGGCAATGCTAACTCCAGCAAACCATGGTGTTTTACTTTTTGAATGTTTAAAATAGAAGTTTCAGGTAATCTGTATAAAGAGATTAGGATTTTACTGGATTTTCCCTCCTAGAGTGTTGTTTTTGGAGAATATAGTGAGCAGTTGCTTATATTTGTAGTGTGTCCAGTTTTTAGAAAATTCTGTTTTTTAGATGAAGAATTTTGGTAGTCACTAGTTTCTGGACATTTTTAACTGGAAGGGGCCACAGAATGCATGGGGCCGGCTCTGCCTTCAGTACGGCAGACTGAAGGCTGTGGGGAAACATAAACTTTTCCTTCGTTGAGGACTGCCGGCAGCTCTGCCCTCTTCTAGTAATTCATCAGGGAGTTTCATCGTTCTGTGAAAGCATTTTCCCTGATAGTCAATCAAAAGCTCTTTTAACTTAAGCCCCTTTTTTGTACTAAGTCATTCATAGTGATGGAGACGCACTTTGCAGCATCCTTCTCATAAATCTCTCTCAAATCTTGCCTCTGTTCACTGTCACTGCCACTGTCTTAATTTAGATTCTGATTGCGTCTCATCTAGACTGTAACCCCAGCTTCCTAAGCTCTCTGCTACTATTGTCTCTCCACTCTGGAACGCTACCAAATTCATAGCTCTAAAATGTATGTGTCCCTGGCCTTTATAGTGCTTTGTAGGATAGTATCCAGGCTTATCAGTTTCACTGTCTGGACCTGTGTGTTAGGAAGTATGTTCTGCTGAGAGTGGCATTAAATCCTAAAATATCAATGGCTTAAACAAGAAAGTTTATTTCTATCTCACAGAAAAGAAGAACAGAGGTAGGCAGGTCAAGGTGTATAGGTTAGCTCCACAGTCTTCAGTTCTGCTGTGCTGCTGTGCACAGCAGAATGCACTGTTGTCCTGTAGCCTCCAGGACCAAGATGAGTGCTTGAGGTCCAGCTGCCACATCCACATTCCAGCCAGCAAGAAGGAGGAAGAGGGGAAGGCTGTGCCTCCATCCTTTAAATCACAACACTGTAACCTGCATCTTACTGGCTAAAACTTAGACATACAGGCCATGCTTAGTTACAAAAAGACTGAGGAATGTAGTCTTCTAACTAATACTAGCTAAAAAAAAAAAAAAAAAAAAACGGAGTTCTGCTTAGTAGGAAAGAAGAGAATAGATAAACTGGGCAGTAACTAGAATCTCTGCCATAGCACCTATCCCACCTCCCCACCAGTTTTGTTCCTTTCCCCATCCAGTCCCTTCCTGCCCAACACTTGTGTCCTCAACCTGTTAGTAGCTACAATAAATCTCTTACTAATCCTTTACCATGTCAGGCTCTTTCACAGCTCTGGTCCATTGTACAAGTGCTGGCCTTTACCTGGAATGCCCTTCAACATTCTTTCTCCAAAACGTCTGTATATCCTTCAAGCCCAACTCACTTCCTCAGTGAATCTTTCTTATTTCCTTAACACTGACAGCACATTACTTCATACTTGAGGATGTATCAGTGGAAGAGCTTCAGGAACTTAGTAGTTGAAGAGACTTGGGTTTGAATTTCTTCTCTGCAACTTGGGCTGGAAAACTATAAATATGGAAGTTCTTGGCATATAAATTATACTTAGAGCCATAGTGCAGATCTGTCTTCTTGAGTTCCAGATATTCATGTTGAACTGCTTACTCAGTATCATCACTTGAAGATCTCACAGGTGGCCTCTCAAATAGAACCACCTCTGAAGTAGAACCCTTGATTTTCACTGCCTTCTCTAGTCTTTCCTGTGTCAGTAATGCCTCCATCAGCCTAGCTGCAGATGTCAGAAAGCTTGAAGCAATCCTTTATTTCTTACATCTAATAATCCTTAAACTCTCACATCTAATTACCACCAAAGTCTATTAGTTCAACTCCAAAATATCTCTTAAATTGATCCTTTTATTTCCATCTCCAGTGCCTGTATTGTAGCACTATCCTCTCGTGTCTGGACTTTGGCGATAGCTCTTAACTGGTCTCCCAACATCCCCTCTTAGGTTGGCCGAGTCTCAAGTTAGGCAGTCACTTTCTTGAACAAAATCCTTAGCCAGCTTCCTATTGTATGTAGGTTTAAACTCAGGATTCTTAACTTCTGCACGGCCCCATCTGACTCGACTCCTGCTGCCTCTCGTTTGCGTTTGTGGCCGTGGCCGTTCTTGCTCACTGTGCTCCAGCCACAGGGTCTTTCTGTTCCTGATCGTGCCAAGGACTTCCCGCCTCCACCCCTTCCCAAGTACCATTCCCCACTCGGGGTCTTTTGTCCCCTTCCTCCAAGGGCAACTCCTACACACACCATCCTCATATCTCAGCGTAAATGTCACTCGCACACAGGGCCTTTCTCCGACTTCTTAATCTAAATCATATGTTCTCTTCTCTTCCTCCTTGGGAGTGTTCTTTCATTCTTAGCATTCATCACAGTTTATAATTCTATATTTATTGAGCGCTTATTTATTGAATATCACTCCAACATTAAACTGTATGTTCCATAAGGGCTGGGATCATCTTTCTTTTATTCACACTGAATCCTCAATGCCCAGTGCTCAGTAAATACACATGGTATAAATGAAGAAACAAATGATCTTGTGATTAAACAATGCGATAGATTTCTCTCATTAAATTGACAACTTTGCTACTTGGTGTGGCAAGACGTAGTTGTTGGAAACCTGTTAAGGTGATTCACTTTTCTAAACTGGCAGTGTGTTTCTTCACATTCATTGAACGTATCTGTGGTGCTCACCTGTAAGGCTACAAGCTTCAGTTTAATTTATTAGAGTGCATCTTTGTCTGAACAAAGCCTTATTTCTGCCAGGATATCCTTATGAACACAGAACCTGAAAAGGTCATGTGCAAGTGTGATCTCTGAAAATCATAATTGGGCCCACTTGCATGGCTTGCCCTCTTTTTTTGAATGCAACCTGGCATAACCTTTGGAACAGAAGACTTGCTTGTTGTTGGGATGGAATCTGAAGCCATCAGTGACCGTTACAGAAAGCCGCATGCCCAGGATTTGGGCTGTCTTGGAAAAACCTTCACTACCCTGTCTTGATTGCCAGCTCTTGAGACCATAGACTTGAGACTTGAAACTCGGATATCAGATATCTAGGTAGAGTATACTTGTTCATGGTAATTCCAGCCTCCTAATCTTTCCTGAATTACCTGTTCTGTAGAACACATTGGCAAGATATGTTATGGAACTGGTCAACAACTTGTGTGGGTTTTTTTCTCCCTAAGAGTATAAAAGATGTTGTTCTGAAAGCATCTGATGATTTTGGAATCCTGAACTTGGTCTAAAATAAAAGATGAACTTGGATGATGTCCCTCTTTTACAGGGTGATAAAGGGGGTGATCGACAATGGGAAAGTTTTCATTTGTTTTTCTTTTTAGAAAACAGAATTCTGCTTTCAGTGGGCACTACGGTAGGTAGATTTTAGCATAGATGGAAAAGCATACAGTTGATTGTTCTTAAGCCCCAGTAGGTCAGATCATGTCAGTGTTTCCAGAGTACGCCCAGAGTAAAGTTGGCTTTTAGCTGAGCCTTTGCTAAGAGGCAGCCAGTCCTGAAAAGGATTTATTTATTTATTTTGGCCTTGGTAATGTCTAAATGATGATAAGTACAAGTCTCTCTTAGCTAGCTGGAGTGGGTCCCACATGAATTGGTAGTGACCCCTAGAATCCAGAAACTCCAGTAGAGTTGGATAAGAATATTTTGTGGGGGAAATCTAATGTAACACATGAAAATATAAAATATTAAATGTTCAGAAGTTTGTAATTTGCTGCTTTTTTTCATGAGTGGTTTTAATACTTCTGGTCCAGAGCCTAACTCCCTCTTTAGTGGTTTCAGTTTCTTGGGTGAATGTGAATTTTATAAGTTTTTTAAGAAAGGAAATTAAACATTAAAAGACTTTAAGTACTTTACTCTTTATATAATGTCACTAAGAAAAGCCAGGAAAATCAGGGTTGGCTTTTTTATTTGTTTATTTAATAAATATAATCTATTTTCCACCATTTTGTTTGTTATGGCTGTACCAAAGTACTTTTAAAAGTTAACATTTATTTTGATTTTGTTTTATTTCAGCAGATGTGCATAATAAGTTAACCTATCTCTATTCTTCATTGTGGGCTGGGGCAGTGTATAACATTTAGTTATTTTGGCATTTTGACACATAGGCGATTTAGTTTAATTCAGCATAATTTGATGCTCTCCACTTGTATGATGCCTAACATATGAATAACGTTAAATAGATAAAATGTGGCCTGCTGAGTGTGAGCATTACTACAAGTTAGTGACGTAATTGACCTTAGCCAAGTCACCTAACCACTGTGGGCCTGGGTTTCCTTTTCTGTAAAATGAGTAGTTTGGGGTAAATGGTATCCAAGAATCCTTGCAGCTCTGAATTTAAAAATCCCATGAGTCTGTATGCCTAATAGGTATGTGTCTACCTGATTCCTCCTCCTCTTCTTTTCTCTTTTTTTTAAATTAGGAAAAGAGGATGCTGGTGCACCAGTTACAAAAGACGAGAACACCTTCATGTCACAGGACACAAGAGCTTTACCAGAGAAGTCGCTGCAGAGATCAGCAAAGGTCTCTGCCTGTTTTCTTCACTTGTCTGGCTGGTAGCTGAGCTACCTGTTGGAGGCCTCTCATACAATTCAGTTAGGACTGTAGTTGGTCGGTTAATCAGAAAAGTCAGTGGAAGCAGGGAATCATAAAAAGTGAATCTTTTTCATAACTTTAAACATATATTCATTTGTCTGTCTTTGGATGAAGGGCCAAGGCCTTTTCTTTGTGTATGGGTATGTTTATTGAGGTTCTGCATTATCTTTTTCTGCATAAACTGCACTTGTAATGTGACATCTATGATTTCCAGTTTGGTTTATGTAAAGTGGAGTGAGAGGGGCTTCCCTGACAGTCTAGTGGTTAAGACTCCGCGCTTCCACTGCAGGGGGCACGGGTTCGATCCCTGGTCGGGGAAATAAGATCCTGCATGCCATGCGGCACGGCAATAAATGAATGAATGGAGTGAGAATTTAGGTACTGGTGAAGCAATATGAATGTAGACTCCTTCTAGATTTTTAGTTTTTTGCTCCAATTTTTTTTATTGTTGTCACGACCATATCTAATTCAAAAGTAAGTTTTTAATAAGTATTTTTTAGTTTCTCCAAAGTATTTAATTTAGTTATCCAGTAACAAAAGCAATTTGTTTTTTTGCGTAGTTCAATTTTATTTTTTAATTATATATGCTAGGACTTCCCTGGTGGCGCAGTGGTTAAGAATCCACCTGCCAATGCAGGGGACATGGATTTGAGCCCTGGTCCGGGAAGATCCCACATGCCGCGGAGCAACTAAGCCCGTGCGCCACAACTACTGAGCCTGTGCTCTAGAGCCCGCGAGCCACAACTACTGAGCCTGCGTGCCTAGGGCCTGTGCTCTGCAACAAGAGAAACCACTGCAAGGAGAAGCCCGTGCACCACAACAAAGAGTAGCCCCTGCTCGCCACAACTAGAGAAAGCCCTCACGCAACAATGAAGACCCAACACAGCCAAAAATAAATAAAATTAAATCTTTAAAAAAAAGTTATATATGCTAGTGACATTCAGATATGGGATCAAACACAGCTGATCCTCGCTATGCAGATAGCTCCTGGTGGAAGGAGTGGTACAATGACAAAGGATGGAGTATGTGATAGCATGAGGTTTTCCTTTACCAGAGGCATCCGCCAGCACGTGTAACCTGGGAATGCGGCGTTGCCACTCAGTCTAGCAAGTTGGTTAGGAGAGTGTTTCCTGCATATCGACATGAGGAATTTCGAAATTATATTACATATATTTTAGTCTCCCCTGCCAATTGCCCATTCAGTTATCTAGATCTTTATTTTAATAAGCATTTTGAATACTAACCATATACTAGGCAATATGATAGGTGTGAAAGAATATAATGAACGGAAAGATCGAGGGCTGGGTCTGGCTCACAAATTTGTGTTTTGCTTGACCTGTGCAATATTTAAAATTTTTGGCTTAATAGCTTATACAAAAAAAAAAAAAAAAAAAAAAAAGGAGTGTCAGGCTTCTGGCGTCTCTTGACAAAACAAAACATCCAGCAACAGTGGGCCACATTCTTAAATGACTTTGGTCAGAGCTGAGTAGAGGCAACCTCTGTCAGTGGAATTTGTGTTCTGCAATTTGCTGCTGCCCCCCAATGGTGCTCCCTCTCTTGCTATTTTTGGTTTTGGGGTTTATTTGTTTTTGTATAGTTTCTTAATGAATTCAGTCTAAAATTACAAGGCAAAACTTACAGTGTGGTAAAGTCATTTCTGTGACAGCTAACACATGAATCATGAGTAATGTCATGCTGATTTGTATACTTCTTGTTCTGTCGAACATTAAAACGAAAAGCATCAGACAAGATGGCATAGATTCGTTTCTCCTTGCTCCTCCCCCCTAAGCACAGCTACAAATTCTGGACAATAATAAGAAACAACCAAAGGAGAATTCTAAAAGATGAAAAGAGGAAGGCAAACTAGCTAGGGACTCTAGGGCTAGAAGAACAATGTAGTAGCAGGGGACTTTACAAGCCCTCCACCAACAGAAGGGGACCCAGGCCCCGGATTTCTGGATCCCAGCCCCACAATAGGAGGTGGCTCAAGCAGACTCGTTCCTCACTCACATCTAACCGGTGGCCCTCCAACAGCACCAGGCGATCCCAGCAGCACCTGTAAGACAGATCGACTGGGACCTCTGCTGATGGCAAGTGGCCAGGAAAAGGGCTCTCCTTCCCCACCACACCTGAGACTTCTCTCCCTCACCAAGAGATGCCAGGCATCTGGGTGGCCCTGACAACAGGGATCCTGCCACAGAGGTGACCTAGCCCCAGAAGTCTCTTTGTCCCTATGGGCCTGAGACTCCCCTCCCCCACCTAGAGGTAACAGACAGCTGGGGGCACATCAGTAAGGGGGATCCTGCCGCAGCAAGCAGCCCAGCCTGGGAAGCCCCTTTGTCCTCATAAGTATGAGACTCCCCTCCCCCACCCAGAGACACCTGGCATCCAGGTGGCACTAGCAAGGGAGATCCTACCACAAGTATGTGGTCCAGGAAACCTCTTTATCTTCATGGGCCTGAGATGCCCCTCTCCCACCCAGAGATGCTGAGCAGCCAGGTAGCACCAGTCGAAGGGGGTGCCACTACCCCAAAAACCCTAAACGAGAAGCCTCTTTGTCTCTGCATGGACGTGGGCTAGGATGTGTTCCTCATCCACGTTAGAGAGACCAGCCAGGCGCCCAGGCCTCAGGAAGTTCCTTCCAGCCCCTCAGCAGTACCAGCAGAAACTAATGGGAGCCCCAGTGGTACCTTGTCAACCAAACATATCAAAATAGCGTTGCAAAGGCTCTGAAAACTAAATTGTCACTGTAACTACAGCCCACAAAAGTAGTCCGGGACCTGCACACTAACCCTAGACAGGGTGACTGCCTTCTAAAAGACAAGATTTAAATAAGACCTTGAACCTGCTAACATTATAGCCAAAAGGTCCAGGATACATTAGAAAATCACCTTATACCAAGAACCAGGAAAATCGCTATTTGAGTGAGGAACGACAACTAACACCAAGTTAGTTGATGCCAACACCAAGATACTGCAGTTACCTGATAGCGATTTAAAATAGCCATCATAAATATGCTTTAACAGCAATTAAAAATTCTCTTGAAACAAATGAGAAAACTGAAAGTCTCAACAAGGGAATAGAAGTTATAAAAAGGGAACTAAATGGAAATTATAGAACTGAAAAATACAGCAACAAATGAAATACTTGCTGGATGGGCTCAGTAGTAGAGTAGAGGTGACTCAGCACAGAATTATTTAACTTGAGGACCAATCAATAGAATTTACCCAATCCGAACAGAGAGAAAATACATGGAAGAAAAATGACCAGAGCCTCAGGAAGCCGTGGAACAGTAAAAAAAATCCAGCATTCAGATAATTGGAGTCCCAAAAGAAGGATCAAGAGAGTGGGGCTTAAAGAATAGATTCTGCTGGGGACTTCCTTGGTGGTCCAGTGGTAAATAATCCGCCTTCCTATGCAGGGGACGTGGGTTTGATCCCTGGTCGGGGAACTAAGATCCCACGTGCCGTGGGGCAACTAAGCCTGCGTGCCACAAACTACAGAGCCCACATACCCTGGAGCTAGCGCACCACAACTAGAGAGAGAAGAAACCCCGCAGGCCGCAACTAGAGAGAAGCCCGCGTGCCGCAACGAAGAGCCTGTGCCACACGCCGCAACGAAGACCCCGCCTGCCGCAACTAAGACCCCACGCAGCCAAAAAGAAAAAAAGAATACATTGTGCTGACTGGGAACAGGTTAAAAAAACACCTTAGAGATTTTGAGGTCCTAGCAACAGTTGTATAACATTAATGTGTGATGGTATCCATCTGTATGATTATAATTTTCTTCTTTTCTGGTGGACTCAGTAACTTGTGTTTAAGGTTAGAGAATAGTGGTGGCTGAATGGTTCCAGAATTGAGGATTTTTGGAGTAGGTGCAATGGAACAACAAGAGGGGTGAGGCATTTGATGACATACGTAACAGGACTTGAAGTGATGAAACATGGTGTCTCTGGCAGGTAGGAAAGGACTCAAGGCTAAGAGGTAGCTAACAGACATAGAGAGAAGGCAAGGGTCAAGGCACTAGTGGTCTTGATGTGGTGGAAAAGCCCATGGAGGGGCACAGGAGAGTGAGAGAGCTGAATGATGAGTCAGTCCAAGATGATGTGTTTCTCTTGGTAGAAATAGCACGTACTTGTGCTATTGAATTTTTGCCTGGTGAAATGAGAGACTGGGTTTAATCTTGGAAAGAAGGAAGGTTAAAAGGTTTCAGCATTTGAAGGCATAATAAAGGAGTTATTTACGTTTAATAACATTTTAAAATAAACAACTATTGTGTTGTTCACCTGAGATACTGGTATAGTTCATGTGAGAAAAATGTAATGCAGAACAAATACCTGGAGCCGTACTTCCCTGCTGGAGTCTTACATATTTCTTTGAGACATAGGTCTTGGTTTTAAAAGCACTTTCATCTAATTAATCTGTGTATTGCTTAGTTTTCCTTGGGTATATGTGCTCGCTGGCTTCAGTTGTTGCAACTTAAATATAGATAACTCAGTCACAGAGCATCACTGAGAGGTACTTCATTTAGACTTAGAAGAACTGCTGGACCCAGATATTTGACCAAATAACATCCTACTGACTTCTCCCAACTGTTATCCAGTCCTACAGATAAACAGCATTGACTATATCTTTGGTATTTTCAGGTGGTTTACATCTTGGAAAAAAAACATTCCCGTGCAGCGACTGGCTTCCTCAAACTCTTGGCCGATAAGAACAGTGAACTGTTTAGGAAGTATGCCCTGTTTTCTCCCTCGGACCACCGGGTGCCCAGAGTTTATGTACCTCTCAAGGACTGTCCTCAGGACTTTGTGACCCGGCCTAAAGATTATGCCAACACGCTGTTCATCTGCCGCATTGTGGACTGGAGGGAAGACAGCAACTTTGCCCTGGGGTAGGTGGCCTCTGGCGAGAAAAACCACAGATCCCAGACAGAGCTTGGTTTAGGTAGCATTTACGTAAACTTTTTTATGTGTGTATTTTAATTATTATTTCTTCATTAAAGCATACGTACTAGGTGTGGTTCTTCAGAAATCACCCTTAGCTACCACCTCAACTGGCCACCTATAGGTTCCTTGAATTGCCAGGCAATCACCTATTTTGTTTGTTTTTGGTTTTTGGCATAAAACATAAGCACATTCTGAACCTCTGCTTATTTCCTGTTATGTTATGAATCCTGTTTGTACTTGTGAACTTGAAAAGAATTCATTGTATCAAACAATCAGATCCCTCCTTTCAGACACTAGTGTTAAAATGTGTGAAATTCCAGGGGTATTCATGGGACCTCAGTCTCCCATGCTTTAAAATATGAATGTAAAGGTATGTTTGAATGACGTGCTTTTTTGGTATTGATCCTTCAGAGGTTTCACTTATGGCATTAAACATTAAATTACCCTACTGTAAACAGGGAAAGGTACCATGTTTTTAGGGAAGCTTTCAGAAACCAGTCTAACTTAAATATGGATTATATAGCCAGAGAGCACCATGGATAGCCATTTCCTTGTAATCTGAAGAAACTGCTGGACCTAGCTGTTTGATCAAATGCTGTGCCTGTTTCCTTCTTACAATTGGTATTCATTTTGAAAGAGAAGTGGTATAAAGTTTTAGGTATATCTGTAGCCCTTTATTATAGATGGTGTCTGGTTTATGCTTAGGTTTCATTTTAGGAAATGAAAATAAAGGCATACAAGCTAGAAAAATTTGCTCTGACACTACTTTTAGTCTAATTTGGTGACTTGCTTGTTGGTCATCTAACTTGTACAGGATGGACCCTCCTGGGAATGTTCCGTGATTATGAGTGCAGACACTGAATGGATGGCCACAATGTGCTGCTTTGATGAGGTTTATTCTCTGCTTAGCCTTTTATGGTTAGTGAAGTAAACCAAATCAAATCTGTGTGTCCTAATGCAATTTAAGAAATACTATCCTGGGCCACTTTCTCAGTGATATGAAGATCACTGTGATTTAGATGATCTCAGAGCCACTCAGGAACAGTTGCACTTTCTTTTTTGCTCTCAAGTGGTGGGATTGCAATGTCATCATTTTGAAGCCTAACTCATTATCCAAAAGTGACGTCAACCCCTTGAGCCCTAAATAGCCCTTCTCAGCGGCTTGCCAGTTTCTCACCATCCACTCAAAAGGCTCGATAATGGCTGTGCCACCTGGCCCTGGTGATTGTGCCCACCACACTCTGCTTGGCAGTGAAAAGGGAACACTTTCACATCAAGGCAGGAAATCCAGCCTTGTCTTTTATCTGCCTTTCTGTCATATCCCATTGTGTATACTTGATTGGGCTGTTTCCTTAGTTTTTGAGCTGTAAGGGTGTAGTCAGGAAATCTTCACAGAATGAGTTTCTCTTATTACTCAGATGGCCCTTCAGGTGCTTTTTTTAACAGATGCTCCCTTACTTCATCAAGAACTCTTTTCTTGTGGGTAAAGTACAACAATAATCAAAAAAGGAGCCAGGCCTTTGAAGCAGCAAGGACATTCTCTGAATCTAAAGAAAGAATATTTTAAAATAATAACCATATATTAATCATCTATTTTTCAAAATGCAAAAGTTTGAAGATTCTCATACTTAGATGGAAAACTGTGCTTTTTCTCTACCTTTTTACTATAAAGACATTACACATTGTCTTTTATGGAAATAAGCCTTTTAAAATCTTTGTGGAAAAGAGAAAATTTATCTCAAGAAATAAAATGTGGCGGGTTTTCATGATGAAGTTCTCAGCTGACATCTGTCTCGTGAGGGGTGTGTGCTGCAGCTGTTGCCTGTTGGTGGTCGCCTTGCTACTTTGTTCTGGCTATCTGTTACTGATCTTTAGGAGCTGAGGTCACCGTTTCCCAGTCAGAACATGCTGTGCTGTGACCGCTTGGGTTTCGTCTCTCATCTTTGCCAGGTTCTGACCTGGAGCGTGAAGGTAGTACTTGCTCTGGGTATGAATGTGAAAGCATAGAAACCATGCCTAAAAACCAAGTTTAACTGAAGCGCCTTTCTTTTGAATTTCTTCCCTGCTCCAACACTCTACCCTTAAAAATTATTGAACTTCTGCCTATATAATTGCTACTGATTATTCAAGTCCAAAGTCATTTACTTCTTCTGTAGTTAAATTCAGTTCACAAAGACAGGTGTTAATCATATGTGTAAGTCACTGCTGTATTATGTGAGAAATACAAAGGTAAACAAGCTGTGGTTTCTTTATTTAAAGACATGATAACCTAATGCAGAAGGAGTTTACATAAATGTCCTAGGATTAATTTGATTCTAAGAAATGGAATCCTACTTGACCTAATTTAAATAAAAATGGTGATTAATATAAGACATTGGTGGTTCACCTAAAACCCAGGGCAGTAAGCGTAGGCAGGTCTCATGAGGAGCTCAGAACTAACAAGGTGGCAAAGGAGTCACAGCTTCTCTCTCAACCACCCGACCAGTCCAGCCACCACATGGTATCTTTTCTCTACCGCTTTCTGCACATGAGTTGTATTAGTCTGCTTTTCTCTACACAGTAGCCATTTACCTGCTTGATAGCATACATGGCCCCCAAATGGTAGTGCCAGTCCTCTGCAGGTCACACACTGTAGTCTACAGCACAATACAGAATTCCTAGGGTAGAAGATCTTTATTGGTCTATTGAGAGAGTTATTTGCCTAATAGTTTTAAACAGAGGTAGGGGTCCGAGGTCCTGCGATCCACTGCCCCATTATCAGGGACTGGGGGACTCAACTCTCTGGCAAAGAGTGTGGGTAAAGCAGATGGACTGAATGTCCTGTCTCTTTGAGCTCTAGCTGTGGTACAAAGCAGAGTGTTGTAAGCTCTTCCATAGGAATATAATAATTTTCTGGAAGCTTAGAGGAGGTGGATGAAGGGGGAAATCCAGGGTTGCTTCTGGGAGAGTGGAAGCCTCTTTGCTAAAAGATCACTCTGATTCAGAGTCCAGAGTGGGTGGGAAGGGCCATGACTGAAAGCAAGCAGTAGTAGGCTGTCGCACTAAGATGGGATGGGAGAACCTGAAGTAAAGGAGCTGCAGTGAGAGAAGCAAAAGGAATGAAAAGAGTCAGGGGAGATGAAGAAGGTAAATTTTCTCAGACATGGTAACCAATTGGAAGTGGGGCATGAAAGAGAAGGACAGAACCTTGAATGAACTCTCAGGCCTCTGACTTGCGTAATTGGTTAGATGATGGCATTTAATCGTAATTCATCAAGGACAACTTCATCTCCTACTGTTCCCTTCACTTATGCCTCATTGCTTGCCGTTTCATTGCTAACTGTGTTCCTAGCTCCAGACTTCTGCACACTACACTTCCTTTCCCAGCAGCGGCTTTCTCCTCTCCCCAGTGTTTATTTAGTGAAATACTCAACTTTGAAACTTAACTCGGTCGTCTACTCGGAAAATGTCACCTCACTGAGTCCTCCGTCATGGTGCTCCCATAGTTTCTAATAATACCACTCTTAAAGCTCTCATCTGTTTGTATTGTAATTGCTTATGTAAGTTATTTACTTGGCCATGAACTTCTTTAGGACAAGGATGCTCAGTGAATGTTTGCTGGCTGGTCAGATGGGTAGATGAAAATGATTTGATGACCCCAAGGTCTTCAGCCGTGTTGGCTAGGAAGATGTTGTACCATAAATCAAGCTAGAAAACACAGGAGTAGTTTAGAACAGAAAGTGATGAGAACCAGGTTCTATGGTTTCAAAATCAACACTTGATAACAATATACAGTCAGTATATAACCGCAGGTGGAGAACCCCACATTTAGAATCTTTAACAAAAAGGTTAAGCAGCATGTGCACATTAATAGAATGTATAATTTCAGTAGCTTTGGAAGGGGCCTTCAGGAGGCCATCAGTCTTGGTGCCCCCTTCAGTGTAAGCATTGCTTCTCTGGCACTCCCAGTGGCACTTTGGTGCCTCCAGTTAAGGGAAGCCCAAAGAGAATTACAGTACTAGAGACCTGTAGTTGTTAAAAGTTATTTTTTATCTTGTTCTTGGAATTGCCATGAGAGATTTCAGTTGAACCTTATTCACCTCTATACGTTACATGCCACACTTTGATGAACCTTAGTCCTGTAATGCTATCAAAAATCTAAGGGTAATCTGTTCTTAGTGAACCCTTACTGGCTTTTCGGGATCACTGCTTTTTGTTATGCATCACAACGTATTTAGTACTTTTTATATTTAGTACTAGATTCTTGTCCAAGATACTTAAAAAGCCACATTGGCTTCCTTGCTGGAATGATTTGTAATTATATAATCAGACTTATAGTTTTAAGAGCTTCTCAACTCTCTTAAATCATCCTTCCCTTTAGAAACTCTTGCAGTGGAATTCATGCTTATACTTTCTCAGACCTTTGTGAAATCTGCTATCCTAAAGTATAGAGTTTACAGTCCCAGCCTTCTCTTCCAGGATGTCATGCACATGGAGATATCAAGGTCACTTTCTCCTAGATTTATCATGGTTTCTTCTTCTGGAATATTTAAGGATAAATCTTGAAGAAAATGGAAAAGTTTTACAGCAGCTACTGTGAAAAACATAATAGTGTTTCTTGGCAACACTGAAGACTAACTAAAGATCTATGACATGAATTGACCTAGAGCAAACTGACATATTACTTTCTCTAGCAAACTTTGGTAGCTTTAAGAGATGGGAAGGAGGAAAATGAACAGGTCAGTGCATGTATAGCAGGGTTGAGAAATTTTTGGTTGAAAATGGATCGTCTAGGCTTAATGTCGTAGTACTGCTCATTTTAAGAGAATGAAGGACAGCAGCTTCCATTGGAGAGAGTGACCGGGTGAGGTGAAAGGAGAGGAAGGGAAGTTCTGATTGACGATGTGTGTGGTGGGGAAGAAGTGGTTGATGGGGAAGGGGGCCTGTTCTGGTATCTTCTTCAACTCCCACCTTTGCACCTATAAGGTGTCAGTAATCAGACAATCAGAAATATTTGTTGACTAACAGAAGCAAATACTTTTACTATTCCGTTCAGGTTTGATAGATACCAAATTTCTTATGAGGTAGATATGAATTGGGGAGGTGGTCATTAAATTACATTAAACTGTATTTAGGAAAATGAAACAGTAACTAGGTTGGTAGAAAAAACAAACAGGATAAATTAGTTTGTTTCATTGAGGCATAGCCTACAAGATTTGCAAATTGAAAAATAGCTCTAGCTAGTCCTTCCCCCTGTGCAAAGAGTATTTCACCTTTTCAAGAGAATGTTCGTATCTGAAGACTCTTCTGAGGAAGAGGCTGTGTTATGTAATCCTAAAAACTTGTGTTACCAAACTTAGACTTTATAAGTCCTTTTTGGGGGGGTGTGGCTCTAGCTTGGCTGGTAGACAAAAAGCAAATCAGGCTGAGGAGGGGGCTCTTTTTTGTGACTGTTGGGCTCCACCTGGTGGCCTGGAAGGATCCGCTTTGGTAAAAGCTAATGTCTTCAACACTGAGAGCATCTTGGTCAAAACAGAGCAAAAGTAAAAGGAATGGAGGAGAGTGGTCCTGATGCAGGCTTTGTTTCCAAAGTGTTCCTTCCTTGTACCGTGTGCAATCATTAACCCTTCTTCCACGGTTGTCAGCTTCATCCACAGTCTTCTTGAAAATATTATTTTAAAGTATTAGAGAACCGTAGCTACCATCAGCCTCCTCTTTGCTCCCTTCACATTGACATTAAGCTCTTCACTCTGAATCTTTAGGGCCTTCCCTAAAATCAGTCAGTGTTATTGAGCCTTGCTTCTCTTCCACATTCTGTCATCACTGATCTGCCCACACTTTTTTTTTTAAAGTCCCCAATTCCTTACCTGCTGCCTTCTGCTGCATCATAACACTGAGCCAGAAAAAGGGAAATGATATGTTCTTTCCTCCTGATTATAGAAAATAATACCTAAAATATACAGCTCAAGTATTTGCCATACTTTGTTTTCACTGTGTATTGTTACTGAAGTTCTGGGTGTGGCCATGTTTTGATTGTTCTCCACTTGCAGGTTCTCAGGGATCTGATATACCATTGTATCTGTTTGCATGGGGTTTCCAACATAGGCCAATATGCATGAAAGCATTTATGTGAGAGCGATAATGATAGTGATAATCACTCCAAGAATGTATGACTGCCTTCCTGTGTATAGCCTAGTTTTAAGGCTAAAACTTTATGAGGCTGTGTGGTAGAGGAAGGAGGATGAATGGCTTGCAACACTAATGTTGACTGTTAAGTGTTCCTATTTAAGGCACAGAGACCAATTCGAAGGACTTTCCTGTCTTAATTTCTTCTATCTGTAGCTGGCCCCTTCCCTCAGTAAGGTTTTTACTAGCACATTACGCAGAACAGTGGACCTAATGCTTATTTGTTGAGAATGTTTGCACATACACACAACTCCCAAGTGTAAGAAGCTGGGAATGTTTCAGTACTGTCCTGATTAATCTTACAGTAGGACCCAGTTGTAACAGCGATTGTGAATGGGAACAGTATTTGTGGAGGATCTCTGGTGAGTGAAAAAAATTGAGGTAGTGATCATTATAAATTATTCTAATGAGGAAAACTTTCTATCTCACAACTATTTGTTATTGCAGTATCAAAATTTTTAAAAAATTGCAGTTTTTTCCAATACATACTCATTATATATTTGATATTAAGATTATTTAAAACATGTGCTATAGAAAGTGAAAATTTTCCAGAATTTCATCCCCTGAAATAATCACTATTAAGGGTTGGGTATATATTTGTCTAAAATATTGTTTTAAAATATTTATTGGACTTCCCTGGTGGTGCAGTGGTTAAGAATTTGCCTGCCAATGCAGGGGACACGGGTTTGAGCCCTGGTCCAGGAAGATCCCAGGAAGTAGTTGTGGGGCACTGGCGGAGCAACTAAGCCCGTGCACCACGACTACTGAGTCTGCGCTCTAGAGCCTGTGAGCCACAACTGCTGAGCCCGCGTGCCACAACTACTGAAGCCCATGCGCCTAGAGCCTGTGCTCCACAACAAGAGAAGCCACCGCAGTGAGAAGCCCGCGCACCACAACAAAGACTAGCCCCCGCTCGCCGCAACTAGAGAAAGCCCGCGCACGGCAACAAAGACCCAATGCAGACATACATACATACATACATAAAGAAATAAATAAAATGAGGTTTCCTTTATTAAAAAAATATTTATTAATATTAATTGCAAAGTATGTTTCACAGATAAAAGAATACATGTAACACTTATGTAGTTTTTGAATTCTTGTATTTAAACCAACCCTTGAACTCACCACCCAGATTAAGAAATCTGTCACAATACTGTTGAAGCTCCCTGTGTGTTCCTCTCTGTCCTAACCCCTAATTTTTTCCCAGGAGGTAACCACTGTCTCAAACATACACTTTTCTTTATAATTTACCCTTATTTATATCCCTGAAAGTGTTAGTTTTTGCTTGTTTTTGAACCTTATAAAAAATACCATGCTACACAGATTCTTCTGCGACTTGCTTTTTTTTCATTTAACATTATGTTTCCAAGATATATTCATATATTTCATTCATTTTAATTCATAATATTTCTATTTCCTGAAATATACTATAATTTGTTTATCTAGCAGTGCATATTTGGGTTGAACCAAGGTTTCTGCTATTATAAACAATGCTCCTATGAACATTCCAGTGCTTACTAACTGGTTTCTCTAGACTCTACTTAACAGTAAAATTACTGCATCATCTGTGATACATATGTGCATGTTTAACTTTACAACTTTATGGCCAAATCATTTTCCAAAGTGGCGGTACCCATTTTTAGTCCTACCAGCAGTGTTTAAACTCCATTGCTTCACATTCTTATCAACATGTGATATTGTTAGACTCTTCAGTTTTTGCCAAACAAGTGGATGTAAAATGGTATCTCATTGTGATTTCAATTTGTGTTTTCCTAATTACTGATGAGATTGCACACCTTTTCATATATTTATGGTCATTATGTTTCCTCTCCTAGAGATTATCTTTAATGTTTTTACTCATCTTTTTCACAGTTAATTTTTTGTTTAGATAATTTAGATTTAAAATTGCAAAAATGGTACAGAGAGTTCCTGTATCCCCTTTACCCAGCTTCTCCTTATGTGAACATCTTTATATTATCATAGAATATTTACCAAAACTAAGACATTAACTTTGGTACAATACTGTTAAATAAAGTATAGGATTTATTCAGATCTTATCAGGTTTTCCACTAACCTCCTTTTTCTGTTTGAGCATCTGGTCCAGGATCCTACATTGCAGTTGTCATGTCACTGTAGTTTTTCCAATTTGTGATAATTCCTCAGCCTTGTCTTTCATGACCTTGACACTTTTGAAGAGTACTGGTCAGTGATTTTGAATGTTTCTCAGTTTGGGTTTGTCTAATGTCTTCTCATGATTAGATTGAGATTAAGCATTATTGGGAAGGATACCACAAAGTGATGTACATCATATCAGGGGGTACGTGATATCAGTATGTATACTGGTGAAGTTAACCTTGATCACTTGGCTAAGATGGTATCTGCCAGAATTCCTAACTTACTATTTTCCCTTGTAAATACTATACTATATTCTGGGAGATATTTTTTGAAACTCTGCAATTCTCTTTTTGCTTAAACTTTCACTCACTCATTTTAGCATTCTTTTTTAATTGGGCTGTTTGTCATTTGATTTTTTGGAGTTTAAAAAAATATTCTAGAAAGTAGTCTTTTAGCAGTTAATAATACGGAAAATATCTTTTCCTTGGTTTAAGAGTTGTCTTTTCATGTTGTTAATGTTAACTTCTGAAGAACAGACACTTTAAGTTGCATTTTCTAACTTTTTGGTGCTGGTATATAAAATTACAGTTAATTTTTGTATATTAATTCTTTATCCAGACACCTTGCTAAATCCCCTTATTAATTTTAATACTTTGGGTATAGTTTTCTTTGGATTTTTAATGTAGATAATCATATCATTGATAAACAGATTTGTTTCTTCAATTCAAATCCCTAAAACTTTTATTTCTTTTTCAAATCTTCCTGAACTGGCAACTCACAATTGGGAAGGAGATATTTTCCACACAAATAAGTAATGACAGTTCAATTTTGAGTGAAAGAAATAGTAGCAGGCATTTTTTTCTTGTTCCTGATTTTTTTGATATTAGTATTAATAACTTTGCGAACGTGGCAGCTGGTTATTAAAGGACTCAAGTGTTTACCTAGATCCATGTTTTGGGTTTTATTTATTTTTTTACCATCTTCAATTTTCTTAGTTTTCCTTTGGAGTTTCAAGGAGGAATAGAATGCCTTTTTTGCAGGCTCAAGAGCATTAATTTGTTTATTTATTTATTCAACCATCATGTATTGGGCACTTAAGATGAACAAGCATCAGTGTAAGATACAGAAACAAAGAAATGTTTATTCTCTTTAGGATGATTCTCCTCATCTATAATAAATAAGAGCTGTACAATACCTAAACCACTATTACACAGCTAGAAAGAGGCATGTGCCAGAAAGGAGATATAATCAAAGGAGAGTGATAATACTGAGGAGAGAGATCTGCTCTGGGGAAGGGATGACTTCTTGGTCTTGCTGCTATATTCCATGAAAGTGAAATGAGCTTGTTTTATTTTTGGGGGGCCTGGTTCAACATGGAAATCATAAAGGGAGTGGCTTTAAGATAGAAATACATTGCTTAAGGAAGGAGCCATTAATAGTATTTTTATGCTCTAGAATCAGCTGTACCATGTCAGTGTGTACTGAATATCTACAAGATATATGATGTGAACAGTCCTGAGATTTTATTTTTGGTAGTAAGAGCTTTATATTTTCTGTTGCAGAGTGAAGGGAAGGAAAGGAAAGTTTGCTTCTCATGGAAGATATTTTAAAATATTTTTATATTAGTTAGGATGCTTTTAGCACCAAGTGATAGAAAACCCTGACCCAAAGTGACTTAAATAATAAGGGAATATATTATCTCACATAAGTGGGAATCCAGAGGTTGTGCAGGCTTCAGGCCTAGTATAGTCAGTGACTTGATATTATCGGATTGCCCTTTGCTGTTTTCAGTCATCTAGCAGTGGATTCTCTATGGCTGTGAAGATGGCTGCCAGTGTGGTCAAGCTGCATGCTTTCTTGATCACATCAAACAAGGAAGGGGGAAATTCTGTCCACCAACCATGATATCGATTATGGTCTCCAGGGGAGCTATGCTCTGATTTTATTAGAATAATGAAGCTCTAAAGATGAGATGAGTTTCCTCTATGAAGAAGATTAGGTTTCTATTAGGAAGGAGGAAGAGGGGATTGAATGTTGGTTAGGCAACCAGCACTGGGCACCATAGTTTCATTATAATAAATGTTTCTATAATTTTTAAATTAAAAATGTTACAACATTAAAGGAAGTTTAGAAAATAGAGAAAATAGTCACTCATAATCCTTTTTCTCTAAAAAAAATCAACACCATTCCCTTTTAATCTTTTCATAAATGTTTTTATATAGTTAAATTATACTATTCCTAAATACATTTTATTTTTTTACTTTATGTCATAGTCATTTTTATGTTGCTACATCTTCAAAATTATTTTTTAAATGCATAATACTCAGTTGAACAAATATGCCATGGTTCAGTTTATCATTTACCTATTAGTGGAAATCTAGATAACTTCTTTTACTCATTTGTCTCAGTTTTATTTTTTAGAACAGTTTTATATTTACAGAAAAATTGTCAAGATAGTACAGAGAGTTCTCATATACCCCCGCACCTAGTTTCCCCTGTTGTTAACATGTAGTATGGTGCATTCGTTACAGTTAATGAACCAAAACTAATATGTTATTATTAACTAGGGTCCATACTTTTATTCAGAAATCCTTGATTTAAAAAAAAAAATCTAACGTCCTTTTTCTGTTCAGGGCTCCCATTTAGAATACCTGTATATCACATTTAGTTGTCATGTCTCTTTAGGGTCCTCTTGGCTATGAGAGTTTCCAAGTTATTTTGTTTTGTTTTGTTTTGTTTTTTAATTCTTTATCAATCATAACTTTTATTTTTATTTTTTTAAAATTTATTTATTTTTGGCTGTGTTGGGTCTTCGTTGCTGTGCGCGGGCTTTCCCTAGTTGGGGCGAGCAGGGGCTACTCTTAGTTGCGGTGCGCAGGCTTCTCACTGCGGTGGCTTCTCTTGTTGGGGAGCACAGGCTCTAGGCCTGCGGGCTTCAGTAGTTGTGTCTCGCGGGCTCTAGAGCACAGGCTCAGTAGTTGTGGTGCACGGGCTTAGTTGCTCTGCGGCATGTGGGATCTTCCTGGACCAGGGCTTGAACCCGTGTCCCCTGCATTGGCAGGCGGATTCTTAACCACTGTGCCACCAGGGAAGTCCCCCAAGTTATTTTTGAAGGACATATTTTAGTGCAGAGTAGGTTGCTTTTTAAGAGAATTGGCCATTTAAAAAATTTATTTATTTATTTATTGGCTGCGTTGGGTCTTCATTGCTGCATGCAGGCTTTCTCTAGTTGCGGCGAGCAGGGACTACTCTTGGTTGTGGTGTGTGGGCTTCTCATTGCAGTGGCTTCTCTTGTTGCAGGGCACAGGCTCTAGGCGCATGGGCTTCAGTAGCTGTGGCTCGTGGACTCTAGAGCGCAGGCTCAGTAGTTGTGGCGCATGGGCTTAGTTGCTCCGTGGCATGTGGGATCTTCCCGGACCAGGGATTGAACCCGTGTCCCCTGCATTGGCAGGTGGATTCTTATCCACTGCGCTACCAGGGAAGCCCCTGGCCAGACATTTTGATGCAACATTGAATCATAGTTGTCCTAAAGCAGCTGTTATCATCTTTTCAGACAGTGAATAGAAGACAGAAACTGCTTAGAAAGTTGTAATATTTGAACTGTAACACATGAAAGGGAAAGTTACTTTCAGTATTCATTTAAAATAAAATTTACACTGAAATAAAAATATAAAACAAATCCTTCTGTAAGAGAAATACACAATGTGTAAGTCAGTTCCTTACTAGCTTCTGCTTTTGTTTAGATCCCAAGGTATTTTGGTTTTTAGAGTGACGGCAGAATTTATAAGTAGACAGCATATGATTCTTTCTGAGGCATCTAGGGTCTGAATACATGAGCTCTTATTGCTGACCTGTTAAGATTTTTATCTCCTGCAAGCTATCTAGTCTATGCTACTATCAAATGCATCTTGAGTGAAAACCTATAATAAATTTATTTAAATGTGATATTTGAGAAACATTCTCTGCAACTTAGTAAAATAAATGTTAATTACTACTAATAGAAACTTGGAGTCATTGATCACAGTTGGAGGCCCTAATCAAAATATAATTTTGTTTTTATAGGCCATGTTGTAATTTCAATGAACAAATCAAGGTTCTTTGGACTCAGAATAGAGCCTGGTGAAAAAATTTTGCCAGAACACAAAGCAACAATAAAATTAAATAAAAGACAGGGTTTTTTTTTTTTCTTTTAAATTTCAGCAAAGATCTAATGACTGACCTGACTTGTTCTGATGAATATTAGGTCCATCATCACCTGCTTACTTACTTTTGTCCTCCTTTCCTTTCACCTTTCCATCCCAACAGAAGTGGATCCAGTACTCAGCACTAGTCTTCTTTTTGGGGAAATTGCTCCATTTCTTGGTAGGCTGTCGTCTTTATCTAGTAGTCCTTCAGAAATGGTTTGTGAGAATTACATTCTGTGAGTTCTTGCATTTAAAAATCTTCATCTTTAAAGTCCACTAACTTCAGTGGTAATTTTCTGTATTAGTTTTTCCTGAGACATGATATATACCCTTTCTGTCTGTAAAATTTCTTTTATTTCAGGAAAGTTGTCTTAGTGATATTTTTGAAAATGTTCTCTATTTCATATATGCAGTTCCTTCCTTCAGGAATATCAGTTATGCCAATGTTTGGTCTCCTTCACCTACCTTTCATATCTGTTTTCCCTATAATCTTCTTATACTCTTAGTACATTCCAATTTGATTTTTTCCCACTTCTCTCAGACTTTTCTCTATGATCCTTATTTTTTTCAAATAGTGTCAGTTCTTCATTAGTTATCTCCCGTATGACTTTTCATTTCCATGATGGTTTTGTTTTTCTTTTCTACTTATTTCCTGTTTTCTATGTCTAACACACTAGTTTTTATTTCCTTTTGTGAAATTTATTTATTTTGTATGCACTTGGATCTTTGCTTTAAGCTCTTCTTTAGTGGTGATATTTTCATACATTTTTGAGTTCTTGCTAATATCTTTGGTCAAGATAGTCATTTCTGTGTCTGTATACTTATAAAGTATGTTTTATCCTTCTGCCATTTCCCTTTCTTGTTCTTTTCTTCCTTTTTACATGCAGTATTTTTTTTAGTGGAACACCTGGAATGGCTCCTCTCCCCACCTTCCCCCCCTGCATCTTTAAATAATGAGTTCTTAGATTTTAGCATTATAGTTTTTAAGTTGGATATTATAAAATGCTGTTTGTTCAGGTGTTTAAGCCCTCCATTAACAAGCATAAGATGATCATTTTTGGCCACTCCAGTCTCACCAAGTAGGAGTAGGATGGCCACTGTGTTTTAAGTCTGCCTCACAAAGACTGTTACTGAGACTCCTACCCACATATTAGAATGTGTTTCTTTTCATATTAGTTTAATTCTCTAATAAGCTCTATATGATCTACTTTGTTGTTTATACTTCTTCCAAAAACTGTGTATGCTGTTGGATTATATGTATGGTTAATTATTTTACATGTTTTTTTAATACTGTAGGAGAGAATCATGTGAAATTGTGTTTTATAGGTAAAAAATGGTCAAATATATTGGTAATTTCATATGGATCAACATAATATATGATTAACCTCTTTATATCATTACTTGCCATTCTTGAACCCTTACTTCTGAGTCATCTCTCAGCTGACTTGAATTGCACATAGTTTTTTTCGGGAAGGAAGTAGGAAGTATATTTCATGCCTTGTTAATAAATTAGTTGGGATTCTTGGAGTCTTAGCTTTGAATTCAGAGGAATCACAACTGTGTCCTCAGAGGTACTAAAGTCTCTCAAGTATAGAAGTGAGTATTACTGTGAGTGGGTCTTAAGTATGACAGTGAAAGGCCCAACCCCTCCCTTGCACTCTTGGTCCCCAGACGATGTGCACAACTCTAGAATAATAAAAGCAACGTTATATCCCAACCTCATAAGGTGTTACCTCCCCATTTAGCCCGTCAGATGTATAGTACATCATTCTAATCAGTGAATTCAGTGGGCGTCTCTACTTCTGTAACGTGAAATTCTTGATTACAAACAGTATTATTGAGTGAAGTAACATAATAGCTTAAACAGCATTTGGTAAATCTATGGATTATGGTGTTTATAAGCAAGGTGGGTAGAACAAATGAAGACAGCAAACCCAAACCCAGAATTAGTGTTTCTTTTAATGGAGAAAGATTACTGTCCTCTCCATCATAGAAGAGCTCAGTGAACTAAATCTGCTCTCAGCTGGTTGGTGGGTCCTCCTGCCATGGTTCCGTATCAGGGGCACAGAGTTGGTTGCTGCTGCTGGACAGCTGGCGTCCTGTAAGGGTTGGTTAGCATTAGTGAGAGGAAGCCCATGCTGTGGAGCTCATTTCCTGTTACCAGGTACTTTGTTCTGATGCCCATTGAGCAAGCACTGCAGTGCCTGGGGAAGGGGGTTGGTTGACATTCTCAAGGTCATCTTGCCTCCACAGTGGGAGTCTTTTTCTGACCATTCTCATGGAACACAAATAATCATACTCTGGGCCTATTGCAGTCGGCCCGTTTCTCCGTGTCTGTTCCCCAGATGTCTTTGTCACCAGTCCTCCGCTCTTCCTTCTTTTAGGTCCCTGTCCATCTGGTTAAACATGTAGCCTCTGCCCATCAGGCCATCTTTCCTCAGCCAAAGTAGACCATGGATATATTGCTTGCAGTTCTGCCTGCAGGGAGGACGTTTCTGCTCTACTGTCTTTTCACAGACCACCGCTTAGGATGGATATGCCATCATAGTCCATTTACGACTTGTGACAATGAAAGGTCAGTTAGAACTAGGCATCCAAGGTACTCAGACCTTTCTGCATCTTCCTATATCTTGTGTTTCCTAATCTTGTATTGCTATGTATATACATATATGAAATATATATATATATATATGGTTTGGTTCTCTTGAGTGTTACTCTTTCTGATTAGTACTCCTGCTTTTCATGTAAGAGACTTAGTAAGACTCTGAATTCAACAATATAGTGACTTATCACTCTTGGATTTTTATTTATTTATTTATTTATTTATTGTTTTTTGGGTTTTTTTGTTTATTTTATTTTATTTATTTATTTTTTATACAGCAGGTTCTTATTAGTTATCTATTTTATACATACTAGTGTATATATGTCAATCCCAACCTCGCAATTCATCCCACCACCACCACCACCCGCCCTGCCACTTTCCCCCCTTGGTGTCCATACATTTGTTCTCTACATCTGTGTCTCTATTTCTGCCTTGCAAACTGGTTCATCTGTACCATTTTGCTAGATTCCACATATATGCGTTAATATACGATATTTGTTTTTCTCCTTCTGGCTTACGTCACTCTGTATGACAGTTTCTAGGTCCATCCGCGTCTCTACAAATGACCCATTTTCATTCCTTTTTATGGCTGAGTAATATTCCATTGTATATTTGTACCACACCTTCTTTATCCATTCATCTGTCGATGGGCATTTAGATTGCTTCCATGAGCTGGCTATTGTAAATAGTGCTGCAGTGAACATTGGGGTGCATGTGTCTTTATGAATTATGGTTTTCTCTGGATATATGCCCAGTAGTGGGATTGCTGGGCCATATGGTAATTCTATTTTTAGTTTTTTAAGGAACCTCCATACTGTTCTCCATAGTGGCTGTATCAATTTACATTCCCTTTTCTCCACACCCTCTCCAGCATTTGTTGTTTGTAGGTTTTCTGATGATGCCCATTCTAACTGGTGTGAGGTGATACCTCATTGTAGTTTTGATTTGCATTTCTCTAATAATTAGTGATGTTGAGCAGCTTTTCATGTGCTGCTTGGCCATCTGTATGTCTTCTTTGGAGAAATGTTTATTTAGGTCTTCTGCCCATTTTTGGATTGGGGTTTTTTTTTAATATTGAGCTGCATGATCTGTTTATATATTTTGGACATTAATCCTTTGTCCGTTGATTTGTTTGCAAATATTTTATCCCATTCTGAGGGTTGTCTTTTCATCTTGTTTGTAGTTTCCTTTGCTGTGCAAAAGCTTTTACGTTTCATTAGGTCCCATTTGTTTATTTTTGTTTTTATTTCCATTACTCTAGGAGGTGGATCAAAAAAGATCTTACTGTGGTTTATGTCAAAGAGTGTTCTTCCTATGTTTTCCTCTAAGAGTTTTATAATGTCCGGTCTTACATTTAGGTCTTTAATCCATTTTGAGTTTATTTTTGTGTATGGTGTGTGTTAGGGAGTGTTCTAATTTCATTCTTTTACATGTAGCTGTCCAGTTTTCCCAGCACCACTTATTGAAGAGACTGTCTTTTCTCCATTGTATATCCTTGCCTCCTTTGTCATAGATTAGTTGACCATAGGTATGTGGGTTTATCTCTGGCTTTCTATCCTGTTCCGTTGATCTATATTTCTGTTTTTGTGCCAGTACCACATTGTCTTGATTACTGTAGCTTTGTAGTATAGTCTGAAGTCAGGGAGTCTGATTCCTCCAACTCCGTTTTTTTTTCCCTCAAGACTACTTTGGCTATTTGGGGTCTTTTGTGTCTCCATACAAATTTTAAGATATTTGTTCTAGTTCTGGAAAAAAAGGCTACTGGTAATTTGATAGGGATTGCATTGAATCTGTAGATTGCTTTTGGTAGTATAGTCATTTTCACAATATTGATTCTTCCAATCCAAGAACATGGTATATCTCTCCATCTGTTTGTGTCATCTTTGATTTCTTTCATCAGTGTCTTATAGTTTTCTGAGTGCAGGTCTTTTACCTCCTTAGGTAGGTACTCCTAGGTATTTTATTCTTTTTGTTGCAGTGGTGAATGGGATTGTTTCCTTAATTTCTCTTTCTGGTCTTTTGTTGTTAGTGTATAGGAGTGCAAGAGATTTCTGTGCATTAATTTTGTATCCTGCAACTTTACCAAATTCATTGATTAGCTCTAGTAGTTTTCTGGTGGCATCTTTAGGATTCTCTATGTATGGTATCATGTCATGTGCAAACAGTGACTGTTTTACTTCTTCTTTTCCAATTTGTATTCCTTTTATTTCTTTTACTTCTCTGATTGCCGTGGCTAGGACTTCCAAAACTATGTTGAATAATTGTGGCGAGAGTGGACATCCTTGTCTTGTTCCTGATCGTAGAGGAAATGCTTTCAGTTTTTCACCATTGAGAATGATGTTTGCTGTGGGTTTGTCATATATGACCTTTATTATGTTGAGGTAGCTTCCCTCTATGCCCACTTTCTGGAGAGTTTTTATCATAAATGGGTGTTCAGTTTTGTCAAAAGCTTTTTCTGCATCTATTGAGATGATCATATGGTTTTTATTCCTCAGTTTGTTAATATGGTGTATCACATTGATTGATTTGCATACATTGAAGAATCCTTGCATCCCTGGGATAAATCCCACTTGATCATGGTGTATGATTCTGTTAATGTATTGTTGGATTCTGTTTGCTAGTATTTTGTTGAGGATCTTTGCATCTATATTCATCAGTGATATTGGTCTGTAATTTTCTTTTTTTGTAGTATCTCTGTCTGTTTTGGTATCAGGGTGATGGTGACCTCGTAGAATGAGTTTGGGAGTGTTCCTTCCACTGCAATTTTTTGGAAGAGTTTGAGAAGGATGGGTGTTAGCTCTTCTCTAAATGTTTTATAGAATTCGCGTGTGAAGCCATCTGGTCCTGGACTTTTGTTTGTTGTAGGATTTTTAATCACAGTTTCAATTTCATTACTTGTTATTGGTCTGTTCATATTTTCTGTTTCTTCCTGGTTCAGTCTTGGAAGGTTTTACCTTTCTAAGAATGTCCATTTCTTCCAGGTTGTCCATTTTATTGGCGTAGAGTTGCTTGTAGTAGTCTCTTAGGATGCTTTGTATTTCTTAGGTGTCTGTTGTAACTTCTCCTTTTTCATTTCTTTTTTTATTGATTTGAGTCCTCTCCCTCTTTTTCTTGATGAGTCTGGCTAAAGGTTTATCAATTTTGTTTATCTTCTCAAAGAACCAGCTTTTAGTTTTATTGATCTTTGCTATTGTTTTCTTTGTTTCTATTTCATTTATTTCTGCGTTGATCTTTATGATTTTTTTCCCTCTACTAACTTCAGGTTTTGTTTGTTCTTCTTTCTCTAGTTCCTTTAGGTGTAAGGTTAGATTGAGATTTTTCTTGTTTCTTGAGGTAGAATTGTATTACTATAAACTTCCCTCTTACTACTGCTTTTGCTCCATCCCATAGGTTTTGGATTGTCGTGTTTTCATTGTCATTTGTCTCTAGGTAGTTTTTGATTTCCTCTTTGACTTCTTCAGTGATCTCTTGGTTATTTAGTAACATATTGTTTAGCCTCCATGTGTTTGTATTTTTTACATTTTTTTTTCCCTGTAATTGATTTCTAATCTCATAGCGTTGTGGCCGAAAAAGATGCTTGGTATGATTTCAATTTTCTTAAATTTACTGAGGCTTGATTTGTGACCCAAGATGTGATCTATCCTGGAGAATGTTCCGTATGCACTTGAGAAGAAAGTGTGATCTGCTGTTTTTAGATGGAATGTCCTATAAGTATCAGTTAAATCTATCTGGTCTGTTGTGTCATTTAAAGCTTGTGTTTCCTTATTAATTTTCTGTTTGGATGATCTGTCCATTGGTGTAAGTGAGGTGTTAAAGTCCCCCACTATTTTTGTGTTACTGTCAGTTTCCTCTTTTATAGCTGTTAGCAGTTGCCTTATGTATTGAGGTGCTCCTATGTTGGGTGCATATATATTTATAATTGTTATATCTTCTTCTTGGATTGATCCCTTGATCATTATGTAGTGTCCTTCCTTGTCTCTTGTAACATTCTTTATTTTAAAGTCTATTTTATCTGGTATGAGTATTGCTACTCCAGCTTTCTTTTGATTTCCATTTGCATGGAATATCTTTTTCCATCCCCTCACTTTCAGTCTGTATGTGTCCCTAGGTCTGAAGTGGGTCTCTTGTAGACAGCATATATATGGATGTTGTTTTTGTATCCATTCAGCGAGCCTGTGTCTTTTGGTTGGAGCATTTAATCCATTCACGTTTAAGGTAATTATTGATATGTTCCTATTACCATTTTCTTAATTGTTATGGGTTTATTTTGTAGGTCCTTTTCTTCTCTTGTGTTTCCCACTTAGAGATGTTCCTTTAGCATTTGTTGTAAAGCTGGTTTGGTGGTGCTGAATTCTCTTAGCTTTTGCTTGTCTGTAAAGCTTTTGATTTCTCCATCGAATCTGAATGAGGTCCTTGCCAGGTAGAGTAATCTTAGTTGCAGGTTCTTCCCTTTCATCACTTTAAATATATCGTGCCAGTCCCTTCTGGCCTGCAGAGTTTCTGCTGAGAAATCAGCTGTTAACCTTATGGGAGTTCCCTTGTGTGTTATTTGTTGTTTTTCCCTTGTTGCTTTCAATAATTTTTCTTTGTCTTTAATTTTTGTCAATTTGATTACTGTGTGTCTCGGCGTGTTTCTCCTTGGGTTTATCCTGCCTGTGACTCTCTGCGCTTCCTGGACTTAAGTGGCTATTTCCTTTCCCATGTTAGGGAAGTTTTCAACTATAATCTCTTCATATATTTTCTCGGGTCCTTTCTCTCTCTCTTCTCCTTCTGGGATCCCTGTAATGTGAATGCGTTTAATGTTGTCCCAGAGGTATCTTAGGCTGTCTTCACTTCTTTTCATTCTTTTTACTTTCTTCTGTTCTGTGGCAGTGAATTCCACTATTCTGTCTTCCAGATCAGTTATCCATTCTTCTGCCTCAGTTATTCTGCTATTGTTTCCTTCTAGTCTATTTTTCATTTCAGTTATTGTATTGTTCATCTCTGTTTGTTTGTTCTTTAATTCTCCTAGGTGTTTGTTCTTTAATTCTTCTAGGTCTTTGTTAAACATTTCTTGCATCTTCTCGATCTTTGCCTCCATTCTGTTTCCGAGGTCCTGTATCATCATATCTGTCATTATTATGAATTCTTTTTCTGGAAGGTTGCCTATCTCCACTTCATTTAGTTGTTTTTCTGGGGTTTTATCTTGTTCATTCATCTGGTACATAGTCTTCTGCCTTTTCATTTTGTCTGTCTTTCTGTGAATGTGGTTTTCGTTCCACAGGCTGCAGAATTGTAGTACTTCTTGCTTCTGCTATCTGCCCCCTGGTGGATGAGGCTATCTAAGAGGTTTGTGCAAGCTTCCTGATGGGAGGGACTGGTGGTGGGTCTTCTCTCAACGTTCTTATTCAGCATCACATTGGAACACCTGCTAGCGTTGGTGGGTCTCCTGCAGAGGCGGGGAGTGGCTCACCGTGGGGACAAGGACACTGGAAGCCGGATTTTTATTTTTGTTTATTTATTTTGTTGCCGTCTTAGCCTGGCAGCTGCAATAGATTCAGAATAATTTTTTGATACACATAGGAAGTCACTGAGTTTCTGTCTTAACCTGGAATCAAGACTTTAGAGGTTGAACATGTAATTCTTTTGTTTCCACCCTCTTTTCAGGTTCTCTAGGTCTCTCACTGTTTCTGTGAGCTCTTTGGTATCTTTCCAATAAATTTCTTTTCCATCTGGAGTTAGCTTCTCATGCTTACAACCAAGAACCCAGACAAACACATTAGTATTAGGAGATGGATGTAGAGAATAGAACCTCAGGAACCTGTGAGAATAATTAATTGTTTAGGTGGGCTGGAGGTAACTCAGGTCCCATTAATTTTCAAAATATTAATTTCCAAAATGTCCTTCAAACTTCAGAGGTGACAACTGGTTCCCCAAATCCTCAACAGGAACTGCATTCTAGTGAATACAGGTCATAATGTTGTCATTTTGAAAAATAATGAGACCTGAGTCTTTAACTGTCTAGATTCTTGGTTGCAAACAGGAGAAACCAACTGTGGTTGGAAAAGGTATTTATTAGAAGGATACTGAAGGGCTCATAGAAACAGTAAGAGTCTTGAATGTCCTGAGAAAGTTATGGGTAGGAACAAAGGCCAGTCTGGAAAGCCAAGAACAAGAAGTTCAATCATAGTCTTTTATCAGGATTAGTTTGGCCACAATGGCAACGGTTCTTTAATGGTTCAACCACTGCTCTTGGAGGACAGCATTGCCATTGGGTACTGCTACCACCACTACTTTCAGTGGGAACCACTCTAGCTGCCGTGAGTCCTAAGCACCTCTTTATGTTTGTGTCATTCTCTTCACATTAAAAGTCTTGAATTGAAGCAGAGTCTAAGTCATACAGTGTGCTGGCTTTCACACTAGTTTCACAGTGTACTAGTTTTCGTAGAGTTGGAGGAGTCTTCTATAAAGAGATGCCAGGCATTAAGTAGGAGGCTTCTGTAATGGGAATTGTAGTCCTTTGGTCCACTTACATGCAATGTGGAAGTCTTCCTTTCTGATTTGTATGCCTTTTCTTTCTTTTTCTTGCTTTATGGTTCTCACTAGGACTTCTGATACCATGTTTAATACTATTGGTGAGAGTGAACACCCTTGTCTTCCTGATCTGGAGGAGAGCATTTAATCTTTCATTATTAAGTTGAGGACCTTCCTGTTCATTACTCATTTGCTGAGTGTTTTGATCATGAATAGATGTTGAATTTTGTTAAGTGCTTTTTTGCTTCTATTGAGATAATTGTATGTGTTTTGTCATTGTTTGCTAATTGATGAATTAAATTGATTAATTTTTGAATATCAGACAGATCTTGAATTACTTGGTCTTGAACGTTGTATTATCATTTTATATATTGCTGAATTCTATTTGCTAATATTTCATAAGAATTTTAAGTCTGTTTTTCATGAGGGATATTGATCTCATAAATCCTTTGTCTGATTTTGGTATCAGGGTAATGCTGGCTTCATAAAACTAGTTAGGAAGTGTTCTGTCCTATTCTGCATTCTGAAAGAGTTTCTATGGAATTAGTATTAATTCTTCCTTGAAGACTTAGTAGCATTCTCCAGTGAAACCATCTGGGCCTGGACTTTTCTTTGTGGGAACATTTTAAACTATGAATTCAGTTTCTTTAGTAGATAAAGGAATATTTAGGTATTGGTATCTGCTTGAGGAGTCTTAGGCAGTGTGTGTCTTTCAAGGAGTTTACCCATTTCATCCAAGATGTTGAATTTGTTGGCCTAAAGTCATTCATAATTCCCTTATTATTCTTTTAATACTCATAGGATCTATAAAAATGTTCTCTCATTCCTGATATTGGTAACTTCTTCCTTATTTTTCTTGATCAGCCTCACCAGAAGCTTACCTATTTTATTATCTTTTCAAAGAATCAGCTTTTGATTTTATTGGTTTTCTTTATTGTTTCTCCATTTTCTATTCATTGATTCTTATTTCTTTATTATTTCCTTCCTTCTGCTTACCTGGGATCTAATTTGCTTTTCTTTTTTCAGTTTTTTAAGGTAGAAGTTTAGGTCACTGACACGTTTCTTCTTTTCTAATATGAGCATTTAATGCTGTAAATTTCCCTCAAAGCACTGCTTTAGCTGCTTCTCACAAACATTGATATGTTGTGTTTTATTCAGGTCAAAATATTTTCTAATTCTCTTTTTACTTCTTCTTTAATCCATTGGTTGTTTAATTTTCATATATTTGTGGATCTTCCATATAGCTTTCTGTTATTTTTTTCCCATGTATTTTTGCTATCTTTGGCTTTTTGATGTGCTTTCTGGGAGATCACCACCTACGTTTGAGGAGAAGGCACTGGTCTGAGCCACCATTGTATGTGAAATGCCTACAGGCCACCTGGAGCCCACAGGTCAACCCACAGGCTGCCTTGAGCCTGTGCTGGTGGGCAGGTGTATGTGTCAACAGTGGGCTGGTCTCTCTTGGCTGGCATATGAGAAATGGGGCCAGCCGTTCTGCCACCACTGCCATGTTCCAGTAGTGAGGTTGAAAATGGGAATTTGTTAAAAGTCTGCATGTAAGGCAACCACATCCCCAGTCCCACTCCACCACTGTGTACCTCAGAACTCTAGTAGCCAGACATCTATCCTTATGTAGGAAACAGAATCTTCTTCAAAGAAATTGAATGGCCCCAGAGAAGACCCTAATGCCAGAGCTAAACTCCTTGCAGGAATTACTGAGGGTGGATTCCTGGATCATGCTGGTGGATGAGTAAACGTATGCAATGGAGGAGGTAGCCTTCCCTGGTTTCCCCAACACCCTCAACAGAGGCAGCTGTTTTGAGACTTATGTCGTGTTTCCTTATTGACTATCTATATTCAGCACTTAACTTTAGACTTGTGGTCTGTATGTGGCATGCCAATACTTAGAAGAATCGAGAATTATCAATTTTGATATATGTGTAGATGTCCCACAGATAAAAGAGTGAGATCAGCCCTCTAAAAGATGGAATCCTACTCATAGCATCAAGACTGTCCTATTAAATGCAATCTTACTTTTAATGGACCAATACCCTAAAATGCGAATGGTCGTTTGCTGGGTGACTGGATTAAAGATAATTTAAATTTTCTTCTTGGTATATTTCTTTCTTTTCTAACTTCTCTAGAGTGAACATATATTACCTTTGTGTTCAGATAAAATATTTTAAAACATTAAGGGAAAAATTAGTAGAATTGTGAAATAAATAAAAACATGAGATCTAAGCTAGTAAGCGTGACGTAAGGTATAGGCACTGTGAAACTAATGATTTAACAGCAAACTGGGTTGATCAGAATTGTCTCTAAAGGTGTTTACAAGAGAAATAATTGACAAAAGCTTTTAATTCTCCATGAAGAACACCTGCCAGAGTCCTAAGAAGGGCTGTCTGGCCCTACTCCCTGGGTCAGAATTCCTGAGGAAAGGTAAAATTAGGCTGTAGTCATGGCGTTAACAGGACAAGAGTATCCTCATCTCTTCTGCTTGGTCCCCCCTGTTCACTGGTGATGGTGTTCCTTCTTGGGGAGGGGCAGGAGGTTTCGAAGACTTTCCTACTACCCTCGCTTTTAGAGAGGAATGGGTCGCCTATGTTTCATTACTCACTAACACGCTTATTCCTCTCTGTCCTGTCCACAGGCAGCTGGCTAAGAGTCTTGGGCAGGCTGGTGAAATCGAGCCTGAAACAGAAGGGATACTAACAGAGTATGGAGTGGATTTCTCTGATTTCTCTTCAGAAGTTTTAGAATGTCTCCCTCAAGGCCTGCCTTGGACAATTCCGCCAGAGGAATTCAGCAAGAGAAGAGATTTAAGGTAAATATCTGAAACTCTTTAAGAACATCATGTTTCTTAGTATGAGTGTATTTCGTGTTCCGGAATTGCAATCATTGTTGCTTTTGTTGTGGTCATCCATTTACAATGCTTGGTGTCAGTTTATTTATCTCTTGTAAAAATAAAATACAGTGTGTGTGTGTGTGTGTGTGTGTGTGTGTGTGTGTGTGTGTGTGTGAAAAAAATAAAGGTAACTGTGAGGTGATGGATGTAAAAGTATCCTTCTTCTGGTAATCATTTCAAAAAATAAATGTGTCAAATCAAAAAAAAAAAAAAAAGAATATCATGTTTCTATCTTTCTGCCTTCTAACTTAACTCTCCTAGGAGCTGGCCTCAGATATTCCCATCTTTCCACCAACATTAAAGTTCCGTACAATTGGGAACTAAGTGCTCTGTACCAGAGGTTGGCCAATGATGACCTCCAAGCTAAATTTAGCCCACTGACTGTTTATGTACAGCCTGTGAGCTAAGACTGGCTTTCATATTTTTAAATGGTTGAAAAAAATCAAAACAATAATTTTTCATGAAAATTATATAAAATTCAAATTTCAGCATTCATGAAGTTGCATTGGAACACAGCCATGCTTATTTGGTTATATATTGTCTATGGCTATTTTTTTGCACTACAAGAGCAGAGTTGAATAGTTGCAACAGAGGCCATATGGCCTGCAAAGCCTAAGATATTTGCTCTCTGGCCCTTTATAGAAGAAGTGTGCTGACTTTTCTTCTAGACCATGCTGTTATAATTTCAAAAGGTGTAGCTGCCACCTTCTTTTCTCATTGCTATGCCCCATAGGTCTGGTCAAATAAAGACAGTGTTATCTGGTTAGAAATGCCTTCCTTTAAATGGGCCTCTTCAGGCACAGAGCAAAGGATTCAAGACTTCTGTGCTTGGAGCTTCATTTTAAAGCTTTACTTTTAGGTCTGGAATTTGTTGGAAAGTACTTTTGTGGTATTTTTTTAACAACATCTTCTTTGAAGATGTTTCTTCATTGTGGGATGTTAGTTCTTTTCTGATATTTCTCTTCAGAATTTGGTTTCAGTACTGGCATTCATTTTGGATGCCACATGGAGATATTTAGAACCAAGAAACTTTTCACACAACCCACTGAGGCTGTGGAAGGTTTTTTGCTAAGGTCATCCCGTGTCAGAGTCTTTTCCGCCACACTTGCTCACTTCATGCAGCTGAACTTATGATACCTTAAGCTCTTGGTGCCCATTACTCCACCTAGTTTGAGAAACCTCCTTTCCGGCTCCCTCTTGCTTTTGTATCTTTTAGGAGTGTACTTCTTTTCTTTTCTTGCCGCGGGTAGGCAAGGAAAAGGAGTTGACAGTTCCCTTTCCTGCTTGTTAGTAACTCTGATGGAACACACATTATATTTGAAGTCAGTTAACTCAAGTTGCCTTCCTGGCTTTCAGCAGTAACCACTGTTCAGAGAACTCCTGGTCAGTCATCTTGTCAGGGGTTTTGAGATGTTGAGTCCATAATCTTACTCTCTCTGAACCTTCACTTTCTCATATATAAATTGAGGGACTTGTTTTCTGAGATCTTTTCCTAAATCTAGGAATCTATTTAAAATTTTTTAATAAGAAAAGAAAGTTAGAATGGATGGCTGAATTTTGTTGTTTGAAGTGTAAGTTAGTATAGCCCTTCTGCAGTAGCTATTAACATTTTAAACCTACTTACCCTTTCACCTAAAAACTCTATTTACAGGAGTCCATCCTCCTCAAAGAAGTGTTTTAGGATGTACGTAAAGAATGTTCGTTGCTGCTTTATTATAAAAGTGACACTGCTGATGTCCATCATTAAAGGAATGGTTGAATAACCTATGTCATATCAATAAGATAACATTCCGTGCAGCTGCAAAAAAGGAACCATTTCCAGGTGGACTTCCTAAAAGGATGGCCATCATATATTGCCATCATGTAAGGATGATGGCCATCATATATTGCGAAGTGAAAGTAGCAAGTTTCAGAACAGTATGGATATGAGCCTAGTTTTTTATAAAGTCAAATAATATAAAAACGATATAAATGTGTATGTACATATATATACATGTACACATAAAAGTATATTTGCAAAAAAAACAGTTCTGGAAGGAAATGCATTGAACTGCCGACAGTGATTATTGTGCGTGGACTTCAGTGAAGTGCCTATCACTTCACTTATAGGGAGGCAATATTTTACGTTTCATTTTATAAATTACTCTGTTATTCAAATTGTTTAAAAAAAAAACTTCTATAACTTTAAAAAATTATAAATGGAAATATCAGAAGAGAGAGGTGCTCAGTCTTTCCTAGCCTGACTCCTAGCCTGCAGATGAATAATAATAAGGCATGCCAATAGTCCTAGAAGCCAGTATCGCTCAGTTCCCCTCTCATGGCCCCGCCTTGCCTTTTTCTTTGGCCCCCATTGCCTTCTGAGTTAGACCACAGACTAGGAGGTCTTGCTCTGCAGAAGTCTTCTGTTAAAATATACCTATGTGTCCTGCAAGAGGATCCACAGATACAGGGAGCTTGTGGGATGCTCTCTGCTATTAGTACAGTAACAGGGAATTTTTTTTTTTTTTAATCACTTTAACTTCCAGAAACTTTTTACCTGCCCATTATCCTCTAGAATTATTTTTCTAAAATTCAAATCTTATTCTTTTTTTCTTCTTTTTCTTTTTACTCCTTTGGCTTAAAATCTTTCAACTGCTTCCTGATGCCTAAAGTAGTAATCTCTAAACTTTGTTGAACATGCATTCCCTGTAACATATGTGCCTTTATTTTAAAATTACAAGTGTACTTACTACTTTACTAATTTATTATATATGCTATTAATATACATAAAAGTGGAAAAATGAGAAAGAAATAAATTTTAATATATTTTTATTTTACTTTAAAAAGGTATAGAAACTGTTCATATTGTTAATCCTACTTTTGGTGAAAGCAATGTGATTGAATATTCTTTATTTTTTTATTTTGCTTTAACAACTTGCAGTGTGGAAATACAGAGGTCCGGTTGTAAGTTTTATATATTTTGATACTTAGTTTTGGTTTTAATGGTTATCATAACTGAAAAAGATATCTTATATCTTAAGAAGAAGTGAGCTCAACTTACTAAATCATAATACTTATTTTTCAACCCTGTTCACTGATTATATTCAGATTCATTTTGAAATCCAGCTAATAAACTTCCATCTTTCATGATGTCCGTCAGTTCTTGTGGACTAATTGAAAGGTGCTGCATTTTTAGATTTTTTTAAATGATTTCATAATCTTCGATTATTCTTCAATTGGCATCTTTAAAAACTGGTTATAAAACTCTGTTAGAAAATTTAAGTGTATAGATATGAGCAGATTTGTAGTTTATAAGATTAGGTCATTTTAGGTCCCCAAATTGCATAACAATGGAAACATTTCAAAACATCCATTTTTAGAATTTTATATTAAAAACTTGAGTTTCTTGTTTTATTTTGCTTTCAAAATGCAATAACTTTTTTTTTTCTTTTTTTTTAATCGTTGTTAAAACATCACTTTTACCTTGAAGGGACAGATTAAGTGTGTTTAGTTTTTTCTAAGTATCTGCTATGGACCATATGATTGACAGTCATTGGTTTTTGGTTTTTTTTTTTTAAGGAATTCCTTTATTTATATTTATTTATTTATTTATTTATTTATTTTTGGCTGTGTTGGGTCTTCGTTTCTGTGCGAGGGCTTTCTCTAGTTGCGGCAAGCGGGGGCCACTCTTCATCGCGGTGCGCGGGCCTCTCACTATCGTGGCCTCTCTTGTTGCGGAGCACAGGCTCCAGACGCGCAGGCTCAGTAGTTGTGGCTCACGGGCCTAGTTGCTCCGGGGCGTGTGGGATCTTCCCAGACCAGGGCTCGAACCCGTGTCCCCTGCATTGGCAGGCAGACTCTCAACCACTGCGCCACCAGGGAAGCCCCAACAGTCATTGTTTTGAAATCATAGTGTGGCTGATGAATTCATGTTAGGAGCACAAGAAATGTCAACTTTGCTATTTTCATGGTATTAGTGGTATTACTATTATTAGTTCAATATTATCTTCAATCTGTGGATCTTTGCAATAATCTTTTTTAGCGACTTGCCTATTTTGTAAGGATTAATTTAGCTAAAACTAGATAATTTTCATAAATCCATGGTACTGGACATGCGTAAATACCTATTGTTCACAGTTGGCTGAAAGTATAGGAACCAACAGAAGTGCCAGTATCATTCATTGCCTTTTGTGTTCTGGAACACTGACTCTCTTCTCACTTGAGGTACACCTCACTTACCACCTGATCCACACACCTTGTGAGGGTGCCAGGGTTAATTCATGGTTAATTTCTTTTTACAATAAAAAATAGAGAAGTACTTAGTATGCTGAAGTGTTTGGATCTGATTACCTTTTCCTTCTCTTTGACTGGTCTTTTAATAGATTTATTTCATTTTTCAATCAACAAATTTATGGAACACCATCCATGGGCAGTAGAAATTCACCAGTGAACAAAAATAGATGTGGTCTCTGTTCTTGCGGAACGCTCAGTCTTACAGCAGAGGAGCATGAATATAATGTTTTAAGCAATAGTCAAATATGGAATTGTAATGGAGGAGAGAGATACTTGGTACAAGAGTTTGTAATACTGTGATTTCTTCTGCTCAGAGGTCCAGTGCCTTCAAAGAGGTTTTATCAATATTAATTTTTCTAGGAATGTCAAAAGAACTAGAAATGAGTCCTAACACACACTAAAAAACATATGCTATAAATAAATAATATGTATTCTGGGAACTCCTAAATAAAACTTTTTTCCTTTTCCTCCCTTCTCTCCTATATACTTTATTTACATATATTATTTATATATCTCTCTGTATAATATATATGTGTATATATAATATATGCCAAGTGCTCAGTTAATCACTGGAAATACAAAGACAAGTAAGGCCCAGCCCTTGTTCTCCATGAGTTTACTGTTCCTCAGGGAGGCAGATTTATACTCAGATAAATTACAGCAGAGGATGGCAAGTGCTGTAACATTCATATGAACAAACTGCCAGCGTCATTGGTGCTTGAGCTGAGATCTGAGAAATGAGCAGGCATAGGGGGAACTAGAGTGACTGAAGTAGTTCTCAGTTTAGCGATAGGCTGTGGCTGCAGAAAGGGTGGTATGTTCCCCTAAGACTCCCAAATCCTATTGTAACAGGGCTCTCACAACTCCTATGGTTTTGATGGCTTCTTGACCCCCTCTGCTGGGCCACCCTGCCGTGGAGCCTACAGTGTTACCCTGGCTCTAGCTACGTAAGGACTTCTACATACCCGTTTAGGTTTGGTATTTCAACGATTATATTTGGAACACAAAAGTTCCATCAATCTTTAAACCTCATAATCCAATTATGTCAGTAAAATTCCAGTTTTTTAGTCCAGTGGAATTGGGGTAATATTTTGCAAACTGAAGTTGAGAGAAATAGTGTTTATTTTGAAAAGAAAAATGGTTGGTTAGCAATTTTCAAGAAGCAAGGCTAGTGTGAACTCCTAGGGGCAACAATCTGGCCCTTCTGATTGCGAGCACTATTTTTCTGGACCTTCGGCTCCAGTCTCTGGAGAATTGCTGCTTGCATGGCCTAACCTGCAGCTCTCCTTAGCAGGGCATCTGAGGTTTAAAAAAAAAAAACAAAAAAAAAAAACATGCAGCGCCGATACTGCAAGCCTTTGGGGTTCAGGAAGAGAATATATCCAAGGAAACTGCTTAAAGGGGATTGCACCAGAAGTCCAAGAAACCCCAAGGTTATTTCTGAGACTGGCTCCAATTATTTTCAATTTCATTCATATTGTTTTGTTTCCTTTGTTACTAAACTGGAAACAAAGCTTAAAAGCTCAATTAAAGTGGAAAATGAAAACCTAAATTATTAGAGGGGGAAAATACCACCCTAAACTGATTTTTATATTTTAGTAGTATTGTGGAAGTTTGGATCATGTCACTTTTCAGTAAAACTATGAGCTTCCTTGAAGGGGAGGCGGTTCCTATAGTTTTTCACAGGAGAACTTGTAGATATCTATTTCTTTACTATTCCCTCAATAAAAAGGAAGCCCAGTGACCTCCACCGGACCATTACAAATGTGAAACTTGGCATATAAAATTGCTTGCTCTAAATTTTCCAATTGCTTTCTTTTTTTTTTTTTTTTTTCCATTTAATGTCGTTCTGCCAACTAGTGATTTTATTATTATAAACAGGACATTGTATTCACTTTTAAGAAGAAATATGAAGCTGGAGGTAAAATTACAAACTGCAGCTTCTCGGCTGCCAAAACAGAAAACAATGAGCTAAAAATACTGAGCACAGAAAGGGTGCTGTGGTGAGAAATACTGAAATATCTTCAAGATTGAACTGTTCTAGATAGACAGAAATTTCCTCTCACTCCAGGTAAAACCAACCTTGAAATAGCAACTTGAAAGGAGAGACATATAATACTAACCTCTTTCAGGTCAACCCTTTTGTGGGAAAGCTTTCAAACATAACTAACATTAAATGACTAATCTTGCTGTTTATGAGGAAGTCCAATCTGATTAAATTGCCATTTAGAAAAGGTTCCTCTGGTGAGGGAGTGTGGCAGCCCAGAAAGAGCACTAGAAGTTAGGGACTGGCTGGGTGACCTTGGGCGAATCAGCTAAATTTGGGGAGACAGAGAGAGAGAGCAGTTTCATCTTTTATCAAATGGATTATTTGACCAACTTAGGATTTTCCACAAGGTGTTGGTAGGTCACAAGTTCTTTGGGATTTTAATAGGTGCCATGGAGAACAAAGATTCCGTGGCTACCCATTTTTGGAAAACAGTGGGTTAATAGATTTCTTACAACATTTTTTTGTGGATCATCTCACGGAACTAGTGTTCCTTAGAATACACTATGAAATTGCTAAACTAAATATTTCAAAATGTATTAGCTCTAATGGTGTATAACTGTGTTTGAGATGTCCTTTTCTGAATTATTCAGAGCAAACTTCTTGGATTTGAAAGAAAATGGTATTCCATTGGTAACTGTCTTCCACATTTATCTGACAAATATAGACGGTGCCTCACTGTGGGCAACAGAAGAAATTCAAGGACTGTACTTTCACTCTCAGCTCTTCCGTTGTCAGGGGAACCCCTTCTTTCCTTGCCTGCTGGGAAGCAAGGTTAAATTGTTCTGCATTAAATGGGGGAAGTTGTCACTGTCATTTGAAACTACTGGCAACATTATTCCCTTCATGTAAATCCCAACTCACTGTTTATGAAAATACAAGAAATTCATAGATAATAATAAAGATTAATGGGTCCTAAAGTAGACCACTTGTGGATATTCTTAATTGTAAGTACTTGAGTAGTTTGTCAACATAAAATTTATATTGATAAATAGCAGTAAATCTTAGAGAACACAGATGGTCAAAGATCAGTAGATGTTATCTGAACAGGTAGAAAAATGCCTATTGACAGAGGAGACAGTATTTGAACTTATACTCAGAAATAATTTTATAGCATTGTGGAACTGTGAATGCACAGGAAAGATGATTAATTTCTATACGTTCTAAATACATGAAGTCTGTTTGGAAATTTTACTGTAATGATAAGAAAAAAATTTTTTGTGTGGGTGGCCTAGGATTTGGAGTAAACTAGTGAGATTTAGGGATAAATGTCAGAGTGGCAAAGTTTCTTCACTGTTTTTTATATTGATATATTCAAATGCAATAAAATTTACCTCTTTTAGTGTACAATTCAACAATTTCTTGGACAGTCTCAAAATTATGCAACCATCACCGCTATTCCAGAACATTTTCACCGCCCCCCAGAAGAAATCCTATACTTATTGGCAGTCACTTCCCCTTCCCTCTCCCCCCTAGCTCCTAGCAACAACTAATCTACATTCTGTCTCTATGAATTTTCCTATTCTGGACATTTCATATAAATGGATTCATATAATAAGTGGCTTTTTGTATCTGGCTTCTTTGACTTGGCATAATGTTTTCAAGGTTCACCCATGCTGTAGCACAGGGGTCCCCAACCCCTGGGCTGCAGACTAGTAGTGGTCCGTGGCCTGTTAGGCACTGGGCCGCACAGCAGGAGGTGAGCGGCGGGTGAGTGAGCAAAACTTCATCTGCCGCTCCCCATCGCTTTCATTACCGCCTGAACCACCTACCCCCGTCCGTGGAAAAATTGTCTTCCACGAAACCGGTCCCTGGTGCCAAAAAGCTTGGGGACCACTTCTGTAGCATGTATCAGGACTTCAGTCCTTTTTACAGCTGAACAGTATTCCATTGTATGGATATACCACATTTTATTTACCCATTTGTTGATGGACATTTGGGGTGTTTCTACTTTTTAACTCTTATAAATAATGCTGCTGTGAATATTTGTGTACAGGTTTTTGTGTGGACATATGTTTTCAATTCTCTTGAATATACATCTAGGAATGGAATTGCTGGTTCATGTAGTCAGTCTGTATTTAACCTTTTGCGTAACTGTCAAACTTTTTTCCAAAGTGACTGCACAATTTTACACTCCTACCAGCAGTGTGTGAGGCTCCATGGTCTCACCAGCAGTTGTTATCTGTATTTGTAATTATAGTCATCCTTATGGGTGTGAAGTAGTATCTCATTGTCAGTTTGTTAAAAAATCTTTTTCAGCTTTATTAAGGTATAGTTGACAAAAATTCTATATATTTAAGGTGTACAATGTGATGGTTTCATATAAATATACACTGTGAAATGATGACCACAACTAGGTTAATTAGCATTCATTACCTCATGTAGTCCTTTTTTTTTCTTTTCATCTCCCCATCCCCCTCATTGTGGTTTCAATTTGCATTTTCCTAGTGACTAATGATGCTAATGTGTTTTCGTGGGCTTATATGACCATCTGTGTATCTTCTTTGGAGAAATGTCTATTCAAATCCTTTGCCCATTTAAAAACTGGATTGTCTTTGTATTGTTGACTTGATAGTTTATATATTCTAGATACCAGTTTTTTATCACATATTTGATTTGTAAGTATTTTCTCCCATTTGTAGGTTGTCTTTTCACTTTCTTGGTGCTGTTATTTGAAACACAGAGGTTTCTAAATTTGATGAAGTCTAATTTATCTATTTTTCTTTGGTTGCTGGTGCTGTTGGTGTCATACCTAAGAAACCATTGGCTAATCCAAAATCACAAAGATTTGCACTTGTTTTCTTCCAAGAGTTTTATAGTTTTAGCTCTTTCATTTATGATCCATTTTTAGTTAATTTTTGTATATGGTGTGATATAGGTGTCAAACTTCATGATTTTGCATGTGGATATGCAGTTGTCTCATCACCTTCATTAATGTTGAAAAGATGGTTCTCTCCCTATTGAATTGTCTTGGCACGCTTTTTGAAAATCAGTTGACCATAGATGTATATGTTTATTTCTGGACACTGAATTCTGATCCATTGATCTATATGTCTATCTTTATGCCAGTACCACACTGTCTAGATTTCTGTAACTTTGTGGTAAATTTTGAAATTAGGAAGAGTGAGTCTTCCAACTTTGCTTTTCCTTCTCCCAAAGTTTTTTGACTATTCTGGGTCCCTTGCATTTCCATATTATTATGAGGATCAGCTTATCCATTTCTGCCACCCCAGAAGAAAAAGGAGCCTCAGATATGGATTGTGTTTAACCTTTAGATCAATTTGGGCTGTATTGTCATTGAATCTTCCAAACCATAAACATGGGATAGTTTTTCACTTATTAAATCTTTAATTTCTTTCAATGATGTTTTACATACTGAAAACTATTCAAAAGTATACAAGGCTTACACTTCTTTTGTTAAATTTATTCCTAAGTGTTTTTTTCTTTTTGATGTTATCACAAATGAAATTTTCTTTATTTTATTTGCTGATTCTTAATTGCTAATGTATAGAAATAAATTTGATATTTCTATAAAAATCATGTAACCTGCAACCTTGCAGAACTCATTTCTTAGCTCTAATAGTTTTTTGTAGATACCTTAGCATTTTTCATATTTAGAAGATCATGTCATCTGCAAATAGGTACAGTTTTATACCTTCCTTTCCAATCTGGATGACTTTTATTTCTTTTTCTTACGCAGTTGTTCTGGCTAGAATTTCCAGTACAATCTTGAATAAAAGTGGCAGCAGTGGACTTCCTTGACTTGTTCTTGATCTTAGGGGGAAACCATTCAGTCTTACCACATTAATTATAATGTAAGCTTGGGGGGTTTTGGTGAAAGCAGTTCCTTCTGTTCCTAGTTTATTGAGTGCTTTTCTCATGAATGCTGTTGGATTTTGTTGAGTGGTTTTACTGTGTCTGTGATTTTTGTCCTTTATTAATATATTTCATTGACTTTTACATGTTGAACCTACCTTGCATTCTTTTTTTTTTTTGAACATCTTTATTGGAATATAATTGCTTTACAATGGTGTGTTAGTTTCTGCTGTATAACAAAGTGAATCAGCTATACATAAACATATATTCCCATATCTCCTCCCTCTTGCATCTCCCTCCCACCCTCCCTATCGCACCCCTCTAGGTGGACACAGAGCACCGAGCTGATCTCTCTGTGCTATGTGGCTGCTTCCCACTATCTAACTATTTTACATTTGGTAGTGTATATATGTCCACGCCACTCTCACTTCATCCCAGCTTACCCTTCCCCCACCCCGTGTCCTCAAGTCCATTCTCTACGTCTGCGTCTTTATTCCTGTCCTGCTCCTAGGTTCTTCAGAACCATTTTTTTTTTTTAAATTTTAGATTCCATATATATGTGCTAGCATACAGTATTTGTTTTTCTCTTTCTGACTTACCTCACTCTGTATGAAAGTCTCTAGGTCTATCCACCTCACTACAAATAACTCAATTTCGTTTCTTTTTATGGCTGAGTAATATTCCATTGTATATATGTGCCACATCTTCTTTATCCATTCATCTGTCGGTGGACACTTGCATTGCTTCCATGTCCTGGCTATTGTAAATAGAGCTGCAATGAACATTGTGGTACATGACTCTTTTTGAATTATGGTTTTCTCAGGGTATATGCCCAGTAGTGGGATTGCTACCTACTAGTAGTGGGTCATATGGTAGTTCTATTTTTAGTTTTTTAAGGAACCTCCATACTGTTCTCCATAGTGGCTGTATCAATTTACATTCCCACCAACAGTGCACAACCTTACATTCTTGATTATGATGTGGGGTCCTTTTTATGTTGCTAGATTTGGCTTGCTAGTGTTCTTTTGAGGATTTTTGCATCTGTATTTCTAAGGGATCATGGTCTGTAGTTTCCTTTTGATATCTTTGTCTGGTTTTTGTTTGAGGATGATACTGGTCCCATAGAATGAGTTTTAGAAGAGTTTGTGAAGAATTGGTGTTAATTCCTCTTTAAATGTTGGGCAGAATTTACCAGTGAAGCCATCTTGCTCTGTGCTTTTCTTTATGGGAAGTTTTTGTTTTTTTGGTTTTTGTTTTTCTGTTTTTTAAAAATTATTAATTCAATCTCTTTACTTGTTATAGGTCTATTGAACTTTTCTACTTCTTCTTAAATCAGTCCCAGTAGTTTGTATCTTCCTATAAATTTGTCCTTCTTATCTTGGTTCTCTAATTTTTTGGCATTCAGTTGTTCATAGTATTCCCTTATAATTCTTTTTATTTCAGTAAGGTGAGTAGTAATGTATTCTCTTTCTTTTGTGAGTTTAGTAATTTGAATTTTCTCCCTTTTTTTCTTGGTCCACCTACCTAAAGGTTTGTCAACTTTGCTGATCTTTTCATATAACCAACTTTTGGGTTTGTTTATTTTCTCTTTGTTTATATCTTCTCTAATTTATTTCTGCTCTAGTCTTTTTTCTTTCCTTCCTTGCTTGCTTGAGTTTAGTTTGCTCTTCTTTTGCTAATTTTTTAAGGTGGAAGTTTATGTTAACTGAGTTCAGATCTTTTAACTTTTTTGTATAGGTATTTACAAGTATAAATTTACCTCTAAGCATTGCTTTAGTTGCATCTCATACATTTTGGTAGGTTGTGTTTTCTTCATTTACCTCAAAATATTTTTTTATTTCTCTTGTGATTTCTTCTTTGACCCATCGGTTGTTTATGTGTGTGATCTTTAATTTCCATAAATTTGTGAATTTTCCAAGTTTCTTTTTGTTATTAATTTTGAATTTAATTCCATTTTGGTTGGAGAATATACTTTGTGTGATTTCAACCTTTTGAAATTTATGGAAACTTGTTTTATGGCCTGGAGAATGTTCCATGTACACTTGAAAAGAATATGCATTCTGCTGTTGTTAGATGGGCTGTTCTAAAGATATCTTTTAAATCTAGATGGTTGATAGTATCGTTCAAGTCTTCTGTTTCCTTTTGATCTTCCATATAATTGTTTTCTCTGTTATTGAAAGTTGGGCATTGAAGTCTCCAACTATTACAGTTGAATCGTTTATTTCTCCCTTCAGTTTGGCCAGTTTTTGCTTCATATATTTGTTGTTAGGTGCATATATGTTTATAATTGTTAGATCTTCCAGATGGATTGATCCTATTATCATTATAAAGTGTCCTTTTTGTCTTGAAATCTATTTTGCTATTAGTTTAGCTACTTCAACTCTTCTTTTTATTACTGTTTGCATGATATATCTATATCATAAAGCTATACCTATATCTCTTGCATTTTAAATAATATAATGTGGAAACTCTGAAAATCAGATCACCTTCCCTACCTCCCTAAGATTTGTTATTGTTACTGTTTTCCCTTTGTGACATCACTGAACTAATTCTATAGCCTCTATATTCTTTGTTGTGTGAAGTCATGGAAGTTTCTGCTCTGCTAGCTTAGTGGTCAGTTAATGAGTGAACAGAGATTTTCTTATATGCTTGGAACCAGTAGTCTCCCAGCCTTCACTGAGAGCCTTTGTGCATGTATTGGGGCATACCTTCAATGCTCAGACACACACTTTACAGCTCTGCTTCCTGGAAGTCTTCACTTCCTGCTGTGCAGAACTTCAGGGTCAGCCAGAGGTGAGAACTTAAGGCCTTATCTGGTCTCTCTTGGGCATGTGCACAGCCTTGTGCATGTATGTGGCTGTCTCGACCCCCAGGAATACGTCAGGCCTTTGCAAAGACCTCTGTGGACACCTTATCCCCCAGCTTTAACTTTTAACTTTTTTGGTTAGCTTCTAATTTTCCAACTGTTACCACTACCTCAGAAACCTGTGATATTAAATAATTGCTGCTGATTGTTTTTGACAAACATCCCTGGGGCTATAAGGCTTTTTGCACAAGAGCAAGGTGTGAGTCAGGTCAAAGTAATGTGAATGGGGCTTTTCAGGGAGCTGCCAGACAGCTCCCATAAAGACAGGAATGCAGATTTTGGTGAGCTTCTAAATCTGTTCTGCCCCCTCCAGTGGCTGCTGGGCTGCCGGATTTTCACGATAATTAGAAAGCTGTTGGCTTTCAAGGCTACTTCAGAGCTGGGACATGGGAATAAGGCAAGTAAAAACCTTACAAAGCTCACTGTTCTAATTGAAATTCATCTATTTCTCTTGAATAAATGTACATCAGATTTTTACAAGCCTTTGGTTAATTTCCAGAGTTATGAGAAGGTTGATTTTAACAATTTTACCAGTGTTATGAATGCTTGTATGGAGTGGTGGCTTTTCAGAGGTCCATACTCCGCCAGTCCCACCGATGTCACTCTGAAGTCTCTTCATTTTTTAATGCCAGGGTTGGAGCTAAAAGAAGACAACTTCCAGCAGAAAGTTTTAGGAAAGAAACAAGCCCCTGCTGAACATAACAGAGAGAAGAGAAAGAAAGATAGAATTTGAAAATAAGAGCCATGAGAAGTAAATAATTGTATGGGCAAATCATTCTTGAGATTTAGAAATGTTGGGTAGCTTGACACTCATATCAGTGCAGTGAAATTATCAACTTTATTGATAATAGGAAAAGAGGGGAATACATTTCTTAGCTTTCTATGCAGTATCTTGTTCTACACTTAACCCTTCACCTTTCCCCAAACGATTTTACTCTATGATAGTTCTGTATCTTGCCCTTTACTGCATTTCATCCATTTTTCTGCATTTCATCCATTTTTCAGGGCCCATCTTAACTACTGTGAAGCTTTTGCCATCTCACTGTGGAAAAATTAGTCATGCCCCGCTCTTCTTTCCCTTGACCATTTGTTCATACCTATATTATAGCACTTGCCATACTATATTTCTCACTTACCTGTATGTGACTCTCTCTTCCTGATGGATAGCAGAGTCCTCAAGAACAAGAGCTAGGTCTTACTTGCCTTTCTGTTTCTAGAAGCTAACTCAGTATATGGTATATAATAAATCATATATGTAAATAAATATGTATAGAATAAAAGAAGGGAGAAAAAGACAAAGAAGGTTTTATTTAGAAGTTTGCAGAATATATGTTAATTTATTCAGTATAATGTGTTTTTAAGCAAGGGTAGGATTCATTCCTGTTTCTTTTTGATATTCCTGGGAAAAAGAATATAGATAAAACACAGTCCAGCGCCTTCAAAGAAGTTGCTGTTCAAGATGTTTTCCTACCTAATTTTCACACTAAATGAAATGTTAAAATTACTATAATAAAATGAGGCACAACTTCTGTTTCTGACAAAGACGGCATATACCCATCCTTCCTGGCCCCTCCTCTTACAACTAAAAACATGGACATAACACAACAAACAAGCATAGGAAGATTCTGAAAGGGGGGGGAAAAGAAGGTGGATTGCCTAGGGGGTCTCAGGACTTGAGGAATAGCATGCCAGTGATCCCCTGGTTTTCTTATTGTCTCCTACATATCCTAGATAGGGTACTGTAGAAATTGCCAACCTGGAATGGCCAAAACGCACAGGAAAAATAACTTCCAACAGAAACCTTTCTCCTCTAGCCAAAAGAACAAGAAAAGCGTGTCTATCAACAGAAAACCTTTTTAGCAATGCTCACCATACTCCAGCCAAACACCAATGGAAAAGACACACACACACACACACACACACACACACACACACACACACCGTGGTTTCTGTTGGGCTGAGCAACATGTTAATATTCTACATCCCTTCGCCCCATCCTATCTCATGAAATCACTCAGCAATGCTCCAGTTCCCCCCACTTGGTAATGTCTGTGGAGCCGTGCAGTGACTTAATCTTCCATTGTGTCTGCCACATGCAGGTGACACTCTGATTCCTACTTTGGGAAGTGTCTGCAGACCTGAGCAGGGAGCTAATCTTCCATCCCCTGCACAGGAGAAGCAGTTGGTGGTGCCCTAATTACCCTGCCAGAGTAGTGTCAGTGGAACTAAGTAAGGAACTGTCCCTCCTTCCCCTTCTCAGTGGAAACAGGCATGCTGCAATTTCCCTACTGTGATAGCGTCACTGGGGCCAAGCAGGGAGCTGACCCTGTTTCCCATCCGGTGGAAGCAGGTTATGTTCTGTTTCCTCTGCATGGGTAGTATTGGAAGAATTGAGAATAGAGCTGATCTGTCCCTTGTCCAGCAAAAGTAGGTAATTTTCCAGTTGTCCCTTGAGAGTAGTACCAGCAGGTTCCAGTGGTGAGATGAGCCCCCATCCCTGTCTGGCAGCAAAGAGACTTGATGGGTCAGGGCTGATCACCACAACACACCCCCCTGGTGTCAGTGGAACCCAGTGCCAGCTGAGCCTCTGCCTTCTACCAGCATAAACAAAGTGGTAGGAGAGGGATAGTTGGCACTCACCTACGTCCCTCTCCTAGTGTCAGCAGGGATTTGAACTTCTGCCCCCAAGCTGTAGTGACAAAGCAGTATATATTGGACTTTAGCTTTCCCTCTTCCTGGTGGCAGTGGGGCCTAATGGGGATCTAAGCTTGTACCCATACTTGGAGGCAGTGAGATAGTGTGAACTGGTGCCCATCTTTCATGGGAAGATGTCAGCAGGGCTGAAAGGAGAGCTGAATGGCTACCTACCATCTGCAGTGAGGCATTGTGAGTCAGTGCTTCACTTTTGCTGGGCAGATAGCAACAGGACCCTGCGGGAAGCTGAACATGCACACCTGGCCCTTGTACGACACCTCTGTAGGGGACTGCTTACTAAAAAAAGATTAAATAGGACCAGAGTCCCATAATGTAATATCCAGAATGTCTAGGATACAGCTGAAAATCACTCATCAGAACAAGAACCGGGAAGATCACAATATGAATAAGAAAAGATAGTTGATATCAAAACCAATAGATGAATCAGATGCTGTGATTATTTGACAAGGATTTTAAAGCAGTCTTTATGAAAGTGCTTTAACAAATAATTATAAATTCTCTTAAAACATGAAAAAATAGAAAATCTCAGCAAAGAAATAGAAATTCTAAAAAAAGAACCAAATGGAAAATATTGAAGTGAAAAATACCCTCATCAAAAGAGAAAACTATCCAGAGCTCAATAGTAGATCAGAGATGACAGGATAGAATTAGTGAACGTGAAGATAGATTAACAGAATTACCTAGCCTGAGCAACAAGGACTTATGGGATAATAATAAAAGAGCTAACATTTGTATCACTGGATTCCCAAAATGAGAGGAGAGAGTGAATGAGACTGGAAAAGTAGTCAGAGAAATGGTGGCTGACAACTTGCCAAATCTGGCCAAAGACAAGCCCACAGATTCAATAAGCTGAGCCTACCCCTGTAAAGAAAAGCACACTCCTCCTGTGTGTCCTCTGCTCTCAATACTTGACTACAGTGCTACTTCGCTTCTGATACCAGATGTGTGTGTTTTCCACACATCAAGCAATTTTGCAACACCCGCTTGGTATCCTGTAGTTCAACTCAGTTCTGATACTATCAACTAGATTACTGGTTTATTATGAAAGGGTATAGCTCAGGAACATCCAAATGGAAAAGATGCACAGAGAAGGTATGTGGGAAGGGAGTGCAGAGGTTCCATTCCCTCTTTGGGCGTGCCATCTTCCCAGCACCTCCACATGTACACCAACCCAGAAGCTCTCTGAACCTCATCCTGTTGGGTTTTTCTGGCAGCTTCATTCCATAGGCATGATTGACTAAATCATTGACTATTGATAGTTGAACTCAATCTTCAGCCACTCTCTCCCCTCCTCTGAGGTTGGGGAGTGGGGCTAAAAGTTCCCGCTCTCTAATCACATGGTTGGTTCCTCTGACAACCAGCACCCCCCCACCCCCCCACCCCCGTCCTTAAATGGTTTCCAGAAGTCATCCCATTAACATAAACTCAGGTGTGATTGAAAGGGATTTGTTATGAATATCAAAAGACACCTTTATTGTTCTTATCATTTAGGAAAGTCCAAGAGTTTTAGGAGCTCTGTGCTGGAAGCAAGGGTGAAGACCAAATATATACTTCTTATTATCAGTCACAATATCACAACGCCAAACAGCATAAACCCAAAGAAATCCATGCTGACACATATCATTTTAAACTTCTGAAAACTAAATACAAAGAAAGAGACTGTGAAGTAGAGAGAGGCTGCATTACTTTTAGGGGAGCACCAATTCAAATGATACTAGTTTCTCATTTGAAACCATGGAGGCCAGAATGAAGTGGCACAACATTTTTCAAGTACTGAAAGAACACAATTGTCAACCATGAATTCTGTTTCTGGCAAAAAATATCCTTCAGAAGTGAAGAGGAAGTAAAAAAATTCTCAGACAAAAGAAAGCTAGGAGAATCTATTGCTAGCCAAATTATTCTGAAAGGATAACTAAAGAAAGTTCTCTTTAAAAAAAAGGAAATGATAACATAAGGCTTGGAATTTCAGAATGGAAAGAAGAACATCAGAATGAGTAAAAATAGGAGCAAATATAAACTATCCCCCTCATGAGTTTCTTAAATCATAAATTATAATACCAACTAATGTAGTGATCAATGTCATGTGGAAAAAATACTTAAGATAATTATACTTAGAATGGGGAGAGGATAAAGGAGCCTAAGTGGAATTAAGGTTTCTACACCTCACTCAAAGTAGTAACATGTTGATACTGGTAGACTGTGTAACTTATGTATATTGTTGTACCTAGAGCAACCCCTAAGAAGACTATACAAAGTGATATATTTTAAAAACTTTATAAATAAATCAAGGTGGAATCCAAAATATAAATGTATATTTAAACTACAGGAAAAATAAAAACAGTAATAAGAAAGAGAGGAAACAAACAGAAAACAAAATATAAAATGGCAACTTAACCCATAAAATATTAATAATTACCCTTAATGTAAATGTCCTAAATATACCAATTAAAAGGCAGAGTTTGGTGGGATGGATTTTTTAAAAATGATATAACAATTAGATGTCTGCAACAAACTCATTTCAAAGACTGTAACATAGGTAGGTTTAAAGCAAAAGGATGAAAAAAAGATATGCCATGCAAATACTAGTTTAGAAAAGCAAGAGTGTCTATATTATTATCAGATAAAGTAGACTTCAGGACAAAGAAAATTACTAGGGACAAAAAGGGACATTACATAACATTAAAAGGATCATTCCACCTAGAAGAAATAATGATCTCAAATGTAAATGCACCCAGCGACAGAGTCTCAAATTACATGAAGCAAAAAGTGTGATAGGGCTGAAAGGAGAAATAGATCCACAATTATATTTGGGTACTTAAACACCTCTCTCAGAAAATCAGCATTGATACAGAAGATCTGAAGAACACAATCAACCAATAGACCCTAATTGAGATATACATATAGAGCACTCCACCCAACAATAGCAGAATACATTTTTTTATTGGCATGATGGGGTATTCACCAGGATGAACCATATCTTGAGTCATAAAAAACGCCTCATCAAGTGTAAAAGAAATGACATCATGCAGAGTATGTTTTTTAACCACATAGAAATAAACTAGAAATCCATAGCAGAAGGGCAACAGGAAAATCTCTAGGCCCTTGGAAAATAAACAACACACCTCTAAATAGTCCCTTGGTCAAAGAGAAAGTCTCAAAGGAAATTAAAATAAATACTTAGAACTAAATGAAAATGAAAACATATCAAAATATGTGAGATGTAGCTAAAGCAGTGTTGAGAGGGAAATTTATAGCTCTAAATGCTTAAATTAAAAAGAGGAAAGGTCTCAAATCAGTTATCTAAGTACTTACCTCAAAAATCTATAAAAAGAGAAAAAAACCCCAATGTAAGTAGAAAGAAATAATAAAGAATAGAAATCAATACAATTAAAAATAGGAAAAAATAAAGAAAAACACAAAAACTTGTTCTTTGAAAAAAATCAATAAAATTGATAAATCTTTAGCAAGACTGTCAGATAAACAGAAAAGGCACAAATCACATTAAGAATGAAACAGGGGACATCACTACAGATACTGCAGCTTAAAAGGATTATAAGGGAATACTACAAGAAGTTTATAAATCAAGAAACTTATCAAGAAGTTCATAAATTCAGCAACTTAGTAGAAATAGACCAATTCATCAAGGACTACAAACTATCAAAATTCAACCCAATTGAAATAGACCATCTGACTAGTCCTATAACCATTAAAAATAGTGAATTCATAATGTGGAAGCTCCCTAAAAGGAAATCTCCAGGCCCAGGTGGTTTCACTGGAGAATTCTAGAAAATATTTAAAGAAGAATCAATACCAGTTTTACACAGTCTTTTCCAGAAAATAGAAGTGGAGGGAACACTTCCCAACTTATTTTATGATGCCAGTATTATCCTGATACCAAAATCAGACAAAGAGTATATAAAAAAAGAAAACTATAGGCCAGTATCCCTCATGAACTCAGATGCAAATGTACTCAACAAAATATTAGCAAATTGAATCTAGCAATCTATTTTAAAAAATTGTAAACCATTACCTAGTATTATTTATTCCAAGTGTGCAAGGCTGGTTCAACATTCAGAAATCAATGCACCATATACAAAAATTAATATAAAATGAATCAAACACCTAAATGTAAGAGCTAAAACTAACTGTCCTAGGAGAACACATAGGGGTAAACCTTTGTGACCTTGGATTAGGCAAAGGATGAGTGATCACAGAGAAAAACAGATTAATTTGACTTCATCAAAATTAAAAACCTGTGCTTCAAAGAACACCATCAGGGGCTTCCCTGTTGGTCCAGTGGTAAAGAATCCGCCTTCCAATGCAGGGGATGTGGGTTTCATCCCTGGGCGGGGAACTAAGATCCCACACGCCGCGGGGCAACTAAGCCCACGCGCCACAACTACTGAGCTCGTGCGCCTCAGTGAGAGAGCCCATGTGCCCTGGAGCCCGCGCGCCACAACAAAGACCGAACACAGCCAAAAAAGTAAAGGAAAAGAACAAAAACAAAAATACAAACTGATTTTCAAAGAACACCATCAAAAAATTGAAAAAAAAAAAACCCCACAGGATGGGAAAAATATTTGCAAATTGTATCTAATAAGGGACTTGTATCCAGAATGTATAAAGAACTCTCACAACTTAATTTTTAAATGAGCAAAGAATTTAAGTTAAACGAATAGCCAATAAGCACATGAAAAAATGCTCAATATCATAGGTCATTATGAAAATGCAAACCGTAATGAGATAACACTGTACACCCACTAGGATAGCTATAATCAAAACTACAGATAACAAGTGTTAATGAGGATGCAGAGAAATTGAAAACCCTCATATACTGCAGGTGTGAATGTAAAATGGTGCAGCCACTTTGGAAAACAGTTTGGCAATTCCTCAAACTTGAATGTGAATGTTCATAACGGCATTTGCATAATAGCCCCCAAAATGGAAACAACCTAAATGTCCATCTACTGTGAATGTGTGGTGTATTCATTCATTGGAATATTCTTTGGCCGTGAAAAGGAATGAAGTACAGATACATGCGACAACATGGATGAACCTTGAAAACATAATGCCAAATGAAAGAAACCAGGCATAAAAGGCCACATAGTGTATGATAGATAAGAAAGTCAATTAGTGGTTGCTAGGGGCTACAGGGAAGGGGAAATGTGGAGGGACTGCTAATGGGTATGGAGTTTCTGTTTTGGGTGATGAAAATATTATAAAATTAAGTAATGGAAATGATTATATTATACAACTTTTTGTGTATACTAAAAACCTCTGAACTGTACATTTTATTTATTTGTTTTCAATTATCAATAATCATGCCTTGGATAAACCTCATTGGCTATGATACTGCAACTGTGCAAAGCTTGAATTGTACATTTTAAAAGGGAGAATTTTATGGTGTGTGAATTATATCTCAATAAAACTTATTAAAAATCAATACATGTAATCTATCATATCAACAGAATAAAAAAATTTAAAAATTGTATGATCCCATCAGTTATTACAGAAAAGGCATTTGGAAAAAAATCCAACACACATTCATACTAAAAACTCTCAGCAAACTAGACAAGGAGAGGAACATCCTCACCTTGATAAAGATCATGTACAAAAAACCTACAAGGGATAGGCACATAGATTAATGAGACAGAATAGAAAGCTCAGAATTAGTTCCACACAAATATGCCCAATTAATTTTTGACAGAGGATCAAAAGCAATTCAATGGAGGAAGGATAGCCTTTCAGGAAATGGTGTTGGAGGAATTGGGTGTACATAGACAAATGAACCTTTACCTAAACCTCATGCCTAAAAGTTAACTCAAAATGGGTCATGGACTTAAATATAAACTGTAGAACTGTAAAACTTACAGATCAGAGCGTAGAATACTTGCATGATGCAAGGTTAGTAAAGAGTTCTTAGACTTGGCACAAAAAGCACAGTCCATATCAGGAAAGATAAATCGGTTCTCATTAAAATTAAAAGATTTTTCTGTGGAAGACCCTGTTAAGAGGATGAAAAGACAAGCTAGACTGGGAGAAAATATTTGCAAACATATCCAACAAAGGATTAGTATCTACAGTACATAGAGAACCCTTAGAACTCAACAATATAAAAACAATCCAATTAGAAAATGGGCAGAAGACATGCTACAGATGGTAAATGCACAAGCAAAAAGATGTTTAATATCATTAGCCACTAGAAAATGTGAATTAAGTCCACAGTGAAATACCAGTACACACCTATCAGAATGGCTAAAATAAAAGGAAAAACCAAAGTGAAAAGTTCCAAGCGATACCAAATGCTGGTGAGCATGCGGAGAAAGTGACTCATGCACACTTTGCTAGTGGAAATGTAAAATGGCACAGCCACTCTGGAAACACTTCTGCAGTTTCTTAAAAGGCTAAATGCAACCATCATACAGCCTGCTAATTGCATTCCTAGGCATTTATCCCAGAAAAATGAAAACTTATGGTTCACACGGAAACTTGTACACAGATTTTCATAGTAACTTTATTCATAACATCCCCAAACTGGGAACAACCCAGATTTCCTTCCATGCATGAATGGTTAAACAAGCTGTGGTACATCCACATCATGGAATGATACTCAGCAACAAAAAGGAATGGGCTGTTGATATACACAACAACAGAATGAATCTTCAGGAAATATGCCGAGTGAAAAAAGCCAGTCTGAAAGGTTTACATCTGTATGATTTTGTTGATATCACTTTTTAGGAAAGACACATTTTGGAAACGGAGAATAGATTTGTAGTTACCAGGGATTGAGGGAGGTAGGGCAGGTGGGAGTTGGGTATGATCATTATTAAAAGACAGTTTGAAGGATCCTTGAGATGATGATAGCTCTCTGTCTTGATTGAGGTGGTGCTTACTTGAACCTACACGTGTGATAAAATTGTTGAGAACTTCATGAGTACAAGATCAGTGCATTGTATCAATGTCAACATCCTGGTTTTGGTATTGTACTATAATTTTGTAAGATTTTACCATTGGAAATTAGGTATAAGGTAGATAGCATTTCTCTATTATTTCTTACCATTGTGTATTAATCGGCATTTATCTCTAAATACAAGTTTAAATTTTTTTTAATAAGAGCCACCAGGTGAACACAGAGGAGAAAATAATTAATTTTGCATGAGGAAACTTTGAAGCCAGGTAATCTTTGAATTTATTTGGTCATGAGGGATGAATAGGATTTCCAAAGGCTTTTGTCTTATTATTGTTTAAAAAAGAAGAAGGGGGAAAAAAGCAATTAACACTGTTCCTGACATCCTCTAAGAAGACCTCTCAGTAGGGGGTATGTCTGTGTGGCCTTTGAACTTGTGTCAGTAACCTTAGGCTGCGGTGAAATTCAGGAAAGTCTGAGATTGTGAGTTAGAGGGCAAGAACAGAATGTTTGGATGGGGGAAGATGAGTAAAATTTGGACACTAAGTGCCTAGAATAACCAAAAGGAGATGTCCAAGAGGCAGAAAGAAAAACAAGCCTGGCACTCAGGAAAGAAGTTTGGGCTGCAGATACCTATTTAGGTGCATGAAGTAGTAGTTAAAGCCACAAAGTGAATGAATATACCTAGTAAGCCTACAGTCGGAAAAGGAAAGAGGACCAGTGATGGACTGTGAAGAGCTCCAACGTTTAAAGGGTGGAAGCTTCTTAGGAGAAGGTGGGGAGTGGGCTGCAGAAAGGAAGATATTAGAAGAGTTAAAGAAAAAGAAAAGGCACAGTTGGTGACAAGTTCCAATCAAGGGTGAGCTGCCCTGTGCTCTGGAACAGAAGTCACTGCATTTGGTCATCAAGTCCTTTTCTTTGTCTTTTGAATATCTCATGAGTTGTTTCAGTGGTGTGATGAGAGCCAAAGCAGGCTGTAGTCAGTTGAGGGGTGAAGGGACGTGAAAACGTAGGGGCGCTAAGTAGAAACATCCCTTTCAAGGAGCTTTGCTGCACCGGAGGCGGTGGGAGGGAGCTTGACAGAAGCAGGGTCCTGAAGATGTTTCTGAGAATGAGGGGGATCTGAGCTTGCTGGCAGGCAGTGGGTAAGGAGCCATACACATTTTTGGACTCCTCTTTGGAAATTGCCTTCAGAGCCTAAGGCACATTTTCAACAATGGCCAATCTTCATCTTTTGAGAATGCATTTGATTTTTGGAAACAGCCAAGTCAATTTAGAGCCAAGAGTGGTAAATCAGGTGGGTGATCAAGCTGGATAATACAACTTCAAAAAAAACAAAATAAAGTATAATTATAAAGTAGTAAAACTGATTTTCTTGTGAAGCTCATGAATTGGCTTAGAAAGTAGTTCTTAAAGAATTCCAGAAACCTTTTGAGCACTTGTGGCATTATGTGAATAAGTGTACAGAGTCCCTTTGTAACTTTCAGAGGAAGAGACTGACGTGCATGGAAGTCCTGTTATATGTGTGAAAAAATTGGTTTTGTTACATATATTTACTCATACTGTGCAAATGTAAAGTTTCCCTATAATCTTTTTGCCTGAGAGGTGACCTAGTGGAATTATACCGAAGTTTGTATGTGGGAGAATCAAGAGTTTCAAATTGTGATTGTTTAAACAGTTCTCCTGTGGTCTTACAGATGTAATTAGAATTCCTAGGATAGGAGTGTTCCCACAAGCATAATAATACTTTAAATGTGTGTTCAATTATCCTTTTCTATAGCCATATTTAATCGTTTCTTTTTGAAATAGAGTTACTTTGAAAATATTAAATCACAAGCATAATCTTGACTGTTGGTCAGACCTGAGACAGTGCTGGGCATGTAGTAAGCACTCCTGGGTGTCCCTTTCCTGTCGTCTCTGCCTTGGGGCTTGATACACGCTGAGGACACACAAAGAGAAAGATCAGTTCCCTAGTAATAGATCATCTCCATTAATGGTCAGCCAAAAATATACAGGATGAAGAAAATTAACACATGTAAAAGTTTGAAGTTTTCATTTAGCTTCATTGTTAATGTGGCAGGTATACATATACCAAAACACATATTTAATTGAGTGCATCTTTTATACCTTTTTGTATGTTTAATTATTTTATACTTAAGTATTACCTTATTTAATCATTAAAACAATCCTGTGAAACAATTATCCCTGTTTTACAGATGAAGAAACTGTGGCTCAGATGAGTGTAGTCACTTGCCTAAGGTCACATGGCTGAGAGGGGCAAAGCTTGGACTTGAATTCAGTTCTGCAGTCTAGGAATCTCTTAACCACCATCGCCATGTTTCTCCACCTTAAGCCCACACCCTTGATAAACATTTAAAAAAATCAATCAAAAAAACACCAAATCAATCAAAAACACCACATACTTCCCCTCCCCATATTGAGAAAGGAGAAGTTAGAGCCTTCTTCAAAACCCTACTGGTCAAAAAATGTTATAGCATTGTACTTTGTGTAATTTGAGTTACAGAAGCAATCTTGCTAAAAATTAATTTGTTTTTGAAATAGAAACTTGAGGGACTTCCCTGGCGGTCCAGCGGTTAAGACTCTGCACTTCCACTGCAGGGGGCGTGGGTTCGATCCCTGGATGGGGAACTAAGATCCTGCATGCTGCACATTGCACCCCCCCACCCCCCCCAAAAAATAGAAACTTGTTGTTGATACTCTGCCATGCCCTCCCTCTGCTTCCCAGCACCTGGTGCCCCCAGGAGTGGGCAGAGTGGAAGCATCGGCTGTAACATCCTGTCACGGCTTGCTAACGAGAAAGCGTTAGAGAAAGCCACGCGAGTTAGCCATTCTAAGAAACTTCCCACAGCTGTGGCATTCATTAAGACTTTTGGTCCCGAATAACAGAAACCACTGGAGCTCACTTAAGCAGAAAGGGGAATTTGTTTTAAGGATCCTGCGATGATTCCCAGAATCCAAGGGCAGGGAACCCAGAAAGGCTTCTTGCTTCATCTCTGCCTCTCAGGCTCTCTACACGTCGGCTTCCCCTCATTCATACTGGCCTCTTTTGCTTCCTGCTGCTCTGTGGGGTGGCTGCTACCTAAGAGCTGCCGCCGTCACCCAGAGGGAGCCTGATATCTCTCTCCATCTTCTCGCCTCACACACTTTCCTCCTTCTCACACTCTCCCTTCTCTGTCCTAATTCTGAATTCTAGAGCGAGAATCAGTTTGCCCTGCTTTGGGTTACATGTTGGTTTGGGAGAGGGAACGTCAAGACAGATAACAGTCCACCGCAGTTCTGTACCCTCCTGCCTTTATACATGATGCTACTGGTTATTTTTCTATCCCAGGAGTTTGAAAATTTTAAATGACCCTGATATCACAGGGGTGAAATACTAAGATGTAGGTTTTAGAGACAAATTTGGCTTGAATCATCACTCTGCCACTTACTAGGTATGTATTCTTGGGCAAGTTACTTGAATTCTCTGAGCCTTTCTTTCTTTACAAGTTAAAAGGAATGTACAGTTACTATATTTCTCATGAGGTCATGGCAGGGGTTAAATATAATAACATGTAGAATGCTTACACAGGTCTAGCATATCCTATGCTTGGTAAAATATTGCCCCTTCTTTCTTTCTGGTGAGCATTAAGACACATTGCCTTACCAAAAAGATGTTTGAGGTATATGTAGAATACAAATCTCACACTGCCTTCTGCCCTCAAATTCTGTTCCCTCTTACCCCCTTTCTTTGGCCCCTTTTCATCTACCCTTGCATATCAGTATATTCATAGTCCAAAGGACTTGGGTTCTAAACCTAGAAAATTCTCTAGGGCTGTATTCCCAGGCCATAGCTAGAGGTCCCGAGACATCACCTGAAGTGGAATCTACTCTCACAGATAGATGGTACTTCTGGTAAAGGGACTATTAGCTCTACCACAGCCCCAGCCTTTTCTCCCATGGTTAGAGTTGAAGGAGCCCACTTAAAGACTCAATTCAGTAACTATTTATTATCTTTACTATTTGCAAGACCCTGAAATAGGTATTGTTGGAATTGCAAAATATGTAATTGAAAGAAACAGTCCTTTCCGTCAAAGAGAATAAAGTCTGGAAGAAGAGATGATGGATCTACACAAATCACTAATTCAGGATGTTTAGTACAACTGGCTTACTAAGGCCCCATGTTAATGTACACAAGTCATCTTAAGGAGGGGTGGAAAAGTAGTTTGAAGCCAGATCATAGAGGCTATTGAACGCCAAGCTGAGGACTGTAATGTCAGGATAGCTGGAAGCCAGTGAGGATTTTTGAGAAAGGAGCGTAATCTAATGCTGTATTTTAGGAACTTTATCCTGGTGTCAAATGCTAAAGGATCTGAAAGGCAGGAGAGCAGGAGAGGAGACTGGAGTCTAGCTGGGGAGCTGCTTCAGTAGGAAGCGAGGGTGGGATTATGAATTCGGGCCCAGTCCAAGACTTGGTAAAGACTAGAAGATGGGGATTGGGCTGAGGTAGAGGGAGTATGTGGGGTGACTTGAACGCTGAAAGTGCAGGAAGAAGTGTAGACTGTAGATGGGGTCACCTGGGGTCCCTTGGGAGCTCCTCCTCTCCTGAAGATGGGGTGCAAGTGGAGAAGTAGCACTCCATGGTTCACTGCACCCTGCGGCCAAGGGAGCGCCAACTGTAACTAGGGGTGCTGCATTAGAGCTTGACTTGCCCTGCCCACCTCATAGGGAAACTTTGTGGGTGTTTGCTTGTTTTTTATAAATTTATTTATTTGTTTGTTTTTATTTTTGGCTGTGTTGGGTCTTCGTTGCTGCGTGCAGGCTTTCTCTAGTTGCGGCGAGCAGGGGCTACTCTTCGTTGCAGTGCGCTGGCTTCTCATTGCGGTGGCTTCTCTTGTTGCAGAGCATGGGCTCTAGGTGTGCGGGCTTCAGTAGTTGTGGCTCGTGGGCTCTAGAGCACAGGCTCAGTAGTTGTGGCGCACGGGCTTAGTTGCTCCGCGGCATGTGGGATCTTCCCGGGCCAGGGATCGAACCTGTGTCCCCTGCATTGGCAGGCAGATTCTTAACCACTGCGCCACCAGGGAAATCCCTGTTTTTGTTTTTTTGAGAAGGGAAAACTAGATGAATTTCGGTGCCTTATTTGAAAACTCTCTGGAGCAAACAGTAATTATGGACACGTTTTCATCTAAAGTCTATATACTTAATATTAAAATCAGTCAGGAAGTCATTACCAGGCTGCTTTTTTTTTTTTTTTTTTTTTTAAACTGTAGAATCAGCTCTGTGAACAATGAAACAGAATTTTGGCCCCAAGTTAATATTTAAAAGACATAAAGACTAGAGTTTGCTTTCCGCATTAGTGAGAAGAAAGAATTTACACTGTTTAATAAGAGAGTCCCTGATCATCTTAAAATATAGCTGAAATTTATTTTGACATTTTTGTTTGATTATATTGGTGGTGTTTTATTCAGCAGCAAATTTAATTAAAATGCTGGTATGTATTTCTTAAACAAGTCTCTCATCTCACTAAACTGAGACTCACTAATATTCTCAGTACTTTGCAGAACTGTGCAGGGTCTAATAAGGCTCATTCATGGTGCTTTAATCATGCTTGTAATAAAAAACAGTCATTTGGGGAATACATTTTCCAGGCAGTTTCCTTGCCCCCTGGGGGAAATATTTTGAGGCCTCCCAGTGACCGTGGGTTTAAAAGTCTTGACAGGGAAGTCCTAGAATCCTTGAAGAACTAGGCCTTTGAAAGATTCATTGTTATGGACTCTCCCTTTGAAAGAGAACACTTTATCTTACTCCTAAACATCTATAGGACAGACATAGCACTTTCTGAAAAGAAATTCTGGGTGATGTGGAAGAACAAACGTATGTAGGTAATCCAGTATGGGTAGTGTGTAATTTGAAGAATGATAGTTCCATTTTTATGGTTGCCATAACAATCATACAGTTGTGCAAAAAATGTGTATAGCTTTTATAGACGGGAGCTGGCACCATTGCAATGATTCTTCTCGTATCAGAACAACTGTTTTCAGATCTGAAAAATAGGGGTGGCTTAACCCTTCCCCAGTTAGCTCAGCATGCTCTCTGAGAAGGCTCTTTGGATCTCTGGGGCTGTTGAAATGTATTCACCGCTTACATTTGCATTTTAGCCTGATAAATGGATTGAGAATTAAGGATGATGATCCTTCCAACAGCAGGTTCTGAATTCCTGGCCTGGGAATTCAAAGGATGAGAAAAAAAAAATACTGTTCCTCAAATAGAAATGTAGGAGAGATGTCTAGACATAGTTAATTCCTTGACTTTGTGACTATTCTTAATTCCATCCACTAGAATTTAAATCCAGTAAATACTGGCCTTTACCATTGTGTTTAAGTCTCTGATAAAGTCATATTAAAATTTGATTACATTTTCTGTTTTATTTTAATACATTAACTATGTCTGTTCTGGAAATTGCAAAGCAAATTTAACAGCGTAGTCTTTTAAAGTGAAACTATATCTATTCATGTTCCTTTTTTGGCTACTTTTTCCTATCTTTGGGTACCCATTCCAAAAGAAAGTACTTGGGACTTGACTTTCTCTGACATACTAAAGAGTATCCATTTTGAATAAACTTGATGTCAGAACTCTGTATGTGGATTTTCAGGTTGAGGGTGAAAAGTTGTCAAATTTGGATTCGGTACCTAAAAACGAAGTCATTGACAACTTAGTCAACCACAGAGAAACTTTTCTCAAAGAAATTTGGGGGTAATTAGTAGTTCAGCCAAAATGCTTCTGGGGTGTTTAAATCTTAAGATAAAGTATGGGACTAAGGGTAACTAGAAGAGATGTCAGCTTCCATTTGAAATAAAACTTCTTGGCTTAATTACTTCTTTTAACACCTTCTCTTTTGAATTCCTGTTCCATTAAATCAAAGTTCTGTGACCTTAGGCAAATTACTTAATCTCTCTGAGCCTCAGTTTCCCCATCCATAAAACGAGAGTGAAAAATAATACCCACCATTATTATAATTGTAAGAGAATCGCCTCTCAAGAGATTCTAGGAGATGTAGGAAAAAAAGTGTTTTTAATGAGAGCAAGATTTCCCATATATTGAAGTGAAGACCTCTAATATGTTTATCCTCTGCGAAGATTTTGCACGTAGGAGAACTTTTTATGCCTAAACTCTAAACATTATATTTAGAGGCTTAGATATTTGATCCCTCTGTGGGAGCATTTCCTATAAGCTTACTGCTACTTCATTTTGTCCGATTTTAAAACTTATTTTGTATCAGTCAGTGTTCTTCTAGCCTGTTTTAAAGTAACCCCAATGTGATATTTTAAACCTGGGTCATAGGAAGACTCTACTCCCCAGAGGTAAAAGGAGAGAGAGATGTTCAGAGAGTGCTCCGGGTAGAAGGGCTTTGTGGGCACGATGGGGCTCGGCGGCTCTCATTTCTCCCTTAGGCGTGCAGAGCTGCATTCTGAACGCCTGCGAGCCTAGGTTTAAGACTTCTTGGGCAGGAAGTAAAAGAGAGCAGAGGCCAAGCCATTCATATCTACATACAAACTCTCTTGGTTGAGTTGTGCCCAGTAGTTCGGGGCCTTCAGGTAAACTAACTTGGTGGCTTCCAAGCCTTTGCTCTAGCTCTTCCTTTTGCCCAAGTCCTTCTTCCTCCATAAAGCCCATGGCTCACTCCTCACCTCCCTCAAGTCATCTTCAAGTGGCATCATCTCATTGAGGCCTCTGCTGACTACCCTATTTATAATTGTAGTCAGCACTTCCAACCTCCCTTGCTCTGTTCTAATGTTTCTTTTTCCTCCATAGCACTTAATTACAATACTGTTTATTTTCTGTCTTCTCCCCCACTAGAATGTAAGTGGACAGGATTCTTTGTTTGTTCTCATATGTGTCCCAGACACCTAGAGCAGTAAATGCCTGTAAATATTGAATGAAGGAATTCTGGCCTTCTTTCTCTTAACCTCTGATACCTTCACATTGACATTGTACTGGTTCCTACAACTTCAATTTGTGCTTGACACAAAATAAGTGAAAATTTATGAAAAGAGCTACAATTACACATAGTTTTCAGCCATTTAGAACAAGAAAGGGATGGGTCTGTTTCTTGGGAAAATTCATGGCTGCAGGATTGCATGGCGAAAGAGGGATCCAGCTAATTCTTTGTGGCTGCAAAGGGCTGAATTATGAGGTTTCTCAGAATCAGGTTTAATCAACTCAGCTATAAAGGTACTTTCCAATAGTTGGGGCTCCTGTCTGAAATTGAATGGCCTGCCTAATGAGTCAGTGACTTGTTCCCTTATCCTGAGTACTCAAGATGTGGGTTGATCTGTGTGATTGATTCTGGTTCGGAGACATTTGGGGGATAAGATTTGGACTAGGGTGAACTCTGAGGAACTTCCAACTCTGTCGATTCTATGATTCTGGCCACTGAACTGATATGGAGTAATTTCCAGGATTTATTGTTAAGTGAAAAAGCAAGTTGCAAGAGAGAATTTGTAGGATTCGACTGTTCGTGTTAGAAAGAAGAGAAAATAAGAAAAAATATATATCAAAAAGAAAGCAGAAATGCAAAAAAGAATAACCCAGAAAATGATGAAATAGTTATCTCTAGGGGGTAGGAATAAGGTAGAAGGATAGAGATGAGAGTAAGACTTCTCTGAGTATACTTTAACTTTTGAACCATTTAAATGTTTTAAATATTCAACAATAAAATTAAATTTAAAAGGAAATAAAAGCAAAATCTTTAAAATCGACATAAGACAATAACAAATCGTCCTAATGTTTATCAAATGTATAACATTACTACACAGAGAAAAAAAGAATTCAGGTAACTTTTGGGCACTATGCTTTTTGAGCACTTTGTACATCCTTGGTGACTATATTCTAAGGATAAAACTCCAAAGAAATCTTCATAGATACTTTGCTGCTAGTGGATACTGGGATTGTAATTCTGAAACTGTTTTGAATATTGAAGACATTGGGAGCTGAGGTTCTCAGTGGAAGAATAAAAATATAAATATAGAATGCGGGAAGAGGAGGAAGACCTCTAGTATTAGAGCTCATTTGGAGGTGTAAATGTGACTCACGACTTTTAAGCAGTATATTAGGTTGAACCACAGGAAATTGCCAGTTTTAGGCCGTAACTAGTCAAATATCAGCAATTTCATACGATTTAACTCAGTATTTTCTAATTCAGCTCACTAAAAGGGCCTAGAAGTAATGACACCTGAGTAGTAATGAGCACAGCGATCTAGGACCCTATGCTGGTTTCTACATAATGTTCATTCCCCACTGAAAGAAATCTGGGCTCCTTAGGGACATGGTGATTATTAATCTGGGCAGGAAATGTATAAGGTGAGCCTGAAATAGTTGGTATGCCAAACAGCCTAGAAGTGCTCAAAACTTGTGGAGACACATTGCAAGCACACAGGGGATCACTTGAAAGGGCCTCCACCAACCTAATTTGGGACAATTTGAGTATCAGAAAGAACAGTAATGGTAATGGATAATACATTTAATTTTTTTTAAGTCAGTGCATCTGTAATAATACTCGAAAAGAAACCAAAAACAAACAAACAAAAAAGTAGGGTCAGTGCAGGAAAAGCTCTTGACTTTGAAGAGTCAGCTCATAAATACAGAAGGTATTATAGGATTAGAAAATCACCATTTTACAACTTGCGAAGTTATGATTGATTCAGGCAAAAATCATCAGTGGAAGCTAAAATCACTGGCTGAAAGGTTCTTTGAGAACAGGATATTCACATGATCTAAAAGTCTTATTCCACAGATTACTTATTAATTATAAAGAGTAAAAGGTAGTCTTATAATAGAAAGATCTGGCTATTAGCACCTTAGCAGATCAAATCTGGCAACCTCACAGTCTGTGCCTTCTGAAGGAATGCAGTACGAAGTGCACGCTATCCCCTGTGAAGTATTCACGGCAAAAGTTCACCGTGAATCTAGTCAAGACTTAAAACCTAACTTTCTGTTTGTTGGAAATTCAGAGAGGATTAATTTTGCCACGTTTGATTTATTTCTGTCCTTTCCTCTCTTCCTCCTTCCATGAGGAAACAAGCTGATAAATCTAGAACGTGAGATATTCTACAAAACAACTGGCCTGGACTCTTCAAAAAAAAAAAAAAAGTGTTATATTTTTCAAAAATAATAAATAAAGATAGAGGGAATAAACAGACTAAAGAGACATGACTACCAAATACTGTGTAAACCTTGATTAGAGCCTAGATCAGGAGGAAAACAATTTTGTGAGACAATTGAAGACATTTAAATATGATCTGTAAATTGGATATAGGAAATTAATCTTAACTGTGGTGGTAGTATTCTGGTTCTGTAGAAGAATGCCTTTATTCTTAGAAAACACATGCAAAAGAATGGAGGGGTAAAGTATCATGATCTGTACTACATAATTTAAAATAGTTCAGATGTAAAAAAAAAAAAGCTAGGTATATGAAGGGAGGAACAGAGGGAGGAGAAAGATAAAGCAAATATGTCGAAGTGTTGACATTTGATGAATCTTAATGAGAGGCATATGAATGTTAATTTTACTCTTCTTTAAATTTTCCTGAAAGTTTAACATTTTTCAAAATGAAAATTGAGGGGAAGAAAGTTAATTTTAACATATTCTCTGAGTGTAAACCATGGCTTTCCTGGCCCACGCGGTGGCCTCTGGCTCCCAGGGTACCAGGCCAACCTTGTCCTGTGACCTCTGCTCCAGGGTGTTGTTTTTCTGAAGTACAAAAAGAGGCACAGAATGGCGAGGGTTCAGTGAGTGGGTGAGTAAATGAACATAACAAGCGAGACCATTTTAGTCATTTCTGATTCCGTTCTCATCTTATCACAGTCCTTTGGAAAGTAACCTAGTCACGACGTTCACTTAGTCTAGAATTTTGCTAAAGCTTGAGGTAGACCTTTGGTGGACCCTGGATTGAAAACCCCTAGTTGGGTGACAAGAGCCTGCCCAGAGCATTGCCTCCGTTCTTTCTGTTCTCCCTGTGGCCTCCTATGTGTCGTTTCATCACTATGGGGAAGTGGAGGGACAGATGGACCAAGATCTCCTTCTGCTTTAAATAGACCTTAGTCTTTTTCTGTTCTGAAAAATCTGTGGTTTGTGTCAGACTTTTTAGCATCTGTTGTGGCAGTAGAACTGAGTGAAAGGGTATTAACATATCCACAGCTGCCATCAGAAAAAATAAAAGGTCCAGCCCTGCTGCCCTGAGGGGCGCTGATTCAGGTTTGAATGATGCTCCCTGCTCCCTTGGCCTTCGAGAGGAGAGGTCGGCCCATCCCTGAGGAAAGTCAGTGTGAAAGGGAAGCTCAGCTGAGTTCAGCGTCTGACTTGACTGGTTCGTCCTAGCACCCATCTGGCTGGACTCCCCACGTGGTGCTCCGTAGAGACGCATTACCGTGGTTGAAGGCTCCAGCTCTTTAGTTATTTTTCCTGCTCCGGTTTACATAAAATTATCTGGTTTCTATATAAACTCTGATACCATCTAATCTAAGAAAGTGATAAAAACTGTACTCTTTATCCTCCTAAGGTTATTTCTTAAATACTTTCCATCCCTTTTCACCCATTCACCATCACTGACCCAGATCCTCCTCACCAGAATTGCTTGTGAGCAAGGAGACAAACCCAGAATCATGGACAGAGGAGGGCCTCTATAAATTTTGTTAGTCTGGAATTGGTCCCTGAACCACAGTTTGTAAAACACTGTTTTATGAGAAAAGAAGATGGGATGAAGACAGAAAAGGACACCCTTGGAAACAATAACACTGTGGTGTGACCACAGGGTTGGACGCCAGGAGGTCATGAGTTCTAATCCTAAGTGTATTTCCCAAGTCACAGTGGCAAAATTGAATGGAAAAGTGCTAAAGAGAGCCCTTTGGTCATTTTTTCATTCACGTATCCATCAGCTATTCATTACATGTGTGCCTTCAGTGTGCTGGAAGAGATACACAGATAGGTCAGGATCAGAGCCAGACCTTGAGGAGCTCTCAGCCTTGTCACAGTGATAAGACATGTCCATAAGTAACCACCAGCATGCCAGGGGTAGTGGTCAGTGCCATTGAACTGGGGCAGGTTGCAGGTGTGGGCAGGGCAGCTGGGGGAGAGGCAGCTTCTACTCTCTGGAGCCATGAAGGTTCCCTGGAAAAAAGATGGCATTGCAGCCAGGCCTTTAGAAGTTAGGTAGGTCTTAGACGTTGGAGATTGGTGGGATAAATGTCCTAATGTTGGGAACAGCACGAACAGTGTTTCAGGGACCAGAGGGTGTAGAGAAAAGTTTGTCATACAAGGTACACGTTGGGAGTGTGCAATCTGACTAGAAAAATACAGGCCGGGGCCATATCGTGAAAGGCTTTGAATTCTAAGCTGAATTTCTATTTTAGTCAGTAAGGAGTTGATGAAGGCTTTTTTACCAAGCACATGCTTTAAGATGATTAATCTGGCAGCAGCCATGACCTTGGGGAGAGCAATTTCTGTGACGTCGTAGGGGCCATGGCCAAAATCCAGTGAGGTAAATGGTGACAGCGTGGTGAGTAAATGTTGCTGTGGAGACTAGACAGCTGCTTCCAGCTGCAAGGAGGTAGAGATGTTGGTCCCCTGAGGAGGAAGAGGACGCAAGGTCAGAGGAAGAGTGTGTGAGTGACAGAGGAACAGAAGTTCTTTCTATGCTTTTGTTATTTCCTGGGATTCTTGGCCAGGTCATAATGGATTATAGAAGGCTTTTAGTTATTCTTCATGTGTTCTTTTCTCGGACCAATGGCTTCAAGTAAAACAATCTTCGAAGTTTTCTGTCACTTTAAAAAGTTCGACTAAGCCCTTCAGTCACGTGCCTTCAGAAATTCTGGTTACATAACGCTGCTCTGAACTGGAATTCTGCAGCCTCATGCACTGGAGCCTCATTCTTTCCCTCCCCCACCTGGCACTCTATTTTCTGTGGGTCAGGGTTAGCTTCTTTCTAACCATTGTTGCGGAACTCTTTAAATATTTGGTCTCACAGGTTCTAAAAGCTGGCAGGCCAGGCTGCTCCCTGCAGGTTGTGAGACCAAAGCCTTCCAGAAAAGGAGCCAGTAAAATCCCAAAAGCATGTTAACGGAGTTTAACAGCTGCATGGAGCACTGCCCCTGTGGGGCCGGGCTCCCAAGTGCTGAGGCCAGCAGCCCGCAGCCGCTGCGGCCCACAACCAGGAGGAGCCCTCCTGCACCACATCGTGGCCGATTCGTAATTGTGGTGATGACAACAGATTAAATCACTGGCTCTCAGCACTGAGGACTGGGGTTTGTCAGGGTCACTCACTGTTCCCTTGCTTCTCCCAATTTTCCATAGCGAGAGAGCAAGTTTGGAGTCCACTGCTACAGTACAAATACTTGCTGGGAGCTCTCCAAGTTTTACTCTGTCTAGAAGTTAGTTCTGTTAGAAGCCTATACTGAATGTCTCTCTTTCTTACAGCATCCCCTCAACACATGATTCTGAAATGTAACTCCTCAATATATGTGTGTATGTTTTTGTACCCTAGTTGTTGTTTTTTTTAATGATTTAAGGCAACTTGCAGATAAACATATAATGCAAAGAATAATTTTTAAATTCGGCTACAGGGCAAAAGGATTATACGAATAGGAAAATTAGGTACACCCAGGATAAAGGTTAGTTCACAAAGTTCAAACTACAAATAAGATCCTCTGGAAACAGATCACACGTGTTTTTCTGAGTTTTCTAGCAGGCAAAGCAAAGAAGGAAACTTAAAAGGATAAAATTCACATGTGTGTAAGGTACAAGCAAACCATCAGCTCAAGAGAAGAAGAGTGAGTCCTTGCACTGCATAAACTCGCTCCGTAAGTGCTCATAAAAGGGGCACTGAGTGAGCAAATGAGCAAGGCCCTTATCAGCTTCCCTGCAGCGAATAGCATAGCCACTTGTTTGACTTCTTGCAGTATTCCATGGGGTAGGCTTGGTGGTAAGGCCCCATGTGACAAGGACTCCACGGGAGGCCTGTGCAGGGTGTTTCAGTCTAGTTTATCACCTATCAAATGTGTCTGGGAGATTCTGTGCCACAAAAAAAGTGCCAAGATCAAATGGGTCTGGCAAGAACTATGCGATACCAGCATACTGAAGGCTCTGAGAAGTCCTACTATTAAAAAATTGGGACTTCCCTGGTGGTGCAGAGGTTAAGAATCCTCCTGCCAATGCAGGGAACACGGGATCGAGCCCTGGTCTGGGAAGATCCCACAGGCTGCGGAGCAACTAAGCCCGTGCGCCACAACTACTGAGCCTGCTCTCTAGAGCCCGCAAGCCACAACTCCTGAGCCTGCGTGCCACAACTGTTGAAGCCTGCTTGCCTAGAGCCCAAGCTCTGCAACAAGTGAAGCCACTGCAATGAGAAGCCCACGCACCACAACGAAGAGTAGCCCCCACTCGCTGCAACTAGAGAAAGCCCGCACGCAGCAACAAAGACTCAACGCAGCTAAAAATAAAATAAAATAAATTAAATAAATTAATTTAAAAAAAAAAAAGAAAAAGAAATTGGCTCAGCATTTACCAAACTGATTTAATCACAAGACCTTTTAAAAAAAATTAAAACACTTACTGGGAAACACTGATCTAAAACAGGGATCAACAAACTTTCTGCTAAGGGTCAGATAGATATTTTAGCATACAGTCCTGTCAGAACTACTCTACTCAGGGCTGCCATTGTATCCAAAAAGCATGACTGGATTCCAATAGAGCTTCATTTATGTATACTGAAATTTGAACTTCATATAATTTTCACGTGTCATGAAATAATATTTTTCTTCTTATTATTATTTTTTTTCAATCATTTAAAAAGACGAAAACCATTCTTAGCTTGCAGACCATTCAGAAACAGGTGGCAGGCCCAATTTGGTCTGTGAGCTGTAGTTTGCCGACCCCTGATCAAAAATAATGTTTGGATGGTATGTCTTCCAGCAAGTTTTCCTGAGTACCATTCCTCAGAGTTGTTTTATTTTTATTTTTTAATTATTTTTTGTGTGTGGTGGTTAATTTTTTTTAATTTTATTTATTTATTTATTTATAAAATTTATTTATTTATGGCTGTGTTGTGTCTTCGTTTCTGTGCGAGGGCTTTCTCTAGTTGTGGCAAGCGGGGGCCACTCTTCATCGCGGTGCGTGGGCCTCTCACTATCGCGGTCTCTCTTGTTGCGGAGCACAGGCTCCAGACACGCAGGCTCAGTAATTGTGGCTCACAGGCCCAGTTGCTCAGCGGCATGTGGGATCTTCCCAGACCAGAGCTCGAACCCGTGTCCCCTGCATTGACAGGTGGATTCTTAACCACTGCGCCACCAGGGAAGCCCTATTTTATTTATTTTTATACAGTAGGTTCTTACTAGTTATCTATTTTATACATATTAGTGTATATATGTCAATCCCAATCTCCCAATTCATCCCACCCCCCTGCCTTTCCCCCCCTTGGTGTCCATACATTCTCTACATCTGTGTCTCTATTTCTGCCTTGCAAACCAGTTCATCTGTACCATTTTTCTAGATTCCATATATGTGCATTAATATACGATATTTGTTTTTCTCTTTCTGACTTACTTCATTCTGTATGACAGTCTCTAGGTCCATCCACGTCTCTACAGATGACCCAGTTTCATTCCTTGCTGAGTAATATTCCATTGTATATACGTACCACATCTTTATCCGTTCGTCTTTCGTTGGGCATTTAGGTTGCTTCCATGAGCTGGCTATTGTAAATAGTGCTGCAGTGAACATTGGGGTGCATGTGTCTTTTTGAATTATGGTTTTCTCTGGGTATATGGCCAATAGTGGGATTGCTGGGTCATATGGTAATTCTATTTTTAGTTTTTTAAGGAACCTCCATATTGTTCTCCATAGTGGCTGTATCAATTTACATTCCCACCAACAGTGCAAGAGGGTTCCCTTTTCTCCACACCCTCTCCAGCATTTGTTTGTAGATTTTCTGATGATGCCCATTCTGACTGGTGTAAGGTGATACCTCATTGTAGTTTTGATTTGCATTTCTCTAATAATTAGTGATGTTGAGCAGCTTTTCATGTGCTGCTTGGCCATCTGTATGTCTTCTTTGGAGAAATATCTATTTAGGTCTTCTGCCTGTTTTTTGATTGGGTTGTTTGTTTTTTTAGTATTGAGCTGCATGAGCTGTTTATATATTTTGGAGATTAATCCTTTGTCTGTTGATTTGTTTGCAAATATTTTCTCCCATTCTGAGGGTTGTCTTTTCGTCTTGTTTATAGTTTCCTTTGCTGTGCAAAAGCTTTTGAGTTTAATTAAGTCCCATTTGTTTATTTTTGTTTTTATTTCCATTACTCTAGGAGGTGGGTCAAAAGAGATCTTGCTGTGATTTATGTCCAGAGTTGTTTTAATTTAGACTTTTATTTTTCTGGCTTAAGAGCAGATTTTCTTAAAAAAGTGTAGTAGAGGATTGGTTTGAGTGCTTACAGGCTAGTCTAAGGTTTTTCTCAGAAACGATGTGTGGGCCCTCTCAGAAATGACATTTACAAACTAATAGTTGACGCCTTAAAGTTTTACTGTGTCACACATGGCTGAATTGATTTGAGGCTGGAAGTGTTTTAATGGGCATTATTATTCATTCACAGAAATAAAAGTCTCAAAACACCCAGAGACATTTGATTTTAAGAAAGTATAACTTCCCAGTCAACTCTCCAAGTAAACCAGTAAACTGTGGCCCCCATCAAGCTAAGAGTATTTTTTATTTTAACTTGAGGAACGTTCTTTCAGTTTCTTGTGTTGTCATTATGATGGTTGATGGAGAACCCAAACTTTCCCACCACCAAGTCTAACATTTCAGTTTCAGTTCAACAGGTATTTATTGAGTACTCAGGATATACAGTGCATTTTGCTGGCTTTTATGGGGGATACAAAAAGGAACAAGAAGCAGACAGTTCCTTCTTTACCTTGTGAATCAAGTTCAAGATCCTCACCAATTTAGAGCCCATTACCATGGTATCAGGATTAATTTCACTTCCTTGTCTCTTCCTGTCAGCATGCATGCATTCATTCATTTAACAAACATTGGTGAGTTGCAACCTCTGTTCATAGCACTGTAACACAAAGCCCTCCAAGAGCTTGCTTTCCAGGGGACATCAGTGTTTCTCTTTTCCTCTGGCACTCTTGTGTAATTACAGTTTCTTTTACATAGTGAAACAAATTATTTCTTTATCTCCTGAGACCTCAGCATTTATGTTCCCCACACTGTATGTGCCTATTCTTGAGATGTTTAGTGAGAAGAGTGGATCTTCTGATGAAGCACTCTTCCTGGGACTGTGCTCTAAGTGCTCTCGTTCCTCCACCTGAGTGGCACCCACCTTTCCCTCTCCCCTTTTCTTAGTGTACCAGTGAGTAGATAGTTTTACCAGATTCATCATTTTAAAGCTATTAACTATATTAAGCAATAGGAGTCTATAAGATTGTTGAATATCCTTATAAGCAGTATTATGTATCTGATTATTTTTTGATTGGAGGAGATTTTATACAGTGTTAATTTTTTCCACTTATAATAGTAATACTTAATCATAGTGCAAATTTGAAAAATATGGACAAGTATAAAGGAAAAATATTAATCCATAATTCTATTACCCATCAATCAATTCTATTAACAATTTTTTTTACTTTCCTTGATTCAGAAATCACATTTAAAATTTAAAAAAAAATTTAAATTAATAAACAGTAAAATTGACCTTTATTTGTTGTACAGTTCTATGAATGTTGACACGTATAGGTTCATGTAGCCACCACCACAATCAAGATACAGAAAAGCTCCATTCCCTCAGAACAAGCACCCCTTTCTAATCCTACCTTCCCCAAGCCCTGAAAATCACTTATGTCTCTGTTATATAATTTTGTCTTTTTGAGAATGTCATATAAATGGAATCATAGACTGTGTAAGCTTGTGAGAGTGGCTTCCTTGACATAATACCTTTGAGATTCATCCAAGTTGTTGCGTGTATGAGTAATTTGTTCCTTTTTGTTGCTCAGTGGTATTCCATGGTGTAGATGTACCATAGTTTGGTTATCCATTTATCCACTTACCATTTAAGAGTCTTTTTTAAAAAAACATCTTGACATTTCTGAAATCCTGAAGTACTTTAAAATCAATGTATATATTTAACGTGGTCAGGGTTTTTGTTTCCCCAAAAAGCTATTATTGAATTGATAGTGTGTCCTAGAATTAATACTGTCTTAGAATCAAGGTGTTATGGTGGTGAGATGATCAGTGTGGAGGATCAGAGAGGGCTGGTGAGGGTTATCAGGAGTGAGGGAACGGAGCAGTAAGGGGACAGGTAAAGGAAGGCCCCGAGAGCTTTGCAGCCCAGCACCCAGAGCTGCTGGGCAGCCTCTGAGGGCTTTGGGGAAGTTTTGAGCAGAAGAGCAACATAGGAAATAAGACTTTAAGAACAAAGCCAACTAACTGTGGTGACTGCCAGGATGTCCACCATCATCAGTGTTGATGAGGCAGGAGGGGACCGGGGAATGGCAGCAGTGGGGCTGATAGTACTGGAGGGAATGGAGGAAGAACTTGAGGAGAGTCCAGTGGGAGCAGGGAATGCTGACTAGAGAGCCTGTGTATGGGGAAGGGAGGCTGGTTCCTGCTGAACACCCTGACTTCCAGGCCAGTGCCTCGGGAGACGGGGCAGGAGGTGTGGAGAACTTAGGACCAACTGCCCAAATCTTAGGTATTTGTATGGTGTGAATGGGTAGGTTGGGTGGGTCATGTTATTTGGGAAATTCTAAAGCAAAATGAGAATGTCCAGGGGCTTCACAGATTAAGAATGAGATGTGCATAGGAATACTGTGTGGAGATAAATAGGCATAGGGTGTACTTAATTATGTGAGCTTGGATGAAGTATATGATTATTTCATGGAAATAAACTGTGATTAGGGCCATTTCCAAGTAGAATTGCATCATGGCTAACTGTATGGGCCCAGAGTTTTCTGCAGAACCTATTCTTGAGTCCCATCCCCCTGTGTCACAAGCCAGATGGTTTATTCTTTGGCACACCCCACTTTTGCAAGATAGGAGAAGGAGCAGTAAATCATCCTCATATAATCCTTGAAGGACAGGTTCCCATCAGCCACTGAGGAAGAGAGAGGCAGAAGAAAGAACTGACTGTTGGAGAGTAATTTGCCAAAGGGACTTGCCCCTCTTGTCAGGTAACTTCTTGGGAAGCCTCATTCATGGAAGCTGCCTCACTTCCACTTGCGCACACCTGTTCTAACTCAGGATCAAGGAGAAGTAGGGGCCAGTCAGCAGAGAGGAAGAGAAAGACACTCAGAGACAGTACGGAGCCTTGTTATCGTCCCCCAGTTTACGTTTTATTAAAGATCCCCTGTTAGAGGGACAAGAGGGAAGTTACTCCCCACTTTGTCTACCATTTATATATTTGCAAAAGAGCTGTTCTTTAAAGCTGTACTACAGTGGGGTAAAGTTTCCGTTATTAGTGGCCTTGCTAATTATGTCTTCAATCTTCCCTAGAAAAGACTGTGTCTTCACCATCGACCCATCAACTGCCCGAGACCTCGACGACGCCCTCTCCTGCAAGCCCATCGCTGACGGTAGGCTGGAAGCTTCTCTCCCCTCTAGGTGGCAGGCAGCGTGCACCCCTGTGTGGCCAGCGGGGCTGCCTGGTACCCCTGAGCCTGCACAGTATGTGACCGAAAGGTTGCGCTGCCCACTGACTTCGTGAGAGTGAGAATAAGAAATGTCCCCTTGCTAGGACCCTTCTCAGGCCTCAGAAGGGACAGCAGCGCGGGCAGAAGAACTAATTTCAGGCCTGGCCCTGCAGGAGGCTGCAGTGAGGGCATAATGTGTTAAAGAAGGCCCCTAAGCTCTGCTTCGGAGAAGCACAGAGTTTTTTTACCTGAATTGAACGACACACTGGGGTGATTCAAGGGGTGCTGTCCAAAGACGTGCTCAGCAGAAGCGGCAGGAACGCCTCCCCTGAGGAAGCCCCTCAAGGCCTGAGCTGGAGAAGCTTGCTCCGCCCCGCGTAGGTCTTCATCTGTCCAGCAAGTTGCAGAAGGCAGCTGTTAGAGGCTCCTGCAACATTCTTTTGGGATGGAGCCAGAAAGGAAAAAGTGGCTTGAATGCCAATGGTCTTTGAAAACTATCATAGGGGGAGGGGAAAATGTGTGAGGTATGAAAAGAGCAAACCCTAGCCATGCCTTCCTAATGGCCCTCCAGATGAGCCGCTGAGAGTCTGGAGCTGCTTCCTGCCCCTCACTGGGGTGGGGTCTGGTGACTGCTGTGGCTTTAGTTATTCTCCGATAGGGCTTTGGTACTCACGTGGCCTTTGATGGCTTGCCCATGATGGCATGCAGTCTTGCGGCTTCAATCTCCTGCACAGTGTTGGTGGCCCAGTGGCCTGGTCTTGGCAGACACTGCAGAGATGTTCACATATTCCATTAATGCAGAACTTCATGGGCTCAGCATGTTGCCTCTTCTCCATAAAAGACAGTGAGCTTCAGTAGATACAAAGCTGAGAGACAGAAAACATCACTGCCCAGAGATGCTTTCATCTCCTTTTAGTGAGTCTTCCTTGAAACTGTGGGCAGTGGTGCTCAGTGTTTTCAACTAAAGAAAATTGAAAGGAAGATAAAGCATAAAGAGAGAAAAAAAGTTCCCATGGAAATTTCAGAGGAATTATATATTTTTTAAATCTAAAGTTTAAGCAGCCTACTTTAAAAAGCAAATACTACGTTGGTTTCTTATATCCTGAGCAATCTTTGCTGCATGGACAGGCTTGGGCATATCACTCTCACATCCACTTCCCTGAGCCCCAGTTGAAAAGTGCCCCCCCGGCAGAAAGCCAGGTGACACTGGACCTTACTTCCTGTATTTCCTTTCTCTCCAGCTTCATAGCCCTGCTCTGTTTGTAGCCTAATGCTTGGAAACAGTTGCTTCGTTTATTTTGGCCACTTCTACAGTTGTTACTGGTGGAAGGGTAGGCCTAATCCCTGTTAGCCCATCTCAGCTGGCCCACACGGTATTCCCCTCGCAGGGACACCAGGGAGCAGGCACGTGCCTTGCCCCACTCACTCCACATGCTACGCGTCACGTCCAGGGTGCCAGCTTACCAGCAGAGGCTGCGTGTAGGGAAAAGGTGGAGCAGGAAGGATTGATTGGGGACAAGTTGTACATGTTTATAAATTTCCAACCAAAGAATATGCTTTGTCAGACAATCTGAAACCAATTGTTTTCAATCTGCTGTTCAGGGAGAGCATTCATAATGAGGGAAATCGTTTAGCAGTGCAAGATGAAGGAAAAGGAGAGGAAGCAGAGGCAGAGAAATGAGTCAGAGAAACATTAAAATTGTTTAGAGATGTAGGTAGAAGAAAGTGGACTGGAGGTGGTGGCATTATTATTAATGGGGGTGGGGAGGACAGCTGTGAAGAAGGGGTGATGACAGAAGAGAATCAATGGAAATGGATTTGGAGTTGAGGGAGGGGAATCCAAGACGGGGCAAAGGTTTCAACCTGGATGGCGAGGAGATGGCATCTACAAGTTAGAAATCGGGAAATCAGGAGGACCAGCTGGTTTCGGAGAGAGCACGTCTACATGGAGCTGTGTGTCTGATGATATGTGTTTATATAAGCTGCTGCAAATGCTCTGCAGAGGAGGCTAAATGTGTGCAGTCCGTCTAATCATACACAGAGAGCCATGAAGAAGAGGAGATAACTCAGCAAAATGCAAACAGTGATTTTATTAGGATGATGGGTTCATAAGTGATTTTTCTCTTTTCCCTAGTTTCCAAATTTTTACAATGTGGTAATAATAGCTTTATAATGAAAAAATTTTGTAATAAAAAAAAATTATGAGGTGCCAGAAATCACAGGCTGCCCAGTAGCCGCTGTACCAGGTGATCAGATACCTTCCATCTGCGTAGTTATTCTTGCATTCCAGGGGAGTAATTAACATCTGGTCATTTGGCAGAGCAGCAGCAAAGGGACATGGCAGAGGAGTCGGGGGAGAGCCTGAAAAGGCCTGAGTTGGGCAGTCAAGCATTTTTATGGTGGCACTTCTACAGTTGGCCTTTGTGACAGCTGTTTCTGCCAAGGCCATTTATCCAGGGAGATGAAAAGTGAAAGTCATTCCATTTTGGATTGGGGTGAGGCTGGCTGAGTTCAGGTTCTGGTAGTTACCAGTTCATGTCAATTCTTGCATAGAGGAGAAAAAGTTTAATGTTTCAAAAAGCAAATAATGTTTTCTGGGCATATTTACGTCATCTATAACCATTTTTATTTAAAGAAAATATAAAGGTTAAACTTTCCTTTGGTCCCACTGAAATCATCTGAATGACTCTTCTGTGAAGATAAAACGCACAGACAGAAGTAATTTATTTAGTTCTTACTCTCCCTTTCTGTAGAGTTCAGAACCCCCAGGACTTGTTACCAGTATCTCCTATAGGTGCGAGATTTAGACATTACAGTCTGCAGGTGAATTCTGCAGAAACACAGTGACACCTGCTCCCCAGTAGGTCATGTTTAGGTTGGAAGGCTGAGGAGGGGGTGCCCTCTACCCTTGAGGAATCTCAGCTTTGGAAGAGATTCTACCAGCCATCTAGCCTGGTAATTTTTCACCTCTTACAGCCTATAAACACACTTGAGGGCAACATTCCCATGAGCATTAACCAGCCCGCTAACTTTAACATGGAGTCTTTCACTTTAGCTCAAGAAGATATTTAATAATGCAAGTGAGTAAGACTGGTTATAATGATCACCCAGAACCTAAGGACAGTAAATCACACACTCCAGTGTTCGATTACTGTAACAGACCTTTGCAACACACCTCACAGTTGACTTCACCGCTCAAGTGTGGGAGTGCCACAGTTGTCACATCACCCTCTGGTTTTCAGATTACCTCTACAGCATCTACTTACTGAATATCCAGGTTGCACTTTAAGTGTCTACCTTACAGGCAGCCCCTTTGGCCTTAAGATTGCGTGACTATCAGGAACTCCTTCCCTGTAATGATCTGAAATACCGCTGTCTTCCTGTAATTTTCCACTCGTTGGTCCCATGTATGCCCCTTGGGAGCCTATAGAATAAGTCCTGCCTCTCACGTGACAACGCCTCAGATACGAGATAATGGCTGTCATGTGTATCTGAATTACAGCTTCCCAGTTAAGCATCCTGTATATTTTTCTATGTCCTGTAGCTTATTAAGTTTGAACCCATTTCCCGTGTCATGGCGTTACTTCTGCCTTTATGAGCTCTGAGGTAAATGGCTGCCTGTATCCAGACTTCTCCTCCCTGGCTGCCAGGGCACGGTGACTCTCTCCCAGCCAGTTCCAGCCACCTGTTCTGTTCAATTAAACCTGCATCACTGCTTTGCTCTAGTCTCTGAGAGAGGAAATTATCAGTCAGACAAGTCAGGACCTTTATTCAGCTTTTAGTTGATTCAGGCTCCCAACAGATCCTACAGGAAATTGATGTTCCCTGCTGCTCTGGCGTCTTGTTTCTCTAATGTTTGGTTCTGTAATGAGTGCTCTGCCATTGAACATGGCAGGGTTATCCTAGCCAGACCTTAGAAATGAAGGATTGGAGAAAGGGGGAGTGGAGACTACTGCTAATGGGTTTGGGGTTTCTTTGGGGGGGTGATGAAAATGTTCTGAAATTACTAGCTCAGAGTTATACAGCTCTGTGAGTATACTGAAAACCACTGGGGGAAAATGAGTGAACGGATGAATGAATTAAGAATAAATAAACAAATCCATTCATCCTTGAGGCCTTTTGGAAATTGGAATTTACACCTTAACGATAACTTAGCAGAAGTCTTGATGGATTGCCTGGGCTGGATACCCAGAGTCGTATCCCTCTTGCCCGTCTCTCCTCCTTGCTGCCTTCGCCTCTGAACCACGAAAATCCCACCCAAGGAACGCACCCCTGTGCTCAGCCACCTGCTCGTCTTTCCCACCCCCACAGAGGGTAGCCATCTGACTCAAAGAAGGAGGGATCTGTCCTCCTGTCCAGGAATGAGGAAGTGCTCAGGTCATCATCCAGCCTGAGGGACCAAGGGAACGCACACTACCTGCACTGCTGGAGGGGGCGCCAGTCTTCCTGCTGGTTTGCCTCTTGTCTGGCTTTCCCTTTCCCTTCCCTGAGGAGGATGGACTAGGGAGCTCTGTTCCTGGGAGCCCTTCTCACTTAGGGAATAGGAACAAGAGACTAGGAGAAAGTCTGTACGAATTTCATAGAATTCCTAAACTCTGGACTTCCCCGTGTGGTTATACGTGTCACCTGCTGGGCGTTCTTGTCACGAGTGATCATCTTTGGAGGCAGTGAGGAAGTAGGAGCTGGAAAGACTGTGCTCCCCTGGCTTAGGCTGGAGAACCTGAGCAATAGAATGGATGGTAGTTATTTTAATGAGCAAAGAGCAGAGATGAAGGCTCTGGATCTGCTCCTGGGAAGGAAGAGGGCGTGGGTGGGAGTCCTAGAGCTTATGAGTACAAGGTTCCAGCAAATCGCAGCAGCCAGGCCAAACCCTCTTCCTGGGCTCTGTTCTCACCTCTGGGAAGATCTTACCCCACCAGGCATTCACCCCAGCCCCTTTATGTTTCCCTTTGGTTTGGCTTCCTCCTCTCACAAACTTAAGTCTCCATCCTGTAGGACCTTCCTCAGCCCCCTACAGCCTCAGGAGTGTTCACACCTTCCTTTGTCCATCAGGACACCTTGAAGAGCAGTCTACTTGCTGCAGCTACTTTCCTGCTTCCCATTTATTTCTTACTCCCTCTGCTATGTGGCTTCAGAAAGTTCAGCGACACAGGTTATCCCTGGCTTCAATTCAGCAAACATGTGTGCAGTGTTTGGCTTTTCATCTACTCTTCTTTGGACTTAGGGGGCTCTACTTACTCTTGGTTGTAGTTTTTGGACTACTTTTCTCTAGTTGCCTTCTTTAACTCTTCTTCTCTGCTCCCTCGCTTCATGGGAGTCTCCAGTCCCCTTCCTTCCGTGCTCTTCAGCCTTTGTGCTCTGTTCCCTTGGCCTGCATTGCTCTTTCCCTGGAGAGCCGTGTGGCTGAGTGGAGATCAGGTGGGTCGCTCTCTCAGTAAGGCCTTCCCTAGTCACTCTGCCTCTAATTTCTTCCCCTCCCACCCGCTCTCCACCATCCTTGCTTTACTTTTTTCCTCATCACTCATCACCCACTGACGCGCTATTGACTATCTTGTTTCTTATCTGTCCTCCCCCCCGTACACCCCCTGTCAGTGTGAGGCTCAGAGCAGGCGCTCAGTGAGTCAGTCTCTGGTGGTGTCCGCAGGCTGCCGAGAGGAGAGGGGGTTCCCGGGCATAGGGAAGAGTGTGTGCAAAGTCCCAGGACGCCAGATACATGGTATTTTGGAGGGAACCACACAGAACTTGAAATATCTGGGCCGTGAGGTTCAAGTGGGGTGGTAGTCGTAGATAAAGCAGTGAGGAGATCATGAATTCTTTTGTAGGCCCTGCTAGAAAGTTTAGACTTCATGGAGAGCGGGTGTGGGGGGACGGACTGCAGTATTTAAACCTCAGTTTGAAGAATAAACAGGGGTGAGCCACACAGTGGGGAGGAAAAACGTTTTAAGCTAAGGGAACAGAGTGTGTGGAGGCCCCGTGGTACAAAGACTTCGGCACCGAAAGGAAGCAGAAGTGAACGTGGCTGAACCGAGACGGGGTGGGAGCAGTCTGTGCGGTAAGACCGGAAAGGGGCTCGCAGGCTCCGTTCCGCAGTGGGAGTCTTGTCCTGAGTGTAATGGGAAGCAAAGAGCTTTCAGGAGGAGAGAGTCAGCCTCCAACTTGCAGGTGGGAGAGATCTCTGTGGCCGCAGTGAGGAGTCTGGATGGAGCGTGATGTTAAGATGGTCTGAGTTCTGAGAGGCAGCAAGTGCCCCAACCAAGGCAGAGGCTGAGGAGCCAGAACTGGAGGGAGGCACTAGCCGGGACAGGAAATCGGGGCAGGACTTGGGGTCCGGGCCGCTGCAGGAGCCTCTTACCCGCTCTCTTGTGTCGGCCTTTTCTTCCCACGGATCGAAGCCAAGGCAGTCCTTGTAAAATGTAGATCTGATCAGGTCATCCCCCCGCTCCAGTCCTCCAAGACTTCTCGTCCTGCCGAGGATAAACACCCAAGTCCTTACTGGGACGTACTGCTGTCTCTTTTGTTTGTTTGTTTTTTCTGATCTTCCTACTGCGGTCTCTTAACTGCCTCTCCAGCCTTGTTCCCCACAGCCCCTGTCTCACCCGCGCTCCTCCAGCCAACATGGCCGTGGTGTTGTCCTTCACATGCCAGGCTGCTCCTGCCTCAGCACTTTTGTACTTTCTGTTCCCTCTGTCCGGACCCCCTTCTCCCAGATCCCTCACTACTCTAAGTTCTACTCAGACGTCATCTCAAGGAGGCCCTTCCTGACCCCACTATTGCCACAGTCTTCTCCCCAGCCCACCACCCCCTGCTTCTCGAGTCCCTTTAAGGTACTCTTGTGGGTCTGTCCTCCTGGATGGTAAGCTTTACGGGAGAAGGGATGTCCTTTTGTTCACTGTTGAACCCTCAGTGCCCAGCGCACTGTGTGTTACATAGTTGACACACCTGGAAATGTTTGTTGAATGAGTGAATAAGTTAGTAAACTTGATATTGGCAGTAGGAGAAGAATCTAGAATGTCATCTAAGTTTCTGGCTTGGGCAGTAGGCAGAACATAATGGCATTCAATAGGAAACATTGAGGAGAGCTGGTTTCGGGGGGAAGGTGGTGCATTCAGAGATAAGCGCATGTTGGGTTTGCAGTCCCTGAGAATCATCCAGGTAGAAATATGAAGGGGACAAGTCAAAGGAGTTAGGGCTGGAGATGGAGATTTGGGAGTCATCAGTACATGGGCCTGGGAGAGGTGGCCCAGGAGAAGTCACAGACTGAGAAGAGGACCCTGGCTGGGCCCCTGGGAAGATGTGGAAAATAACCGAGAGGTGAGGCCAGGGAGCCTGGAGGCGAAGGAGAGAGGGGAGAGGGGCAGGCAGAGCAGGCTAAATGCAGAAAAGCCATAAAGGCTGTAGGAGAGTCAGGTAAGAGAGGACTGTGAAGTCTTTGGGTTTGGCAACCAAGAGATCATTGACGACCTTGAGAGACTAGTGTCAGTGGCTTTGAGGAGGGGAAGCCAGACTGCAGGTGGTGGAGAAGGGAGTGGAAAACAGGAATGGAGGTGGCTTTCCGTAAGAAGCTTGGCTATGAAACCTATGAGTGGCAGGGAGGACAGGACAGCTTGGAGAAGGAGAAGTTGAAAATATAGGAGTGAGAGGAGCTGATGATTTTGCAAGGTCTTGAAAAAGAAGATGGGAGTGAATTCAGAGTATAAGTGGAAAGTGAGGCCAAGACATGGAGGGTAAACACCTCTTCCCTTGAGGCAGAGAAGCAAGACGTAGGGAATGGGCCGCTGCTGAGTATTAACCCTGGATAATACCCACTTCAGCTGTGAGAGGAAGCGGCCCTCCTGCTGAGGGCAGATGGGGAAGGGGCTGTGTACAGGGAGCAGGGGATAGTGAAAGGGCTTGGATGGGGAGCTGACCGGAAACCGATCATACAAGGCCTTCCCAAACACTGTTCACGTGTGCTGAGTTGGAATACTACCAAGCCTGGGTGATTTTCTTTAGCCTTCTAGGTGTGGGAGCAGAAGTTGCAATGATACAGATTTGGGGGTTTGCTGAGAGGGAGAACATGGTGGGCACCAGGACAGGGATGCTGGGACCTTGCTTCCCCTCTGAACCTGTTTCTTCTCTGTCCTCTACTTTTATAAAGACATCATCATCTACCACCTAGTCAACCAAAGTTTTTTTAAAAAAGGGAATCCTGGAATCACATTTGATTCCTCTTCCTCTCAGCACTGTTGTCATGGCCTTGTCAATAATCTCCCCTCCCCCGCCGTGCACCCTCTGCCTTGCTACCCAGTTAGTTTTCTTTTATGTACACACAAAGACCAGATCATGTCACTTTTCTGCTTGAAAATCTTCTCATACCTGCAGAATGGTCCACATTTCTTAGCAGAGCTTTGTTATCAAAGTCCTTTAAGATTAGTTCCCCAGCCCCCTCTTCCACCTTCCCCACCTCCCAATGCCACTTCCCCCAACATACACACACACACACACGCACACGCACGCACACACGTGCACACACACACACACACATGCCGCGCGCGCCCCTAATGGTGTCTGGCCATGCCAGGCTTTGCATATCCACTACACCCTGCCCTTTGCCCTCCAGTTAGAATGCCTGGCCTCCCTTCCTACTTCTGTGTCAGAATTTCATTCAACAGCAAGATGAAACCTCTGCGGAGCTTTCCTTTCCTCCTGGCAGAATGAACTGTTCCTATCCTATCAGCATATTTTCTTCATGTGTCTAATGCAGCAATAAATATAATTGCTTGTGGATTTAATTCTCCTTTTTGCTTGTTTCTTAAAAGCAGGGCAGTCCTTGGACATCTCTATATCCTGAGTGTCATGCACGGTACCCTGCATTTGAAAATCGCTTGATCTAATCGGTCTAACCAGGCATCTTGTTACAAACTTTTAGTGTTTCACTCCTTTTTCTGTTTCTTACCTTGCCCCTTTTATTTCCACCGTGCTTCGACCCTTAAGTTTGTGGGTTGTTTATGGGCTTTTATGCTGACCTATAAGCTTACACCACATGCCCTCCTACAATGTCTATTTCTTTAGAATTAGGTGTACCTTTCCCTCATCACAATCATGGTTTTCAGTCCATCTCCTCATGTCTCAGTGATACTGTAAGATAACTGAATTATATATTATGATCATGACATCTGGTCCTGCAGCTCTGTGAGCTGGCATATCTGAGGCTCACTTCTTCCCCATTATTTTCTTGCATGAGTCTCTTGGATAGCCTGCACTACTCTTCTCACTGCATACCTACAGGCTTCCACGGCAAGTTGTTTATTGGTTTTATTTGTCATTTTTATCCGTCTCCCTCCTGTCTGTATCCTTGCCATTTCCAGATTCAGTGAGTGCTAATTTTCTGATAAAATTTACTTATTGAATGAACCTTAACATGATAATGAAGAACAATAACAACAACAACAAAAAACCAATTTATGATGCAAAAGCCAGAACTTTTCGTCCTTTAATTATTTTGGCAAACAGGCTTGCTAGTTAAGAAAAGGCTTTTTAACAACCAAGTACATCTGCAGTGGCAATACGGTCATCTGTTAGTTTGGAGAAATAGAAAGTTGGTATTACAAAAATCCAAGTATTCCTTTGTTAGCAGATAGATCTTAATTAATAGCATGTTGAGACATCGGAAATGGAAAAAGTTTGTTTTTTATTACCCTCTGTTGGAAGTGTTTGGAGGTTAGGTTGGTATAGGGAGGTAATGCCAAGGTAATTCCAGAATGTAGAAATCAGGTGACATTTTGAGAATGGAAATCAACTTTTTTAAAAATTTCATTTAATTTTATTTTATTGAAGTATAGTTGATTTATAATGTCATATTAGTTTTAGGTGTGGAGCACAGTGATTCAGTTATACATGAGTGTGTGCGTGCATGTGTGTGTGTGTATGTATGTATGTACATTCTTTTTCGGATTATTTTCCCTTATAGGTTATTACAGAATATTGAGTACAGGTCCCTGTTGGTTATCTATTCTATATGTAGTAGTATGTATGTGTTACTCCCAACTTCCTAATTTATCCCTCCCCCTCCGTTCCTCTTTTGTAACCATAAGTTTGTTTTCTTTGTCTGTGGGTCTATTTCTGTTTTGTAAATAAGTTCATTTGTATCTTTTTTTTTCTTTTTTTAAGTTCCACGTATAAGTGATATCATATGATATTTCTCTGTGTCTGGCTTACTTCACTTAGTATGATAATCTCTAGGTCCATCCATGTTGCTGCAAATGGCATTATTTCATTATTTTTCATGGCTGAATAATATTCCATTGTATATATGTACCACATCTTCTTTATCTATTCATCTGTTTGTGGATATTTAGGTTGCTTCCGTGTCTTGGGTGTTGTCAGTAGTGTTGCAATGAACACTGGGATGCATATATCTTTCTGAATTATAGTTTAAGACTGGAAATCAACTTTAAATGGTTATCTGTAGAATTTCCTCTTGCCTGGAGATCTGTAAAACATCAGGTAGAATTTGCTATTTTAGTTTGTATAAGGCTGAAACAGAACGTATGGTAGTGGTTTTAATCTCTTTAGAGTCACAGTCTCTCCTCAGAAAAAAATGCACAAATGTGTATATACACTATATTTTGCATAGGGCTTACGTTTCCAGTAATATCATGGAATGGATAGCCTGAAGAACTCTTCTTCAATAAAACTCTTTAAAATGATGCATTTTTAGAAATGTGTGGCTGAGCTGGCAAGAAAGGGCTTGCCAGCCCTTAGAAGCCAGGAATGAAACAAGAGCAGATAACCAAAGAAAGAGGTGTGTGCCAAAGCAGCTAATGGTATCTTCTAATGTCTAGTGACCCAGAAAGTTTGCTCAGGACCTGAATTAATACTACTAGCATGGCCCATAAAATTCCATGCCAGGTATCTAGTTTAAAGTGGCACCAAATGGACAGTGTTTCTAGAAACCAGTCAGAATCATAAGCATATCCTTTCCGGAAGAATTAACTCTTAACCAAAGCCTTAAAGATTTGCCAAAGATAAAAGTTCTAGTAGAAGTAAACATACAGAAAAGTTATGGAACATGCAAGGATGCAGCTAAAGCAATACTTAGAGGAAATTTTATAGCTTTAAGTGCTTATAATAAAAAGGGAGAAAGTTTAAAAAACTGAGCCTATAAAGATTAGCTTCACAAAATGTTCAGAGATAAGGGGAAGGGAGAAGATGACTTGCTACAAGAACATAATTTTGGGTACAAGTACTGAATCAAAATATGGGCGTTATCTATTATAAGTGTAGCAGTAGAAGCTCCCTCTACTCCCCCAAAGAAACACACAAGACAAATAACCAAACTCTGTAATGCCTTTCATGCATGTCATAGTAAAACACATAATTCATTTACTTGAATAACAAAAGTTCCTGTTTCCACTTCTGGCCCTGCCAAAATGTAAATCTTAAAAAATAGAAACAAAATATCAAACATTGCTCTTAGATCTCGTTTTCATTTTTATAGTATTAGAGTGCTATTAATTGTCAAATTAAGGTCTTTTTCCAAAAATCATCAATGTTTGAAAAAAATTTGTCATGTTATTGTTAACTTTATAACAGAATTGGGAACATATAGAGGTACACTTTTTAATATTCAGTTTCTGTGTTATTTTATATTTTATATCATATATGTTATAGTGTTCATGTTCCATAAATGTTTCAAATATCTTTTAAATAATAATAGAAATACAGTAAATAACTTCCAAAGTGGTAGAGAGCACAGGACATATAAAAAGCACATATTAAAGTACCAAAAAAAATTAATAAGCACATCAAATTTAACTCTGCAGTTAAAAAACAAAGACTGTTATACTGGATAAATCTAGCTATATGCTGTTTATAACCACACACTTAAAACATGAAGACGCAAAGATTAAATGTAAAAAGGTGGGAAAAGCTATACCAGTAATGTACTAAGCAAAAGAAAGCTAGTATATTTTTTATAATGTCTGACAAATAGCTTTTAAGATAGAAAACATTACTAAATGTAAAGAGAGTCTAAATGATAATTAGAAGGATCAATTCATCAGAAAAGATAGTGTCTAAACATATTACCAAGTAATATAGCTTCAAAATATATATTAAAACAACAGTTGACAGAAATATGAGGAGAAATTGATAAATTCATCATCATAGTGGGTTAATTTAATATGCCTTTCTCAGGAAATGATAGTTCAAACAGACCAGAAATTCAGTAAAACTACCGAAAATTTGAACAGCACGGTCAGCAAGCTAACTCTAATAACCATATCTAAGTATAATACCCACAAATGAAGATTACACCGTGTTCTCAAGTGTTTCTCAAGAGAAAACATATATAAAAATTGACTTTGTATTAAAGCATTAAGCATATTTCAAAAAGTCATTGGTATCATACAGATCATGTTCTTGGGTCACAATACAGTTAAATGAGAATAAGTGCACAAACATTTTTAGCTTAAGAAAAATTCAGTATGTTTAGAAATCTTAAATACCTTCTGTTACCCTCTCCCAGATTAGTGGCCAGATGAATGGCCTAAATCAGAATATACTTGATGTCATGTTTCCTTAATGCTTGAAGGTTGAGTGAGTTACCTATTTCCTCATGGCTGAGTTTACCTCTGTCATTGCCTTCCACACGAAATACCCCCTTACATAGGACTTTGGGTTTCTACCCCTGCTACTTTCCTAACACTACCCAGGAGTACCTAACTCTGAAATATGATCCATGTTGACCTACAGGCTATTCACCAGAGAGCCAAGAATGGTTGAAAGCCTTTATTACAAAGACACCATCAAAAAGGAAACTACCTTGTCTAATAAAAGAAACTCAGATTACCAGAGATTAGCAGTAGAGGAATGATTCCCAGGTGGGGAGGACAGCCGGACCACATGGATAGTCTCCATTTGGACATCCCCTTCCTCCTTACTAACCACGACTCCCTCTGCCCACTGACCTGGGTGCTGAGAGGACTTGTTATCACTTTGGTCCAAGTATGGTGCCCATAATCCTTTGCTTAGTACCTCAAGCACAACTGAGACTAGACTTTTGAACAGGACTTTACTTAAACCTTAGAGGGTAGCAAAAGGAAGAGCAACGGAGAGTAACAAAGCATCAAGAAGTGTCCTGCTTTCCACTGCTCCCAGATCCAGGCCCACCTAGGTTCTGACCTGTCCCCACACTGAGCATCACCCGGGCGCCCACACCTCAACATCTGCCCTTCAAAAGTCTAGACCCAAGAGCTTCTGGAAAGACACCTTGGCCTACTTCTTTCATTTTGCACTTCCCATCTGAGGACTTGCCCCTTCCCAGAAAGAGTAACATTAGGAAGGTTCATTCCCTTTAGAGAAGCATATGCCCATGTCTCACCCTGCAAGCCCCAACACGAGAATTGTCTTGCCAATGCACTACAGTGGCAGTATAATTGCTGCACACTAACAGAAACCAAAGATCATTTGGTTATACATCTAGTAGGAGACCTAGTCTGCTCTCTCCTGCCACATACATAGCACTGGCCCCTGAGGTGACTTAAAGCATTACGTCACTTTGTGCTCTGCACCACTCCTAACCTTGCACAGGGTATTTTATTGCAAAGGACGCTTTGCAATCCTTAACTCAGGTGGGACCCCACCTTATACCCCATGCCCGCACAAACTCCCTGTTGACCAGGGATAGAAAGACTGAATCCTAGGCTCTTGTCACTTAGGTCATTGGGTGGGGAAATAGGCTTTACACTCCAGAATCTTGCTTTAAGCACCATGGGGAGAGCATCATGGCCCTTTGCTATATGAACCTGCTGGAATTCCATTTCTGTCCTGCCTTGCAGGAGGGCCAAGGGGACAGATACATGTATAGAGATGTAAATCCTGTATGTTCTGCTTTTCTCCCGAGACCCTAAGGAGGCAGCCTGGCACTTGCCTACCCTCTTTGTACTGGACCACTCCTTTCAACCATTCTTCTCACCTTGAGTTGTCTTTCTCAGCTTTCTAGCTACTGGTCTTGCAGTTGTTCTCTCGTGTCAGGCCTCTCTAACCTTTTGGAATTTGACTTCATCTCAGACTCAGTACCTTAATTTAAACCCCCAGATTCAGCTCCTCATATTCTCTTAGCCCATTGGTTATGCTTTTCCCTGTTTCGTTCACTTCAACAAACTGAACCCTGAAGTACCGTGTTTCAAAGGGATGGCCTTCCTAAATATTGAATACTATAGTGTAAGAGGCAACTCACACTTATTCAATAATTAGGAAAATTTAATCTATTAGCTGTTAGAAACATATGCCACATGTAGGTTAAAAATAAGATTTATGGGAATTCCCTGGTAGTCCAGTGGTTAGGACTCGGTTCTCTCACTGCCAGGGCCCCGGGTTCGATCCCTGGTTGGGAAAGTAAGATCCTGCAAGCCATGTAGCGTGGCCAAAACAAAAACAAAAAAAGTAAAACAAAAAAAACTATGTGCAACATTTAATTTAATCAAAAATTAAATTGTTTTTAAAATCTGTTCCTTGTATTCTAGAAGAGAACCCCTGATAACTCTAACATAGATTTTGAAAAAGAAAAATTCCACTTCAGGGCCATTTTCTACTTGGATACATTTCTGGGTTTTGTCTCTGACATCTTTATGATGCCCAGTGCTTCGAATACTATTCCTCCTACACTCCTCTTCTCTGTAAAATCATTTCTAATCCTGGTTTTGAAACACTGATTTTTCCTCTTATAGTCACTTATGTCAGAGGGCATTCTGACCTCAGGCAAATACCAGGCAACCCAAGTACTTGATCTCAGACAAATCCTATTTTCATAGCCTGGCCCTTGATAATGAACCTGGGAAGAGAAATGGAGAATTCTGTAGAACCATCAGCTCATAAGGAGGTGCATGTCTTCTCCATTCACCTGGGGCATTGGTGAGTGAACAGTTTTAACTGTCCTTGTTGTATGGTCATTTTTTACTGAATTGTACCTTGACTCAAAAAATCCAAGTAACTGAATAGTCATGCGAAGCCTCTGGCATCGAAGTGGGCTTCTGGGATGCTTGCCAATGAGTTCCTGTTTTGAGGACACAGAATCGAAGTGGAAAGATTAAGTGGAGACACAGCTCCACCCCTCTAAGTCTTATTCCTATGTTCCATTCAAATCTTGCTAGCCTGATTCCTGTGGGGTCTGGGCTTTGGAAATTCTCTTTTTTTCATGGATGTCTCAGTGCACCTTGTTAAACCAAATTTGGACTATGGCCTGTTCATCTGCTTCCAGCTCTGCTGATTGGTTCCAGTTTCCTTGCTCATTAAAGCCAAGATAATCTGGCACCCACCACTCAGGCATCCTCAAGTATCTGGCACCAAGGTAAACCTGGAAGCCAGCTAAGAAGCCTCAATGATCCAACACACTCATTGCGTGATGAGAGGCAGTTGTGGTCCCAGAAAGAGCACTGGAATAGGAGCAGAACTGGGTTCTTGTCTCATCTTTGCCTCTACTGCATCATGTAAGCTTAGGCATGTCTGTGATATCTCTGAAAATCTCTTTCCCCAGCTATATATGTGTTTGGACTAGACAATTTCTCAAGTGTCTGGCAGTTCCAAAATACTGAGTATATGAAAAACTAAAGGAGCAAAGCTCCATTTGTGCCTATTGTTGCAAAAACACAACCTAGCTTTAAAGGTATTAGCAGTAAATCCCTAAAGTTGCATATGCTACTGATGCTTTTCCACAAAATTAGATAGTGTGACAACAAAATAAGAAGAGCACAGCCCATATTCTGGAGGTAAGAATTAACCTCTCTAGGCCTCATGTTTCCCACCCTGTAAAACAGGGATAGTAACAGCTAATTTTAAATTGCCCGGAAGATTAAATGAGATAATCCTTGGTACTTAGAACTGTGCCAGACAAAAAGTAAGTGCTCACTGAAAATTATTATTAATATAAAAATGGAAAGATTAAAATTGATATGGAATTTTAGTAAGCTTATGCTGAAATAATAAATATGTAATTGCTGTTCAGAAGTCAAAGTGGGAACAGAATAGAGAATCCAGAAACAGACCCACACATATATGATCACCTGGTTTCCAACAAAGGTGTCACTGCAGTGTAGTGAGGAAAGGATGGGTTTATCACTGGTGCTGGATCAATTGAATATCCATATGGAAAGAAAAATGAACTTTGACTCCTACTTCACGCCATACATAGAAATCAATTTCATGTGGCTCATAGTGTGAAAGGTAAAACATTAATACTTCTAGAAGTGTTAATACTTCTCTAGAACATAACATAGAAAAATAAACTCATGACCTTAGCAAAGATTTCTTAAGTGGGACACAAAAAGCATTAACCTTAAAGGAAAAGAGTGATAAATTATATTTCATTAAATTTAAGAACTGTTCATCGAAAGACACCATTAAGATAGTGAAAAGGCAAGTCCCAGAGAAGGAGAAGGTATTTGTTATATATATATATCTCCAGCAAAAGACTCTTACTGAGAATATGTAGAGCTGAACAAGCACTTTATTGAAGAAGATAGCCAACTGCCAAAAACATATGAAAAATGCTTAATATCATTAGTCCACAGGGAAAATGGAAATTAAAACCACAGTAAGATATTGCTATGTTCCTATAAGAATAGCTAAAAAATTTTTAAACTGACAATACCAAATGTAGTGGGGATATGGATCAGTTAGAACTCTCATACACTGAGTAGGGGAAAAGTCAGGTACAACTACTTTGAAAAACTGTTGTACAGTATGTAATAGAGCTGAATAGATTCATACTCCATGACCCAGCAGTTTCATTCTTAGATAAATACCCAACAGAAAGGAGTACATATGTAGAAGAATGCTCATAGCAGCATTATTCATAATAGCGAAAACTAGAAACAACCCAAGTCCCTATCAACAGTAAAATGGATAAATTGTGCTATACTCTTACAATGGAATACTCCACAGCAGTGGTGCAGCATAAATTCAGACGCAACATGGATGAATCTCAAAAACACATTGAGCAAAAGAAGCCAGATGCACACACACAAAATACATGCTGTACTAATCCATTTATGTAAAGTGCAAAGAGAGGCAGAACTGACCTACAGAGGTCAGAAAAAGCAGTTATCTTTGGTGAGTATAGAGACTGAGGAGGCACAAGAGAAGCTTCTGGAATTCTGATTATGTTCTATTTCTTGAACTGGTAGGGGAGGGAGGTGTTCACTTTATAAAAATTCACTGAACTGTATGCTTAAGGTTTGTATACTTTATGTATTTTATGCCTCAATAAAAAAGTTTATTTTAAAGGGCGAAGGAGTGCCCCAAAAGTGGAAACAACCCAAATGTCTATGAAATATATTCAGCCATGGAAAGAAATGAAGTACTGATGCAGGCTACAGCATGAAGGAACCTGGAAAACATTATGCTAGGTGAAAGACAATCACAAAAGACTGTACACGTATCATAAGATTCCATTTAAATGAGATGTCCAGAATAGACACATCTACACAGACAGAAAATAGATTAGTGGTTGCCTGTGGTTAGGAAGGTTGGGGAGAAATAGGGAGTGACTAAAAACAGATATGGAGTTTCTCTTAGGGTGTTGAAATGTTCTAAAATTGATTATGGTGTTGGTTGTGCAACTCTGCATACACTAAAAACCATTGGATTGTACACTTTGAGTGAATTGTATGTGAATGAAATCTCAAGCTGCTATGAAACCAGAAGCCAAGGGATACTGATAACTGTGGAATGATTAAAACCCCTTAGGAAAAGGCTGTACCGCGTGGCCCTATGGCATGATAGTTAAGAACACTGATACTGGAGTCCAACAATGCTCTAATCCTAGCTCTGATGTTTACTGTGTGACATCGGGCAAATCGTCTAACCTCTCTGAGCCTGAATGTTTTCATCTGTAAAATATGAATATTAATAGTATCTACTCCATAAAACTTATGTGAAGGTGATTCATTTAATCAAGAAATAGTTGAATATCTTCCATTTGCCAGGTCTAATCAGTGATAACTGTTGTTATAATTGGCCAGGGGGTTTTGCATCTGAAGAGTCTTTACTCCATTTTAGTGATGGAGGTGACAAGTAAATTTGAGAGTGTGTCCTGAGGACGGGACATCTTTGCCCTATTGTACCACACCAGCATCTATTGCAAAATGCAGAAGAAATGTTCATTTTAGTGCCACTAAGTTATTAATATTGAACTATATACTGCTATTAAGAAAAGGAAGTATGTAATACATTTATAGAGGATTTCCATCCAGAAGTACTAAAACTGTGAACAATTGATGATTAAAGGATTGGCATTTAGTTACCTAGAAAATTTAGCAGTTCAGGATATTTTATATGAAAACTGAGTCATAACCGCAATTGATACATGGATAATGCAAAAATAGAAAGTGACCATTTGTTACAGGAGTGTGTGACAGGGTTTTTATTTCAGTGAATATGTATTGTTCCCATACATGGTCTTAAAATGTATATTCTGCAAAGTCACCGTATAATCCTTGTTAAATGTTACATTGAGAGTGCTCATAGCCTACAGGAGTTGAGAAAGAAGCAATTATAAGTTAGTCAAGTACCTGACACTAAGGGGCAAATCCCATAAAGTAAGGGTTAAGAGCTTAGTTTCGGGAGTCTGACCTGCCCTGGCCTCAGTTTTCTGATCTGTAGAAAGAAATCTGTGTCATAGCATTGGGAGCATAGAGTGAATTACTACAAATGAAGTGCTCTAACAAGCAGGCAGTTGATACGCTATTGTTATGGGAGAACCAGTATGGTGGATTCATATCATGAATGTGCATAAGTTATGGATATAATTTTTGCTTAACTTTTGTGAAGCTTTAGGGAATTAGAAAACAGTTTCTCCTTAATGCAAAGAGATTAATTAATGAAACTGAGTAATTAGATCCCAAAAGAGTTGATTAGGTATGGTGAAAAAATAACGAACCCAAACAGACTTCCCCAGAATGAGAGAACAGCCACTAAGGGGTTTTGTCACCAGGATATAAAGCTTTTAGAAGCTTTTACATCTCAGAATTCAAGGTGACTATGAAAGTTGCTTTAATTTTAGCTGAAAGGAGGGTTGGGATTGGATTAAGCAGTTGTTGATAAGTTAACATTTTGTGAATAGGCATTTAAATATGCATAGATGTTTATATTTGAAAACTGTACATCTCCTTTAAATTTGGCTTTTAAGAGTCTAGTAATTGTTTTGTTAATAGAGAGGGTTTTTAAGAATAGAGAAGTCCACAGTTGAGTGTGAAAACATGCTGAAATTTGGTTTTCAAACTTATGTCTTTGGGAAGCCAGTCTGCTGGAATCCTGCAAGCCTCCCTGCGCTCCTGCAGGCAAGAGAAATAGGTTCCTCATGCCGACCATACACACTGAGCCTCTAAAGTAGTGGCAAAAGCCTCAGGCTGCTACAAACTGGAGTCACATTTCTGGCATGGAAATAGTTGTTTCCTATTCAGCAGGGGGGCGGTGTGCCCAGTTCCTGCTACTTCATTTACTGAGCTCACCTTCATAGAACTTGCCTGCAAAGTGCTGAGCTGCCGTTATCCTCTGGGGCAGGTGGCCGATGAGCTACTGCGTGGGGTGGCCGGTGGTGCTTTTCTCTTGCTGTGTGGTGGGGAATCAGGGATAGGGTGGGTGCTGAGGGGGAACACAGCACTTTGTTGGTGTTTCTTTATTTAAAAAAAAAACAAAACTGTGAAACAAGTAACCCATTTATGATATAAAAATTAGAATTTATATATAAGCAGAAAGAGAAAGTTATAATCCTACCACTCAGAGAAAACCATTGTTACCATCTTGATATATTTCTTTCCAGACATTTTTAAGCCAGTTTACATTTTCTATTTTATACTTTTTATCTTTATTCCTTTTCCAGCCTTTGAAAGCTGGAAACATTACAAGTGTGTATGATGTAGAAAGGAGCAGTCCCCATATCCTCAGCCTCCAGAGATCATCACTGGGGACAATTTAATTCTGTTCTTCATAAGTGGTAACCCTCTCCTGCCTCTGTTGGCTTGTCTTTCTTTTAAAACTTGTAGCTAGTTTTACTTAACTGGATTTTTACTTTTTAAACTTTTTTCTTTCCTTGACTTCAACCTCTACAAACCTTTTTTTTTTTTAAATTTTTGGATAGAGAATGTTGAACATGCACAAAAGCAGACAGAATAGTATAATGAAACCCCTTGTTTCCCTCTCGCAGCCCCGTCAACCCTGAAGCCATGGCCAATCCACCCCAATCACATCCCACGCACCCCACGCCCCACTCCCAGCCCTTACGTGGACCTGCTAACTTCGTAACTGCCTTCAAAGGTCCTTCTCGGCCCTTCTGACTTCACTCTCTTTTGGCAACGAGGGAGGATCAAATGCCTGCCCTCCTGCACTCAGAACTTCTCATGAGCCGGTGCTCGGCTCCCTGTCGCAGGTCTGACCGGCTGACCTGGGCTTTCCCCACTCCTGGAAATTCCCAGACGTTGGGTGTGCCAGCCTCATATGTTCAGCTCCTCATTCTCTTTCCTGTTAATGAAGGAGGCCATTGCTCAAATCATTTGGAAGGGGAAAAGTGGAATTTACTACCTGGGTGTTCCTCTTCCATGCTGTTCATATAAATTTAAACTTAGATTCCTGAGAATTAGATTGAACATGACAAAAATTGCTGTGTGGGCAGTTTAGTTGAGTACTTGCAGATTGATAGAGCCCTTTGTAATAATGAAGGAAAAAGGTTCTCTAAGTTGCTTGGTTCCAGAAGGTGAGCTCACCAGTTAAGGAGTTTGTAACTAACTCTCCTCATTAACCCTTTGCTGGGTGGCAAAAAAGAAAATACCAAAAAAACAGTCCACAGACTCTTCAAATCCTGGCCTTCACGAGAACCTAAGAAATCATCTTGTACAACCCCCTTCTCATGCCTGGGGACCTTACAATGCATTCAGATTTACTTGTCCCAGAATTTTTTACATTGACTCCTTTTAAGCTTTTGAAATATTCTCAAACCATCACCACGTCATGGCCATGGACTTCCGCCATGGCTTGCTGTACCAGTGGTCAACTTTTGCATTTGATTACATAACCAGATACCACACAGAACTGGAAGACGTCAGCGTTTGAGTTGTCCCTCTTACCTGGCAGCCCAATCAGTGTTTCCACCAAAGTCAAAGGGAATTTGCTTACCCCAACTAAAAGATGGAGTTTGCTGTGCGACCACAAGGTGATCCAAGCCCAGTTGCTTCTCAGCGATGGAGTCTGTCTCTAAAATTCAGTGGGATCAGACTAAGGTCAGGACCTGCATTCTGGCTGGAGGTGCTGCCCTACGTGAGGCCCCTCCTTGCTGGGGATGTCTGGACAGCAGAAAGTCCCTTTCTCTCAGTCCTCTTGGTTGTATTACCCTTTCTGAGCTTTCAGAACACTGTTTCCTCACTCTCTTAAGACTCACATTGTTGGGAAAACTGGCCACAAGGTCAAGAGGGTGACCCAAGCAAGAGCAGCATGTTCCCGTCGTGCAGACTGGATAGAAACCAGTCTGTGGGACAGGAAGCCCAGCATCTGTTGCATGTGTCAGTGTGTCTAGTAGGTTATGCTTCTTTTCATCATCTACCTTTGTTTACCAAACGTATTACATCACTGAAGGATTGCTTAACTTGGTTTGCCTGTCAGTGCCATTCCTGAGAGGTTGTGGTCTTCTTCAGGCTTACTGTCACTCCAGTGTGACCTTGGGTGCATTAGTAGAACCATGGTATGCAGGATGAAGGCGCTGACAGCATGAGGAAGTGAATATGGTATATTCAGCTAATGTCACTTCTCTGCTTAAAACTCCCCAGTGGTTTCCCACTGTACTTGAAATAAAACCTAAATGCTTCGTCCTGGCCCATCAGGGCATCTCTCGTTGAGCCACCGTCTACCTCACTAGCCTCTTAGCTTCCAATTCTCTCCTTTCCAATCTTCTATTCCTTAGATGCACCCAGCTTGCTCCTACCTTCAAACCTTTGCTCTGGTTATTCTCCTGCCCGGGATGCTCTCCCCCATGTCATCATGTGACATCCTTTTTGTATACACAGGTCTCAGTCTACTTCCTCAGAGAGACCTTTCCGAACTAAATCTGAGGTAGGTCCCAGGCATTCTCATCACCTCACCCTGTTTTTTTATTAGTTTATTATTATTATTATTAGTTAGTATTTATTTATTTGCCTGCATCGGGTCTTAGTTGCAGCACATGGGATCTTTGTTGCGGCATGCGGGATCTTTTGTTGTGGCACGCGGGCTCTTCGTTGCAGCATATGGGCTTCTCTCTAGTTGTGGCACGTGGGCTCAGTAGTTGCGGCACACTGGCTCTCTAGCTGTGGGGCATGGGCTTAGTTGCCCCGTGGCACGTGGGATCTTAGTTCCCCGACCAGGGATCGAAACTGCGTCCCCTGCATTGAAAGGCAGATGCTTAACCACTGGACCACCAGGGAAGTCCCCTCACCCTGTTTTATTTTCTTCAAAGTCCTTTTTACTATGGTAAGTAATCTTATCATTTATTTGTTTCCTTATTGTCTTTCTCTCCCCACGAGAATGTAAGCTCCACAAGAGAAGGGACCTTGTCAATCTTGTTTACTTGTATGTCTCCAGCGCCTAGAAAAAAAAAAGTACCTGCCACATAGTAGGAGCCTAACAAGTATGTGTTGAGTGGCTAATTGAGTGAATGTAGGTGGTTATTAGGAGCACGTTTGGGAGGAGGATGTTGAGGATTACGATAGTGACTCACAGCCAAGCCACACGGCTATTTAGCCTGAAGGAGAGAAGATCCAGGGGGCTACGTGCTAACTGTGTAAACATTCAAAGCTGGTGCTATCCCCAAAGTAGAGCCTGCCCTACTGGAAGAGATCTGCCACTTCACTCATTTCTCGAAGCCAGATTGCTGCCCTCTGAGGAGATGGGCTTGTTCTGGGCAACCCCATGGGGTAGAACTGGGCCACCAAGTGGGAACTCTGGGAAGATGTATTTTGGCTCTACAGGGGGAGATTTTTTTTTTACGTTGTCATTGCTGTCTGAGGGTGGAGCGGACTACACTAGCGAGTAGTGGTTTCTCAGGCACGTCAGGTGTGCGAGTGTAAGTTGGACACACTCTGGGAAGACCCGGTGTGGGGAGGGATGGGGGTCTAAGTCTACACGGTTAGACCAGGCAGGGTTTACAAGCCCTTTCAACCCAGAGTAGCAGCAAGTCTACCCTATGTTTTTATTTTCTTATTCATTCAGTAAATGTCATATACCAGCTGTGCGCTCAGGCTTTCCCCCGCCCTTCGTGCTTCCCCCTTACAGAACGGGGAGTGGGGGGCGGTGGGGGGGGAGAGATACCTACCTCAGGGCCCCCTTGCAGTGAGCGGTGGGGGGTTGGGGTCGGGGGAGGGCTGCAGGGAGGGTGTCAGACGCCGTAGGAAGACACCGAAGTCGGGAGGGGGGAGCCTGGTCTAGGTCATCGGGGAAGGCCTGCCAGAGGGAGTGGGCTTTTACACAGTGGTCTGCAGAACTGGTGGGGGTCGTCAGGAAGAGAAATGGGAAAAAAACTCTGAGGGAGAAGAGTGTGGAGCCTGATGGCTTTGAGCAGCTTAAGAAGTTCTGTTACAGTTTCTGGCACTTAAGGGCTTAGGGCCAGGAAAGTTGAACGTGCTCAGGGCAGACCCACGTGGTAAAGAATTTTGTCACTATTACTTCTTTGAGAAGCAGTGGTAGAGCACAGTGTGCAGAGGGAGGAGTGGAAGAAACAAGCCGAAGGGACTGGAACGGTGGCAGAAGCCAGGCCAGTGAGGCCTCGGAAGCCGGGTCTGGGCTGCACGCCCGGGGCAGTGAGGGCCCGGCAGGGTTTAAACAGTGAAGTGACAAGGGGACTTGTATTTTGGAGAGAGCACTATCCTCATTGTGGAAAATGGGTTTGAGAAATGGCAGGGAGAGCCACACAGAGGTTGTTAGATCGTCCTCGGAAGAAACAATGGTGGCCCTGGCTAAAGTGGTGGTGTGGGAAGAAGAGAGACGAGCAGATTTCAGAGGTGTTTGGGAGGCGGAGTTCAGAGCGGTCGATCAACACAGGCTGAGACAGACCTGGGGTCTTTCAGTTTTGGGCAGTTACGGTGCCTTTTTTGGTTTAGTGGAGATGATCCCATTTCCTGGGACAGAGAACACAGGAAGAGAAATGGTTTTGCTGGAGGTGGGGACTTTTGGAGGCGTGAGTGTGAGGTGCCTAGGGGACAGCTAAGTGGCAGTTCCCAGTAGACCCTTGTGTATGTCAGTCTGGAGCTCAGAGAGGTCTGGGCTGACGGCACAGACTGTGGAGCCTAAAGCACGGAGTTGATGCTTGAACTCCTGGGAGTGGATGAGACAGCCCAGGGAGAAGGAGTAGAACTGGAAGGGGAGGCAGCCGGGCATGCCAACATGTAAGGGACAAGGAGAGGAAGAGGAGCCTGAGAAGGGGCAGGCACCCAGAGTGGGGCCTGGAGCCAAAGGAGGGAGAAATCACCAGGCCTCAGATGCCCTCTAAAGGTCAGGCAGGCCAAGACAAGCCTAAAAGGGTTTGGACATTAGGGACCTGAACAGAAGCAATTATTTTTTGCTTTTGCTAAATGAGGTATATTTAGCAAGGTTGTTCCCCTATATTCTGGATTAAAAGGGGTGCCCTACTGGATCAAGAAGAGCCTCTGTCACCACAGTCCAATCTCAGCAGTGGGTAAAGGTGAACTCAAGTGACCGAAGTCTGGAAGGCCCTGGTCTCACTCCTGGTAAGGGAAGCGTAATACTTTCCCACCTGTAATAGCCTTGACCCTTTCAGGTACTTAGGACAGTCACTCTGCCACCAGGTAGAGATGACTGTAAACTAGAAATGTAGAAAGGAATTGTTAGGTCTTAAGCACTTACAATTAAATAGAACTAGAGTTGATGGTTTAGTGGTTGTTCTGTAATCAGTCCCTGTTACGAGTGGCTAAAGAGATTGGCAGTGGGAACCAGGATGGGCTGCGAACAGGGCTGGGAGAAGTCTCTGACAGGACTTCTGAATCCATAGCCGAGAATGTGGCTTCTATTGAATCATAAGAGATAGGCAGGGATTTCTAGCTGTAACCCACTGAGATGAAAAGTTGGGTCGTATCATCTTGTCCTGGAGTTACCGTGACAGTGGTTGGGGGGCAGAGGGTGGTAATAAAAGGAACAAAGGCTCTGAATCTGACCTGGTTTTGAATCCAGGGTTTATTGCATACTAGCCAGGTAACCTTGGACAAGTGACATGGAACCTCTCTGAGCCTCAGATGGTTCATTTGTGAAACATGGTTTATATGGCTATTGTCAAAGGTATGTTAATGTGTGTGGAGCCCCTGGCACAAAAGAGATATTAAATAAATGGTCACTACTGCCATCCTTATCATTTTTATCATCATTATTGTCAACATTACGTTCATGTAGTTGTTATAGATGACAAAACACTTTCACATGTTCTCACTGAAGTAAAACAGACTTCAGCTCAATTCGCTCCCACAGAATGAGGTTTTGCAACCTTCCTCTGTCATAGCACTGGTAATACCATATTATCACCACATTGATGTATCTGCCAACCCCATTAGACTGTGAGCGCCTTAAACAGAGGGATCCTCTTATGGATGCCCAGTGCTAGAGTAATCTAGTGGTTCCGTTTCCATGCATCGTGGATCCACGTAAGGAAGCACTTTCTCACGACCAGAGCCCTTCAGAAGTAGAGCAAGTGGCTTCAAGATGTGAGCTCCACCCCCCTTCCCGGGGGTATGTCAAGGGCCACCTGGCAGGGACATAGTTGAAATGTGGCTGAGCTGATTGGGAGACTGGCTTAGAAGAGATGGTTCTTAAGCCCCTATTTACGTCCTATTAGTGCTTTAATTGGATGAAGCAGTTCTGGTGTCCACTCAAGTTCATTCACAGGAGCATTTGCAGACTTCCCTGGTGGCGCAGTGGTTAAGAATCCACCTGCCAGTGCAGGGGACACGGGATCAATCCCTGGTCTGGGAAGATCCCACATGCCGCGGAGCAACTAAGCCCGTGCACCACAACTACTGAGCCCATGTGCTGCAACTGCTGAAGCTTGTGCGCTCTAGGACCCGCGTGCCGCAACTACTGAGCCTGCATGCTGCAACTAAAGCCCTTGCACCTAGAGCCTGTGCTCCGCAATAAGAGAAGCCCCCGCAATGAGAAGTCTGCGCACTGCAATGAAGAGTAGCCCCCTCTCACCACAACTAGACAAAGCCTGCGCGCAGCAATGAAGGCCCAATGCGGCCAAAAAAATTAATTAATTAAAAAAAAAAAAAGAGGAACATTTGCATGTGTTTAAGTCTGTGGGCCCTGTGCACAGTGAGCCAGACGTGGCTGGCCTTGAGGACTCTTCCTTCCTGTGCTTCCCCAGCTCTTCAGAACTCACAGGACTCACCTTAACCCCAGTAGATGAATATTTTTTAATGTAAAAAAAATTTCAAAGTATAATTTTATATGGAAGACAGTGCGTTTTTAAACATCAAATTGGTCCTGGATGTTTTGGCAGCATTTACTACATAACCTTTTGGATTTATATTTTCTCTTTCATAGAATAAAAACTTCAGTGCCACTACCTCTGGAGTTCTGCAAGTTCACATTATGTAAATATATGTAATAAAATATTTACTTAGGGTTTCCATAAAAAAGGTCCAAAGGAGAGAATAAGAGAGCTTCTCTTTGCTGGTTTTAGAGGCTCTTCTGGGAATTCTGAAATTTAAGCCTCTCAAATATGTTTGGATTGGCCCCCTTCATGTTTTATCTCCTGTAATGAACTCTTTGTCAGTTTGTCAATTTTGACTAAGGACAGAAAGTTCATGTGTAGTAACAACACACAGACTGAGTTTAAAATTATGGTTTTTATCATGATGTAATAATCCTTCTCTTTTCCTTTAGTCAATATTTACCTGTTGAGCTAGTATATTATAATTCTGACTTCAAAAGAAGACACTTTATTTTACCTTCTCCAAGTGTTGGTTTTAGATACTTGTAATATCGAAATTGGGAGTTGTTGAGCTGTGTGAGACGCTTGGCCACATTCTCTTAGGGCTGAGTTCCTCGATCATTGCGGGGCAGGTTTCACTGCTCCCAGTGACCCAGCAACACAGCTGCATGGCTCACATGATGAGGCAGCTGAACTTTGAGCCACGCTGGTTTTCCTCAGCTTTCCAGACAGCTCTCTCCTCTGTGGGAAATAAGTCTATTCTGTTATCCCATAGCAGCCAGTATTTCTTAGATGGACTTGGGTTTTCCCTAATGTATTAGCGTTACAGGACTGGGTGGAAAAACCCAATGCTGCCCTGTAGGAGTGTGAGACAGATGAGAATGGGGAATCTTAAATTCTTTTCCATCCCTGAACCTCTTATTTTAACCACCCCAAGTTTAAACATTTTTCCATTTTAAAAACAGGGAAAAATCCTCCCCCAGTGAAGAAGGAATAGGAGGACAATAAATGGCTACAAAATTTGAGGCTAAAATGTGAGATACCTTAAGACTGATTATCCAGGTAACCAGAGGAAAGAGTGGTGACGTGTCAGTAACTCTTCTGAGTCAACTTGGGAATCAATCAGGATTCTTTTAGTGAGAGCACGTGGAGCACGGGGCCAGCCTGAAAATGGCAGCCTGTACTCCAAGCCCTGTGGCCTCTGGGAGGGACATGCCTTCTCGGGATGGATTCCCAGGAGGGATTGCCCTTGCCTTCCATTCCGGGCTGATCAACCTTCTTGTGCATCTACAGGCAACTTTGAAGTGGGAGTTCACATCGCTGACGTCAGTTACTTTGTTCCTGAGGGATCCAGTCTGGATAAAGTGGCTGCTGAGAGAGCTACAAGTGTCTACTTGGTTCAGAAGGTAAAAATCAGTTTCCAGTTTCTTGGATTGAAAGACGTGCTTCTATTTAATCATCTTCCTTTGTTTGTTTGTTTGTTTCTCCTTAAAAACATTCATGAGGGACAGCAATCTTGTCTGAACATCTTTTTTCACATCTAATGAGATCTTTAAAAAATGGTTTTTCCTGGGAAGGTGTTTGCCCTCGGTTATTGTATGTTTTCCTGTTAGGCCCTTGTATGTTCAAGAGGAGCCAAACTGAGGCGTTCTCAAGGCAGGACACAGGAACTCATCTCAGGCCTTCAGACTGGCCCTGCCATATAAGTAACTCAGACAAGTGGTCAGCTTCAGAAAGAAACGAGGAACTTTCAAACTGTTGTTCCAAAGTGGGGCTCAGCAAGCTCCGCCCACACCGTTCACAGTTCTTATAAAGTCTTATTGCCATACAGTCACACCCATTCATTTATGTAATGTCTGAGGTGACGTCACACTACTGTAGGAGAATGGAATGAAAATTTACTAGTGGCCTTTTAAGAAAAAGTTTCGAACTCTGGTGTGAAGAGTGGGGGCTGATCTGCTCTTGACCTGCCCTTTACAAGATAACCTGGTACATCCCAGAGATGCAGAAGCAAAGGGAGCCAAGTCTGGGCTTTTCCTCTTAGTCCTGATGTTGCCTCTCTTGGTAAGTCACCGAGTGTCTCTAGACCTCCTTTGACAAGTATTTAATGATGAGCACCAGTCATCTGCCAGGCACTGCCCTAGGCCTGGTGGTGAATGAAAGACCATACCTGAGTTATTCCCCCACTAGAGCTCATGAATTCTTCTCCAGGCTTCTTCCTCCTCCATTTGACAGTCTGTTCATCTGCTTATTTGGCTCATCTTACATCACTGACTGTATCATGACTTTCACCTCCTAACTTCCTTGAATCCGGTGATCCAGTTTTGGATTGCTACCTTTGAACCTTCCCTCCTCCCATGCCCTTGGACATGACTTCTGATGTTTGCACTTTGACTGCACTTAGGTGAGAGGTATATCCCCTCCATCTACCCACATATCCCGTGGCCTTCTGGCAGCTGGGAGCCCTTTACCTGGCCCCGTCTCTCAGGGGCGAGAAAGCAGCCCAGGTGCCAAACCGGCTCCATTCTGGGAACTTCCAAATGTCATCACCTAGAGAAAGGAGACAGCTACCCAGTCTCCCTCCACTGCCTGCTCTGACTGGCAGCTCCCACTGCCAGCATGCCTGTGTGCCCACACAGCTGGCAGAGGAAAAGCCAGTCTCTGAGCACTGCCCTCACTCACAGCATGTCCTGGGAGGCCACTGTGCTTTGGGGTCCTGCCTCTCTAACTCCTGGGAAAATTCAGCCTGCTGCCTGCTCCGGATGGAAGTATCTAGTGGGGTGCCAGGCTGTAGGTTTGAGAACGCCAGCAGCATAGGGATCCTGGAGGGGCCCTGGAAAGGCGGTTCTCTGAGCCCCTGACCTTTATGAACCTGCAGATCTTGGCACAGCATTGAGACACATCTGCAGGACAGCATTCCCCTGCTCTTAGTTATTGCTGACCTCTCTTCACTACCACCCCTTCAAAACAAGGGCTTGGGAAACTCATGCTCCTGAACACGTGAACCCCCGCTTCCTGCTGTTTTCCGGTATGCACTGGCCCTTTTGTGGACGTGCTATCTAGACCCTGGCAAGCAGGCCACCAGGGGGTCTGTGTGCTGCTCACTCTGGAAATGCCCCACCCCTAGAGTCCCAGGAACCTGACCCCATGCTGTTATCATGACTGGGCCATGGCCGTAGGGAAAGAATAGTGTCATCTTGGCAATGCTAAGGGTGGTAGCAGATCTTTTTAAGAGGCAGTGTTCTCCTGGGTTCTGTTTTTCTTCCTAGCTAGAGATCTGAAAACTGTCACTGACTTCTTCACATCGGTTCTCCTGGATGACCCTGTGGCACCACTGCCATACCTCCCACCTCCCCATCACATCATTTCCTGGAATATACCATCTGCCAGGGGTCTATTCAGACACAAAGACAGAGGAACCATATTCCAAATGCATGATCGGCCTGGGGCCCAAGGCTTGTAAGTTCACCCAGCTATTACAGTACAGTTTCGTTCCAAGTCTGAAGCCAAGGCTCTCTACAGATAGAGGCATCAACTTGTGTCAAGGGTTTCTTAGCCTCTCCCTCTTGCCTGTGGAGCCCACTTCTGCCAGAACTACCACAGCTTCAACACGGCCATCATCTAAGGTTTTCACCCATTCCATAAACCCAAGACCTTCTGTTGCTGTGCTCTGAGGCACAGGATTAGGACTCCTGGCACCTCAGCCATACCTGGCAGCATGTGTGACATGTGGAAGATGGACTTCCATACATACCTCTGCCAGGTCCAACAGACCATGTCATTTGGCCTTTGAGTGGTCCAGCCGTCTGCTAGCAATAAAAGCACAGAATCTCTACTGAGCAGAAGGATTGCTGCACAATGGAATCACCATTCATTTCCCCAACCCTGCCTTGTACAGATCCATTACTCCCCCACTTACGTACATGGTCCTGGACCACTTACACCAGCAATCTTCATGCCAGCCTCAGGAGGGGTATGTTCTACAATCCCTGGACTCCAGTTCCAGCAAAGTGCCTATGTGGTGCCCACGAAGGTGCTGGCAGTTCTAGAACAGAAGTCTTCCGGGACAGTCCAAAAGTTCCTAGGATTTCTAGCATTTACCAAGTTCCTCTCACATTTCCAATCTGTCCACCGCAATAACTAACCTCTCAGAAGGGAAGAGACAAAAATTAACTCAAAATGAATCACAGACCTCAATGTGAAATGTAAAACTATAAAACTCCTAGAAGATAACATTGGAGAAATTTTAGATGCCCTTGGTTTGGCAATGACCTTTTATTTATTTATTTATTTATTTATTTATTTATTTATTTATTTATTTATTTATTTTATGTTTACTTATTTTTGGCTGCGTTGGGTCTTCATCACAGCGTGCAGGCTTTCTCTAGTTGTGGCGAGCGGGGGCTACTCTTCATTGTGGTGTGCGGCCTTCTCATTGCAGTGGCTTCTCTTGTTGCGGAGCACGGGCTCTGGGTGTGAGGGCTTCAGTAGTTGCAGCACATGGGCTCAGTAGTTGCAGCGCACGGGCTCTAGGGTGGGTGAGCTTCAGTAGTTGTGGTGCGTGGGCTCAGTAGTTGTGGCGCATGGGCTTAGTTGCTCCACGGCATGTGGGATCTTCCCAGACCAGGGATCGAACCCGTGTCCCCTGCATTGGCAGGCAATTCTTAACCACTGCGCCACCGGGGAAGTCCAGTAATGACCTTTTAGATACAACACCAAAGGCACAATCTATGAAAGAAAGAATTGATAAGCTGGACTTAATTAAAATTAAAAATTTATGCTCTGCAAAAGACACTGTCAAGAGAATGAAAAGATAAGCCATAGACTTGGAGGAAATTTGCAAAAGACACATCTGATAAAGGACTATTAGCCAAAATATACAGAGAACTCTTAAAATTCAACAATAAGAAAATGAACAACCCATTTAAGAATAGGCAAGAGACCTTAATAGATACTTCACCAAAGAAGGTATACAGATGGCAAATAAACATATGCAAAGGTGCTCCACATCATATGTCATTAGAGGAATGTAAACTAAAATAGTAATGATGCTACTACACTCCTATTAGACTGGCCAAAGTCCAGAACACTGACAACACCAAATGCTGGCAAAGATGTGGAGCAACAGGAACGCATTCATTGCTTATGACAATGCAAAATGGTACAGCCAGTTTGGAAGAAAGTTTGGCAGTTTCTTATAAAACGAAACATATTTTTATCATATGATCTAGTAATTGCACTCTTTGTTTTTACCCAAAGGAGTTCAAAATGTATGTCCATGCAAAAATCTGCACATGGGTGATTATAGCAGCTTTATTCTTATTTTCTAAAATTTGGAAGCAACCTCCAAAATGTCCATCAGTAGGTGAATGGATAAACTGTGGTACATCCAAACAATGGACTATTATTTGGCACTAAAAAGAAACCAACTATCAAACCATGAAAAGACATGGTTGGTTCCTCCATAGGAACCTTAAATATAAATTACTAAGTGAAAGAAGCCAGTCTTCAAAGGCTACATACTGTAAGATCCCAACTATATGACTTTCTAGAAAAGTGAAAATTATGAAGGCAGTGAAAAGATCAGCAACCGCCAGGGACTAGCAGAGAGGGTAAGTAGAGTAAGTAGAGCACAGAGGATTTTTAGGAAGTGAAACTACTCTGTATGATGCTATAATGGTAGATACTTCTCACTATACACTTGTCCAAATTCATAGAAGGTGAAACACCAAGAATGACCCCTAATGTAAACTATGGACTTCGGGTGATAATGATATGTCAGTGCAGATTCATCAGTTATAACAAATGGACCACTCTGGTAGGAATGTTGATAATGGGACTGTGCATGGGGGTGGGGGGGGATATGGGAAATCTCTGTAACTTCTGCTCAATTTTGCTGTAAACCTAAAACTGCTCTAAAAAAGTAAAGTCTTTTTTTTTTTTTTAAATTTTAAAGGCGGGAGAACGGGACTCTTCTAGGCCTTGACTGCAGCCATGTCCTTTAGAGGCTGGAGATCCTGTGGCCTGTGGCCCAAGTTTGGCTCCGCCATCTTGGTCAGCCAGCGGTTGATAGCGATGTCTTCAACCCCATGGTGGAGGTTGTCCTGTCTGGAAGCCTCTACTCCCTCTCCAGGGAGTGCTGGCTCTGGTGTGCATTGTCCCAAACGGGAGCCAGAGCTATCATCTGTTCAATCCAGTGGAGGCCCTCCCTAGGGAAACCTAGCACCTCCTCTCCCCTGCCCCATAACAGTACTTTCTGGATCACTGCAACCTAGAACATGTAATCAAAACCCGAGAGCTCCACCTGCTCCACGAGAATTGGACATCTGCTTTCTTCAGGGGTTCAGCTTTGCTTGTCATTTATACTGGGTGCTCAGAAGCACTGTTCATTTTTGGCCATTCCAGAAATGAGAATACAGGAGGAGAGGGAGATGGAGTTGATTATTAAGCTGTGAAATTCTGGGTCGGAAGCTGCATGATCATCCAAACCCAGTTATAATTAACAGGGTGTTACCAGTGATAGGTGACCTCTGTGCACAGTGATACCTAAAAGATCCAGAACTTTCAGTCATCTCTCAATAAGAATGGGAAGCTTTATCCTCATCTGAGCAGGGGATGTTCTACCCCAATGACTTAGCTTGTTTCAGAGCAACTATGCCCCTATCTGGCCTCTGTGACCTCGTCAAACCTAAATGCTGTGTTAAGAACTTCTGTTTGACCCCCATCCCTCACAATGTCTACGACACCTGTGCCCAAGCTGTGGGCGGATATACGTGGCTTAAGGGAATGCAGCACAAACGTGTTACCCACACATATCACTGAACGTCAGCACGTGAGGCTTCCTCCCTAACCTCCCCTCCCATGGCCATGAAGCTGGAGCCATCACCATTCCATTGTCATCCATATGGACAGTGCTGGCCTTTAGTTTGTGTTTATATTTTTGCAGGGCCTGTTCAACATTTTTCAAGTTCATATCCACCTAACCTTCACTCACAACCAGATAAGACCTGTTAACCTGGGACTAGAAGAATTATTGTTACTGTTACACCCCTTTCTACTGATGGCATTCCTTGTCCACAATTGTCTCCACTCAATTTGTTTAATATCCTCATTCATAGTAACTGTAACCTCAACTTCTGAGCTTCCCCGGCATGGGGTAGCCAGCGAGTACCTAAGGAACCATGAGTTACTTAGGAGGATCTTGCATTTCTGATAGGTCAAGAATGGGAATAAGGAATATGTCAGTCAAGCCTGGGTCTCATAAGACATTCATATGGAAGATGCCGTTTGACTGTCCTCTTCAGTACACACAAACCGTCTGTTAGTACCAATACTCTGGGTCTTTGGAAGTGCCAACAGTAATTGAATCCCTGGCCTGCCAACTTCACCCACCTCTCAGTGCCTTCCTGCCAACTATGTCTGCTCCTCCACATTGTATCCACCTTACCAACACTTGATGGATAGCCTGAGGCAGGGAGCCCAAGTGTCTTCTAGCTTGTGATACCTGGGAATGTCACGACTAATTGGCATTTACTCTACTAGGAAAGGTGTGAGAAAGAGAACCCAGCTCCCACCTCAGAAATCTGCACAACCCACAGGATAGCTAAAATAAAGACATGTAGGGACTTCCCTGGTGGTCCAGAGGTTAAGACTCCATGCTCCCAATGCAGGGGGCCTGGGTTCAATCCCTGGTCAGGGAAGTAGATCCCACATGCCACGACTAAAAACAAAACAAAACAAAAAGATCCCGCATGCCGCAACTAAAAGATCCTGCATGCTGCAGCTAAAGATCCCACATGCTGCAACTAAAAAAAAAAAAAAAAGATCCCACATGCGGCAACGAAGATCCCGCATGCCGCAACTAAGACCCGGCACAGCCAAACAAACAAATAAATAAATAAACATTTTTTTAAAAAAATGATAACACCAAGTATCCACGAGGATGTGGAGTAGTGGGAACTCTCACTGCTGCAGGGAAGGCAAATTGGTGCAACCGCTTTGGAAAACTGATAGTGTTATGGACTGAATGTTTGTGTCCCCCTCAAATTCATATCTTGAAATCCTAACCCCTAATGTGATGATCTTAGGAGGCAGGGCCTTTGGGAGGTGATTAGGTCAAGGGTGGAGCCCTCATGAATGGGATTAGTGCCCATATAAAAGAGACCCCAGAGAGCACTCTCATCACCATGTGAGAATACTGCAGGAAGGCACCATCTGTGAACCAGGAAACGGGCCCTCTCTAGACACTGAGTCTGCCATCACCTTGATCTTGGATTTCCCAGAACAGTGAGAAATAAGTGTGTGTTGTTTAAACCACCCAGTCTATGATAGTTTTATTATAGCAGTCTGAACACAGTAAGACAGGCAGTATCTTTTAAAGTTGAATGTATGTACACACTTTGTGGCCCAGCAGTTCTGCTTCTGGGTATATACCTAACAGAAATGCATGCATGTGTTACAGAAAGAATGTGTAAGAATGTTCATTGCAATACTATGCAAAGTAGCCAAAAAACTAGAAGCTATTCAATACCGTCAGCTATAGGATGAACAAATAATTTGTGGTATGTTCACTCAGTGGGATGCAATACAACAATGAGAATGAACAAATGACAGCTCCACACACAAACATAATGATGAAGGAAACCAGACACGAGTAAACACTGTATGAGTCCATTTATATAAAGTTCCAAAACAAGCAAAGCAAAGCTAGAAGTCACGATAGTGACTACCCTTGGGGGAAAAGGGCCTATCTGGTGGGGGAACTCCTAATGATTCTTGATCTGGGCACTGATGACACCAGTGTTGAGTTTGTGAAAAGGCATCAAGCTTTTCCTTTATGACTTGTGCGTGCACGCGCGTGTGTGTGTGTGTATGTATAATACTTAAATAAAAATATGTTTTTATTTTGAAGCTTTTTGGGGAGTGACTTTTACTCCACTCTGGCTCCTTTTAGTATATATAACCAGCCTAATCAGGCAAAGGAGCCACATCAGAATCCAGGTACCTCACTCATAGCTTGGCCCTCCAGAGGACACAGCTCTGATATTTGTACATTGACTACACTTCATGTAACCTCAGGTTGGAGACATCCCATCCACACCTCCTGCCCCAAAATGCAGTTGGCTAAATCCAGCCTTTGGCCCAGGGCCTCTTAGGGAAGGAGGATAAGACTTTAAAATCCCTTTTATCTACAAAAACTATAATGTTATGGTGGAAAGAGAAATAGAAGTAGCAATCAGACCACATAAAGTGAATAAATGTGAAGCGTTCTCCCCATATGGATTCAAATATTTAAGAAATTTCGGCACAATTCGAGGTTTTTCTTCAGAGCAGGTGGCTTTCTCTTATCTAGCTCCGCACTCTCCTTTTATAGCCAGGAATTACGTTTCAAATTCAGAAAATGAGAAAAATAAAATTGGGTTAAATAACTAAGCCTGTTTCCTTTGCTCTTCTCTTTCCTTTGGTTTTGTGATTGTCATAGTTCTAGAATTTCTCTTTGGGAATGCAGAGTTGGGACTCTTCTCTTAAGCTCTGGAAATGGGGAGCTGAATGGAGGAAGGACCCCTGTGCTCCCGAGCGGCTACAGGCTCCTGCTGCCCGGCACTGCCCCCCTTGGCATAGTGAGTGGCGCCAGCCCACAGCCTTGGGCAGCAGCAGCTGTGCATTCTGATTCCTTTGAACCACTACTCTGACCTTCCTACTCATTTGTGTTTCTTCAAGGACAGTGTCCAGGAACTTTTCTGCTGTTTTCACTTTACTTTGCCTGTAAAAGTCTTCTTGAAAGCTGGATGAGCTGCTTTCCCCTCCTCCAGGTTCTCTCTTTCTCATTTGGCGGAATCATTTCTCCCAACTTCATCAGACGAGGGAGGGAGTGTGTGTGTTGGGGGATGGGGGTGGGGATGCCGGTTGATTTCCCATCTACAGGGACTGTGGCATTGGTTTCTTTTCATTCAGTGTCGCTGACCTATAAGTATCTGATGACAGAATTACAATCTAAGCTTGATTTGGGAAATTATCCCATAGATTAGTACAGTATACAGTGAAACAGATCTTGGGTCCAAATACCATCTTACTGTCCAAATATCATCATACTGTCTTTTAAATGAAATTCTTTTTGTTGGGATTTTACTCAAACTAATACGTATTTGGTTACTCTTATTAACAATAGGGTGTACTCAGGAGAAAAGATAAATCTATATATTGTCCATTTAAATCCTGTGGAAAAACACTCTTTTTGACAAAAGGTAGATAGCTATCAGGATAGGGGACAGCTGTCTGCCTGAATTTAGGCCTGTCCTCAGAAGGACACAACATCTAGCCAGTTAATATTTCCAAGCTATCTTCTCTGAGAGGAAAATACAATGTAACTGTTAAATTAAAGGTAATTTTTAAAAAATAAGTGAATAAGTTTTAAAAGTGAGAGAAAACCTAAATAGCTGAAACCTAAACCTAAATTTTCTGCCTGTTGGCCCAAGCACTCGTGTTATTTTAGGTGTGAAACAGCTCAAATGAAAGTTCGCCCATAAATCTCTACGATATTTTATTGGTACTGCTTTATAATAGAGATCAAAGATTGGGATTGGAAGCCCATCTTAATGTGGAGTCCAAAGAGTTTTAAGATGTTCCTTTATGACCCCAGCATGTTGTCAGGGTGTTGATGTTTTGTTAATGTCAAACTGTGTAGCAAAGAATTGATCAAATTTGGAACTCATGGAAGGGTTGATATGAAAAAGAAAACTCTTTAAACAGAGATGTTGGCTGGCAAATGGATTATCTCCTTCCTTTAAGTTGTTTCAGCATGTGAGTAGGGAGCTAGCTGAGTGCACCTTATTGTTAAAACCTCAAAGTCCTCAGAGACCAGGAGCAAAACTCCCCAAGTTCTCTGGCTCTGACAGCCAGTGGGCACTGAGGGTGTGAGGGAGGTTTGGGAGCCAGCAAAGGCCTGGGCAGAAAGGGGCAGGGGGGCCCTGCAGCCCCTCTGGGCACTGGAGAACCCCCAGTGGGTTGTTGGCGTCTGGCCTCCTTGAGCTGTTACAGCCCCTATGTCGCTGCTGTTCCCTCCTGTTCCTTTCGGCCTGGATGATTGATCTCTCCCCTCTGTGGCCCTTTCCGCTGGTCACAGGGCTGTCCTGGCTAACCTGCTGCTGAACTTGGCCAGCTCGCCCGCTGTGGCTTTAGCAGATGTTTCTGCTCTCTGAGGCTAACATAAGATTTTAGTCCTGTTGGTACCCCCACCCAGCTGCCTTGGGCAATTTACCTAAATGATCAGTTTCTTTCAGTTCTCCTAAGCCCGAATCCAGAATGCTTAGAAAGTCAGTGTCCTATCATCAGTGTCCTTTTTTTCCATGACCAGCTTTTAAGCTCTGTCCTCACCCAACTTTGATTCTGGCCCTGAAACATGCATGAGAAGCCTTAGCACCCTTTAAGCCCCTTTCCTTTTCTGCTACCCAAAGTGCTACCAGTCTTCATCCAGTGAGCATTTATTGAGTACCGGCTGTGTGCCAGGTGCCTGGTCTATAAAGATGAGAGAGATGGTGATCTTGCCCTGGAGAAATCAGGGGAGGCGGGCATGTAACAATTACTATACACTGGCCTACTTGTAGTTGCAGAAGTGCTCCAAGGTGAGGATGTATCACAGAGGAGAGAGAAGTTGTATCTGCCTGGATTGGTGGTGGGAGAGGAGCTTCTGCAAGAGCCAGGAAGCCTTCACAAAGCAATTGATTTTTGAGCAGTGTTTCTAATTTTGAGTAGAAAATTTCTAGGTAGACAAAAGTAGGTGGAGAGGGCATTCCAGGCAGAGGCTAGAAAAAGCATGGAACGTCCAAGGAACAGTATGTAGTTTGGAATTGCTGGGGTCTGAGCTGCAGGGGGAGCCAAGAGATGAAGTTACAAAGAGAGGCCTGGGGTGGCAGGCTAAGGAGCTTGGGTTTCATCTTGAGGTCAGGTAGAGAAGTGACATCATGTTCTTTGACTAAGATAGAAAATCACCTTAGCAGCTGTGTGGTTGAAGAATAGTGAGGCCAGAGATAGGAAAATTGTTATCAGTATCAGGGCCCTTTCCCTCAGTCATGGCCCCTTGAGGCTTTGAGTAACCACCCCAAAACAGACAGGGATCTTTGCTCACGGAATCTTAGGAGAGTAGACCAATATGGTGGTGTCCAACTGGAGACCCCAGGAGAACTAGAGTAATAGATGTCTTCAGCCTGGGGCCAGAATGGGCATCCTGAACAAGGAGCATTCACATTCACCCCCAGATTGCATCCCCTCCCAATCTAGCGATCCATATTGCACGGCAAAGAACAGGGCTAGGCACCTGGGAGAGCTTAGCTTCCCACTGGTATCTCTGCTGTCTCCTTGGAGATGGGGTCTGCAGGCCCTCTGCCGACTTCCTCTTGAGACCCCTTGGCCTTATTGAAGATGTTTGGGCCTTTCCTCATTAACAGGACAAGCAAAAAATCAAATTACTGAATTCAGCTCATCAAATATTGGGGAAGATAAGGGCAACGTGTCCTAATATAAATGGGATTGCAGATTGTCATTGGATGGAATTTAGTAAGAAGATGCAAAAGTCTGCAGAATAATAAGGAAATCTTAACCAGAATAATTTCAACTCTAGAACTGTGCTGCTGGTTTAGGAGACTTAGGATGTATCCCAAGAGAGACGAAGGTGTCCACACTTGAACAGTGGAAGAGGGAGAGGAAAAGACTCATTTGAGAGATTTAGAATGCAGAACCTACAGGACTGGGGAACTGATGGGGTGTAGCAGGGAGGGGAGTGACCCTCCTCCACTCGGTCCGGTGATTTTCTCCATCACAGCTCAGCCATGACTTGCAGAAGCAGGAAAGGCAGATTGTAAGAGTGGTTGTGGAGTCTGCAGAGTTAGAAAATGAGGGAGTTTGAGAACTTGGAAGGAACTGTCCACGTGGTCCACACTGAGTAGTGAAGCTGAGTGGGGGCCAGAAAAGCCATGACTGGGGAGAGCTATCCGGGGGTTGGGGAACGCGTAAGCATTCGCACGATGCTGGTGATGGCCAGCAGTTTCTCAACTGCCGGAGAGACCTTGCTTCTCTTTTCCAGTTATACATTGTGTTCTGCACTTAGGACCCTGCCTCGGAGTCTCTCCAGGCACCGTGGCAGATCTCACGTAGCTGATGAGGGTGCGGGGACCACTATGCTGTTGTCTAGGTGGATCTCCCTGAAATAACAGAGCTCGTATTTGAGGAAGCAGCTTATGGAGAGTGGCTGTTTGTCTCTCCAGTCCCCCTCCCATGGGGATCCCTGCTGCGCTGTGGACTTGACACAAGTGCCATGTGTCATGGGGCACAGTCCCAGTGACACCGGCAGAAATCTGGCCCAATTCATGAGAGGCCCTGACATGCCAAACCACAAATGTAATTGTAACATCTTCACTCCTTTTCTTTTGAGAAATAATAGTCTATTTATAAAACTATATGGACATAAAGATAAAGACTGTTTTCCCGGAATTCCATCTGAATCGTGCCCCAAGATCTAGTGAAAGATTATTAAAAGGAATGCCCTTTAAAAATTAGGCATAATTATACTACCCCAAAAGTTTTAACGTTTAGCTTTTTCATGAGCACTTGGATTCTTTGGCATCTGACCATTGCAGTGTGAATATTAAAATGTTTCCTTCTGTGTAAGACACAGGATATCAAGCAATGTTTATAACCTGGGCAGCAGCTGAGTGTACCGATAGTTTTAGGAGAGAATAGCCAAAACAGTTTATCTTGTACTTAAAATACTAGCTGCCTGTGAAATTCTTATGTAAAGATGTTTAAGTAGGAGTCTACCATGTATCAATATTTCATAAAATGTTTTATGTAATGGAATAAACAGTAAACATAGAAAAAATAGGTGATTTGTATTCTGGGTGAAAGTAAGTCATTCATTTGTAAACTAGAAGTGCCTGCTGTGTGTCAAGTGCTGGATAGAGAGAAACAGTCCTCATTCCTGAAGATTCCATGGTCTAGTGGAGAAGAGAGGCACATAAAGAAGCAATTAGGGTGAGTGTAAGAGCTGTAGAAGCTCTTACATGAGAGAGCAGGGAGGATGCAATGAGTGACTGTTCAGGACTGCCTCAAGTCCTTTTTGAAAGAACAGGGGCCGTGGGGAGGAAGTATACAAAACACAGTGAGTACTCCACCCAGGGGAATCTGGGTAAGTGTTTCAGAGATGCTGATGAGCTGAATCTTAAACGATGTACAAAGTTGGCAGAACATCCAAAAGTTGGCAAAACCTCCGGAAAGGTGCTCCAGAAAGAGAGAACAACATGTGCACGAACTGGAGCAGGAAGCAGGCCTTGGTGGCTCTGGTTACTGTGTGGGAGGGGGGCCCCAGGGCAAAGGCTGAAGGGAAGTCTGAGCCAGGGGACCAAAGGACCTGGCAGACCATGGGGTGGCCAGTGAGCTGGCTTTTATTGAGCATCTTCAATATTGTTTTACTAATAAGAGAACCAAGACTCAGAGAATTATACTAGGTCCCCCAAGTTGCACAGGAAATGGTGGGCCCAGGATTAGACCCCCAAGTCTGCCTGGCTTCAAAGCCTTTGCTGTTTTTCCTGAGATGTGCTGCTGATGAGTCTGGGTCTCACCCTTTTGGTTAATGGTCTTTAGACTTTTTTTTTTCTTTTTTTTTTAGTGGTAAAGGCCTTGTTTGCAAATAAAATCTTAACCCCAAACTCCAATATGTAAAAGTAGATCAGGTTGTATTTCATTAACATAAAGGTCTTCCATATTTAAATGTATAACAGTTAGGAGATCAAGTAATGAGAACAGTGGCTTTCTTTTTAATAAGCTCTTTTATTTTAAAATAAATTTAAATTTACAGAAAAGTTGCAAAGATAGTACAGAGAGGTCCCATATACCACACAGCCAGCTCTCCCCCTTGCTAACATCTTGCATTACCATGGTACATTTGTCATAACTAAGAAGTTGACATTGGAACATTGCTATTAACCAAATCCATACTTTATTTGGATTTCACCAGTTTTTCCACCAATTATCTTTCTGTTCCAGGGTTGAGTCCAGGGCACCACGTTGCATTTAGTTGCAATGACTTTCTTTGCACAAACACTAAAACGTGAAGTCAGGAAATATGTTACATTCTCAGATGTTCAGCTTTATGATTGAAAATAAGATACTGCCTTGAACCCTTAGAAGAAATACTAATGATCTGTAAAAAAAGGTACTAAGCCCTGGACTACAGGCATGCAAGTAAGAACAGCCTGCTACCGAAATGCGGTTGGTATAATTATCTGATAATGCAGCCCAGAGAAGAATCCAGCAGTGCACACCCAACAGACTCAGTTTATTCTGTCTTATTCAGCTTGGGCTGTCACACAGTATACCATAGACTGGGCAGTTTAAATAACAGACATTTTTTTTTTTCTACAGTTCTGGAGGCTAGAAGTCCCAGATGAAGGTGCTGGCCAATTCAGTTCCTAGTGAGGACTCTCTTCCTGGCATGTAGAGGGCTGTGTCCTCACGTGGCCTTTTTTCTGTGTGTGTGCAGGGCAGGGAGGGGGGAGTTATCTCTCTATTTATCAGATCAGGGCCACACCCTTATGACCTCATTTAACCTTAATTACCACCAAAAGACCCCACCTCCAAATACAGTCACGCTGAGGGTCAGGGCTTCAACGTAGGAATTTGGGGGGTGGGGGAGGGACAGAGTTCAGTCCATAGCCTAGTCCAAAGGCTGAAATTATGTGAAATCTTTACAGTTCAATCATGGTATTAAAATTTCCTCCATTTCGTACAGTATGTTTATGCAGGTAAATATGTGTTACTTTGTAAAACACTTGATACATGCAAGAAAATGTTAAATATTTAGATCCCATTTGAATACTCATTAAATAAATTAACAGAGAATATAGTGTCATCTGAACAAACGATGCAAAAGCAATGGCAAGAAAAAGTTTTCAAAAGTAGTTGCCTTATAAAAGCTGTTACCAGAAGTCTTCAGGTAGTCGTTAGGTTTTACATACAAAAGATACAGCATCCTTCAGAATAATGCCAAGTAATGCCATATAATTATTAGCTGTTTGTTACTGGTGTGGGCTGTGAGTTCTAGAACTTATTTTTCCTTACCGAAGGTTGTTTACTGTACTGAAACAGAATACAAGTCCAGATACCTCACACGGAGTAGGGCACCACTGGGGTTTGTTTTGTTTTTGCTGATAAAGAAACTTAACTAGCTAACTTCACCTCAGCTAGTGCATAGCTGCTGCTCTGTTACTTCAAAATTACTTAGCAGAGTGTTAGAAAGTGTTGCTTGACACTGCAAATCCAGGAGGTCCACAGTAAGTGCGTTGGATAAATGTCTGTTAATGCTGCCGTTTTTAGTTTGGGAGATGGGGGTGAATGATGATGCCATTAATCAAGAAAAACATGGAAGAAGGAATAGATTTAAAGGTAGGAGGGAGGGAGACTGAAGTAGCTTCAGGACATCCAGGTAGATTTACTCATTTTGTCTTTGGAATTTTAGAGTAAACAAATAACATTCCAGGATAGCTATAAGTCATGATTTGAAAATAAGTTGAAGAGGATTTCCTCTTTTTTTTTTTTTAATTTAAGAGAGTATACCATTGAATCAGTGTATAATGGAATAGAAAATTAATAAAAGGAAGAAATAATTTGGGCTTAAAAAACTGCAAAGTGAGTGACTAGTAGACCGCAGTGTTCATCTAGGGAATCTGGATTTGTGAATCTTTCAGTGATTATTTTTTCTTCCAGTTTTATTGAGATATTGATATAATTGAAATATCGAACTAAGTTCAGGGTGTCCAGCATAATGATTTGACTTACATATATTATGAATGATTCTCACAGTACGTTTAGTGAGCATCCGTCATCTCATACAGATCCAGCATTAAAGAAATAGAAAAAGTATTTCCTTCCTGTGACAAGAACTCTTAGGATTTACTCTCTTAACAGCTTTCATAGATAACGCAGTGTTCATTATATTTATCACGTTGCACATTACATCCCTAGTATTTATTTATCTTATAACTGGAAGTTTGTACCTTTTCACTACCTTCAGCAATCCCCCTCCCCCCAAATCAGTGATTTTTTTTTAAATAAATTTATTTATTTTATTTATTTATTTTTGGCTGCGTTGGGTCTTCATTGCTGTGCACAGGCTTTCTCTAGTTTTGGTGAGCAGGCGTACTCTTTGTTGCAGTGCGTCGGCTTCTCATTGCAGTGGCTTAGGCTCTAGGCACTTGTGCTTCAGTAGTTGTGGCACGCAGGCTTCAGTAGTTGTGGCTCGCGGGCTCTAGAGCGCAGGCTCAGTAGTTGTGGTGCATGGGCTTAGTTGCTCCACGGCATGTGGGATCTTCCTGGACCAGGGCTCGAACCCATATCCCCTGCATTGGCAGGCGGATTCTTAACCACTGCGCCACCAGGGAAGTCCCCAGTGATATTTTATCAGAGTATTCTGTTAATGTTCCAACATGTGATTTGGTCAATTGTGGTATTTTCAATTACTGAAGCATTGATTCAGCAGTTTCAGTCTGATGAAACCATGTCACAAGTTTACACTCAGCCCTTGGGTTCTTTTATTTTCCCCAGCTTTATTGAGGAATCATTGGCAAATATAATTGTGTAAGTTTAGAGTGTATGATGTGATGATTTGATATACATGTACATTGTGAAATGATTGCCATGATCAAGATAATTAACACGTCCATCACCTCACATAGTTAACTCTTATTGTGTCTGTGGTTAGAATGCTTAAGATTTACCTCAGCAAATTTCAAGTATACAATACCCTGTTATTAACTACAGTCCCATGCTGTACCTTAGATCCTCAGACATTATTCATCTTATAACTGAAAGTATGTAAAAGTATTTGACCTCTACCTTCCCATTCTCCCTCTCCCCAGCCCCTGGCAACTACCATTCTACTCTCTGTTTCTATGAAATCGGCTTTTTTTTAAATAAAAGATTCCACACATAAGTGATACATACAGCATTTGTGTTCTCTGTCAGGCTTGTTTCACTTAGCATAATGCCCTCCAGGTTCATCCATGTTGTCACAAATGGCAGGATTTCCTTCTTTTTATGGCTGAATAATATTTCAGTGTGTATGTGTGTGTGTGTGTATCACATTTTCTTTATCCATTCAACTGTCAACAGACACTTAGGCTGTTTCCATGTCTTGGCTCTTGCGAATAATGCTGCAGTGAACATGGGAGTGCAGATATCTCCTCAAAGTACCAATTCCATTTCTTTTGGATACACACCAGTACTGTTTTCTATAATGGCTGTACCAATTTACATTCCCCCCAGTAACGTACAAGGGTTCCCTTTTCTGCACAACCTCACTAACGTTTGTTATCTCTTGTCTTTTTGATAATAGCCATCCTAACAGATGAGAGGTGATATAGAAATTAAGAAAGCAGTCACACTCACAAAAGCATCGAAAACAATAAAATACTTGGGAATTTAACCAAGGAGGTAAAATACCTATACATTGAAAACTTTAAGACATTGATGCGAAAATTGGTGAAGACACAAATAAGTAGGAAGATACCCTGTGTTATTGGATTGGAAGAATTAATATCATTTAATTGCCCATACCACCCAAAGTGATCTATAGATTCAGTGTAATCGCTATAAAAATTCCAATAGCATTTTTCACAAAAATAGAAAAAACTCTCCTAAAATTCATATGGAATTCACAAAAGACCCTGAATAGCCAAAGCAATCTTGAGAAAGAAGAACAAAACTGGAGGCATCACACTTCTGATTTCAAACTCGATTACAAAGGTATAATAATCAACACAGTATAGTATTAGCATAAAAACAGACACATAGACCAATGGAACAGAATAGACAGCCCAGAAATAAACCCATGTATGTATGGCCAACTAATCTTTGACAAGGGTGCCAAGATGGGGAAATAATTGTCTCTTCAATAAATGGTGTTGAGAAAACTGGATAGCCACATGCAAAAGGATGAAACTGGACCCCTAACTTACAACATGCACAAAAATTAACGCAAAATGAGTTAAAGACTTAAATGTAAGACATTGGGTTCTTAAGTGTACAGTTACCTGGGATAGTTATATCCACAAGTACAAGTCATTCTTGAGTCTAGAGCTTTAGTTTTAGTGTATAGTTTTTTTTTTTTTTCCACCACATCTCAGTTTATGTTAATGAGGTGACTCTTTTTTTTTTTTTTTTTTAATTTATTTATTTATTTTTGGCTGTGTTGGGTCTTCGTTTCTGTGCGAGGGCTTTCTCTAGTTGTGGCGAGCGGGGGCCACTCTTCATCGCGGTGCGCGGGCCTCTCACTGTCGCGGCCTCTCTTGTTGCGGAGCACAGGCTCCAGACGCGCAGGCTCAGTAGTTGTGGCTCACGGGCCTAGTTGCTCCGCGGCATGTGGGATGTTCCCAGACCAGGGCTCGAGCCCGTGTCCCCTGCATCGGCAGGCAGATTCTCAACCACTGCGCCACCAGGGAAGCCCAGTGTATAGTTATTTTTATAGTTTTTTTTTTCAGTTTTAGTGTTTAGTTATTTTTCATTGCTATCATGTATTTTTCCCTCCATTACCAGTTCTTCTCACCTTTCACATTCCCATTCCCATTTGACCCTAAAGGCTTATGGAAGATTATCAGATAGTGTGGTCTTTCTGCTGAATCTTCAGGGAAAAGAGTTTCCTCCGTGTTCAGCTCACTCTGGAAGCTCAAGCTGTTCACCAAAACTCTGCCCCCTGAGGTGCTTCTGAGCCTGTGGTTAGCTCCTGCGGATTGGAAACAGCTGCTCATGGCCTCTTCTGTGTTTGCAGGTTGTCCCCATGCTTCCCAGGCTGCTGTGTGAGGAACTGTGCAGCCTCAACCCCATGACCGACAAGCTGACCTTCTCCGTGATCTGGACGCTAACTCCGAAGGGCAAGGTAACAACTTACATGCGTGTCCATTCCATTCAGTGAGTCCCTGTTCAGCAACACTGTGCCTCTGGTGCTGGGCTGGAGCCCCGTGGTGGTAGGATGAGGGCAGTGTAGGGGCAGTGCCAGAGAGGAGAACATAGGGGAAGAGCTCTCGGTCCATTTAGAAGGCTGAGCCTCAGCAGTTTTCAGTGTATCATGTGAAGGAAGAACGAGTGTAAGCAGAGTCACATGGGGGAGGCCTCGTGCAGGAGAGGGTGTACATGAAGGGGCGTGTGGATGGCATTGGCCGGGTGGATGGGCCTGGGCTGTGGTTAGGAGAGCAGGCCATTGTGTGAAGGAGGACATTTGGGGAAAGGGTGGTGAGTTTGAGTAGGTGAGGTAGACCCAAACCATGGGGACCCTCAAATGCCAGTTGCAAATGAATTGTAGGTGTTAGGTTTTCTCTGAAGTGTCATGAGAAAGGTGACATTTTAGAAAGATGAGTGCTGCGTCATTGTGCTGTTTGAAGATGAATGAAGTTTGCACAAGGTAGTGCTGTAATCAGGGCACAAGGTGATGAAACCATGGACTGAGAACAGAGAGGAGAATAATGTCAGCGGCCATTCCCTAAATATAGGGAATAAATGAGACAGATAAGTGAAAGATGACTCCAGAAAAAACTAGTCCCCTCCCGCAAAACAGAAACAACTCTAAACTTCTGAAAATAGGGTAATGATTGGGTAAGCTATGGTAGCGACTCAGTGGAATGTTGTACAATTACTAAAGTTGTTACAAAGACCGTGTAAGAACATGGGAAAAGTTTATGCTGTAATATTAAATGGAAGTTAAAAAAAAAAAGATATTTAATTATAAAGAGGTTCCAAATAAAGATGGAGGATCAAATACCCACATTTACTTTCATTCCCTCCCAAAACCTCACTAAAACAACAGTGAAGAGATTTTTTTTTAAAAGACATAAACCCACAAGGACAAAGAGAATGGGAGAGGAGACAACAGCAACAAAAATTTGGAAGCTGAGAAGCAGATGGATGAGTGGTAACTGACTTAGCAGTCCTGAGAGAGCTGAGTCCTGAGCCAACACCAGAGAAAGCCAAGAAACAACCCAGTTTACACAGCAGAATCCTAAAGAAGTTCAGAAATTGACAGCAGCAGGTAACTCTGTAAAGTGGGGGAAGAGGTGGGTGAAGAAGAGACTAACTGTATTGGTTGAAAATTTATTTAAAAAGATTGCCCCTTCCATAACGTAGTAGAAGACCAGAAATTTATCCTTGGGACAGGATAAAGGAAAGGCTGTCTGAACTAGGGGACGCCAAACACAGTTGTGGTAGTGGCCCCTTTGGGGAGGTTGAGTGAATGCTGGCACGTTGAATACTGGCTGAACATTAAGAGTCCCAGCTTTCTTTTCCCAGCCAACCTCAGAATGCTAGTAGCCAAGCCTATACCCTTGAGTCCAAAGATAGGAAAATCTTTCTCTAAGGAATCTGAGCGGTAAAGAAGATTTAAAGCTAATAACCTCAAGGATTTCCCAACCAACAGCTCAGCTGTGTTTCCCTACAGTAAAGCTTGCAGACAATAAGCTCCACCCACTCAAGCAGAGCTTTTTAGGATTTCACTAAAAATCAGCCTTTTAACATTTCACTTTCCTATATAAAGAGAACCAAGAGGAAAGCCTCGAACGTGAAATAGGAAAACCAAAGCAGGAAAACCAAACAGGAAAGCAACTAGAACAAAACAAGAAGAAACTATTTTTTTATATCCTCAGAGAATTTCCTTTTTAAAGAAAGTATCTGTATTACAAGATTTAGACACTTTAAAAAAGAAACATTCGGAATGGGGGAAAAGGAGCTCTTTTTTAATTAAATTAACAGCATGAAATTAAAAACATGATAGAAGAAATGAAGAAGACTCAAGGTTCAGATTGGAAGATAAAGTTGAAGAATTGTCCCAGAATATGATAGAAAAGACAAGAAAAGTAGAGGACCAGTCCAAGACATCCAACATCTGTTCAATGAGCATTCCAGAAATAGGGAACAGAGAAAAAGAGGAAGAAGAAATGATCAACAGAATCATTCAGGGAAATGCCCCATTACTGCAGGATGTGACTTTCCAGACAGAAAGAGCCTGCTGCCCAGCACAGTGATGGAGACATACCATCTCCAAGCCACATTGTCATAAAATTTCAGAACACCGAGGACAAAGAAAAGATCCTGTAGGCTTCTAAGAAGGAAAAAAAGAGTCACATACAGTAGATCCAAACTCAAAATAACTTAAGACTTTTCTGTTGTAACCCTAATTTCTGAAAGACTGTGACTTCCATGCTAAAATGCTGTACCCAGCTAAGCCATCAATAAAATGTGAGAGGAGGAAAGGACATTTTCAGACATGCAAGGTCTCAAAAAAAATGTACATCTCATATACCCTTTCTCAGGAAGCTACCAGAAGATGTACTTCACCAAAAAGAAAGAGTAAATCAGGAAGGAGGAAGACGTGGGATTCAGGAAACAAATAAACTAGTACAGTAAAGAAGTGAAGGAATCACCTAGATTGCAAGTCACCAAACTTTTCCTGTAAAGGACCAGTTAGTAAATATTTTTGGTTTTATAGGCCATTTGGTCTATTACAGCTACTCAACTCCGCCATTGTAGCACGAAAGAAGACAATACATAAATAATGAGAATGCTGTTTCCTACTAAAACTTTACTTAAAAACAAGTGGCAGGCTGGATGTGGCCCACAGACCGTAATTTGTTGACACCTGACCTAGACGATGGTGAAGAAAGTTCCCAGGGTACCAGCTCTACGCAGATGCAGAAGACAGGGGTTCAGATTGGAGCAGGTCAGAAGGTGACCATCTGCAAGCCAGGAAGAGAGCGCTCACCAGATACTGAGTTGGCTGGCATCTTGATCTTGGACTTCTCGGCCTCCAGAACTGTGAGAAATAAATTGTTTAAGCCACCCAATCTGTGGTATTTTGTTATGGCAGCCCTAGCAGACTAATATACTATCAACTGAACTTTTTTACTGGATTACATTAAAATCTATTGGTCTGTTTCACACTTTGAATGGATCTTTTACCCATGCATGATTTTTTATCATGTATTTAGAAATTTAAGTCATTTAGAAAATATTGGCTTATTAGTCTGATTTTCTTAATGTGGACACATTTCATTATATGATATTAAAAAATCATATTTATTAATATCACTACAGACCCTAGACAAGTCTTTAAGTATTAGAAAACATGTATCACGTGTCAGATAACAAGGTTTTCAAAATTCTGATTTTTGTAAAAGCTCTAATTTTATCATTGGCAATAAATAATGTTAGTTGTTTTTCTTGAAGTGCCAGATAACCATCGTGTGTCACTTGTTCCTCCAAGTAACAATGATGTTCTGTAAAAAAGGCAGTCAGTTCATCTCACAACTCAAAGTTATGTTAAGTGCTTTTCCTCAAGACAATCACTGTACTTTGACATGCTGCATAAGGGAAAAAGACAAGTACTCAAGGGTTGAGCCATAATAAAAGTATTAACTTTTACCGCTTCATCAAGAACATTCTTAAGTGAGCTAGGTTTTTTCTTTTCTGCGAGTGTGTGCTGGTGACGAGACCCCGACCACTGCCACCACTTGTTGCCATTGCCTGATTCATGCCAAGGCATTAACAGTTTTCCCCACCAGTGCTTCTGTACCATCCGTATAAATGTCAACACATGGAAAAGGGCAAATAATGCCTACTAGTATTATTACGAAAACAGTTTTGACCTCATGGATCCCTGAATGGATTCCCACGAGTCCACAGGCCATACTTCAAGGACCACTGCTTTAGACAATTGATGGAAAACTTGAGGTGGATTAATGTACAGAGTTTACAGAAAAACCAACCAAATAAAAACAAGACAGTTGTTAGTTTCGGTGAAAATAAAAAGTTGTGTAGGAAAGAAAAGTAACGCTTAGTATTTACATAGTTGTAATAGTTAAATCTCATAGTTATGATGTAACTTTATTGGGAAGATTGAGGGCCTGGAATGGTTATCTGGGTTTGGTTGGGGGAAGGGAGTGTATGTGGAAAGAAAAGTAAATTCTCTTCTTCTATAGTGAAAAGTTTGTCAATAATGCCTAAAGCTGAAAAATCAGTAGTAATCAAGCAGATTATATAGAAGTATGAAAAGTAAATAACAGGGCTTCCCTGGTGGTGCAGTGGTTAAGAATCCACCTGCCAATGCAGGGGACACGGGTTCGAGCCCTGGTCTGGGAAGATCCCACATGCCATGGAGCGGCTAAGCCCGTGCGCCACAACTACTGAGCCTGCGCTCTAGAGCCCGCGAGCCACAGCTACTGAGCCCGCATGCCACAACTAACGAAGGCCGCGTGCCTAGAGCCCATGCTTCACAGCAAGAGAAGCCACCGCGGTGAGAAGCCTGCGCACCGCAGCGAAGAGTAGCCCCTGTTCGCCGCAACTAGAGAAAGCCCATGCGCAGCAATGAAGACCCAACACAACCAAAAATAAAAAAATAAATTAAATAAGTAAATTTTTAAAAAAAAGAAAGTAAATAACAAAATAATCTGCTGAGAGGTGAAAGTGGCTGCCCTTGGGGAGGGGCAGAGGAGGGAGAGGGACAGAGGGCTGCTGTTCTTCATAATGAGCCTTTAAAAAACTACTTCACTGTTTGAACTATCGATACTTCCATTTTTAAATTTTTATTTTGAAAAATTTCAAACATACATGAAAGTAAAGAAAATAACACAATAAATCCACCATCCCTATCTCCTAGATTTAACTACTGTCAACATTTATTCTTTGCTGAAATATTTTAAAGCAGACCACAGACATCATGCCATTTCACTCTTACATATTTTGATATGTGGCTCTAAAAAATTTGGACGTTTTCTTACATAACCACAATGCCATCAGACACCTAACAATTAATAGTAATGCCCTGGTGTCATCTAAAACCCAGTCCGTAATTACATTTCCCAGATTGTCTCCAATCGATTTGTCCAAGGTGGAATCAAAACAAGTTACCAACATTACATTTGGTTTTTGTGACTCCTAAATATCTGATAACAATTTCCTTTTTAAGAGTCAAGAAGCAAACACTATCTGAAATACAAACAAGGAATTGTGAAGACAGTATGCCAGCAGTCATATTTTGGTGGGGGTGGGAACATGCATGAGGGGAAAAAATGAATGGAAAAAGACCAGAAGGAAATAAAATAGAATGCCCGTAGTGGTTGTGTTTGGGTAGTAAGACTACAAGTAATTTTTTCTACTTTTTTGTATTTTCTAGTGTTTTTTGAAAACATGTATTACTTTCATATTTTTATAAATGCTTATTTTGCAAAAGTTTTACTAAATAGAAAATAAAAGCCCATAGAAGAAAACTAACTTGAGTCAACAGAAAAGAACTCTGAATCTGAATTAAGCCTGCCAGGGCCAGACCCAAGGAATAAAAAGCTGCCTGATCTAACGAGCTTCCAAAATACGAGGGTCATAAAAGAAGCACTCGGAAGAGGCAGACTCTGAAAACTCAGCTGGTCTCTGGAGGGCTTCTTTTGGAGGCAGTGTCTAGTGACCAAGCCTTCTGGCACCGGGGGGCTGAAGAGCAGGTGTGAAGAAGGCCACAGGGTCCAGGAGGGGACGCTGGGCCTCTATCAACCAAGCCAAACAGGCAGTGTGAGCATTTAGACTTCAGACAGTCGTGGAGCAAGCCCCACTAACCACACTCCTTGTCCTGTGGTCATTCAGACATCCTACCCAGAACAAGAGGCCACACGGTGGGTGGAACTGGTTGGTTAGTCCTGGGTGTAGTGACAGATAAGTATCTCTTACTCACAGTCAAGATGCATGAAATGAGAGTTCAGATTCCAGACTCACGTCCAAGAGATGGTGCTTGTTCAAGACACTGGCAAGGAAAGCCTGAGTTGGTGGGGAGGGGTGGGAAAAGGGGAGGGTCAGGGGGCCAGAGAAGGCAGTAAGGAGGGAGGTGGCCCTGCATCGGGAACCCAATAAACAAGGAGGAGGGCAGCCAAAGCCTGAGGCTGGGTTTGTATGTAGTGGTGGCTTCTCGTGGTACAAGGTCTTGGACTTAGAAGGAGCCAGAGAAGGGCCAGCAGCATTGAGCCACTACTACTGCAGCTGCCAGTCTCACCTGGACTTGAAGTGGAGAAAATTTTTGTTTTTTATTCCTTTGTCTGCTGGAATGTCTTACTTTCTGGAGCAGGCATGGTCAGCTATAGAAAGCATATTCCAACTTTTTTTAAACACCCAGTAGATTTTTTTTAAGTATCCACTAGGAAGCCTTGGTCATATATACTTTCCTTAAGCCAGTGCCCAGGTTTTTAGAACAGTAAACTCTGAAAGATCCATTTGGGGCATATTTCTCACGTATTGGTGGTGAGAGCATTGTTCTCTCATCTAGATAATTGTGATCATATATTTTCGTAAGAGAAAACAAACCCAACTAAATCTGGTGCTTTGTAAGATCCAAGTCTGGTACCATGAAATCCACTTTGACCATGTCAGGCCAGTGACTCATTATCCCCGAGCACCACCGGCACGTCTGTCTCAGTTGGCACTAAGGCCCTGCAAAACAGAGACCAGGTCCACGTGCTTCATTCATCGGAGGCATCTTAATTTGAAGTCCCCTTTGGAAACAACACCAATCTTACACTTTAAAGAAGGTCACAAACAATGAATCTGACTTGATAACTAAGTCCTTAAGTCTTAGAACCATAAAATCTCAGGGTCAGAGGTCAGAATCATAAAGAAAGAGTCTCACAATTACAGTAGCAATCCACAACTTGTGTCTCCCACAGCGTACCTGCCCTGTGCTGTCTGGCTCAGTTAGAATGCAGGAGTGTACTCCAGAGGTGCCCGTTTCAGCCTCAATCAGTGGCAAACTCCTTTCAGCCATTTACACAGCCCAAAAGCCATGGGGTCATTATTGACTCTGGTCTTTCTCTCACCCCTCACATCCAGGCCAGCAGTAAGTCACCTCAGCTTTGCCTCCGAGGCCTCCAGAATCTGCCCCCTTCCTTACCACTCCCAGCACTGACACCTGCATCCAGGCTGCCGTCCCCCACCTGGACTGCAGGGGCCTCCTAACTGTTCTCTGAGCTTCTGCTCCTGCCCCGCTTCATCTCTCCCTACACAGCAGTAAGAGTGATGCTTCTAAATCAGAAATTAGGTCTCGTCTGTTTCTCCTTTTTAATAGCTTGTCGGTCTCTCATTCAGGATAAAATCTAAGAAATCTTTAAAGTGGGATTTTTTTTCCTGTTCTTTTCTCGCTGTCCTCTCTGCTAGAAATGCATGGATTACAGAGAGTTCTTGGGACTAGGGTCTCTTCTCATTGCCTGGAGCATCTTTACTCACATGGGAAAAGCAGATTTTACTACGTGCCTGAGCTCTCCACTACGTAGCAGCTCCGAAGCCCAGCTTCCATGACCTGACCTCAGAGGAGGTCAGACTTCCCTAACTGCCATCCTAGAAAATCCTGCAAGTCTCTGCCCATTCCTTGTAGCTCAGGAAAAGTCTTTCTAGTCCCTGCCTAACACCCCATTTTGAACATTGGACATTGTAGGAGAACTATGGTATGTGCCCGTTCAGGCTGTCTTTCTTCAGCTGGATCTTCAGTGCTACTTAGGAATCCTTTTCTTTATTGCTAATGCATTTGTTTCAAACCTTTATTCTCGGTTCCAGCTTCCAACTTTGCCTTCCAGTCCTCTTTCCCTCAAGACCCACTATTCCCCCAGGTAACTTTCAGTTTTCCTTCTTGGAAAGCAGAGAGACCAGCCAGCTGGGTCTGCTACAGTACCCCCTTCAGAGGCTCATCGTTTCCCCTGTCTTGATGCAGTAAAACACGCTCCTGTTGCAACCTGAGGTTAAGCCCTATGTTCTCCAGGTCTTTTAATGGCATCGGCATCCTGTGAACCACCCAGACTCTCAGTCTCTAGCCTGCCACATCCCAGCAGTTTTAAGTGATAGCAGCTCTCCCTTTGCAAAGTGTCTCTCATCAATCCTCTCTTCACTGTTACCACGGTCGCTGTCCCCACCCAAGTACTTGCCATCCTCCCCTGGATGGGAGAGACTGTTCATGGCCTCTTCATTCTGTTTCCCCAGTGGTGGTAGGTGACTTTCCAGAAGCTGAATCTGGTCCTATTACTCAGTATCCTCTTACAGCATGACAGTGGGACAGTGGGTTATGATCACCTACAGAAGTCTAATCTCTAGAGGATGGCAAGCAAAGACCTCCACCAACCCCTCCCCCATTGCATAACCATCTGCCGCACATCCTTCAGCCCCCTCAGCCTCTGCTGTTGCCACTGTAGGGTTCGTTTGGCCTAATATGGAATTGCTCCACTTCTGAGACTTTGCATATGCTTTTCCCACTTCCTAGAATGTCCTTCCCCGCATCCCTACTAACATGAATCCTACTTATCCTTGAGACTCGGCTAAAATGCCACTTCTTCTATGAAACTGTTATTAGTCCTTCATTCATTCACTTAGTAAATATTCATTGAATGTTTGCTCTGTTCTATACAAGGTATTGAAGATACAGGAATTAAATATGCACTAAAATAGAAACAGTAGTTAATTCCTGATGGTGGATTTATAGATTTTTTTCTTCTCCTTTTCCCACCTATATTTTTTTAAAGTTTTCTGCAATGAATGGATATTGTCATTGTAGTAAAAGTAAGAATTATTTTGAGATTTTTTTTCTGTTTTTGTTTGTTTGTTTGTTTTAATAAACAGGAGAGAGATATTGGAGTGTTTTTGTAGGCTGCATGGGAAGGTGGATAGGAGTTGTTGAAGGTGAGGAAGGAAGGAATAGATTTTTCGAACTGGGTCACGAAGGAAGTGGGAAGTTCAGGACCCAAACCCCAGGTGGGAGATCAGCTCTCACTAGCAGGATGAGGACCACAGACTCTCCCAGCCTGGAGAGAGTACAGCATGGGGTCCCTGCTGAAATCTGGGAGTGGGGCAGGGTGGCCTTTCTGAGAAAATGCTCAGATGGGAGGAACCCTGCCCTCCCTGTCAGAACCCATCTTCCCATCTCCCACCCCTACAGCACCTGTTGTCTGCACTTCAGCACCATATGTGCACAGATCTGTTGTCCTACTGGGCCTTAACATCCTTGTAGCAGAGCCCATTTTTAATTTTTAAAAAAATTTTTAAAAATTTTTGGCTGCGTTGGGTCTTCGTTGCTGCGTGTGGGCTTTCTCTAGTTGCAGCGAGCGGGGGCCACTCTTCGTTGCGGTGCGCGGGCTTCTCATTGCGGTGGCTTCTCTTGTTGCAGAGCACGGGCTCTAGGCACACGGGCTTCAGTAGTTGCGGCACATGGGCTCAGTAGTTGTGGCACATGGGCCCTAGAGCGCGCAGGCTTCAGTAGTTGTGGCACGTGGGCTCAGTAGTTGTGGCTCGCGGGCTGTAGAGCACAGCCTCAGTAGTTGTGGCGCATGGGCTTCGTTGCTCCGCGGCATGTGGGATCTTCCCGGACCAGGGCTCGAACCCGTGTCTCCTGCATTGGCAGGTGGGTTCTTAACCACTGCACCACCAGGGAAGCCCGCATTCTTAATTTTTTAAATCTCCTCCCTCCCCTCCCCCACAGCACAGTGCCATGTACCCCCAAAATGCTCAAAAATGACTTCATAACATGAATCGCACATCCGTTTTCACAGTTCTGTTTGTTTCGCCTGCTGCATTAGCATGGTGTTCCCTTGGTAAGGCGTTTTTATCGCAGCAGCCATCTCAGCACCCCTGAGCTATATCCTGGGATCGAGGAAGGCCTCGCACAGCTCCCGCCAGGAAAGGCACGCTGCCTGCTTCTGCGTGATGGGCCGTCCACACAGAGTGTCTCCCCCTCTGCCTTCCCCACTCACCCTGCCGCTGCCACACCAGCTGCCACCTATGGCAATGCTATGAAACTTGAAAACTCAAATGGTTGCTCCTCCCGGGTCATCTTGGTGTCTGCAGCAAGCCCACAGAGCCGAGGCACATGTGTAGGACGTGTGACTGGGGGCTGCAGCTAATGGTAAAGAAACACAGTGCTGGGTTTTGTGTTTCATCCTCGTACATTGCAGCGGAAATCTTGCCGGAGCAGCTCCCGGTGAGAGACAATAGCTTCAAAGGCTGACTCCGAAAATAATAGAAAAGTTCCCAGAATATTCATCTTTAGTCCTTAGCGGGGCAGAATTGTTTTATTTCAGGCCTGTAGAGACAGCCTGGGACCAGAGGAGCCTTTGGAAGAACTCTCCTATGTACTTTGTGTCCTGGTTTGCTAGTGAAGGTACCGGGCAATTAGAGGCTTACCTAAGGTCACTTCAAGGTAACAGCAGACTAAATCCTGAGCACAGATTTTGCTGTGAATCCTTGAGATTAAAATAAGAATATTTTCAAGAAATACAAAACAAAACAAGACATTTATCATTTTTAAGACTGTCATGCAAAGAGCTAAATATTATTTTTAATCAACTTTTCTCCTGCATTTTGATGTTACTAATCGTGGATTTGATTTAACTGTAAGGACTTGGGCTCTGAGGTTAATAAACAACATAACATGTCGCTGTGCTGCATGTCTTTAAAAGAAGGATGGACCTCTTTTTTTGAGAGATGGCTTAGGCTGGTCTTTTTGAAAGGCTGGAGCTGAATTAACCTCACTGGCTTTAGGAGTCTGTGATTTTGTGTTTCCTGGGTCAGTCTGAACGCAAACGTGAGAAGCCTCCTCCATTGCTCTCCTACGCTTTCCTCCCTTTCCTCCCTCTCCCCCACCTCCAGCTTCCTTCCCACAGCCCTTAGGCCTCCCGGCCAGTCCACCACCTTTAAAGCTTCCTCCCGCCCCTCCCCACCCCCTCGCAACTGTCTGCAGTAAAGGGAACGCTGTTCAAAGTCCGCTCAGGCGTGGACCCTCATCCTCTGTCACAGGCATGGAATTCTTGTCTCCTAACCACTTCCCGGCCTTCAGGCTTTTCTGCCATTTCCTAGGTTTGCAAGGCAGACACTTGAGGAAGTCTCCTTGTTTCCTTCCTGTTAGGCTTAGAAGTGTAGACAGCTACCTCCAGGGCAAGATGGTGTAGGGGAGCAGATTTGCCACCCCAAAATGTCTCTTTGACATGCGGATTATTTTGAGCTGAAAACAATCAAGACCCAAAAGACTCAGGAAGAAACTTTCACTTTACCCTGACTGTCCATAGAACGTAGGTAGAGAGGACCTGTTTCCCGAAGGGAAGGAGTTGTCACCATAGATAACTATAGGATGAACTTGGTATGGTAGACAGGGAGGAACCTCGCAAAATCTGTTTTGTTAAAATTCTTCTCTGTGTCCCATTGTCTCTGCCAGGCCCGGCAAACATTTGCTTTTCCATCTTCAGGTGAATTTCCTTCCTCTGCTTCTAAATCCTAAACTACCCCCAACATCCTCTTTTGTCTTTAGTCGAAGATGGTATTTAAGGTAAGGTTTCAGCCATTTTAGTGAGTTACTCAGCTTTCTTGAGTCTCTTCCATGTATACCATGTTATTAAACTTTTGTTTGATTTTCTCCTATTAATCTGTCTCATGACAGTGTAATTCTTGGACCAGCCAGAAGAACCTAGAAGGGTAGAGGAATATTTCCTCCTCTCTGACAATAGGAATGGGCCTGATTATAGTCTGAGGGACAACAGATTAGGCTGGTGGCAAGTGACCTGAAACAGTAGAAGAGAACACAGTTGACTCTATACAAATAAATCCTCCAGAAAATTCTAGCACATAAATAAACTGCCTTATAACTAAAACTGGCAAATGCATGGCCTTCTGCTGCCCATGCTCCCTCCTCAGCTTCCCTTGGCATTGGTCACTAGTCGGCCTGTTACCTGAAAACTGGGTTCGCCTGTTGGTGGGTGTTGAGCCAAAAGACACAACCAAGCCAAAGAGCGGGGGAAGGAAGGATTTATTACTGGCAGCAAGTAAGGAGAACACCGAGGATCTTTCCCAAAGCAGTGTCTCCCCGAGGAGCAAAATTGGGGAAGTTTTAAGCTAAGGATGCCTGCATACTCCTGAAGAGGCTTCAGCAAAGGAGGGTGGAGGGTTCAGCATAGAATTGGGGCAGAGGTTGATGGAGTACAGGTTGTAGTTGATTGAAGTCACGAGGATCAGAAAAAGTCAACATCTTCATTCGTAGGTTCCAGTTAATCTGATAGATGAGCCCTCAAGGGGGGTTTGAATTTTGCAAAACAGCTCAGAAATGTGCTTGAGGCTAATCTTTACCGTTGAAACAGAACTAGGAGTCTTTATAACTGATATATTATCTCCGATACGGTTAAGTTAGCTCCCTGGCCTGGTAACAACGGTTTGTTTTTACCTTCTTTCATTCCCTTAAATTCAGCGACTGAGACCTATTCTTCTGCAAGGACAAGCATTGTGGCCAGGCTCAGATCTCAAAATGGCTGAGGCCTTAGATGGTTTCTCTTATTTAAGAAAGTTACATCTGGTTCTCTTACTCTGGGGACCCCCTATCCTATCTGCTTACACAGTCCCCCCCTTGAGATATTTCACTCTTCTTTCTTGAGGGGTACAGGGCTGAGAGTGGGCGTTGTAGTCTCCCTAGTTAGAGGAGTGAAACTCTCTTGTTGCTAGAGCTAGAGAAGTTTTGGGGTCCGCCGGAGTAGTGTCTGAACCTCTCGCTTGCATAGCATTATTCTAGCAGGTGTAGGAGAGACACAGCAGGAGAGACAGTTAACAGCAATTTTGCAACATCATTAGCAGAGACTTGATCCAAGAGACCCCTGAACCAAACCGTTTTCCCAGTATTTTCCCTAAACTGGGAAGAGGATCATTCAGAGAAGAGATTTAATTTTTTTTCATATGCATCATGAGGTGAGTCACATTAGAAGACTCATCAGGTATAAAAACCAGCATTCAGCATGTCTTATAGCATAAGTTCCTCCTTGAGCAGCTGTTAAAATATCAAGGGCCACGCAGTTCTGTAGGACCGCTTTTTTCATCATAGAAACTTCAGAGTTCAGCAGACCGACAGCCTGATTACTGTCGTTCTAAGGCTTGCTGGGTACATTTCATGAAGGCCTCTGTGTGAGTGATGATGGCCTCTGTTTTTGATTTCTGAATTCATTATTTTCCTTAATGGTAAAAGCGGATGTACAAAGCATGTTCAATAGGCCTCTAAACAGGCCATTCTGGTCAGTGTAAAGTTCAAGTTAAATCATGTATTAGCCAGAATGGCTTTCCCATGCCTAACTTAGTGTGTGAAAATTTATTTTATCATTTCCCCTTCTGATTGCAAATCTTTCGACAGGTCAGATATTTGTCCCTTGATGCCAGGGTGATTGCTGCCTGGCATCCATCATGTCCCGTGGTGCCAGGCCTCCTTTTTGTTTATACATAGTTGCCTAGTTGTCTATGTTGGGGGAAGACTAATCAGATATAGTGAACAGGCTCAGAGGTGTGTTAATGGGGAAACATTTTATAGGCCATACACTGTATCAGTTATACTGAACTGTCACACAGACATTATACATGTGCTTTTAGCAGTAGACTTAAAGCAAGCCGTGGTTATTTGTCATAAGTAGTTATACTCTGTGACAGTTTCACTAGAGAATTTCCTTTAGTTTTGTTGCACATGAGCTAGTTAAGAGTCCTTGATAAGGCTGCTGGGAATCTAAGAGTTTTCCATTTTTAGAGGAGTCAGGTAGAGAGAAAAGAAAAATGTCTCAATCCTACCCACAAAGGTATAATTTACCAAGTTGTTGTAGGTTATAATTAGCTTAAGGGGAAAGGTTTCCTTGTATCTGGAAAACACAGATTAAAAGCCAGCACTATTTCTTTGGGAAAGATCCCCAGTATTCTCCTTACTCGCTGCAAGTAATAAATCCTTCCTTCCCCCGCTCTTTGGCTTGGTTGTGTCTTTTGGCTTGACACCCAGCAAGAGGCGAACCCAGTTTTCGGGTAACAGGCGCAGTCCGGCCACAGTAGGCGAGGACACAGCTAGGTCTAGATGAAGTGTATTGCTGACGGTGCTTCCGTCTTGTTTCTTACTCTTTGATCCTACGGTCTTCTCTGTTCTTCTTTAAGAAGTGACCTGTACTTCACTCCTTCACCATAGGCCTAGTGCAAGGAGCAGGCCCAGCCGAGGAGACCCCTGCTGGCTCCTCACCGCCGCCCCCCCCCCACTGCTCCCTGCATGACGTCACCAGCACCCTCCCATCACAGACGTGTTGCCCTCAGCCTCTCCGAGCTGTCTTCGAGCCCTGCCTCTTTCTGCCTGGTTTCTTTTCGGACACATTCCTCTCGGTACCTTTGCCTTTTTTCACCGCTGGGCCTCCCCACCCTTGGGTCGTTGCCTCGTGTCCACAGCTAAGAAGCGGCAGAAATCCGCATACCCCTGCCCTGGCCACCTCAACAGCCTGGTTTTGTTCCAGGCAGGAAAATGTTTCTTTCTTCCTGTTACGTTTTCCATTTGTTTGTTTGTGTGTGTGTTTTTATTGAATTATAGTTGATTTACAATGTTGTATTAGTTTCTGGTGTACAGCAAAGTGGTTCAGCTGTACATATGTATATGTGTATATATATATAGCTGAAAAACAATATGTATATATTCTTTTTCATCATAGGTTATTATAAGATATTGAAGATAGTTCCTTGTGCTATACAGTAGGACTTGTTATTTATCTATTTTGTATATAGTAGTGTGTATCTGCTAATCCCAAACTCCTAATTTATCTCTCCCACTCTTTCCCCTTTGGTAACCACAAGTTTGTTTTCTATGTCTGTGAGGCTGTTTCTGTTTTGTAAATAAGTTCATTTTCCTGATATGTTTTTTTGAACCAAATATTTTACGTATAGAAGCCCAGAGCTGTTACAGAAGTGATTTTGCATCTAATTACTTAAAATTACAAATTAACCCGATCAGCAGTTTTTCGAACCAAATATTTCTTAATGAGACACTGACATATTTTTTAGAAGATAAATTTTTAAATACATTTGAATGGAAATTAACTGTTTTCAAAGGATATGGTTTTCTCACAACTTTGTATCTATAAAATATAGAAACTTGATATTATTTTGTTTACTTCATATTTTATAACCTTTGGCTGAAATATAATAAAAATAGCACTAGATTTTCAGTCTGAGCTGATCCTGGCTGTCACTTAGGAGTTTTGTGACTTTTCACTTGTCACTTAGGATTTGTGACTTTTCACAAATCCCCAACCTTTTCTCTCAACGTAAAATGGGCTGAATAATGCACTCCTCCCAGATGTGTTGGAGAGATTTTAAAGGGTCGTAGGTATGAGAGCTCTGCCACCGAGCAGGGCCAGGTGCTTTGCAGTGTTGAGCCACTTCCTGTCCTACCTGGTACCGGAAAGTAGGTCTTGAGGTAGACAGTATTTGCTCGTTTCTAACCAGGTTTTTTTTCCAGCCAGATGCCTTCCATCGGTATTGGCAAGATATTTAATCTGACGTTCCACATAAGAACGTCCTAGAGTATATGCAGGAAACTTGCCGCCTGCAGAAAGGGAGTGACCCAAATCCTGTGATTAAACGAAGGGAAGAGGAAGGACATGATTCTTCTTTGAAGGGTTCTGTTTATGAAGCTCCTCGTGGCTTTTTTACTTTTTCCATGAAAAACTCTTTGTCCTTTTGTCTTCTGCCACTGGCCCTGGTTACGAACAGGGCGTTGATGTGAATCCAGTTTCCAGATTGGAAATTAATGAGGTGTTCCATCCAGAGAGCCCTTCCTCCTGTACTGTAAGGCACGCTGCCCCCGGAAACCAACACCCCCCGCCTGGCCCCGTTTGGGTCTCTGCTTTCCTGTTGCCCTTCTCTGGGTAAGGCTGCGATGGGCATCCTTGCTGCCGCCCCACAATGTGGTTTCTTGGCCTAAGAATTTTTTTAGTCCGTGTGTCAGGTATGATTCCCAGAATCACTGGATTGTTTTGAAGCAGGATAGGTTCTGCTGCCCGACCATCACTGGGCCAGGAAGTTCTTTTTGGCGCTTCAGAGCTTCCACTTCAGCCCTTTGTATGTTCAAAAAGAAGGTACAGGGCTTCCCTGGTGGCGCAGTGGTTGGGAGTCCACCTGCCAATGCAGGGGACACGGGTTCGAGTCCTGGTCCGGGAGGATCCTACATGCCGCGGAGCAACTGGGCCCGTGCGCCACAACTGCTGAGCCCGCATGCCACAACTACTGAAGCCTGCGCGCCCTAGAGCCCATGCTCCGCAACGAGAGAGGCCACCACAGTGAGAGGCCTGTGCACTGCAACGAAGAGTGGACCCCGCTCGCCTCGACTAGAGAAAGCCCGCGCGCAGCAACAAAGACCCAACACTGCCAAAAATAAATAAATAAAAATTAAAAAAAAAAAAAAAGGTACAGATTTTCTGGAATGCAGGCATTAAGGGAGGGGAGGCTCAAGTAAGGTGAAAGAGCTGTGGGAAGCTTCTCATCAGCGCGGAGTCTCAGATTTGCTGGTGTTCGTGGGTGCTGTCATTGACTGATAAGGAAACAAGCTGAAGGAGCAGAGGTGCCCGTTAGGAAAAAAAAGTAGCTCAAACTGACTGAGATAGTGCAGCCATTTTGTATTGCTAGCAAGTTTTGATGAGGAGTGTGAGACTTCTGATTTTGTCAAGTTACAGTTAATACATTTTAAGAACTCCTCAGGATGAAAAGTGGCCCCTGGTCAGGGCTCAGCCCTATAAATGAGGGTTCAGAGGGAGCAACAAAGTTCTGTTAAGAGCCCGGATCTGTGGACTTCAGGGTGGCAGGGTGTCTAGGAACCTCCTGGAACTTAATGCAAAATTTTGTTTGTAAATACTTAAGGGGAGAGGGCCTGGAGCTTTCACTAGCTTTTTAAAGCAGTTCTTGACCTACCAGTTTGCATGAAAATGGATGCCCAGTCAGGGTGGTCCGAGACTCCCTGCCCTGTGTGCAGTGGTTACCCTGTGTGAGTGTGCAGGGCTTACCTGTGTCTTCTGGGAAAAGGGGACACAGACCCCAAGAGGCCAGATAGCCTATGAGCCGGATGCCTGAGGGAGTGTGTGAAAAAGGAGTGGAATCGAACAGAAAGGAACATTTCCCCAAGCTAAAGGTGTGGACACACAGAAGGAGGAGGATTGACTGACTGGGGTTGGAATGAAATGGAGAAAAGGAAACAAGCTGAATCTCCAGGGGGAAAACTTTGCGACCGCAAGAATGAATAGGTCGTGGCCCTGTCATCCTAGCGGAGGTTGGAGCAGCTCCATTAGTGGGGAGTTTTCAGGAAATGTGGATGTGATGGAAGGACAAGCGTGGGCTGACCTTGAAAGGGGCTCTTCTGGAGACCTGCACGCACTACTTCCCCACAGGACTGTTGGGCAGTCCCTAGAATTGCCTCTACAATTTCTCTTGCATTCAGCACACGCAGACACCTCCTGAGAGCCAGGTTCAGGACCCGCTTGCCACAGCAGAAGAGTCATGAGCACAGTATTTGAATTGCTTGTATTTTGAGATAGGAGTAGTTCTTGGAATAATCCAGAAAGTATAGTTTGAGGGGTTTTTTTTAAAGAAAGAAAGTCTGATATTACAGATTCAAGACTCTTCATAATAAGGCTCTTTGCACTGAACTAAAGAAAAATGTGAGAGGTTGCTACCATTCTCTTCCTGTGCTTCATGGCTGCCATTTCAAGAGTACTGGTTCTTCCTTCAGTGGAAGGAGAGGGTATCAGAGGGGTCTGTCTAGCCATCCAGGGTAGGAGCTGTGTCCCCTAGAGGTTTTGTGGTGTGGACAGCTGTGGGCTGGGCTCTCCTGTTCCCCACTGGAAACACCTATGGACCCTTCAGATGGTCTTTTTTGGGAAGTCTTGTCTCTGAAGTTGTGGCCACAGTGGTTTAGTTTATGAAAAGGGTGTTTGCAAGCCCAGGGAGAAAGTTTCTGCTTCCGATTGGAGCTCCCTCCCTTCTCCCAAGCCCCCTCTGCCCCTCAGCACATCTGGCTTTTCCCTGCTCATGAATCACATTTCCCACAGCATTTATCTCTGACCTTCTCCACTGTCTTCATGCCCTTGAACCCCACCCAGCCCCCTTCACTCTTTGTCCTACACTTTTCCAGAGATCGGGGCCATCCACTGTGAGTGCTCTCACCTTCCCTCTTCTTCCCCTCGAGATCTCCTCCCCCTCACCTCCCCTTTTCTTCCTGCCCTCTCCAGGCCACTTTTCCTCTCTCCTGGAGGGGTCGCCTTGGCCCTACTTGGCACCACTCCCTTTGCTCTCTCGCATCCTCAGCCTTCCTTTTATACTGGCTTCTTCCCCTGCCTGCAGACACGGCACAGTCCTCTGTCCTGCCTGCTCAACAACTTCCCTGTCCTACCATCCTTCTGCAAGCGGTCACCCACGCTCATTGCATTGCCTCTACTGCTGGACATTCACCTATCCTTTTTGTTTTTTTTTTAATACATTTATTTATTTATTTATTTATTGGCTGTGTTGGGTTTCCATTGCTGCGAGTGGGCTTTCTCTAGTTGCGGCGAGCAGGGGCTACTCTTCGTTGTGGTGCGCGGGCTTCTCATCGCAGTGGCTTCTCTTGCTGCAGATCACGGGCTCTAGGCACACGGGCTTCAGTAGCTGTGGCTCGCGGGCTCTAGAGCGCAGGCTCAGTAGTCATGGCGCACGAGCTTAGTTGCTCCGCAGCATGTGGGATCTTCCCGGACCAGGGTTCGAACCCGTGTCCCCTGCATTGGCAGCAGATTCCCAACCACCATGCCACCAGGGAAGTCCCTCACCCATCCTTAACCCAGAGCTTCCCAAACTTTTCCCCATCATAACACACGCAGAAGATGTTGCTGCTTGAGTGGCACGTGGCGTGTGTGTGCCAGGCTGAGGGAAGGCAGGGCTCTGGTCGCCCTGAGGGCGAGAAGAAGCACTGTGGCAGCATCCCTGTAATCCATTCCCAGCACATGCCTGAGATCTTTGCAATTCGACCCTGTCCCCCGCCCCGCCCCATACTTTTCCCCCTAAAATAGCCTTCCTAAAGACCACCAGTAACCAAATGCTAAATGCAAAGACCTTTTCTTTGTTTTCATCTTCCTTGACATCCAAGTGGCATTCGACGTACACTAGTGGTTGAGCGCTCAGACTCTGGGGCGGGCCTGCCTGTGTTCAGTTCCTGGCTTTGCCGTTCTCTAGTGGTATGACCTTGGGCAGCTTATTTAATGTGTCTCTGCCTTGCTTTCCTCATTGGCAGAATGAGGATAATAAAATACCTACCTCCTAGGGTTGCTGTGTGAGTTAAATAGTTGCCATACGGAAAGTGTGTAAGCGGTGCCTCTCTCGTCAGAAGTGCTGTTGAGTGTCTCCTGTAGCTTTTGAGTACCCCTTCTCTGAGGCCCTTTCTACTGCTTTTCCTAATATTGGACGCTCCTGATCTTTCTCTCCTGTCTCTTTGAACTCCCTTGTTTTTTGTTTGTTTCCATTCTCCAGCTTCTCTTTTGGCTCCCCAAAATGGAGGAGGGCGTAGAGAATGCAGCCTCGACTCTCCTACTTACCCACTTCCCTTCTTGGGTCCTCTGGTTGACGATGCCAGCTCCCACCTTCACCCCAGTCATTGCCCCAGGCCCCGACTGCCTGCTACAGATCGCCCTCTGGATCTCCTCCCTGCACCTCGGACCCAGGAGTCCCCAAAATATTTGAATGTTTTATTTTTGTTTTAAAAGTAATAAATGTTCATTATAGAGAATACAGACACATTGAAAGGATTAAACATCTTTAATCCCACCACTCAGCAAGCACCACTGCTGAAATGCTCTCAAGCTGGGCTGCGTTTCCCCCAGGGAACATTTAGCAATGTCTGGAGACATTTTTGGTTTTCATCTCGGGGTTTGGGGGAGGTGCTACCGGCATTTAGTGGGTAGAGTCCAAGGATGCCACTGAGCGTTTTACAGAGCACAAGAGAAAATTAGCCCAGTAGTGCCAGGGCTGAGAAACCCTGTTCTGGACCTTTGTCTCTACATAAATGCTCCAAATAGAGCAAACTGGAATTGGTTTTCTCTCTACCTCCGTCCTGCTTTGCACCTGTGTTCTCTGTTTCTGTCTGTGGCCGCACCTTCTCCTTCAGCCCCCATCAGGTCCAGTGAGATTCCCCACCTGTCACATCTTCGGCGTCCATCCCTTCTTCTCTCTTCCAGTTTGGCATTGATGGCCACTCTCCCAACTCATGAGAAAGCCTCTAGCAGGCCCTTCGCCTCAAGCCTCCTGCTGGGCCTCGCCCGTGCCTCCCGCGTGCTTAGAGGCCACTCGTCAACTTCCACCGCGTGCGAAGTCCGTGCCCTGAGCTCCCTAAGGGCGGTAGCGCCCCATCTGACTGCTCTTTGTACCCCGCCAGAGCCAAATGGCACTTTGAGCACAAAGCCAGCGCTCAGTGAATCTGTAGAATCTGTACGAATGAACGGTTGTGTGAAAGAAAAAGCTGAAAAACATTCTCCCTCACAATCTGTCCATCTTTGCAGATCCTCAGTGAATGGTTTGGCCAGACTATCATCCGCTCCTGCACCAAACTGAGCTATGAACATGCACAGAGCATGATTGAAGGCCCGACTAGGAAAATCCCCGAGAAGGAGCTGCCCCCCGTCTCCCCGGAGCACACCAGCGAGGAGGTGCACCGGGCTGTTTTGAACCTCCACAGTATCGCAAAGGAATTACGCAAACAGCGGTTTGTGGACGGCGCACTTCGTTTGGATCAGGTCAGTCGCTTCTTTTTTTTCAACAACCGGCAGATTTGACTTCGGCCAGAACCCAGTGTGTGTGAGGTTTAGCGTGGCAGTCCTGGGCTCCTGCCTCCTCCTTTCCTCAATCCCTGCGCTAAAATAGTGTCCTCTGAGGCAGGCAGGAGCCACCCCCACCTGCCCTCCCAACTCCACAGGCACCCAGGGCCTGATGACATGAGCCAAGGTGAAAGGGTGGTGCCCATCTGGGTGGCTTGTCTTCCAAAAGATTTATATGTTTACAAATATCTGGATTAATCTGTGAAAAAGCAGAGAACTGAGGAGACTGTAGAACGTTGGCTGTTGGAGAAAGCGATGGCCCGGAATGGTATCGATTGCTCTTGAGTATGGCAGGCAAGCTGACAGCCCTCTGGGGCGCAGACAGCTGCCGCTCAGACCTGGCGGCTTCCACGTCTGAGAGCTGGTAACTCTTAAGATCCAGCCATTCCTTCCTCGTTACTTGCCAGTACGTTACAGAGTAGAGCCTTTGTTCCATGTTGTGCAGCCTTTTTCTTCTCATTTATGTTTCTTACCCAAGCCCCAGAGAACTCACTCTCCTCCCCTGGTCTCTGTACGCTGTGGGAAGTCTCTGGGAGTTTGGAAAATGAGCTGGGCCACAGGACTGGCTGAGGGAGCCGTTCGTCAGACCATTGGCAGAGCGCAGCCTCGCAGAGACTTGTTTCTCTGAGCCTTTCAGCTTGGAGAGATCTCAAAAGCCTTGTTTTCAAACTTCCTAATTGAAGATTTCATTGCATCCTACTCTTTGTGATAAACTTACACAAACGCTTCTCAGAAGGCATGGCAGACAGTTGCTGCCCTGGGCCTACGAATACGTTAGCGGCTCTTGGGACAGATGGATCATCTGTTCTGCCTGTGCCTGGGGGGGTCAAGGCACCTTCTGGAACCCTCATGCCCCTCCTTCCCTTGCCTGCGCTCAGGTAGCCTGAGCAGACCTGCCTACTCGAGAATGCCACTTGGGAGACAGTAGGCAGAGTGGCTGCTGAAGGAGAGGGCAGAGCCAGTGGGAGAGGCGTCACGGGCATGGAAGAGGATAGAGGATCTCCTCTCCTTGCTTTAGTGAGATCATTCTTCGGGGTGTGAACCTCATTCTCACTTACCAGCGGCTGCCTGGTTGTAAATCCAAGGACGCTTCTCAGTGTTTGCTTCCTGGACTTCTGTCCTGCATTTGGCCCTTTGAAGCTCACCTCCTGGTTCTCTGCTTCTCTTCATACATCTCTAGTCATGTCCTGCTGGTCCCTTTGCAGGAGCCTCTTCCTCTGCTCACCCCTTTATGGTTGCGTTCCCTGGAGTCTACCCCACCCTCTTTTTCTCCATCCACACTCCCTCCCTGAATGAATTCCTGTGTTCTTATGATTTTAATTACCAGTCGGATGCTGATGACACCAAAATTAGTTTCTCCAGCCCTGCCCTTCTTCCCAGGCCCTACGCAAGCCTCTCCACCTGCGTCCCTGGACTCCTCACCTGGCCGCCCCATGGTCCTCTCAGCCAGTGCTCGCCGCCCCTTCTGCCCGACACAGTGACCAGTGCCCACGGTGTGCTGCACGCGCTGGCTGTGCTCCTTCCACCAGAGGAGTTGTGTGTATCAAGAGTCAGCCCTCTTTATTCCCATCCTGGCTACGCCAGTTGTACATGTTGTTATAATTATGCAGTTTAACTGAATATTAGGTAAATTGATCAAGTAAGAACATTTTTAAAAGCTGGTGTTTCTGTGAAAACTAAGTTAAATTGTTTGGAAACACTTGATGAAGAAGAATCTCCAAAAATTCTGCTGTTTGGGTGTGACAACTATAGAAGAGTGGGGGAAAAGATCATAAAATTCAGGAGGAATTCTGTACTGAGATTGCTTTGCAGATGTCTAAGCTCTCACTCTTTTAACGAAACAAAAACTATAAATTATACATGATGAATTATGAGTAGTTTATCAGAAAAAAGTATGTAGAAATCCAATTAGCATACCTTTTCAAAAAGATTTACATTTTTTCTAAACGTGAGTGAATGTAGATTTATATAAATTAAGTAAAACAAATGTCTAGTTATGTATGTGTCTCTTCTGTATGATGCCCCTCTTTAGCCAGCTTCTGGAAAAACTAACCCACCACTGAGTGCTTCAGGCACATCAAATGAGAGGGTTCTGTTATACCATTTTAGAAACCTTTCCCCATCAGATTGTTATAAAATTGGATTGAATTAAATATGTTAAATACACTAAACACTGTAAAAGACCATCAGCAATCTCAACTCGCATTAGGAGGGGTGTGGTAGTCAGGGTAGAAGAATGATCACAGTTTCAGATTGATAATGATCTGTTGGCATGTCTTAGAGTCAGAATTTTATTGCTGAAAATAACTTTTTAATTAATTTTTATTGGAGTGTAGTTGATTTACAGTGTTTTCTTTCTGCTGTACAGCAAAGTGAATCAGTTATACATATGCATATATCCGCTCTTAGATTCTTTTCCCATAGAGGTCATTACAGAGTATTGAGTAGAGTTCCCTGTGCTATACAGTAGGTCCTTATTAGTTATCTCTTTTATAATATATAGTAGTGTGTATATGTCAGTCCCAATGAAAATAACTTTAGATACCTGTATTTCATCAGCCCTCTTGATTTATAGATTAGAAGCTGAAGTCCCCAAAGGTTAGATGAGTTGCTTATATGCAAGAAATCCAGATAGCCCACTCTTTGTTCGCTTTTCCTCCATTTACACCATGCTGACTTGAGAGAGAAAAGTTTTCCTTCAAAGTGAAAAAAAAAAACCCTTCAAGTCCTAATTAGGTTCCAGTTAATTAAGGTTTGAAAATAATGGAATTGCATCCTTGGAGCTGATTCCTTGGTTCCCCAGAAAACAAGTGTGTGGACCACAGCTTTAGAAGAAGGAGCACATCAATCTCCTGTAGCAAGGGACACTGGCAAGATCCTTTATAAATCAGCTAAATGGCCCCATTCAGCAGTCCCTGCATTTGTTCTCCTGTGCCTACTGCCTGCATTTGCCCTTACGAAAATCCGTTTTTCCTCAGTACTTTTGGCATGGCCTGCTGTTTGGAGTTGCTCTCTGATGCTTTCTTTGCCCCAGTTCACTATGTCCGCATTTTTGGCGGCAGTCCTAAAAAAAAATATGTCCTCCTACACTAGCCTCAATTAGAGAGGGTCTATGAGAGGCCTCCGTGAGAGGGGACAACATCTGTGTCGCGCTGTACGCCTTTGAACGCAGAATAAACCTGCTAAGCCAGCAGTTTTGCCTTTCCAAGAAATCAGTTTCCTGTGATGCTCTCCAGGGTGAGTGAGGTGGAGGACACCAGCGTGGGGCCTGTGTGTCAGGTCGACGACGGACTGGTTGGGAGGTCACAGTGACCGCAGACATGCAGAGCAACTCGATCACTGGGTGATTGCAGGCAGCAGCTTCGGCCAGAGCTGCCTGGCCCATGTCTGAGATAGTGCACCCTCAGGCCGCCGGGCCACCTGAGCTGGCTCCAGTCCCCGGGGGCCACCTGCCTGCCGTCCTGTGTGCTTACCCAGTGTATGCTCAAATACTAGCAAGTTCTGTACGTACTGTGGTGTGAAACAGACTGCGAAGCACTGCCTTCGAGGTTGGTTTGACTACTCCGAGCATCTTTTTTACCTCGAGGGCGAACCTAGTTCTAAGAGGTCCTAGTTCAGTGAAATGATGCTCCTTTGTTTCGCTGCCCGGAAAGTCAGTGCAGGTGCCGAGTGCATTCTGTGTGCTTTTTTGGTTGGATGAGTTGAATAATATCCCTTGTTTTCTGCTGCCATGTTAAATCTAGAATTGAACGCAGATGCTTGTGTTATTTTATTGATTTATAACACGTCACTCCTGTTTCTTAAAAGGAGACTCCCGTAAAGGGAGTCCCAGACTTTTTTGTGTTTGTAGTAAACATAATCATAATGGCTTATAATGATATGCAAATCTTGAGCTTTGGGGAAGGGGAACCGTGCGAGGCCTCCACCCCCTGCTCCGGTTCGGGGGCGCGCGAGCTCCCTGGCACTTCTGTTCGTGCACAGCTGGTAGCCTGCTCCCTCCTAGGGGTGGAGATGACCCTGCCTGACTCTGACATGATAGGATGACAAGGCCTCGGCTCCTTTTGGAGTTCTGTACCTGGGCCGTTGCCTTCAGAAAGGATAGCAAGGGAGGATAGTGGGGTGCTAAACAGAGCCCCCAAACAAAAACTTCTTAGGGAATATTGACTGTTGTCAGGAAACTACACCTACAGCTTTCTGGCGCTTTCTCTCCAGCCCGACCTTGCTCAGTCTGGTGATAGCGCTTAGAGGCCACTCTGTGTGAGGGCTTCTGGAGAAACAAGCATGACTGCGGGAAACTGTGCCACTTCTGGGGTCCCCGGCAGGTGGTCAGGGGATGTGAGTGACTCCTGAGCCGTTGACTTTCTGAATTTAGAGAAAGTTATAGTGAAGAAAATCTGATGTTTCCATCAAACTAAAGGAGCCTTTACTAAATTCTCAGCTTCATCTTATATGATTCCCACCTGGCATGGTTCTGAAGCCCAAACTTCAGGCAGTTTCTTTGAGTGGACTTGATCATAAAGGTAAACTTATTGGTGGAAACAATTTTTAGATACCTTGGGACCCAAGCTGCTGTGGAATGCTATTATGGATGACCTTGGCCTAGCCCAGCCTTTTAAGTAAGGGCTCGGCAGACTTTCTGCAAAGGGCCAGATAGCAAATATTTTAGGCTTTGTAGGCCATCTGGTCTCTGTCTCAACTACTCAACCCTGCTGTTGTAGTGTGAAAGCAGCCAGGGACAGGCAAACAGATGAGTGTGGCTGTGTCCCAGTACAACTTTAAGGACACTGAAATTTGAATTTCATATAATTTTCAAGTCACAAAACAGTATTCTTCCTCTGATTATTTGTGAATCATTTAAACATATAAAAACCGTTCCTAGCTCGTGAGCCATACAGAAAGTAGGTGGTAGGCCACATTTGACCTGTGGTCCACAGTATGCTGACCCCTGCTTAAATGAAATCCAGCTTTCTTACCCAGTCAGCTTTTACCAGCCCTTCACCACTGCACTGGGGAGTTGGGCTGGTAATAGAGAACACTTGCGCTGAGTTACCTCTCGGGATAGTTTCATGCAATTAAGTAAATTGTTCCTTTGATTAGTATCATGCTTAGCAGGTCCGGCTGGAGGCTAGAAGTAAAGGAATGAATCCGTTTAGCACCAGTTCCCTTACCCTATTTACAGTCAGGTAGCCTTAATTAGCCTGAAGCAAAAAGAGCAGTGGTTCTTAATTTCCCACCTCTGCAAGCTCAGCAGCCTCTTCACAGTCAGATCTCATCCCATCCGCCCCGCCTTCCTGAGCCCACCTGCAGAGACGCTGGCTCCGCCATTTGGTAGGAGCCGAAGGTGGGAAGACAGTCATTGCAAAACTTGACTCACAGAAAGCTGTATGGCGTTTCTCCCCCTGACCCCTGCTGCTGTATGTAGCAACGTGTTTTGTTGGATCGTGCATTTAAAAATATAGTTAAGTATGTTTCTGTTCCTTCTCTACAATGCAGTTATTTTTAAGAAATGAGCATTCCAGCTCTCTGCTGTTTAATTTTTGTACAGTATGATAGTTGGTGCAAGGTCAGAAGGATGGGCATAATCATCCTATCTGACTCTTCCTTGATCTTATTATTTATGTCATCACTTGAGCACAAGAGTAAGCTATTGATCAGGTGGTTGGATATGTTTGTAGACTTGGTCTCTATTTGCTTAGTCATAGAGTCCTCCCTTCAGCATGTCTTCAGAAAGCATTTATTGGGTACGGAAAGCAAGTATGTGGTAGGTGCTGGAAATGAACAGTCCCCGTCCTTAAGTTTATAGTGTAGTGAAGGAGCCGGCAGACCACACAGAAAACGTAAAGTGCTGCGACAGAGCTGTCGCAGAGTGTGGTGAGACTGCATTGGAGAGGATGGGCCCAGTCTCGGGATCAGGGAAGACTTCCCAGCAGGGGCAGTGTGTACACCAAGGCCTTTAAAAGACTTGAGGGGCCAGCCAGGCTCCGAATGCAAGGGGTGGGGCATTTCATGCAAAGCGCTGGTGCAGGCGTGGAAGGGGCGAGGGGTGGCGCCTCTGGGCAGCGTCGGATTGCTCCAGGTCGTGTGGTGTGGCGTGTGAAGAGACAGCAGCTAGAGGAGGGAGCAGGGGCCAGGCCTTGAAGTCTGCAGGAACGGGCTCGGGGAGCCGCGGGCCGATTTCAGATACAGAAGGGACGTGATCAGAACTGTGTTCTAGAAAGAGCTTACTGGCTGTAGTATGGAGAGTAGACTGAAAGAAGAAAGTAAAGGAATCTTATATTCCAAGAGAGAAACGACAAGGGCCCAACCTGAGATCGAGCCCCTGGGGAGAGAGAAAATCACAGATCCGAGCGAGGAAGGAGGATCGGGAAGCCTTGACAAATTGACTGTCCTGATTCGATGTGGAAGGGAGGGGGTGGGTGGTGAGGGAAGAGATTTGACTCAGGGGGTCGGGGTTCAGGTTCAGGCACGGGCATTGATGCAGTGCCACGGACTGACCAGGAAATACCTTAGGATAGGAGAGCTGAGAAGAAAGCAGATGACTTCCGTTGAGGGTCTGTTGAGTTTGAGGGGCCAGCTGGAGACAGAACAGGTCGGGATGTGGAATAAGCATGTGGGCCTAGAGGTCTGGAGGTCAGTCAGGAGGGCTCACCTAGAGGTAGCCACTTGGGAGCCAGCAGCATCGAAGTGGTCCTTAAGCTGCAGAGAAACGAGCTGTAGTGGGGAGGCATGTGGCACCAGACACACAGGAGGGCGAGAAACACTTCCTCCTGCTCTGTTCTTAGTTCCTCCACTCTGTTCTTAGTTAGGCCCCTTTGGTCCCCACTTTTTCCTTAGAAAGGAAGCTTTAAATCAGATTATGAAAGCAAAAGTATATTCTTGTTAATATTTCGGTATATTATGATTTCTTATGAATTTCCCACTTCAGGTAGGAGGAAGGAGTGGTTAGTGTAGCATACATGTAGTTTTTATATTCTGCATTTTAATATTATATAAGTTTTTCCCCGTGTCATTCAAAATTCTTCTAAAACCTTATAATGCCTATGTAATAGTCCATCATACGGATGTGCTCTTAAACATTTAACCTTGCCCCAATTGTGGATTTTTAGTTTCTGATTTTTTGATACCATAAATAGTGCCATGGCCATCTATGTTCATAAATCTTTATTGTGTTCTCTGGTTATTTCTTTAGGACAGTCCTGGAACTGTGCTGATGGGGTCAGAAATATAGACATATTTAAGAATTTTGAAACATTGCCACATTCCCTTCCAGAAAGATCACAGCAGTTTATCCTCTTTCCAGTAGCCTGTGAATAAGGGCACCTATGATGGAAATACCTGTCAGGAGTTCTCTGCCTACATGGGTGGGGGGGGGGGTCGGTCTCTCTCTCTCTCTCTCTCTGAGTCAGACTAGGTCTCCTGAAATGTCCCAGTGACTGTGGTCTTGGATTCTTTCTTCATCTTTCCTATTGTTCAATGTGTTACAGCATAGGCTCTTCCTATTTGCATTAGCCATTATTAAAAAAATACTCATAAGGGTTCTAAACTGTAAAATGATAAGAGAGGTGGTTCAGAGCTTTTTCCTAAACTCGGTGAAGTCCAGACTGGAGAGTGATCTCCCGCCCCAAAGTCCTTCTTTCTACTCCTTAGACTCAATAAGAAACCCATTGTATTTGAAATGGTGCTGAGAACTATTGTTGTAGTCTCAGATCCTTGGAGAACATTTGTAACTTCACTAACCTTTTTTGTTGCTCTCACCTCCTGTGTGTAGCTGTCAGGCATTGTTTGGGTTGGCCTGACATGAATAATTAAAAGGAAATCCAATTGAATTAAGACTAAAGAGAACAGAGTTGCTCTGTGTCATCTCTGCCACCATAAGAATTGCTACACTTCTCTTTAAGGTAATGGTAAACAGTACAGGAAGGCTTTTACTAGTTCAGAGCTTCTGGTTAAATGTTGACAGGCAGCGCATCACATCAGCCGTGGAGATAGTTCTAGAATCAGGGAGGCTTAAAGAGTAATTATCACCCTGTCAGAATTTTCCCCTTTTTTCCCAGTTACCAGTTTCATTATTATGAGCAAGATTTTCATTTTCATCTGTTCATCTCACTTATACATAAATCCACAGCCAAGAGCCTGTGCTCTCTTGAGCCCTTCAGCCCCCAGGCTATGTAGGATGGCTCTGGGGAAGAGTGGAGCTGAGGAGCGAGCAGCCACAGCCTCCAGCTTTCAGGGAACATGGGGCACAGGACTTCCCAGTCAGAGGGTATTGAAATCTTTCCCTGGAAGGAGAGATTGGTTTAGTAATCACACTTTAATTTCATATGGAATCAGAGCAAACAATCCACATTTATGCATCCCAAGGTGTGGACAAGAGACAGGCTTGAAAACTTGACCTAGTTGTATATAAGTAGCACTAATTACACCCACTTATGTGAGTTGATCACTGTTTTTGGCTTGTTAGCATACGCATAAAAAATAACCTGTATCATTAAGCGTTGGAGTAACTTTGCTGAGCAGCTTGTTATTATAACCCCAAACTTTTCACGTGCTCACTCTTCCTTTAGGCATGTCACATAGTCAATTACTCATAATTTTCAAAAATTGGAAGGAATACAGGTAGTATTATTCTGGAAGTTGTTAAAAATACAGACTCAGACATGATTTCCGGCTCTCACTGGACAGATATTTCTTGAGTTCCTATCGTGTTACGAGTACTACTCATAGTTCTATGAAGGAGCCTTAGGCAGTGGAAGACAAACTTTCCACCCTAAAGTTGCTTAGTGAATTTGTGAAGAACTCTGTGTACTTACAAGAAGCTTCAGTAATATAAAAGCAAGGGCATAGTGAGTTGACACAGGGCTAAAGGAATACCCAACCTGATGGTTCTTAGGTAGATGGGATTAGTGAAAGAAGGCTGCTTGGGAAGGGAAGCCCTGAATCACATGGTGAAAAAAGTGAAGGACATGATTGGTGAAGAAGAGCTGAGGGTCACCGATTGCCCACCCTGTTGAGATTTAAGGGACGTGTTCCATCACACTCCCCTCCCTTCTGAGTTCTGAACCACTGCAAAATAGACACACAAGTCAGACCGAGATCAAAATATTCCCTCTATTACTGATAAAGTTTGGATTAGAGAAGGCAGCTTGAGCCAGTTCAAGCATTTGGAACAGCCCATAAGTTAATGCTGTAAAAGGAAACTCTGATTGTGGGGTGATTAGAGGCAGCAGAAAGTAGCCAGAGGCAGAGAGGGGAATGTGCCCTCTCCCAAACTGGGTACCGGGGATACTGGGTACCGAGCCCTAGCGTGGCCTTCACTACTAGGTGCCCTCCAGTGCAGTGGCTGCCAGTGGGGACCAGTAGCTGATGTTTCTGCTCTTGGTCAAAACGACCAGAATAGATCCTCAGCAGAACTCCGAAGACTGCTTTTTATATAACTTTAGAAAGTAAGCGTGGCTCCTACTCCACCTCTAGAAGCTTTTCACTTGCCTTCTGGTTCTTTCTGCTTGCCTATTATCCAGGCTCATTTCTTATAGAAGGGAAAAGCTCTACCACCACCCCTGTAAACCTTTCTTCGTTTCCAGGAAGCTGAAGACTGAAACTAAATCCTGCTGCAGAGAAGCTTGCATTGGCCAGCCCATCCATCCCCCTCCCGCTTAGGGCTCCCAGAGCACTTTATTTATACCTGTCACCTGTCTTGATCACATTTTCACGTTGCCTGGTCGTTTTCCATTTGCTTCCCTGTCTCCTTCTCTAAAACTGTAAGTTCCCTAAGGGTAAGGACAGCATCTGTTCACCGTTATATCTCCAGCCCCTGCCCAGTGCTTGTCGTTAAGGGTGTTTCAAGGTCTCTTAAGCATCTCTGTACATACTGGTCTTTTTAAAAGGACGACGGCAGCTGTGATCTGGGAGAAGGACTGTAGCTCTAGAAGAGAGGTGCGCTTATGTAAGAGAATTAAATGCTTATCATGAATCAGAGAGGTTTCCTCCTCTTTTGAATAAAAGGGTTGGGTATTTGATTACTTGCCAGGGCATACAGGGTTTAGGACGGGGTGTAATGAGGACTTTCTCAAGGTGGAGCTGCCTGGACAGGTGTGAGGAGCCAGGAAGCTTTAGCACCCCAGGGGGCTGGCAGTGCTTCTAAGGCTTCCTGAGCACTTCTGTGTTCACCTCTGTATCCTCAGACCAAGCTGTGCCCCTCGGGGAGCCCGGCAAAAGAGGCTCTCCAGGGGAAGGCAAAGAGACCCCCAGTGTGCCCCCTCCGGAAATGGAGATGCTCAGGCTTGTCGGAGACCGGATTTGCCGGCGTGGAAAGGTGGGCAAGGCACCAAGCCCCCCCACCTGCCTCTTGAAAAGAGTCCTTCTGGGGTGAGCTAACATCAGCCTCCAGCCACCCTTCCCCCATGGTGAGATGGAAATGATCTGTATACCATGGTGGGATCCCCAGCCTAATTCTCCCTCTGTGAATTCTGATCAGAGCCTGCTTTTGCTTCTAATGGAAATGATTTCCACAAGACAGAGTTTCTGTATTAGTTGCTGCTGGGCTGTCTGAGAAGAGAAGAGAACTCACATCACAGCTGGGGTTGAGATTGTGCCCAGATGATTCAAACTTGAGTCCCTAGCATTTCCAGGGGGCAGTGAAGTGAGACAAAGGGCTCTCACCCTGACAAGATGATATATAAGAAACTTCTGGGGGTCGAGCGGGGCAGTGGCCTGTGCCTCCGTTCTCTCTGTGATGCGAGCCTTTCAGGTAAGTGGCTTTGACAGACGGAACAGATTTGGCTCCTCCAGGGCCCTGGCTTTTGGGTAATTGTTCTCCTGATTAGGAAGCTCTTGGACTCTCCCCTTGCTATTCACAGGACACTCTGCACGTCCTCGTCCTGCCCCCATGTCACACCCCACGTCACTTGAATGTGAGCCAAACAGCTACGTAAGAGACATGGAATCCTTTGACGTTAGTAAAACCTGCACTGGGGAAAGGAACCCTTGCAGCTGATGCTTAGATTTCAACCATGACTGCCTCTTGGGGCAGGCCCAGTTGATTCCGATTTGCGTGGTTCTGCAAGCCGGGGGCTCTGCCGCTGTTCTGTTAGCTGTCTGTCCTGAACTCCGCTGCCGGACTGAGTTCCCCCAAATGCTGCTTTCACCTGTCACTCAAGAACCTGCCGTCTCCTTAAGCAGATTTCATGGATAGTGAGATTTCCATTAATATTCTGGGATGAGATATAGGATTGCTAGGTTTTATTTTGCCAAACAAGAGCATTTTCTTTAAAAGCCAGTTACCGTCTACTTCCTCCACGATTTTATAAATGAAAACATTTTAGCACCAAAACAAAGGAAGACTTAATTTCACCGTTCAGGGCAGTCTCACATTGACTTGGTTGAGCTTTGTGGAAAACCTTTTTCTCATTTTGTTGATCTCAGACCAGCGTTTGCGAGCTGCTGGATTGTTCCATCGGATCCAAATGCCCCCTGGCTCTGGAGGCCCTCGGTGATGCGGCCGGTGTTCAGTGTTCCCCGTTTCCCACCCACCCGTCTCCTGTACTCACTCGTCCTTCCCTGCCTTCGCATGGCCTGGGCCTCCACTTCGCTCCCCCCAGCAGGCCCCCCACTTCTTCCAGAAGCCGCTTCCGACAGGCTGCCTCCTTCTCCACGTATCTCCTATCGGTGCCTGATGCAGTACTGCCTGGGTTTTCATTCGCATCATTCTGTGGTTCTGTCTCTTTATTCCCTTCCCTCCCTCCCTGCCCGCGTTCTTGAGTATCAGCTATGTAGAAGGCAGATACTTCGCTGCAACCTCTTTCTCACTCATAAATCTACGGTGTTGGTACAGAAGCGGCATGCTACAAGCTGCTCCTAGCACTCAAAATGTCCCCACGGTCAATGGGTGCTCCAGGAAACTGTGCCCATAGAACTTGAAGATGTGGCCCTGTTTGTTATTACTCAGGGAATTCCTACGTTTTTAAAGAATGGTATTATTATAACACAGTTGTTTGTTTTGTACTTCTTTCATTCCCATTTTAAATGGCACGTGACAGACATTTTTAACTAAAGAGAATTTAAGAGCTTTAAAAGTATTTTATACCTTTAGAACATCCCTTTTGACTGATGTTTTCAATTTCTCACATTAAAAAAAATATCTACTAGGCACAGAGTACTGTGCTAGATATTGGTACAAAGAGATTAGAACATGGTCCCAGCCCTCAGAGTAGCTTAACGTCTCTCATGGACAGAATACAGACACAAAGAGAGCAAGCGGGTGCACAGGAAACGTTGACTTTGGGCTGAGTGTGGAAGTGGCTGCTCTGGTATTTTACCTGGGGACACTAGCTATGATTTGAAGGGGCCACGTTAAAAGTCAATGAGAAACAAGGTCATTCTGTTTTTAAAAGTTTTCTCCTGTACAAAATAGCAATTAGCAATTTGCTGTAAGAAAACACTACAAATACTGAAAGCAAATTAGAAAGTATTTAATTGCCCTTGAATTTTGAACACACCACCCCTGGGGCCGGGGGGGTGCGGTATTAAAAGAAATGTGCCAGAGTGGGAGGAAATGAGTGCAGACCTGAAGGACAACACCCAGGGAGGGGATCCCAGCAGGTTTCTTATCTGCTTGTCAGCATTAAATTGGCAGTCCCCTAAATAAGAAAGTTTGCTAATGAATAACAGTCTACTGGCTTTGAAGTACATTTGAACTGGGAGCTGTTTCTGAGCTCTGAGAATGCCAACCTGATTTGCTACAACGAGTTTTGCTCTGGGAATTACAAGGAGCTCTCCCTTCATTCTCCTGTCCTCCACCCAAGCCAAGTCCTGGGACTTAGCTTTTCCTGCAAGCTTCTGTCCAGCCAAACTTGCAGTCTTGCTCGCCTCCCCGGCTGGCCTGCAGGAGCACACTTCTGAGCTCAGAGGGGAGTAGAGCTCTGCCTGAGCTTCTCCCTGCCCTCCGCCCGCCTGGCTGTCCGGCTTCCAGGCCTGGATTCCTGACTCCTTGTTGCCGAGGACTCCTTCTTGGTCCCTGTGGAGATCTGTCCTGTTTGCCCAGAGGCCTAGCTCGGAACTCGTTTGGGGTACATGCTTCTGCTCCAGACTCTGCCCCAGGCCCAGACTCAGCTCTCCTATGGCCGCCAGCTTCAAGTCAGTGACAAGAGCGTGTAGAGCTTGTGAGCATGAGCCTGGGACAGGCCGCCTGGGCTCCGATCCTGACTCTTTTGCTTAGCTGTGTGACTTTAACTTTTCTGTGCCTCAGTTTCCTAAGATAAAAATGAGTAAAATGAGGTAACATGTTTCAGAGGTAACCGTCGGTAAAATGGAGATGATAATAGTAACTATGCCATGGGGATGTTAGGTTAAATGAATTGTACCCATAAAACACTTAGAACAGCCCCTGACACGTAACACCAAATGGATGTTAACCGTGTGCCCAGATGCTGAGAAAGGCCCCGTTTCTGTCCTCACAGAAGAGCCGCCTCTAACAGGGAAGAACCCAGGAAGGGCTACAGTACAGGCCACCAGCAGCAATGGCCTGGAAAGACTTCAACTCATTTGGGATCCGTCCGGTGGGTCTGGATGGAGGGGAAGGATTTGAAGTGGAGGTGCGGGGGCGAGGAAGGGTGGGCCCCTACTGCTTGGCAGCGGCGGGTGAGGGGCGGTCTGGTCTGATTGGGTGTGTGGAGGGAGCACCGCGGTAAGGGACGAGACTGGGGGTGTCTTGAAGCACTCAGCAGTTGGTACTGGAGTCACAGGGAGAGCAGGCAACATTTGTGAGCAAAGAAGGGAAGGAAGTAGAGTCACGCACTACACTCCATGTCACTCAAATAAGAGACACAAAACATTCCCTTTGAACAGACATACCACAGTTTACATAACCCTTCCTAATGTGGCCACCGTTGGGTGGCTTTCAGTTTTTGTTATTATAAGTAACACTGCAATTAATATTCTTATGCATTCTTAATCAAAATTGTTTTGGACTATTTCCTCAGGAATACATTCTTACAACGACCGTATTAAAGGGAATAACTATTTTTCTGCGATACTTTCTCTTTTTTCTTAACTTTTATTGTTGTATTATAAAAGTAATACACATTTGGGACTTCCCAGGTGGTCCAGTGGTTGAGACTTTGCCTTCCAATGCAGGGGGTGCGGGTTTGATCCCTGGTCAGGGAGCTAAGATCCCACATGCCTCGGAGCCAAAAAACCAAAGCATAAAACAGGAGCAATATTGTAACAAACTCAATAAAGACTTTTTAAAAAATGGTCCACATCAGGGCTTCCCTGGTGGCACAGCGGTGGAGAATCCGCCTGCCAATGCAGGGGACACGGGTTCGAGCCCTGGTCCGGGAAGATCCCATGTGCCGCGGAGCAACTACACCCGTGCGCCACAACTACTGAGCCTGTGTTCTACAGCCCGCAAGCGACAACTACTGAAGCCCATGTGCCACAACTACTGAAGCCCACGCGCTTAGAGCCCGTGCTCCGCAACAAGAGAAGCCACCGCAATGAGAAGCCCGCGCACCGCAATGAAGAGTAGCCCCCACTCGTCGCAACTAGAGAAAGCCCGTGCGCAGCAACGAAGACCAAACACAGCCAAAATAAATAAATTTTTTTAAAAAATGGTCCACATCAAAAACTCTTAAAAAAAAAGTAATACAAGTTTGTGTTATGAAAATTTTAAATTAACAAGTAAGCCCAAAATAGCCATCAGTCACCCATCACCTAGTAATAACATTTTTCTAGGTATCCTAAAGCATGTACATTTTTTAGAGCTTTTGACACAAGCTGCAGGATAATTTTCCAGAAAGGCTAGACTAATTGAGGCTTTCCCCAGCAGGGAACAATAGTGCATTGTCACTGCCTCTCACCAAATTGAGAGTCTGTGGGTTCCATTTAATCTTTGTTAATATGGTAGGTTGGAAATGGTGTTTTATTACTGGGTCAGCTTGCATTTGTTTTACTGCTTGTGGGTTCGATCAACTCGAGTTGTTTCTTTGCCATTTCTGAGAGAGGGAGAAACTTCCTTCTGCGGTCACTAGTCTCCTAACACCTTAAGCCCTAGACCCACCAGCCACATTTTTAGCCAGAATTACTTTTTTTCCCAACTAAGGTATAATTTACATACAGTAAACTTCACTCTTTTTAGCATACAGTTCTGCAAGCTACACATACCACAATCAAGACATAGAACAGTTCCATCACCCCAGAAAATTCCTGCACGCCCCTTTGTAGTCAACCCCTCTCCCCTACCCTCAGCCCCTGGCAACCACTCCTGTTTTCTGTCCCTGTAGTTTTACCTTTTCCAGAATGTCAGGTAAGTGGAATCAGACAGTTGGTAGCTTTTGAGTCTAGCTTCTTTGACTTAGCATCATGACTTGAGGTTCACGCCTGTGTTTTGTGTGTATCACTGTTCTTTCCTTTTTATTGCAGAGTATAAATGTATACATGGTATAGATGTTCCACAGTTCATTTGCCCATTTGTCAGTTGAAGGATATTTGGGTTGTTTCCAGTTTGGGGCGATTATGAATAATGCTGCCATAACATTTGCCTACAGGGTTTTTTTTTTTGTTTTTTGTGGTTTTATTAGGGAATTCCCGCATCTTATTATTATTTTTTTTTTAATTTGTTTAATTAATTTATTTTAATTTTGGCTGCATTGGGTCTTCGTTGTTGCACACGGGCTTTCTCTAGTTGCAGCGAACAGGGGCTACTCTTCATTGCGGTGCACGGGCTTCACATTGCGATGGCTCCCCTTGTTGCGGAGCATGGGCTCCAGGTGCGCGGGCTTCAGTAGTTGTGGCACGCGGGCTCAGTAGTTGTGGCTCACAGGCTCTAGAGCGCAGGTTCAGTAGTTGTGGCTCATGGGCTTAGTTGTTCCACGGCATGTGGGATCTTCCCGGACCAGGGCTCCAACCCATACCCCCTGCATTGGCAGGTGGATTCTTAACCACTGCGCCACCAGGGAAGCCCTGCCTACATGGTTTTGTGTGATGGTTGTTTTCATTTCACTTGGGTAAATACCTAGAAAAGTTTGGGTCATATGACAAGTGTATATTTAACTTTATAAAAAATTACCAAACTCTTTTCCAGAGTGGCTATGCCACTCACCAGCAAGGTACAGTAGTTCCAGTTTCTTTACCTGCTTATCAGCACTTGGTATTATCAGGGTTTTCTTGTTTGTTTGTATGTTTTAGCCATGCTAATAGGTGTGTAGTGGTGTTTCATTGTGGTTTTAATTTGCATTTCCCTAATGATGTTGAGCATCTTTTTCATGTGCATATTTTCTGTCTGCATATCTTTTTTGGTGATGTGTCTCTTCATATCTTTTGCCCATTTCTTAATTGGGTTTTTGGTTTCTTATTACTGAGTTTTGAGATTTCTTTTTATATTTTAGACATAGATCCTCTGTCAGATTTGTGATTTGCAAATATTTTCTCCCTGTCTTTGACTTGTCTTTTCATTCTCTCTGGCTTATTTTTTTATACTCTTTTGAAGAGCAAAAGTTTTACATTCTGGTAAAGTCTAATTTATTGAATTTTTTTTATGGATTGTGCTTTGGCTGTCACATCTAGGAAACCTTTGACTAACCCGAGGTCACGAATATTTTTTCCTATGTTTTCTTCTGGCAATTTTATAGTTTTAAGATTTACATTTAGGTTCTCCACTTATTTCCTAGCCCCAGAAGTTTCTTTTAGAAAACGGTTCTATTAAAGAGACAGACACACCTGAGTAGCTTTGGTATGGAGTCAGTCCTAGGCGCCTACGCAGGCATGGTGCCCTCCAGGAACCATCTGGAAAGGAGGTGTGGGCATCAGAAGCTGCCCAGGACTGGCTTTTAAAGCAGATAGTAGGCTTCTCTGGCTTAAGACTTGGCATAAAAATGAAGATTGTATCCTTTAAAGGAGGGTGAGGATGATAAGAGAATAACCTCTAAACTTTCTAGATAAATCCTGCCGACTGCTCCGCAAAGTCAGGACGGTGACTGATGCCAAGCCCAGGACTTTGTCGATTACACGCAAACACCCATGTCGGTGACTCACCCAATCATGCTTTAATCTCATAACCAAGAGGCTTTCAAAAATTATAGTCAACAAGGCAGCTTGCTAGTTGTGACTGCCATTGGAATTGGGTTTTCCTCAGAACAGCTGGAGTGTAATGTGGTGGGAAGAAAGCCTGATGTGGGTGAAGGGCCAAGGATTGCTTGCCTGGGAAGGATGTGCAGCTAACGTTTGATAGAAATCTGTGAAATGACCGACCTCAGCCAAGCTAAGTAGAGGCCTGCCATCTTTCATCCATGGGAAAATACGCTGCAGCAAAAGTATTCAGAAAACAGCACTGATTATCCGCTTTGTGTCCGTCATTGCAAGACAGGTAAGACACAGATGGTCCAGAGCATGCTCCGTGCTGGGCTGATAGGAGCCGAGAGAAGATTCCTGTTCTAGTGAAGGAGAGCACTTGAGAGCAGGTTGGAAATGGTTTCTCCAAGGATGTTCCAGGCAGAGCAGTGCAAGGGTTTGGTATGTTCTGGGATGTGCAGGCCTTTGGCATGGCCGTGTCACAGGAAGGGCTCACAGAGGCAGTGGGAGATGTTATTGGAAGTGGAACCAGGGCCAATCTTGGAGGACCTTGTTTGCTCTGCCCTGAGATATGAGTGTTTTCTTGAATTCAGATTGGTACCAGTGAAGCATTTTACATATGGAAGTGATGGGATAGGACTTTCTTTTTAGAAAGATCTCTCTGGAGGCTCTGTGGAGAATGAATTAGAAGGGGCCAGTTAGTGGTAATCTAGGTGAGATCGCTAACCTGAAGTCATACAGCTGACAGGAAGCCACAGGTGAGAAAGACACTGAGGAGGTAGAATCAGAACCCAAAAAGGGAGGGGGGTGGACACATGGATGGATACTCCTGGGTTTCTGACTGGCAAGCGGGGTGGCTGTGGTGCCACCCAGGAGAGTGCCCCCCCCCCCCCGCCCCATCGCAGGAGGAAGAGCAGGCGTCAGCTGGGGACCCTCTGAGCTTGAGGTGCCTGGCGCCATCCTGTTAAAGGCCGCAAGGTGGCCGGCCTCGGAAGTCTGGTGTGCCTCTGCTACCGCACCTCAGGTTCTCCCTCCACTCAGGGTACATACGTGTTCCCGGAAGCATCAGAAACACGTGTGCCTTCCAAAGTACACTAAGCAGGACTAGAAACACGACATAAAGGCTAGTGAGAGAGGCGGCGTGAGCGCACACGGGGACGGAGGAGCAGCACGTGGCACAGCACGAAAGCCTCTGTCCCCCCACCGTGAGCCAGGTTGCCAGACAGGGCCTCCCTTGGGCACGGGGCTGGAGGAGAGCAGCCATCATCAGCTCTCGGCCTCCCCCCACCCCCTTACCTTCTCCTCTCTCTTCCCAGACAAGCTCTTCTCATTTGTTTAAAAAAAAAAAGAAAAAGAGTGAATTCACTCCCAGTCCTTTTGAAACCCAACATGTCAGTGATAGATGAGGCAGTATTCTTTAACTTCAGAGGAGAAAAAGTGAGTGAGTGAATGCGAGCCAGGGCAGTTGAAAAGTCCAAGGGAACAGGAGACACATGGGGTGACCCCGCCGTCAGGAGGAGCGCCCTCAATCCCACCCCTGCTGGTGCCATGCAAAGGCACAGACAATGCCACTTTCAATAAATCATGAAGGATCCTGAATACCCATTTTTGTCTGTTTTCAATGGACCTTGGGGATATTGCTTAAGATATGGCCAGCCATTTGTGCTGTGTTCCCAGCTACTCAAAGGCTCGAAGTCAAGTGCTCTCTCGACTATATAATGGAGGCTTTGCATAGGGGATTTTGGGGGAGATTTTTTCAGATTTCCATAGCTAGTCATAGTAAAGGTGACCTCGTGGGTAGTGTGGGCCATTGTCACCCTTCAAACATCCATCCTTTGAGTGATGCTGAGCTTTGTGGGGTATCCATGCAGCGCCTAATTCGATCACACATCTGACCCCTGCCTCTTTTTGGCACTGTCCCCTTCTCTCTGCTCACTGGGCTGCTGGAGGCCGCTGCACAAACCCTGGCTGTCCTCTGGACGCATTCTCTGCTAAACAGAGCCCTTGACTGTTTGTCCCGCTCTCAGAATTCTAGGCCCCCTAGTGAATCTGGCCTGGGGAGTGGCTGCTGCTTCTCATGAGGGTGTGCTCGTGAAGATGCCTGTTGGAAGCGCCTTTCAAAAGTCCCCGGATTGTTTCCACAGTGGAGTCTTGGGAAGCAAAGAGAAGAATAACCTGAGGTCATTTAAGGGCTGGCTGGTCATTTCCTTAATCGTCTGTGACCGTTAAGAGCCTGATTTTCTATAAAGAAGCACAGAGGCTTCCTTGGCTTGTTATTAATAATAACAAACAGCTAGAATTTATTGAGCACCTGCCGTTTGCCAAGTGCTTTCACATGTTACCTCATTTAATCCTTAAACCTTATACCCATTTTTACAGATGAGGAAACTGAGACTTGAGGTTAAATAACTTGTCAAAAGTCACATAGCTAGAAATGGCAGAACTAGGATAGAAACATTCCTTATTCTGCTTAATTTTTATCTTTCTCTTGTTTTATATTCTTCTGCGAATCTGAACAAATGGATCAAGTCCTATCCTACTCTTAGGATGACTTTGAAGAGCTATCTTAAAATACTGTGTAATTCCATTTATATAACATTCTTAAAATGACAGAATGATAGAGCTGGAGAACAGAGTTGTGGTTGCTAGGAGTTTAGGGCTGGTGGGGGGAGAGGGAGGTGGCCCAAGGGGGATCTTGGTGGTGAAGGAACAGTTCTATATCCAGGTTGCTGTGGCAGTTACACGAATCTGCACGTGTGACCAAATGACATAGAACTAGACACACATAACATGCCAATGTGTTTCGTGGGTTTGATGTTGTGTTATAATTATGTAAGATGTCACCTTTGGTGGAAATTGGGTAAAGAATACATGGGGCCTCCCTGTTGTACCTTTGCTATTTCTGTAAATCTATAATCATCTCAAAACAAAAAATGGGTTGTTTAATTCACCTGAGTGGGACGCCAGCATTACACCTGGAAAAGGCCAGGTCTCAGCTCAGAAGTTGCTTGCTCTCAGGAAGCAGTCCACATCATAAAGCTACAGGTGGCCTAGGAGGAGAACACACACTAGAAGAGGGTCTGGGATTTAGCCTCTGTCAGATGTAACCCGAGGCTCTGTTATCTTATGGGAAAGTACTGAACTGAGAGTCAGGGCCCCTGGGCTCAAGTCCCAAGGCTGCAATTGTGTGACCTGGGGCAAGCTTCCCAACATCTATGAGCCTCCGTGTCCCCAGCTGTAAAGTAGGAATGGTAACAGCACCCACTCTATGAGGTTGTTCAGAGATCCACCGATAGAACACATTAATGTGCTTAGCACAGAAAGATTTACTGTGCTTATTCATTTTTGTTACCATCATCAATGTGATTTTATCTATTCCAAAGTTGTACCCTCTGCTCTATAGTCAGACCAATCTTGTACATGTTCACAGAACAGCACGTATTTATTCTTACTTCTCTGGTTTGGGTCATTTATTCTTTCAACAATTCTTTCTTTTTTTTTTTTAATATTTCTTTATTTATTTGGCTGCGTCAGGTCTTAGTTGCAGGATCTTCGTTGTGGCACGCGGGATATTTCATCATGGCGTGCGGGCTCTAGAGCGTGCGGGCTCAGTAGTTGCGGTGTGCGGGGTCTCTAGTTGTGGCGCGCGGGCTTTAGAGCGCGCTGGCTTAGTTGCCCTGCGGCGTGTGGGATCTTAGTTCCCCGACCAGGGATCAAACCTGCATCCCCTGCATTGCAAGGCGGATTCTTAACCACTGGACCACCAGGGAAGTCCCTCAACAATTATTTCTTAACTGCCTACTTTGTCGAAGACTCTTGGAGATACAGTGATGGATGTGACCCGTGTGGTCTGTGCCCAAAGAGAGCTAAAGTCTTGTTTTTTCCTGTTACTTGGAATCTCCTATCTGTGTCTTTCAAATCCTTGCTGTCCTTCCAGACTCACAGGCCTCATCTATTCCATGCAGGCCACCCTACCAGATACTTCTCTGAGCTCCGACAGCGCTGGAGTCAGTGTGACTTAGTCATCTCTGCCAGCCTAGACCGTCCTTTTCCCCTGTGCCTCCTGGGGTGCCCAGCACGGTGCTGAGCAGCACAGGGGGTGTGTTTAGCAAGTGCTTGCCCACAAAATTATAAAGTTCATGGCCAGAAGGAGACCAAGACAGTATCTCTTCCGAGGCTTTCACTTCACAGATGATGTCATGGACAGAGGCCCTTGGCCTACATAACAGAAGCTGGCTCTCCGGTCCCCAACACTTTATCAGTAGGATATTAATAGATCCTATATTAATCTTAGTTTTTGTTGTTGTTGCTTTGTTTTGTTTTCATTCCTGCTATCCAGTATTTTGACTAGCTGACTGGCGTTTCTTCTTTTGCAAACCCTGAGGTAAGAAGCCCTTGGCTGTAGTTCTCCTCTTCCTACTACCTAACTGTGTGACAGTCATATCAACCAGAGGGCAGGTTCGTTGAAATGGAAAACCAGAGCCAGTCCACATCTTCCTCTCACTTGCTCTCAGTTGAGTGGGCTTACCTGCTACCTCCAGTCTGCCGGCAGGACCCTGCCTCTGGCAGGCCCACCCAGGCATCTGTCTCCTCCGGTCCGGCTTCTCCACCTGAAGCTGGGCGGGCGGTCTGCGCAGCCTCTCGCTAGGGCGACTTGCCTTAAATTCCAGTTGTTCTTCCGTCAGACCTTTGCCAGCGAGCCCTGAGAGACTGACTCTCTGAACGCCAGTTGCTGTCCTACGCCTGCTGGAATCTAGAGGAGAGAAGAAAATTGTCGGAGCCCCCAGCTTCCAGCTTGGTGCCCTCTTTATAGATGAAGAAATAGCAAGTGTGGCCCAGTGAGAAATGCACAGACTGTAGTTAGATGGGTTTGGGTTCCATTTCTAGGTCTGCCAGGTGTTGATTGCTGTATCACCTGACCTTGGTTGGGCAGGCAAGTTACTTAACCTCTCTGCACGTCAGTTTCGTCACCTTTAAAATGGCAGTAATAGTACCTGTGCACGTGAAGTTCTTGGTGCTGTGTCTGGTTGAATATGGAACCTCTTATTTCTGCTGCTTATTGCAGGCGCCTACATCACCTAGAAGTTCTTTTTTAATAAAGGTTCGTGGGGCTCAGAAACAGTCATCGATGGGGATTTCTCTATTGGAGCTTACAATCTCGTTAGACGGTATGATAGTTAAACAAATATACAGCTGGAGACTTGTTTCAACTTGAGAATAAATGAGAAGAATCAGACCATGATAGAAGCGATTTTCCCACATCCGGACTGTCGGAAGCCAGCCCTCTGCCGTGCTCTAGCAGGTCGCTGCGGCCTCTTCCTTTCCCAGGCGGAGATTAACAGACAAGTTGTTGCCAGTGCAGAGGCGCTGGGCAGCCTCCATGTTGAGGCACATCTGCCAACCTGGCAGGGCCTTGGAGGCTTTTCTGTTGAGGAGTGAGCCTCATGTAGGGGCACCACGGCCTCCCTGCCTACTGCTTCAGTAGGAAGCAGCCCAGGAGAGCTGGTCACCTGGGAATACAGTAGGGCTGCCCGGCCACCAAGCCGCCGCAAGTGCCGGCAGGGCTGCTGAAGAAGACGGGACACTTTGAAGCATGTGTCCTCCTGCGGAGTGCCCTCCTGCTGTGTGTCCTTTGCAGAGAGAAGTGGCTTCCCAAATATCACTCCAGTTAAGAAGTTGAACCCTATTAATGTGGAAATTCCTTGGGTTTTAGAGTGATCACATCTGGGACTGTTGAGTCCCACCCAGTCAGCTTGTTCCAGTGTGTCCTCTTTTCAATTTGATCTCAACTCATTATAAGAAATAACCCTAAGCTTTATGACATCAGGAACATTTATCAGGTGTTTGCCATAGTCAGGTACTGTTATAATGTGTTTTCTTTCCCCTCATTTAATTTTCACAACCATATGAAGCAGGTACCATTATTGTCCCCATTTTACAGAGGAGGAAACTGAGGTACAAATAGGTAAGGTAACTTGCCAGGGGTCGTGTAGCTCATAAGAAGTAAAGCCAGATTTCAAAACCAGCCTGAAGTGTCTACACCCTTTACTTCTCTACCGTGTTGCTTGTTGTTTATAGGTACACCCACTGGAAAGCGAAATGAGCTCATTTCTGGTATAGTAAGACCTATATGTCCCAGGCAGGAGGGTTGCAGCAAAAGCTTGAACGCTTAAGAGTGCTAGAAAGAAAACTTGTCCAGTGCTGTGGGCAGTTATTCTAGAGGATCCCCAAGGTCCCTGTGAGAGCCTCTGACTGTCCCCTGAATTCCAGCCCAGAGCCCCTAGAGAAATAATACAAAGGTTGGAGAGAAAACAGATTTCTGCTTAATGAAAATGTTCCCCTAAGATTATTGTGAAACTTATTTTTTTAACATTTAACATTGTGTCTAGTTTCTTAAATGACTTTCAACTATGCAAGATTATCCAAGGATTCTCTATTACCAAAGCTGATGTTTCAGTTAGCAAGGCAAATAGAAAGTCTGTTCATTTTCCTTCTTGCTGGATCCCAGCCCTTTCTAATATCCTCTACTAACCTCTTTAATTTTTTTGATCTTTGCATTTCATCTTAGCTGTAAGCTTCTTTCTGTATTTTCTTTAAAGTTCACAATACCCATATGTTCTTTGGTCTTTACCATAGTTAGAATGGTACCTATTCGACTGATATAGTGTTCAAAAAGAAAAAGGCTCTTTAAGACACTAGTAATTATTTTGGATGAGAGTAGGAACCTCCCTCTGGTAACCCCAGGTATGGGCCTCCTAGGTGTCCCTTCCAGATTGTTCTGAGCAATCCAGTAAGCGTTGTCAGGTCAACAGGCATTTTGTGACTGGATGGCCGTGGCCAGTGATCTTTTGCCAGGAGGTGCTGCTAAGCCCACTGCTGCAGCTTGAAGGCTGGTTGCAGGAGGAGGACAGTAGGGCAGATTGGCTGCCCCAGGACCAGAAGGGGCCTTAGAATGTTGTCCTGGAATATGTTGTCCAGACATCTGGCCTCATCTGGGAGGAAGGAAGCACAGTGGGCATGGAATCAAGCCATGAACTTTGACAGTTGCTCTTGGCTACGTCACAGCATTGTGCGGGGGAATTCTTCACTGCCACCTCTTTCTCGTTACAAGAGGTGAGCGCTGGTCCTCCTGAAATCTTCAGAGCCTTTCTTCTGACAGATACAGCAGGGACTTATTATGGATGCTTTCCTCCAGTAAACCTAGAAAGTATCTCACATTCATCCGTAAAATAAACCACAAGGATGACCATAGAGGAACTCAGCTCCATTTTACAGGTGGGAAGGCTAAGGCCATCAGAACCCCACACGATCCCGGAGTCTGGGGAAGAACAGAGACAAGGCCAGAGCTGCTGGCTCCCAGCTTGGGGTTATATAACTCCTTCAACTCCTCAAGTCCCTGGAAACTGAGGCCAATTCCCTGGAAGATCATTCTGTTCTCTCCTGTTTTTTCAAGAATAGAGCCAGCTTGATCACTGGCTCTGAGGCATGTATGAGAATGACCCGTTTTCTTTCTTCCATGAACTGAATGCCTACCGTCGTGACCATTGTTTAATCAAGTTGTATTCGAACTTGCCTGGATCTCATATTTGTATGTATGTTTGGCTTATATTTTGAAGAACCTTATTTTATTTATGTATACTCTCATCTGTTTCCAAAAAGGATTTGAGAAGACTTGCAACAAAGGAAATAAACAGTAAAATGAATACAGTAGAAAGAAAGACAGAAAATCAGAGCCAAGGAAAAGAGGCAGAAGTAATAGGACATCTATAAGAGTGAGCGTAATTTCTGAGGCTGGGCGTCATATTATCTGACTTCAGTGTCAAAAATGCAGAAATAGCTTCCTGCTTTGTGGGGAAGAGACAGATTTCATAAGGTTACTTCTTAGAACAAATCTCACTGAAAGTCAAGGGATACTTTTCCTAGCACTAAAAGCAGTTTCTCACATGAGGCTTGATATCGGGGGCATTAAGTGTTATAGTGGACGGATTTTTACATTTGTGGCCAATGAAGAAGGAGGTGTTATAAGGCTATTTCTTAAAATAAACTCGGGTGAAAGTTGAAGGATAAAACACAGCTTGAGGAAGGCAAGTAAGCTAGTGAACAAGCTCATGTCATCTACAGGTGTCACTTCCCTGTAACCTAACTTGACTCGAGGACAAAGCTTAGACCACCTGCCTGAGTGAGCAGATAGCCTGTCACTTAGGCTGCTTCTGACACATTTCCCTTGTGTCCGCTGTGCGTGTGATGGAAACTATGTAGCAGAGGCGCTGAAGTGGGAGGCTCTGGCAGGTGGGCATTCTCCACTGTTGGGGGCAGGACCACAAGCTTTAGAAAGTAGGTGGCTAGGCTGCAAAACTGATACATTCTAAATGCCAGGAGACCCAGACAAGCTCTCTGTAAGATGCACAGCCACCTCCATGCATGTGGAGGGGCCATATGCGGTTCCCACAGTCAACATGGGCACTTCCCTGTGGAAGCAGCTTTGGGCAATTCCAGTCCCTGAAGAGTGGTTGGCCCGAGCCCTAGAGCTCTGAGCAGAGATGGCTCTGGTCTGGTAATGTCCCAACACGAGTCACCCTCTTTGGCTGTGAAAATCCTCAAAAATGCTCCAGCTCTGAGTGGGTCGAGCACATCGGTTGCACCATCCCTCTGCGTGCGACACGTGCAGACTTGCTCACCATGCTTTGTATTCCTCATTGCCATATTTCTCAGGAATTTGAGGGGTAAAAATGTGGCCCAGTGACCAGGGAAGGCCTGATCAGGAAAGCTGGGGCAAGGGAACACCTGTTCTGCTAACACAGGTGCTGGGAAGGGGAATGAGTTCTTCTGTGCTGGTCTCACCCGGCGATAAAGGCAGAGGTGCTGCGGAGTCACGGCCCGCAGAGCTCTACTGCCCCGGCCTTGCTGGTGAGCCACGAAGTAACCCTCAGGCAGGCGGGCAGGAGGAGTCGGGGCTCTTCTCTCCCGGGACTGGCTTGCTGACTGAGGCAAACCCAGGATGAACCAACCAGGTTGGCCTCTGTGACTCCTGACTAAAGAGCAGCCTTCCCTATGGACTGACCATAGCTCTGGAGACAGGCGGCTTTTCTTCTGAGCGAGTAAAACTTCAGCACTGAAGAATCCTTGACCTGTCATTTTTAACCTTAATGAGGATAGAACGAGCCTCTGGAACAAGGTGCAGTGGAGTCAGGAGAAGTGGCTTTAAGTGAAAACACAGCTGTGGGGTTTACAGACGGCGCTGCAGGGAGGCGTCATCCAGTGGGAGCGGCCAGCCTCGCTATAGACTTTCCAACACTAATGAATCGGGAACTCCATGCTGAACAGGATTTAGTTTGATGGGTCCCTGTGCCAGCAGATGGATGTATTTTTCTTGAAAGACCAAGGTGCCAGAAATCTCCATGATTACGTTACTGGAGCAAGGTTCTTTTCTGTGGTTTGTGCAGTTGAGCGTCAGGGCTGCAGGATTCTCTTGCTCTTTCTCACTCTTATTTTTTCCAGGTCAGAACCAGAGCTTGGGGTGGGGAGGAAAATCCTGCTGAATGAGCAAGTTCTTTCTTAAAAAGCTTTCTCCAAGTCCAAAAAGACTTCAGTGGACTTAGGAGAAAGAAACCTAATACATTGCCATAGAATCACTGTGAACCAAGCGAAAGCCAAGTGCACAGCATCTTTGTCTTATAAAAGAAAGCAGAGAGGAGATGGAAAAAAAGAAATAATGCTTAGGAAATCCAAACCAAACAACGAAAACTAAAGAAGAGAAACCAAAGATCACCTCAGAGAACGTGAAGATTTCCTTCTAATAAGATTTTTCAATTGCAAAACCAAGGCTCAGGTAGAAGTAACTTTTCTCTTCTTTTTAAGCATGCCGTAAACGGCATACCTGAGATGTTTGAACCCTGATGGGGTTTGCCACTTTCAGCTTAAGGGAGACTTGGACACCCTGCAAGACCAGTGGACTGTGAGGGGAAGAGTCAGCCGCGGAGACGCTGGAGGCTTCCCAGCCTGGTCCTTGACCTGCATTTGAACCTTGGTCCTAATAGCTAGCAGATTGAAGCAAGCTCACTGGCCTCCCGGAGAGCCCATGTTGGTTTGAACTAGAGCAATGCTGGCCACAGAACCAGCACTCTGCTTTCACCAGCTACCTCTCTCCTTACTCCCCTGTGAGAGGAACTCGGAGCTGGGTCGTAGAGGTTGCCCCCGGTCGGTCACGGAGCAGCCTGTGGAGAGGGGAACCACTCTCTTATGCCCGGCCTGCAAGTGCCGTCCAGGCCATGGCCAGAAAGAGAGTTGGTTGCCTGCCAGAGGTCATCTTGGAGCTGTTGTGGACGAGACAGGCAATTGCTAAACTTCTTAACACATCTCTTACCCTACCAAAGTCAGGCCAGCGTTTTCAAAAGCACCAAAGGCTCTGAGCTGGTATTACTTAGCCGATGGAGTTTAGTACTAAGTGCCCTGTGTGTATGTTCTCCAGGAATGTGGCTGTTTGGGAAGGCCAGCTGTGCACCTGAGCAGATTAAAGGCCAATTTGCTCATTAGCCCAGGGGAACATCTAGCAAGCCACCCTCAGCCACCTTTCCTGTCCCGTCCCATTACTCTTTTTCAGTCATTCTTATGAATGTAATCTGGCCCATTGGCTTCACTGGGCTGGTGTACAGAGTAAGGTCATGCTTCCTTTAATGGTTACATTAAATGACTCCATGGACCCCTCTGCTGCTTAGCCCGGGGCGTTCATTCTTCCCCTTAGGTTCCCCTAAAGGCTCTTCCTCAAGCAATGTCTGAGAACCCTGAGGAAGCCTTCCTTAGTCCTGAGTCGGTCGTTCTTATTGCTCACCTGTTGTCACCAGCTGGGAGGATGGCCCTGTGGCCTCCCTTGCCTCCCTCTCCCACCCTAGACCCGGAGGGGCTGCAGGAGGACCTTTTGCAGACCTACCAACCCCCGTAGGGCCTCCACCCCCACGTTCCCACAGCCCGTGCGGCCCCTTCCACTCACCCCCGCTCTCCGTCAGCTCACCCACGGTGCTGGTTTCCCTGAGGCAGGAGGGCTAGGTCAGAAGGGGTCCCAGCAGGAGTCTCACACTCTAGCTGCCCAGGGCCTACCCTCCTCTGTGATCTGGCCTGAGCCCCTGAAAGCAGAAGCCTCTTCTCTTTCCTGCTTGAGAGAGATTGGCTTGTCCTTTGTCCAGAGGAAAGGCTTGTCTCTAACTAGACCCATTTAAAGGCCTCCTTCCTCTGCTGCGAGAGGCTGACAGAGCAGCCTTGTTACTGCCTCGTGGGCCCTTTGCTGCCTTCCCTCCTTACCCAGTACCAGGAATGCTGTGCAGCTGCAAACTGTCCTCCCAGGGAAGAGGTTGGCTCGTAGCGGGCTCTTCTGCTTGACATGGCAGCTGCCTCTGGAAAGGGAAAGCCGGACGTCATGAAGTCTCGGAGTAGCTGTCATCCTTGCAGGCCAGCGTTCCAAGCTGAGCCACTCTGTGGATGGACCCCTGTAGGCCTTGATTAGAGCCAGCACTGGCACAGATGGCAGCCTGTAGGCCTGCCTGTTTCCTTGCCACGCTTGGCTCATGGGATGTAATCAGTAAATACTGTTGAGTGAAGGACCGAGTGCCTCTTCATAGGCACTGGCAAGATGGGAGCCTCTGGGCACCGAGAGGATTTGAGCCACCGCTTGTAGTCTGGCGGCACAGTGACTGAGGGGTGACACACGTGCGGCAGAATCTCTCTACAGAAGTGGGAGTGATTACAAACTCGGATGAAATTGGGTGACTTTAGGAGCTTGCAGGGGAACATGATTCTGTGCCTGTAAATTTTTTTTTAATTAATTAATTTATTTATTTCTGGCTGTGTTGGGTCTTCGTTGCTGTGCGCGGACTTTCTCTAGTTGCGGTGAGTGGGGACTACTCTTCGTTGCGGTGCGTGGGCTTCTCATTGCAGTGGCTTCTCTTGTTGCGGAGCACGGGCTCTAGGCGTGCGGGCTTCAGTAGTTGTGGCACGTGGGCTCAGTAGTTGTGGCGCGCGGGCTCAGTAGTTGTGGCACATGGGCTCAGTTGCTCCACGGCATGTGGGATCTTCCCAGACCAGGGCTCGAACCTGTGTCCCCTGCTTTGGCAGGCGATTCTTAACCACTGTGCCACCGGGGAAGTCCCTGTGTCTGTAAATTAAATGACTGGAGCAGTTAATTGCTGACAGGTAAACGAGATGCTCCAAATCTCTACTCTGCAATTCAGCTCAGCGACATGCTTTGGGCACCTGCTGTGGACAGAGATAAGGGCACTGAGTGCCCAGGGTACCTGGTGAAGCTACCCATCCCGAACCCTTGGACTCACTGGGGAGAGCGGCCCTGCCTCCAGTTACCAGAGGAGGGAATAATAAAAGATCCACTTTTACAGAGAGACTCTCAAAGGATGTGTGGGATCTTGCTGGGACAGACAGGAAGGGCTCCCCTGGAAGCAGTCGTGGCACAAGGAGGGGCCCAGAGGTAGGAGAGTGCACGGCATGGTCCAGCGTCCTGCAGTGAGCTGTGCAGTTGTAGAAGGAACGCACGGAGCTTTGCAGCAGGACGACGCCGGGGCGCTCTTCCCTGTCTGGCAGACTCGTGTTTCTCCTTCAAGATGCCTGTCCTCTGCCCTGGGGCCCCCCCAGGTTGGCACACCCTCCTCGGCACTTGCCACCCCACCGGTCCCTTGGTCACAGTCCATATTTGTTCACGTGGGCAACCAGCCCCCAGAGGGCCTGGGCCGTGTTTAATTCATGGATATATTTCCGACATATAGACAGCAGGAAGCCATCAAGGTCCTTACAGATGGAAGTGTCATCAGGCTTGTGTTTAGAAGGATGGCTCAGCTGTGTTATGGAGAGTGGATTAGAGAGAGCAGAGCCAGGGGAGTGGAGTGTGTCAGTGTCCTCAAGAGAAATAATGAGCAATTACAAAGAGCGGCCGAGGCCCGGAAGGCTGGCAGGGACCGGGCACGGCTCCCTCGAGGCCCTGGCTCTACTTTTCTCCGGGTCTTTTGAGTCTGCTTCCTTTGTGAGTTGGCTTCATTCTCAGGCTGGTAGCAAGCAAGTTGCAGCAGTTCTGGCCCTCGTGCCCGGAAGCACCCAGCAAACACTGGCCTCCGTTCGATCACATGACCATTCCTGAACCAGTGCCTGGGGCCAGGAAATGCCGTGCACTGACTGGCTTGGGTTCCCGATCAGTTACTGAAAGGTGTATGAGGGTACCTTAGAACCGCCAGGCCCAGCCCCGGAGACTGGATCTGCTTCCCCTTGAATCCCCTGGCCTGCGGTGGGAGGGCGTATAGCTGAATGAAACTAGAATACCATTAGGAAGGAGGAAATGACTGCTAGACATGCACTTACGTCTGCTGTGGGGACCAGCTGGACCGATTCGTTCACGTACTGAACCGTGCACATAGTAGGCGCCTGCTCCCACACCCACACGTACCTACACACCTGCAGGGACGCGCTTTGTGGCCTGGTTTATCTGGGCAACAGCATCTCATCCTCCCGAATGAATATCAGACTTCTCATGGAGGACCCCACGCCCCACCCCAACCTCCGACTCTCCATTTCTCGACTTCTCCTTGGATCTTGTGATTGACTGTTCCATCTCCAGGATCAGACATGGCCTACTCTCTGACCACAGCCTCCAGTGCCCCCCACTTCCTCACCCAGTGACTCCCACAAACCCTCTCCTTGACCTCATGGACACCTCGGAGGCCAGTATAGGCCAGTGGTTAGCAACATGGACCACACTTCAGCTCTGCCACTTACTTGCTAATTTACTTAAACTTCTCTGCAGTGTAAGGATAGGAGCCAACCTCGCAGGGTTGTTGGGAGGATTAAATAAAGTCACACTTGAAAGGTGCCTAGGACAGAGGACGTACCCAAAAAATATTAGCTCCATACAAGGCATCTTTCACCCAGACTCTTCTGTTTTCTTCCAGTCAGTCCCTTCCATTTGTATTTCCTGCCTGTTTCCCCATAGAGTCCCTGATCCATCTGTTGCCAGTATTATACCTCTACTCCCTTGATCCCTCAAACCTATTCTTCCCTCAGACCTTTCTGGCAAATGCTCAGCTCTGCACCCACCTAACTTTCTTCATGCCAGCGTCTAGGTTGTTAGAAAAAAAATCATCTGGGCAGATGGTTGCTATGGTAACTTCAGATCCTGTGGCCTCAGCTAGACCCTTAATGCTCCCTGGCAATCCTTATGCTCTTCTCTGGTCAGCTGTTTCTCCTATTCTTCAAAGAAGCAATTTCAAACTTTCATCATATTCCTCCAACTGCCGTTCCTTCCCTCACCAAACCCTCCATTCCTTGCAGATAATTTGGCCTCCTGATTCTTAGAAAAGAACAATAATCAGGCTGGAACATTCCAAACCATCACCATGCCTGCATACCCCCCCACCAAATCCATAGATAGATCTTCAGCCCCACCCCGCCTTCCCTACTGCTGCAGTGAGAAAGGGTCTTCGCTTGCATGTTGGATTCCAACCCCTCCTGTCATCTCAGACACCTCGACTCCTCACTTATCTCTCTCCTGTGTCTTCAACCCCTCCCTCTATAGTTCCTCCTTCTATCAGCATTTAAACCAGTCTCTGTCATCTTACAGTCCACTCTCCTTCAATCCCACATCCTATTATCCAATCCCATTCCATTCCATTCATCTTGGCTCTTCCCTACCACTCTCTAATTTGCTGGAAGAGTTAACACTCATGATCCCCATTTCCTCACGTTCTGCTCATTTTTCAACCCATCGCACCCTGATCTCTGCTTCCACCACTCTCCTGAGAGTTCTCATTGCTAAATCCAACGGATTCTTTGTTTGTCTGCTTGTTCCTCTCTTACTTGACCTCTTAGAAGGATTTGATGCTGCTGAGTGCTCCCTCCTTGAGACATGTTCCCGCCTTGGCTCCTGTGACATCATAACTGAGAACACCGTGGCTACCCCTTCTCACTCTCCATTGTCCAGCTCTTGAATGTAGCTGTTCTATCGAAAACCTCATTTTTACTCAACATACTCTCTCGGGACCATCTCATCCACTCCAGTGGCTTCAGTTGCCATCTGACTTCCCATCCAAAGTTTCCCAAACTTGTACCTCCAGGTTACAGTCTTGCTTATAAAATTCAGAATTGTTTATACAGCTGCCTACTGGTCATCTCCACTAAGATACCTCTTAGGCACCTTAAAATCAGCACTCCCGACCCTGCTATTCCTCCTTATCACGGGAAGCATCTTCCTGGCTCTCCAAGGCAAAGAACCTTAGACATTGTCCTTGGCTCCTCTCTCTCTTGCAGAGTTTATTATCTCCAGGCCATCACCAAGTCCTACGGTTCTGGTAAGGTGGCAAGAACATAGGTTCTGGTTGAAATTCCAGTTCTAATTGTGGTTTGAACAAATTACTTCACCTTTTTCCAACTCAAGTTCCTCACCTGTGAAAAGGAAATAGTAATACTGAATTCACATGGCTGTGGTTACGGGGGACTTCTCTGGCAGTCCAGTAGTTAGTACCCTGCGCTTTCACTGCTGAGGGCCCCGGTTCGACCCCTGGCTGGGGAACTAAGATCCCACAAGCTGTGCGGCACGGCCCCAAGAAAACCCAAAAGCATAAAAACAAAAAAACAAAATAAAACAAACAAAAAACCAAATGGTTGTGGTCAGGATAAAGGAAAGCCCTTACTTGGTAGGCTTTCAATAAATATGAGTGTTCTTCTGTCCCCATTTCCTCTCTCCCCATCCCCATCACCTCCTCTGCTTACTCACCTTATTGTTGAATTGGTGTATATATAGTTTCTTGACCTTGAGAATCCCCCAGGAATGAAGTTTCCCATAATTCCTTCACGACTAAGGACAACAGCTTATATCTCATCATGCTTCTCATAAAGACTTTGGAAAATACAAAGAAAGTAAAGCAATCACTGTTGCCATTTTGATATCGTTCCTTCCAGCCTTCTGTGCATTCTTTGTTCTTTTTTTAATGTAGTTTTTTTTTATATAATTGAGTACGCATCCTGCTTCTTTTCATCTAATCCAGATATTTTCCCAGGTTAATAAAAATTCTTCATAAACAGTTTAATGGCTGCGTGCTATTCTGCATGTGACTACAGTATGGTTTATTTAACTATTTTGCTATTGTTGGTTTTTTAGAGTCTTTCCAATAAATAATACTGAGGTAAACAGTTTTGCAAAAAAAAAAAAAAAAAAAAAAACCCACTTTTCCTCCTACGTTTATAATAATTTTTCTAAGCCATAAATTCATAACTTGAATCACTGAATTGAAGGATTTGAAAAATTTTAAGCAGTGCAGTCTGAAATGGGCTAAATGAATATAGGCCTTACCTTAACTACAAAGAGGGAAGTAAAGAAATAAGGGTTGTAATTAACAGATATTTTAAAATAATTGTTTTCTGTTTTACCGAAAGAGGGCTTGGAAGATCCAAGCAGTGCTCTGTGGGGAAAACATGCCTTTGACTTGAAGTTCCTGGGTCCATGATGGTAAAGGAGGGCTTGTTTCTGTTTTTGTATTTTCATCTGGGTCATTGAGAGGACAGGCCATTCCTACAAGCTCGTTTCCCTCTAAGGAAGAGAAAAATCATCCAGCATCTAATGATGCATATCATTAGTTGTGTTAACAGCCTTGCAGTTAAAAAAAAAAAAAAAAGTTATAACAATGTATCCTCCTAATGTGCAGTTAATTTTAGTTAAAACTTCCCTGGTGATTTTAATTTTTTAATTTAATTTAACTTATTATTAGTTAGTTTGTTTGTTTGGCCTCGCCCGTGCAGCTTGAAGGATCTTAGTTCCCCAACCAGGGATTGAACCCGGGCCACCACAGTGAAAGCACCAAGTCGTAACCACTGGACCGCCAGGGAATTCCCTCCCTGGTGATTTTTAAACCCAGTGAATTTGTAAATCTAGTAAATGACCCTGCATTTGGAAATGTTAGAGCTGCCATAGCCAACTGGGCTCTAGCAAGACACACACAACTCACTGAGCTCGGGCTTCCCAGCAACTCCCGAGCACTCCCCTCAGAATCCAGAGTTTATTACCAGATTCCTTGTTCCTGATCTTCCCTAATCAGAAAAAGCTGATGAGTGCCTCAAAGTTAACATGTCCAGGACTTCCCTGGCGGTCCAGTGATTAAGACTCTGTGCTCCCATTGCAGGATTGCAGGGGGCACGGGTTCGATCCCTGGTCAGGGAAGATCCCACATGCCTCGTGGCACAGCCAAAAAAATGTGAACATGTCCAAAACCAGACTTTGGACTCTCTACCCATCCCCGCATTCAGTCTTCTCACTCAGCAATGAAACCACCACCTGCCTGGTTGTTTAAATCAAAACCTTGAACCATCCTTGATTTCTTCTTTTCTGTCCTCACCACTCCCCAACACCAAATCCATCAGCGTATTCTGTCGATTCTACTTCTAAAAATTTACTTGAGATCTCAAATTGTCCATTTCTCTCCATCTTGCCCACCTGCCCTCTCGTCCCAGCCCCCATCACTGCTCACCTGCACTACTCGGTAGCCTCCCACGGGGCTCCTACTTCTGCCCTCTCCTCTACAGTCTTTTCTCTATGCAGTAGCCAGAGGGATCCTGCTAAAACTTAACTTTGGTCATGTCATCCACCCCTTCCTTAAAACATGTCACAGGCTTCCCTTTGCTAGTAAGGTAAAGGCCAAAAACTCTAACATGGCTGAGAAGGTCCCACGTACCCTGCCCTGGCCTTCCTCTCCAGCATCATTGCCCACCATTTCCCCATATACATCCTTCAGTTCCTGCAACTCCTGCACCGAGGGCTCTATACATGTTATGTTCTCTGCTGAGGAGCACCCTCTTCTCTCCCCATCCATCTTTTGCACAGTCTAGGTAACCCCTCCTTCCCACTTTCCCAGTCTAGGTCAGGTTATTTACTTCTATAGAAACATGGGAGGTTTTTTCCTTCTTTAGAGAACCTATTTCAAAGTTTCGTATATATAAAAAAAGTTTTTCCATTCATCAGCATAATTATGTGATTGATGTCTGTCTCCTCTACTAGACCATAAGATCCTCTCTGCTTACTGTTCACTGTTCTTTCCCCATCAGCTAGCTCAGTGTCTGGCACAAAGTAGGTGCTTAATAAAAAAAAATTGGTTGCATGCTAACTGAAGAAGTCAAGTCCTGGTAACTGTCCTCCTTGACAACAGTGTCCTGTAAGGTGCAGGCTCTTCCCAGAGGGGGCAGACCCGGGTTCTCCATAACACATCATCTTGAGGGAGTGTGATTTTGCTTGTCTTCTTGTTGTTGTTGTTTTTCATTTCAGCTGTCAGAATGAATAGAGCATGCTACCTAAAACTTACTTGTTTTTCTTTTCTCTCATTCAGCTAAAGCTTGCTTTTACTCTGGACCACGAGACAGGATTGCCTCAAGGATGTCACATCTACGAGTACCGTGACAGCAACAAGTAAGTCACTCTGTGGGAAAGAGTGTCAGCTCACCATGTCCTGCAGAGGTAGCACCCATAGTCTTCCTTACACTGGGCTTCCCTGACAAAGGGATTGTCAGGAAGGGAATCACACTTTTTGTGACTGTACTAGAAAATAGCTGGCACAAAAATATTTCTCCTGTAAAATCTCTTTTGCCCTTCAATATAGGACTTGGAATACTTGTGTAGGAGCAGGTGTAATGTATTAGAAGTCTGTTTCAAAGCAAACCTTCCTTTCCAGGCTCCAGCTCCTCTAGATACTGCGCTACCCACTCCGTCTCCAATCATGCGCTTGCTAACTGGGTTCACCGTGTGACTGTGGCTGTTGTTGTCATTCGGTCTGACTATACTGTGTTTACAGGTTTGTTGTGATAGGCCACCTTGTGAATCTTTTCTTTCTTTCTTTCTTTAAAAAAGTTTTTTAGATTTTTAAAATAATTTTTATTGGAGTATAGTTGACTTACAATGTTGTGTTATTTTCAGGCGTACAGTAAAGTGAATCAGTTACACATATACATATATTCACTCTTTTTTAAGATTCTTTTCCCATACAGGTCATTACAGAGTACTGAGTAGAGCTCCCTGTGCTATACAGCAGGTCCTTATTAGTTACCTATTTTATATATAGTAGTGTGTATACGTCAATCCCAATCTCCCAATTTATCCCTCTCCGCCCCCTTACCTTGGGAATTTTACAGTTGGGGGATTTCTGGGTACTTACAGAGGTTTAAGTTGGTGGCCTTATTAGAAAGATGGCACTTGGCATAGTTTTATACACCTCTTCTCTTCATCACAGACTGCCTCCTTGACGGTGTATTTTTGTCTGTGGGCCAGTGAAAGTGGTGGTGAGTGAGGTAAAGGGAGTGTGCCCTGATGATGACAAGGACGGTGATGAAGGGTGAGGGCAGCTCCCCTTGGGCTCCTCCTGGGTGTTAGGCACATTCCAGGGACACTACGTTTGTTATCCCATGTTATTCTCATGGTAACCTGAAGACTTTTCTTTTATTATTGTTGTACTTGCAGAAGCTGAGGTCTAGGGAATGTATGTAACTTGTTCAAGGTCACTTGCCACAGCTGTGTGAGGCAGCGTCAGCATCATCACATTAATTCGGGGAAGAAAATAGATGAAAGGCAATTGATGTCCCAAGTTGCTACTTTTGGAAACCTCATTGATGACAAGAATAGTCCCAACCTGGACTCAAGGACTAATTGTTTGAATAGTCAACTGTTTTATTTTATCCAGTGGAAGGATCAAATAGGCACAGGCCAGTGGAATCATACATTACCTTCCAGAAGAGAAACTCACGTCTTCCTCAAGACCTCATGCTCTGTTATGGGTGGAAGATGGGTTACTGTGTGCCTTCGTGACCAAATTTCCATTCAGATCACTTTCAAGGCATTATTCCTCTTTGTAATTTATCTTTAGGAGGATGCTATCGTCAGCTATTGTGTACCCTCAATTCCCACCAAATTAATCATTCAGAAAAGGTTGACCAAGCATCCTTTAACACCATCATTCCTCCTCTTGGATGGCACTGTTTCTGGAAGGCAGTTACAGGATTTCTAGGCCATTGTGTCAGAGATACAATCTCAGCTTCTGATAATGCTTAGTTCAGCAGAGAAGTAGGGCTAGACTTCTCTGGGGTCAGGACTGACGGGGACAGGTGAGCGAGTCCCTCGGTGGCAGGGGCAAGCATTGTTAGGGAGTGAGAGAATTGTAAGCCATAGCCCTCCTTGTCAAGCGCTGCCCTGAGCTCCCTGATGCTTGCTGGATGGCCATGGATGGCAGCCCCTCACACGACAGATTGTGGCCGCAGAAACACAGTGGTGTCAGACTCAGGGGTGTTTACATACTCCAATTCTGGCCTGACTCTCTGCTCTTTGGAAATAAGGTTGGCAGAGTTTTTGTTCAGTGGGAGAAGGGCACCAGCTTTAAGTTTATGTCTGAGCAGTTCAGAGGTCCGGTGACAACAACTTACGTTGTCTTTGAAACTGATTGGAGAAAATAACCTAGCTCTGTTTCTTGGCCTAATTCCCAACTCCTAGCGTATTATCAGAATAAGCAATGTAGGAGAGAATGTAGGAGTTGTAAGTATTGATAAGCTTTGGACCAAAGACCTGTAAAAGAAAGCCTTTGTGTAGGAAACTGGGTAGGAGCCATGATCTCAGAAAGTATGACTATCAGATGCCTCAGTGGTCCCTCCCTACCGTTCTCTCTTGCTAGAGGCAGTCTTGGGGTTTATTCTCAACCCGTGGACAAGTTTTCTAACCTCCCCGAGCCTCAGGTTTCTTCATCTGTTAAGAACAACGGGACTAATGATAACTTTTCTGGCACGATTGTCATGGGGATTGAATGGGAAGACATTGTTGCCGGCCTAGCACGTAGAATGCCCCCAGTAAACGTTGATTGCCTCTCCTGAAAAATCGTCTCAGAAAAATCATCCTGACTTCGCTTCTGTTTTCCCAGTGCCAGCAGGGCCGCATCCCTGCACTGTGGCTGCAGCTAGCAGAGTTTTGAGTAGTAAGAGGCTGGGGCACTCTCCTCTGACTGCCCTCAGCTGTGCGCGCTCCGTCCGAAGGCAGCCTCCTCTCCCCACTGTGAGCTGTGAAGTCAAGCATGGAGAGCCCCGTGAGCTTGCCTGTGACTTTCTCCTCTCTCCCACGCTCTGCCCTGTGTTCCTCTGTTTACTGTTAGGGACAATTCCCTCGACTACCTGAATCTCAACCTTGGTGTTTAGGAAATGAGGAGATTCCACCCCAGGCCCTTAAGGGGCCCATGTTGTCTCAGCCAAGTAACATGCAGGCAACGGCAGCAGAGAGATGGGGTTCTACATATAGAAGAAATTAGCTGAATATTAGTTTGGTACATTTAATTATTGAAACTACTGCTTTTATCTGGGTGTTCTCTGCAGTATAATTTGTAATCATTTTCGTATCTATCCCTGCCAAATTCAGTCCATCAGCAAAGAAGTTTTTCTGAATAAGTACTGTGGCTCTCGTTCTCCCCAGTGGCCTTTTCCTATTAAATGGAATAGTCCTGAAAATAGGCACTCTGCTTTTATACTTCCTGGACTCTCGTGTCAGCTTCCTTTCCTGGAATATCCTAGTAGCCCCGATCTGTGACTCTATGTCATCCCATTCTTCTCCATCAGGAAGCTCATTTAGCCTCTGTGCTCCAGGGAGGACAGGCCCTGGAACTTGTCCATCTCTGGTGGGACTTAGACTCTGGAGGGCACAGCTCTCAGGTAAGCATTCTTAAAGCTCTGAGGGCATTAGGGGAAAGAAGCTGCCCTATTGTGCCTCAGGTTAGATTAGTAAAGCTCTTCTCCTTGAATTATTCCGCCAGCCTCCCAAACGCTGGTCAAATCTGCATCTAAGAGGTGTGAGTCTCCGGCCTCCCCCCCGCCCTGACAGGTACTGCCAGTCGCAAGCCACGGACCTGGGGACCACCTTCTTTTTCTCTGTTGCAGAAACTTCACCAGCCTTTAATATGCATGTTAAATCCAGTGAAGCCAGAACTGATTGAAAGTCATGTTTTTCAAATTAGGGCTTGGAGGTCTCTTCAGAGAGCAAAGAACAGGCCTAAAAGGGTGAACAAGTGACTCATGAGAATTCATTTCAACATTTATTTATTAAGCCCCTACTCCGTACAATGTGTTGTGCGAGGCACTCGGGAGACAAAGATGAACGGGGCCTGGTCTGTGACCTCAAGGAGTTTGTGTAAACAGAAGAAGGCGCTGCAGCACCCTCCAGGGGGCGCTTCAGCGGTAAGAGTTGAGAGCCGTGGGAACAGTACGGAGGCCAGTGACTGCTTCTGACTTGGGAGCAACTCCATGGATGGTGGCACCCTGCACAGACAAACAGCTTCGTCCACAGTACTCCCCACCGTCCTCCTCCTCACCGCCAGGATGGCCGGACTCCTGTGCAAAATGTCCTCCCTGCCTTTAGCCCTTTCACCTCCACCCTGTCCTCTCTGCAGCCTGAGGGAGCTTTACATGCCTCTTCATTCTGGTTGCTTTTGCGACATTATTTTTGTCTTCGATGTTCTGCCATCTTACTACATTACGCCTAAGAGTAGATTCATCTGTACTGTTCATCTGTGTAGCTTAGGACTCAGTGTAGTTCTTCCCATTTTGAAATTATCTATTATCTTTTTTATTCTCCCTAATCTGTTCTTTTGGAACTCCTGTTAGAAACTTACCATCTGATTCTTTCACCTCTCTTTTTCCTCCTCCTTTTCTGCCAGTGCTGCGTTGTGAGGCACGTCCTCAAAGATAAGGAGCTATAAGGAGACTAATAAACCGTCTGTCGGTTTACTAGTCCCCTTATAGCTGTTTATAATCTGCTCTTTGATACCCCTTCCTGATTTGGGTGTTTAGTTTTTATTTTTAATTTTTAGAAGTTCTGTTTGGAGCTTTTTAAAATCAGCCCATTATTTTTTTTTTTACTGTTCTTTTTTTCCTGTCCTAGTTTTTCACTATGATTTCTATTCCTTTCATCTCTTCCAGTTATTTTGATTATACTTATTGTATAGCCTTTTTCTGATTGTTCGCTTATTTCTAGTTCTAAGGGTACCAGTTCTCCCATATGAGTCTCTATTGACTTGCCTTTATGGTGGTTCATTTTTTCACATGGTTTGTTCTTTTTTATCAGGAGATTGTCTTAAGCAGGGATTGTGTTCACTGTGAGAGTCCCATATGCCCTGGCTTGTGGATGCATTCTTTCATCGCTTTTGCCTTTATTCTTCCAGGATCCTGGGAGTTCCATAGGTCTTGCCAGTTTGGTGTTAACCTCTTGGCTTAGGATTCCCAGAACCGGGTAGTGTGCATTCAGCCTCGACACACACATGCGGTACAGGCTTGGGATCCCGTCCCACAAAGGAGCGCCTCCCCTCTGCGCCATATGCAGACATTCCTCTGGGCTGTGAGAAAGGTCTTCCTGGTCCCTGTTCAAAGACCAGCAGCCCTTCCTGGATCCTGGCTTTCTGCAGGGCTCTCAGTTCCAGTTCCCGGCCAGGTCTTCTCCCTCCTGTGGGCATGAAAACCTTAACTCCTATAACTGTATCAAGGTCTCATACTCCCAGCCCTCCTTTGCTATGGTAATGATTATGGCTTTGACTTAGTTTCCTTTTCATTTCAAGTAACTGGGAATTTTCCCTTCATTCTTTCATGCTCAGTCACATATTCAGATTATTCTTTTGGTATCTCTTATCCATCTTTTCTATGTGTTTGTGTTGGGAAAGAGGTCCACATCAGTTCAGTTTACCATCTTGTCAGAACCAGAAGTCTAAATAAACTTTTAAAAATGTGAGTCTGATTACTCATTCATTCAACAAGCATACAGAGAGTTTCTGCTGGGTACCAGTACAGAACTAGTCACTGAGGCTGCAGAGCTGAATAAACACTCATGTGGCCCTCAGGGGCTCGTAGGCTAGAGGAAGGGACTGGGCACCCGTCACCAGAAGACAGCTCTGTGATTAGACGCTCACCTGCTCTAGCGTACCCCACATTCCATCCTGCCAGACCATCTTGAGTCTGCCGCATGCAAGGTGTCTCTGTGTGACCATGCCATGCCCCGTTTCTAGAACACCACTCTTTCCCACCGCCCGCTCACACCCATCTGGGTAATCTCTACTTCTCCTTCCACTCTCAGCCAAGTATTACTTCTTCTGGGAAGCCATTCCAACCCCTGACAACCATCATGAAAGGCTGAGGCGTGAGTGCCTTCTCCGCGGTCCTCTGCCTCACCTGTCCGCTTCTGCTTCAGCTTCAGCACTCATCACAGTGCACTTCAGGCACTGGTTTATTTGTCTCCTGCTTCCTCTACACTGAGTCCTTTTAAGGTCAAGGCCTGTTTTGTTTATTTCAGCACCCCTGGTGCCTAGCCCAGGGGTTGGGGGACCTAATTGAATCCTTTTAGAGAGGGAACCTGGCTACCCAGCCTTTGGCTTTCCAACCTTTGTTTTTTCATTTTTTGTGGGATTATCATGAGGATTAAATTATGCATGACATCAGGGAAAACGGTTTCCTTGGATGGTTTATGCATTCTGAAGAACTGACACATAGAAGAAAGAGACTGCAAACATTTGATTTAATTCTGTAAATATAGTAGTAATTACAGTTATTTACATCACTACGTACCATTTTTTGCCTGATAGGAGGGCATGGTAATAATTATAAAGAGCATTAAATATGCCAAGCAAACTTGCAGAAGCTGAGTCTAATTGCAAGGCTATACTTTGTTCACGACCTGTAGAGTTTCTGATCCATGTAGCATAATAGTGATAGGAGCTACCGCCTCCTGAATGCCCACAACTCACCAGCACTGGGCTAGGGGCTTACCCAAGTTATTTCTAGTTTCAAAACCATTCAAGACAGATCTTATTTTTATAGTTTTACAGATTTAAAAAAAGTCAAGGAGGTTATATTATTTTCACAGTTTTACAGATTAAATAAAGTAAAAACAAAACAAGGCTGAGAGTCAGAGAGGTTAACCTGCCCTAGGTCACACCATGGTCAAGAGCAGAACCTGAATTTTCCTCTAGTTCTAGCAGATTCCAAAGCCCATTCTGGCCTGCCCCTGTGAAGGAGAGGGACGGGGAAAGGAGGCTGGGCAGGCAGAGTGTCAGCCCACGGTGCTGTTCTCAGGTCCCACAGGGGCGGGCCTGCCTCAGGACCCCTGCGGTGCCCAGTCACCCCTGGGCACAGGGATCCAGAGGGCCGTTTGCCTGGACGGGGCTTCTTGTGGCAGCCACAGCCCACCCCTTGCCCTGCACAGATCCATTTCTCCACTCGTGTGGGGAGCAACTTGTCTGTGGCTCCCGTGGCCTCTGTTCCTGAGGAAGAGCTTAGAAAGGACATGTTAATGGGACAGACTACCACCTCCATTACTGTAGTGACACTTGGGGCCCCATCTGGTCCTCTCCCTCCTCCGCTGCCCATTCAGAATTCTTCTCACCTTCAGCCAGCACGTCAGCAGGTCTTGGCAGCTTAGCTGGTGGTGTGACTCAAAACTTCATGGGGACTTTCTGGGCCCTTGGTTGTCATATCCTTCTCAGGACGGGGTTGACACATATGTCCATGTGTCTGTTCACAGTCGGGCAAGGCAGCACCAGGAGATTCCCTCCCCTCCACGATGTGACTCCTCCTCTCGTCTGCTGACCCCTGGGCACACAGCGCGAAGAATCCTGGTAGTTCAGAGGGACCCTTGTTGCGTTACCCCTGGCCTGAGCTGCCTTGGGTTCCATCACCCAGCTCTGTGACTGCCTCTTCTGCTGTCCTTGGTGGCCTGCAAAGAAGAGCCACTACCAATCTCCTTAGCAATGCTGGTGTTCCTCTCACCAGCACACTTCTGGTGAGCCTGGTGAAGGGGGTGTCCTGTGGGCCCTCCCACAGTCCATAGGCCTCTGCTAGGTCTTCTGGACCCAGCAGGCCCCTTCCCTCAGCCTCTTTCTTCCTTCCCCAGCTGTCTTTCAGGGCAGCTCACGCCCTTCCACTTCGCTCAGCCTTAGCTGTCACTGTCTGCAGGCCTCTAAGGACCACTCCAGCAGCGAGTTTGCCCCATCCCCTAGGGTCTTTGAAAGGGTGCTGAATCCCACATCCCAAGAAAATATGCCCAGATCAGTGAATTCTTGCTCATCTCATTGCCTGGCCCCTTTGATGAAGGCCCTCAAATCCTGCTAGCTCATCCTTCCCACCCTTGGTATATAATCTCTTTCTGCCTTATCAGGCCCAGCACATCCCCAGCCCCATTTCCCTGGCATTTAAACCTAGTTACGGGCCTTGAAGCCCCAGAAATGAGGTGGGGGATGCAGGGTGGGCCCCCTGCATGTCTTGCAGCACAGGATGTCGCTAGCCTTCCGCGGGGAGTGTGGGCCACCTTTCTGTAAGCTGCCTCTGTAAGATGCCCTCTGGCTCTCCGGCTTAGCCTGCAGCTGCTGGTTGAGGGCCCTCAGCCTGTCACCGTCCCCCTGCTGGGCACCGTGTGCCTCACTTCATGGTCCTGGTAGACGCTGCACCTCCCGGGCTCTCAAATGCTTGAATAGACACGGTCGAGCAAAGGCTTTTTCCCAGGTCACCACTGGTGAGTCTTTGAGCAGCTGGGCCACTACTTTGTGCCAGGGACTCTCCATGCCCCACATTCGACTCTGAAGAGTGTCGTCTCCGCCCACTGGGTAGTAAGCGAGCCAGGCCCCAAACTCCATCTCTTTGCCTCTCTCTCAGACCCAGTCCAGTACCACTGTGTTAACACAGCAGGTCTGCTGAGAAGCAGATGCCAGGACAGGATTAGAAGGGGAGAGAAGAGGAGAAAGCAGGAGGAGCGTCTTCAGATCTTGACACAAGCTCAGCCCCTGTGGAAGAGGGCGTAGGAGGAGGACTGGGTAGGAAGAGTCTTGGGCTGCAGCCCAGTTTTAAGAAGGTTCAGCCGGACTGATGGGAAGTCCTGGAACCAAAGTCACCTGCTGGAGGAGCCTCACATCCTGCAGGTCCTTCGAGTGCTTAGTCACCGGCTGGGAGCAGCCCTCGGGAAGTGTGGCCTTGGTGTCAATGCAGCGGTGGGTCAGGGGCTGCAGCTGGGCCACCAGGCAGTGTACGCTCCTGTGGCGGGAGAGCTGAGAGGCGCCTTTTCTTGGCCACTGCACTCGGGCAGGAGAAAGAGCAGGGCTCCTGGATAAAGCCCTGCATTTAATTCGTTTCCTCCTCTGCTTTGTTCTTGTCCTCTTCCTTCACCTAAATAAGCAGATGGAATATTTCCCAGCAGCCCTGACAACTGCAAACCAACACTAACACTTCCCAGTGTTCCCAGTACTTTGGAAATGACACTCTGTGCCTGCACCTTGGACCTGATGCCAGTTCCTCAGGCTAAGGAGTGGTGTTACCTGAGAGCCTCCAGACCTCCCGCTGACACTGCCAGGTTAGAATGAAGAATGCCTTCCTTGTTCCTGGTGAAGCCCTTGGTTAGGAGAAAGGAGAGCTGGAAATCAAGGGGGAGGAGGAGGGGTTTTAGGGAAATTGGAGGCAACTCAGCCAGAGAAAGTTGCCAGAAGTGACCTCATGGGAGCAAGCCGGCAGCCGCAGTGGGCGTCTTGGAGTCGGCCGCTGGCGGTGCAGGTGGGAGCTCGCTGTTTTCCTCCTGCAGCCTTTAGTGTCGGGCTTTGGTGTGATGCAGGCATGACTCCTGCTTAAGCTGCTGGAATCAAGATGGTGATCAGTGAGGGATGTGCGTCTCCACTTCCACACCGTGCAGAGAGATGGTGGGGGGCTCCTGTTCCCTCCCACCACCTCACTCCATGCAGCAGCAATAGTGATATCCTGGGTGCCAAAATGCAGTGTTTCATTTGACCCGAGTTTTCCCCATAGGAAGGGAAGCGGGGGAGTATGAACACTCCCACTTATAGAAAGGGAGGCCAGTTCCCCTAGTGGTGCCCTGCCCCAGGTCAAGCTGTAGCCAGAGGCAGAGCCAGCAGGCTTCTCCCGGGGATACTGCCTCAGCCACGTGATACACGGCAGGGGTGGGGCCTGGAACAGCTACACAGAGTGATGCTGAACTTGCCTGTGGGTCCTGGGCAGGGAGGGCAGCAAGGCCTGGGTCAGCGAGACTGCCTTCTGTGTAGCTTACATTACCATTGGGTTACAGTCACCCAGTCTCCCACAAATGTAATGCAGCCCACAGGTGGCCAGGGCAGGGGAGCTCTTACTCAGCTGCGTTGAGTTAGCACCCTTTCCCTGCGTCTTGGGAGAATGGGGGGGTGGGGGGGTGGGGGGGTGGAGCCTGAAGTCATGCTGTGAAGCACTGAATTGTCTCATCAGAGGTTTCCTATGCTGCTGGGCCAGGGTGCTCAGCCCCTGATAGAAATTGCTAGCCCCTCGGCTCCTGCTGGCATTCTAAGGGCAGAACTGATCAGAGTGAGGAAATGTGGAAGCCAGCAGCAGTGGGGAGATTATACTGGGCAGAGGCCAGATGCAGACACATCGTGCACACTGGTCCATGTCTCAGCGCGTAGTGTGACTTAATATCCATTCCACTATTTTCTCCCGTAGTCCACACACTGGAAAATAGATTCTTACATAAACTCACTTTGTAAAACTTATTTTTGAACTATGACATGCATAGAGAAAAGTGCACAAGTCATGTGCATCTAGTTCAAAGAGTATTAGCAAACAAACACACCCATGTAACTATCACCCAGATCAAGAAGTAAAACATTTCAACACCCCAGGAGCTTCCAGCATACCCCTCTCTCCTCCAGAGAGGAATCCACCATCATTACTTCTAACACTATAGATCAGTTTTGCCTGGCTTTGAACTTCACATAAACGGAATCATTCAGTGTCTTCTCTTTTGTGTCTGACTTTCTTCTTTCAGCATTATGTTTGTGAGAATTCATCTTTGTTGCTGCATATAGTTCTAATTCATTCATTTTGATTGCTATAAGTCTTCCTTTGTATGAATATATTGTAATTTATCCAATCTGCATTAATTCAGTCAACATTTGTTTCCAATTTGAGGTTGTAATAAATAATTCTGCTTATACATGTCTTTTGGTGCACACATGCACATATCTCTTTTGAGTATATACCTAGGAGTGAAATTACTAACTCAGAGAAAATACCCACTTTAGTGGATACTGCCAAATGATTTTCCTAAGTGGTTGTACCAGTTTAACACTCCATATAAGATTTCATATATTTATTGGCCATTCAGTAGAATACCTTTTCAAATTTTGTGCCCATTATTCTTCTAGGTTTTCCGTTTTTCTTGTTGACTTACAGTTCTCTCTATTCTGGGTATGAGTCCTTTGTTGGTTATACATGTTGCAGATATCTTCTTCTACTCAGTAGCTTGCCTTTTTACTCTCTTTGGTGGTGTTTAAATGAACAGAAATTCTTCATTTCAATGTAGTTCAGTGTATCAGTTTTTTTCTGTATGGTTAATTCTTCTTATATCCCATTTAAGAAAACTATATAAACATCATGAAGACATGTTTGGTATTAGAGTTCTCCAAGAAACAGAACCAGTAGGAGATATATATATATATATATATATTTATATTTGTATATATATATAAAAGGAGATTTATTATGAGAGATTGGCTCATGTGATTATGGAGGCTGAGAGGTCCCATGATCTGCTGTCTGGTAAGCTGGAGAACCAGGAAAGTCAATGGTAACTCCCAGTCTGCAGTCTGAAGGCCTGAGAACCAGGAAAGTCAATGGTAACTCCCAGTCTGCCGGGAGGAGAAGATAAGACGAGAGGGCAAGCAGTGAGAGGAAAAACTCCCTCCTCACCCTTTGGTTCTATTCAGGCCTCCCACACTGGGGAGGGCAATCTACTTTATCCAATTCAAGTGCTCACAGACATCCAGAAACACCCTCACAGACACACTCAGAAATAATGTTTAATCTGGGCACTCTGTGGCCCGTCCAGTGGACATAGGCAATTAGCCATCAAAATATTCTTACATTATCTTCTGGAAGCTCTATTGTTTTACCTTTTCTATTTTAGACCATAATCTACTCAGAAATGATTTTTGAATATAGTACAGCAAGTTTCATTTTTTTTCCGTATGGACATCTAAGCGACCCAGCATCATTCCTACTGCTCCACAGGGCCACCTTTGTCAAAATGAAGGGTCTATATCCGCACGGATCTGTATCTGCACTCTATTCTGTTTCACTGATCTGCATGTCTCTTCTTGTGCCAATACCACACTGTCTTAATCATTGCACCTTTATTATAAGTCTTGATATTCAGTAGAGTTAGACTTTTCCACCTTGCTGCTCCTCAATAAAGGGCACCTAGCCTATTCTTGGCCCTTTCCATTTCCATGTAGATTTCAGAATCAGATTGTCAGTTGCCACACACATGCACACAAACTTGCTGGGATTTACACTGAGATTGCTTTGGATCTGTAAATCAAGTTGGGAAAAAATTAACCCTTTTATGATTGTCTTCTACTCCACAGACGTGGTGTATCCCACTATTTAGGTCTTCGTTAATTTTTCTCAGTAACGTTTCATAAATTTTTATGCAGTGGTCTTCTTGATTATCTCTCATTAGATTTACTCCTAGGTATTTAATATTTGTGATACTGTTTAAAATGGTATTTATAAATGTCCTTTTCTCTTTGTTGCTGATATATGGAAAGACAGTTTATTTTTATTGACCCTGTATCCAGTGACCTTGCTAAATTTATTAAATTCAAATAATTCATCTGTAGATTTTTTCTGATTTTCTCTGTACCCAGTTTTATTTTTTCCTTTCCAGTATCACACCATTTGTTTCTTTTTCTTGCCTCATAGTGCTATACAGTATTTAATGGAAGTGATGATAGCAGGCGTCCATGTCTTCTTTTTGATCTCAGAGAAAAGGGTTTTTACCACAAACTCACTTTTAAATTATGAAAACTTACACTAAAATTCCCTTTTGTATACATTTGATTTTACTTTTCCCCAAGTTGATCTTTCAATTCGAAGGTACTTTTAAGTTTGAAATGTGACAGTGGTGGGTTTTATACGTTAAGAGGGGGGCAAATGGAATATCACAAGACTGTGACTCCTTATTTTAACCTTGTGAGGAAGACTTTGCCTTGTCCATTTTACAGACGGATCACGTGGCTGATACAGCTGAGCAGGGATTGTAACAGACCTGGGCTCTGACTTCCAGCTACCCAAGAGAGGGTGCTTACGGCAGAGGCATTTGCTACTTCAAGTATCTGAACATGCCCTGCAGGAGGTGACAGCCATGGGCACCTTTCTTCAGGCTTAGAGCCAACATGCAATCCTGTGGCCCATTTCCTGTATGGGCTAACCTCCCTCAGAGTATCTCAGGCCTCTGTGGCCTGGGTCTTTTTGTGTCGGACCCAAAGCCCCGGCTGTTCTTACTACTCCCTGATTCCCTGGTAGAATATTGAATGTGTAACCCACAAGGTCACAAAAAAATACCACATTTGTCATAGGTTTCCAAGAGGAGAGCTGTTAAGCTACTTCACAGGTACATTGAACATCTTTTCCTTTTCCCTCCCCCAGACCTCCTTATATCACTGTCATCTGCACATCCGCCTTTCTCTGACTTCCACTGTCATGGAAGCAAACTGGGGCAGCCAAGTCTCATGCTGAAAGGAGCCCTCCCTGCCTGCCTGTGCAGCTTCACCTGCAGCTCTCCTCAGCCACCTGGCTGAGCCACCTGGCTGAGCCACCCACCAGGCTAGGTACAGCGCCTTCCCTGGCCTCTGCTGCCATTTGGGCTTTTCTCTGATGCCAAGGAGGTGGGCGGTGAGGATTGAGGGCTTTCCTTCTGGTCAGGCTGCTTGCGTTGTTGGGTAGGACTGTGTGTTTTTAAGCCCTCAGCTGTCCCAATTTGAGGATTATGAACCCTATGCAGACACACAGAATCTTTCTCTGCTGAGGTTTGGAGAGAGGAAGGAAGAGTACAAGGAGGGTAGAGACCCAAACCCAAACAGGCCCTGGGGCTGGCAGGGGCTTCCTGGGCCCGAGCCATGATGTGAGAGTGTCCCTTCCTGCAGCCCAAATAACTACCCAAGGATGACCCAAGACAGAGAATTCTAGGCCACCAGGAACTCTCGAAACTAAATACTTTGCAACTCTCAAAGACCTTATAAAAGAGAGTTCCCTTGGTTGATTTAACGCAGGGCCACATTAAGCAAACAGCGTTTTTTTCCTTCTCGTTAAATTTCCTTTGTACAGCTTTGCCGTTCCCTTTACTCATCTTTTTGCGATGGACTGCAATTCTGTCCATTCTAGGAACCTCCTAGGGCTGCAGCAATCCAGTGTGACTTGGAGTCCTTCAGTTGTTTTTTTCCAAATGCTCTTTGAGCATATGGTGACGTGATTTGACCAGTGAGAGAGGATGGGGAAAATTAGCATTTTTGTTTTCTCTGTACCTCTCTCTATCTGCCATATATATACCTTTTTCAGAATTCCCTGGCACGATCTGTGTCTTTTCTGCCACTCTGGGTATTTGTCCATCCACAGATTCCCATCCCAGAGGAAAGACTGCTCTTTGGCCCCTAAGGCTAACCTTTCTAAGTTGATGGCTCAGCTGTTTAGTTTTTAAACCCAAGGAGGGCTGTCCCTTTCCAAGACTTTGAGGAGTGCTAGAAGCTGGTGATATTCAGGCCAGTCCCATTTGATGAGCAGACCCACTCAGTTCCTGGCAAGAGCTGCCTGCCGGTGGGCTGCACCAGCCTCTAGGGCACGTTCAGATACTTGAAGTAGCAAATGCCTCTGCTGTAAGCACCCTCTCTTGGGTAGCTGGAAGTCAGAGCCCAGGCCCAGGCCACAGAGGCCTGAGATACTCTGAGGGAGGTTAGCCCATACAGGAAATGGGCCACAGGATTGCATGTTGGCTCTAAGCCTGAAGAAAGGTGCCCATGGCTGTCACCTCCTGCAGCTGCCTGGCAGGTAACCAGAACGTGCTTGGCTCTCTAGCTTTTGGCTGTGCTCTCTGTGGGGAAGTGTTTCTGATCTGTCTTCACTGCCACTCCCCGACTCTCTGGGGCATTGTGGCTTTTTCTTGGTGGTTGGGCAGGAAGCCTCCAGAGCCTGAGGGGGTTGCTGTGCTTGATGACAAAGGCCATCAGTGGATATAAATCACTTAGATATAAATCACTTTATTTATTGAAGAGGAATTGAACACGATTACTCTCCCTTCTGAGCACACTTCTCCAAAGGGGGGCACTCAGGTGGGCAGAGACCTCACAGAGTGGCCAGAGCAAGTGCCCAGCTCATGCCCGTTGAGTCAAGCAAAAAGCAAGTGGCCAACTTATGCAGCTGCTCTGAAAACCCAACCCAGCAAAGCCTAGCTGAGATGCAGAACACACAGCACGCCGCTGACTGCAAGCTGCCCCGGGCCAGCCCCACATGACCCCACGACCCAAGGACGTGCCAGGGGCTGCTGGGCCAGGCTCCAAGGTTGAGGATGAGTGAGACACGGTGTCTGCCCTCCAAGCCCAGGAGTGGGCCGGTGTGGCAGAGGACGTGGCTCGTTTCCTGGGGTCGATGAGGACCTCGCTCCCATCACCCTGGAACTGAAGGGCTGTGGGGAGCGCTCAGAAGCAGGGCCCACCCAGGCAGCAGCCCTGCACTCGCCCGGCACCATTCCTCTGCTGGGTGTCCTCTCGACGGTGTCTCCCTCAGTGGTGGGCCAGCTGTGATCTTCTCTAAACACCTTCGTGTTTGAGCTCTCTGGAACTTCACAGAAGGAATTGCTCTTGTTTTAATTTATGGACCTATTTTTTGCTTTGATGGTGTCCACTGGACATCATGTAGCCCTTTTTAATAATTTAGGATTATTCACAATGTTTATATGGTGATACCAAAGCATTTTCCTTAGGCTCTACTGCGCTCTGCGGCTTTGCCTCTGCACTAAATACTCCCACGGTGCCGTGTGCTTTCACTCGACTTTACTGAGGCCCTGCCCCAACTGTCTTTGTGTCCACCTTTCCAGTCAGGGCCCGTTGTCACTTCTCTGCTGCTGCCCAGAGAGACACCGTAGCGCCTCTCAGCCGGCTGTGCGCGTGAGGTGCCGTGGGGGCACGGAGTCAGCCAGGAAGCCGAGTCTAGTAGTCAGAATTGTCGGTCAAGAAGAGGAAAGGGTCTGAGTGAGGAGCGAAGCGGGGACTTCCCTGTGAGTCACACTCGACTCCCGGCTCCGGCACCTGTGTTGGCCACCAAGGCTTTGTCTGTTGGTTGTTTCCTGGTTCTGCCCCATGTATCGGACACTCAAGATTGAGTATGTGGTTGACTTTTAGATAAGTGAGATGGTGGTGTACTTTTTAAATCAACTTGAACTGAATTGTTTAGTGCGTCTGTCATGTTGGGAAGTTCTTCCTTAGTTCTAACAGCCCTCTAGTTTCATCTCAGTCTGTTTCCTCTCATTAGTCTTCAGTGCAGATGAAAGACCAGTTAGCTGGTCGCCATCTTTTGTGTCCTAAATATTCTAGGAAACCGTCAGATTCTTCAGTGTTCTGCTGTTGAAGCTGAAGGAAGCCGTCACTCCTCTCGGCTTTCTCCTGGTGTATTTTCCAACTGTTAGACTCATCAAACCTAACTCTTACGTGGCCTCTGTGACCCTTTGCCTCCTCAGAAACACCAGCACTTTGCTGTGTGTCCTGTGAGGCAGGCTCCGCCTTAGGCTTCATGACCCATGAACTCCTTGCAATAGAATGGAGGAGGTTTTGTGGGTAGAGTGTGTGAAGGAATGCGTGTAAAACCACTTTCCTCAGATCCTCTGAGGGATCCATCGCCCAAAGTGCTGAGAACATTGCTGTGGGAACTCAGTAAATAAATGCCGGAGCAAAGAGCCAGTCTGTGACTAAGAAAATTCTCATGGGGAGGTAGGGGAGTGAGCATGTGTTTACCTCCTGACTCCCTAGGCCCAAGGGCTGGGACAGTGTGTCTGCCCAGCCCCTAGCGCAATGCCTGGAACGCTGCAGGTGCCCAGCAAGTGCTGAGTGAACATCTCCAGGGCGTAGGCTGCATTTGTTCTTGTCCCCCTTCGTGTTCTGTGTTCTAGCATTCTTCAGTGTTCTGATGACACCAGACTCTTGTCACCTTAAGGTTTTTATAATAATAATTACTAATATTTATGGAATGCTTAACAACATGCCGGGCCCTGAGATGAGAGCTTTACATAATGTGTCTCATTTAATCCTCACCCTGTGGGGTGGGAAGTGGAGGTTAGGGAGGTTAGCTGTCCAGGTTACACAGGCCGTGTATGGTGGACCCCCCCCCCCACCTTCCCTCTTGACTTCAACAAGCAAGAGCACAAGAGGTTGCTGCTGCCCACTATGCTTTGTTACAAAGCGAAGCTGCCCATCCGCAGGGAGAAGCCTGCCCTCCTGTGCGTCCTTCCCATCCAGGCCAGACCAGGTCTCCGTAGAGGCCTGAGGCCAGCGCTGGTCAGAGCCCTGATAAAGCTGAGCTCGTGCCGGGGAACCACAGGAATCTTCAGGAAGCCCTTATATATTCAGAGTTGCGTTACTTGCCAGATGGATCATTTCCCACTGCCAAACTTAGAAAGTGACCCCTCGGAAATTCCTCAGTGTGGAAGGAAGGGCCCTGAGGACGTCTGCCCACGTGCCTCGTGGGCAGAGGATGCATTTGCCAGTTGTTTCCTAGCCCAGATCTAGACACCTTTCCTTTGCTTGTCTAGCAAACTGTTGGACACCTGCTAGTGCCAGCTACTGGGCAATGAGAAAGATCCTCCCCACCCCGAAGCGCACAGCCCACAGAGGAAGACAGTTGTGTAAGGTGACATTCGCAGGTGGCGACGAAGGCCGTGGTGGAGGTATGCGCCCAGCCTCTGCATGCAGTTGGCAGTGGACACCACCCTGAGCTGTGCGCTGCCTGTAAGGTGAAACCAGCAGCCAAGTCTTTGTGTTGTTGCAGAATGACCAGATGGCAGTAATTCTGCAACACCCCAATGTGACCTGTGAGGAACTGGGCTTGAATTTCACAAAGATTTGCTGGGAAATGGACTGGCATAGACACCTCTAGCCAGGGAGCACGGTCTCTCTCTCCACAGTGGCTATGGGAGGACGGCCACAGCCAGGCGACCGCACAGGGCCCTGCAGGGCACTGGGCAAGGCCTCCTCCCAGGTGGGGACAGCTGGGCTGAGGCCTCTGCCAGGAAGAGCAGTTCTCACCCCGAGGGAAGCCTGGATGGAACGGGCCGGTCCTCCCAGTCACGATGGCTGCCCAGGCCTGGCCTGAGCTACCTGTGACGAAGCTCCCAGAGGCCATTGCTGTTGCAGAAATCTGGTCAGCTTCCCAGGTGCCGAGAGAACTGTTTTAGAGCATCTCTAGGTCCTGGAAAAGCAGGGCTCCCTCTGCATCCCAGGCTGCCCTAAAAGATGGACTTGGCCTGCAGAGCGGCAGCTCAGGAAAGTAGAACCGTGGGCTCCAGTCAGGCTTTGACATCCACTGGCCTTGCCGTCTGACTTACCATCAACCCAGCCTAATCCAGGTTGTTTTGGCCTTGGATCTAAGGTGGAGTTGAGGGTGGCACCTGGAAAGGGCTGAATTCTTCACACAGCCTGTATCTGAGAGTTTCCATCAGTCCAGAGATGCAGGGGTAGAGGTGGGGATGAAAACCAGCGGTCCCCTTGCTCGCCCCTGCCACCCCTCCCAGCGTGCGGAGGGAGAGCCGGTGCACCCTGGAGGTTGGCTGTGTGTGTGTCTAGGCAGGGACATGACGATGCTGGGGAAGCCCAGAGGCTCTGGATGGGAACAAATCCATTTAAACCACTCTGAACCTGGTTCATAAAACTGTGGGTCAATATTTTAAGAGTCACATAACTAACGAAGAGCTCTGCCAGACTCAACATACCGCATCCCAGTGGGTGATAAGACAAGCGTTAGTTCAATGGAAACAGCCCAGGAGGAGAAAGATTTTTTTTTTTTTATCTGCTAGTTTTCATATTTAGAGTGAGGTGGGCTGCTCTGGACAAGAGTATTCATTTATCAGGTGACCAACAAATGAGCCCCAGCCATACTGTCACCCTGTGTTGGATCTAAGTGATGACTATCTACAGGTAAGGAAGAATTTCATTAGAGCAAATCAGCAGGTCCCATCAGGCTGGCAGAAGCTGACTTAGGTTCTGTCTCTTGAGTTCACATGCCTGCCTTCCAGCAGGGAACAGCTGGAGGGAAGCTGCAGGAACCCCACTCCTAGGCCCTTCTCCTGGGGGTCTCTGCTTCCACCCCCCAGAACAGTCCTCCTTCCCTCTTTTCTGTGGAGCACCAAGCAAATCATGTCTCTGAAGTGCCTCGTCCATTTCCCAAACAGGCATTTGACATTGCAGCTCTTGGCCTGTCTAAGCCAGGTTGAACAGCACCTACACGTGCCCCTGGCCCTGGGACACAGAGGTAGACAAGGCCTGGTCCCCAGACAGGAAAACTGGCCTCAAAAGAGACAGTCGCAATCCAACAATGAGTTCTGGGGCTAGAATGAGCCCAGAGGATCATGGGCCAAGAAGGGTGATGCCTGAACTGAGCCTTGGAAACTCAGCTGTGACTGAGTGGAGGCAGGCTAGGGGTGGCAGGTGGAGGGAGCAGCCTGGAAGCCCCAGGGGGGTCCTAGGAAGCGTGGGTGCACGTCACCCAAGAGGAGGCCCAGAGAGAGATGCCAGTTTCCTCATGGCTGCCGGGGGAGCTGGGCTGAGGCCAGCAGCAGGTCAGTGAGACGTGCAGGGGCCGAGGGAGCTGCAGCCTTTGATGCAAGAAGCCAGCCCGCCCTTAGCCCAGCCCCTCTGAGGGCCCTTTACACAGTCAGGGGCTGGGCAGTTCTAACAGTATGGAACTCACCAGGGGAAACAAAAAGGACCAGAATTCTTTACCCAGCTCAGAGTTCAGTGAGAAAGCACCCTCTTGGGGCAGACTAGAAAGGCTTGTGTGAGGCTTGCCGAGGTGTCTCGGCAGCTCCTAGGGCAGGCTTCCAGACCAAGATGTCTAAGGGTCGAGCTGGCCATGGCGCCGAGGACGACTCTCCCCGCCCTTCTGACCCACTGGGCCAGCATGTTTCCATAGGTGGAACAGGAGTAGCGTTCGCCAAAAAGAGGTCCACAGATGAAAGAGACAGAACCTTCAAGTCTTTAGCCGACGACAGGAGAACTAGAGCAGTAAAAGAAAATGTGCTCAGCCCCTGTGCTCGTCCCAGGGGCAGCACCGAGACACAGAAGGAGGCCAGAGCCCCAAAGGCAGATGGGAGGAAGCGTTCACATGGGGAGGTGGCGGTGCAGGGGTAAGTCCTATTCCTGTCCTCTTGTCCGCCGAGCAGGAGACAGGCAGAGGTAAACCAAGGGCTAAAAATAAGACCTCCAAGGTTACAGAAATGTCCCAGCCCAGCCAGGCCTGGAAGTGGGCTTGCATGTTTGCTGGCCCAGTATGGCCAGCCTCAGGCACGGGGGCAGGGGGCCTTGGGGAAAGGCGCTGTCCCCCTGAGGTTGCTGGGAAGGTGGCACGCCAGGTTGAGGTGAGTGACCTCGGCTCCTCAGCTGCTGCAGCCCTTGCTGAGGGCGACCAGCCCTTGCCAGGTAGGCCTGGCAACCCCTCTCATCACAAGTTAGGGGCAGAGGACAGACTTCAGAGTCAAAAAGCCCAGTCTCCAGACCACGGCCCTGCCACGTGCTGGCTCTGTAGTCTACATGGTCACCATCCTTGGCCTTTCAGACACTCGGTTTCCCTGTGTGCAGATTACGCCTGACACGCCCCTTGCCGTGCAAGGTTTTGTGAGGATTCGATGAAATCACGTGCCCAGCCTGAGACCAGCAGTGGTTCCTATTTCCCTGCAGCCTTTAGTGGTCGTACAGCTGGGGCGGCGACCCTGCCCAGGGAGAGGTGCTCCCCAGTGGCCGTGAGGCCAAGACTGTCTCGGAGGTGAGCGAAGCATGCTCTAACGTGCAAAAGCAGAGGAGCTTGAGTTCCCAAGGACACGCGTCCCGTCCTCTCTCATCTAGCTGCCTCTTGTAGCGTGTGTGTCTGCGCGCGCGTGTGTGTGAGGGGGGGGGAGAGAGAGAGAGAACCCGTGCGTTCCACAACACCCGTATCTCTCGAATATTCTTGTACCTAAAGCCTAGTTTCTAAATCACAGTTGATCTCTCCCAGCGTCAGTGATGACCCACCGCGCTGGCCCCCACTGCGCTAGCCCAGGCTCTGTCCATTATCCAGGGCTGCCGAACCGGCCCCCACTTTTGGGCTGGGGCCTGAGAGGGACGCCAGCCAGGGAGTCCACCTCGGGCAGATAAGCCACTGGGGGCACCACAGCGGCTCCCAGAGGTGGCGGGGCTTCTGCGCGTCTTGGCCGTACCTTCTCTGGTCAGCGGTTCTAATTCCAGTTGGACAGCAGCTAGAAGTGGAGAAAGGCATGTGTGTCAACACCGTGGTGGAGCCAGCAAGCCCTAATTACCCAGCTCTTCAAGGCCACACGGCACAAACTGCCACCTGGTTCTGCTTAGGGGGAGTGTTCTGCCACGAGCGCGCAGGTCTGCCCTGTGCCTCGGAGAGCAGAGCCCTGAACCTTGGGAAGGGAGCGAGGCTTCTCTAGCTTCTTGACGCTGACAAAGGGCTTTCTGCCTGTCAACCCGCCTCCCGACAAGCCCCCTCCCCGCTCCCTACCGCAGCTACTGGGCCTCCCTTTGGCAGGGCCCGAGGGCCGCTCTGAACTGGAGCCTCTGGAGACGTCCTTTGAGGTAGAAAAACAAGCGGCTGAAACGTGCCTCCTCGCTGCAGCTGGGCCCCGCCCGCTGAACCTATAGGAAGGCCCTGGAGTGGATTCAGCCTCCCAGAAGAGGAAACCTGGCTCCGGCTTCACCCGCAGGGCCTGTTATGTCTGGCTCCAGAGGCCTTCTCCTCTGGGGTTTCCACGCCTGTGAACTCGGCCCCATTCATTTCCCTGTGGTTTCATGGGAATGTCCAAAACGCTCAGCAGGTTGCAGCGAGCCCAGGAGGAGAGGGGTCAGCGCGAGGCCCGGGCGGCGGCCGGAGCACCCTCCCCTCGGGCCTGCAGCGGGGTGCGCGCCGGCTGTGGATGGGCGCCCTTCCGTCAGTCTGCTGCATTTCCTTTGGTGCTCCCCCAAGCTACCCACCCACCCGGGAGACTGCCTGCGGCTCACTCCCTCCAGGCCGCCCCTTTCCGGCTCCGGGCTCCCGGCTCCACCCTGGCCTGGGAGAGAGCTGCACCGTGCTCCCTTCCCGTCCCCAGCAGCTTCCACTTTAGCGCTCATCCGGCCGCTGACTTCCCTTCTCACCGGCTCCTGGGCCCTTGCGTTTTCCACCACACTACACTCAATTAGGGGCTGCGGGGAGAGCAGCGGGGGGCCCCTTGAGGGTGGCCGGGGCCTCCGCTCCTGCCGGCTGCTCAGCCGCAGAGAAGGGGCCACGCTCGGGCGCACAGCCCTTGTGAGAGGCCCAGCGGCTGCCTTCATGGCCAATGTGCAGCCCAAGGGCTCCTGGCCCACAGTGAGGATGTGCCCAAGTGGGGAAAATTTAGTCTTCAGAAGAAATGAATTTGAAACTGGCTGGGAGCAATTGTTATCAGATTTCCAAGTTAGCAGTTTTCACCGAGAGCTAATTGAACTATCTCTGTAAGCGGCCTAATTCCATTTGGATGAGATTCCCGCAGAGTTGCGAGGAGTGCCCTGGTGGCTGAGGGCAGAAGAGGCTGTTCTCGTCTCTCTTGTCTCTCAGTTGGTTTTGATCTTTGAAAATGGATGCATTTTCAGGTTGGGGCGGCAGCCGTGCCACTCTGCCCCGGCTGCCCGGCTCCCCTGTCACTTCCAAAGCCACGTTCTGAGTGTTCTGGGTATGGAAGGGGTGGGTGAGCGTCTCGTCTGGTTAGCCTGGTGAAATGGACCTGGAGACGGAACATCCTTGGAGGCTCAGCCACTCTGGCCAGGCAGGGTTGAGAGTGTGGGTGCAGAGGAGTGGAGAGGCCGAGGGCCGGGGCCCTGCCTGTCGGCACCACGCTGGGCTGAGACCCCCGCCGCCGGGGCCAGCCTCATCCGTCGTCTCTGGGAGTTCTGTGGGAGCGCAGCGTAGCCCGCTTGGCTTGGCCAGCCCAGCGCTGACCTCAGTCTGGACTGTGCCTGCCCCAACCCTGAGTCGGCCCACAGAGGCGGCCCTGTCCCTAGGCTGTATTCAGGGGGCCTCTCTTGACCTGACGGGTATGGGCCCTTCTCTTCTCTCCTGCGCCCAGTGGACTTGAGAAGACGGTTTTAGGGCCAGTGCCTCGGGTGATGCCCCGCGGTTCCCTGGGTGCTCGTCACGCGCGGTCTCCCCTGGGGTCCTCCTCCAGCAGAGCGAGGCCCAGACAAGCCTCCTCCTCTCCACCCAAACCTCTTGGGCCGGCCTCCCCTGCTGGGAGCTCACGGCTGCGAGGATGCATAGCCTCTTCCCTGGGTAGCCACTTCCTGCTGGACGGTTGGTTGGTCTGCTACTGACCCCCAGGTTCTTTCCCATTAGCTCCTTAGCCTCTGAAAACATATTCAGATCTTCTGGAAACTTAAAACAGCAATCAGAAAACAGTACAGAGGCCCTTCTCACCCTCTCTTCAAACTATTATCTCTTTCACCAACAAATGTATTGAGAGGAGTCCACATGGGACCGCCTCCCTCACCCTTGAATCTTTGGTCTTCGGAATCAACTTCCCCACCCTCAGGGCCATGGCCACGGGCTCCTCCTTGCTGAGCCCGGCGGCCCTCTCCAAGGCCCTCTCCAAGGCCCTCCTCCTCCTCAGCTCAGGGTCTGCACGGGGGACAACTGCCCAGCTGGAACTGGTTCCCTCTTCTCAGACCATGTGGGCTTCTGGGCCACCTCGTCACCCTCTGAGGTCCCTCCCCTCCGCCCCTCTGTGTCCCGTGACCATCTCGCCCACTCCCAGAGCCTCACCTTACGTGTAGCTCCGAACTCGGGCCCGCCCTGGCCTTTCTTGCTGCCTCTGGCTGCGGCCTGCAAGCCCTCAGATTCGTCACCTGCCCCCTGACTGCTCCGGGCCTCTGGTCCCTGTGCCCCACTGCACCGTGTTCTCCCCTCTCATGGCCGTCCTCATTCAGCAGCCTCCCCCAGCTCCCCCGCGAAGCTCCCATCCTGGAGTCTGGCTCCCCAGGCCCCGGAGGGCCGTCCCCGCCCTCACCTCCTAGCCCTCCTCCCTCTTCCCTTGATTCCTTATTTTCCGAATATGGCTGATGCATGTTTTTCCCTCGTCCACACCTTTACTCTTTCATCCCTTTCATGTGAAGTGTTTCCCTCCTCTTGGCCGTCTCCTGAAATTGGTCTTATATGTGTGGGTGTATCTCCCCACCACGAGGCTGGGGGCTCCTGGAGGGCAGGCCAAGGCTTCCTGGTGGCGGCAGGGCCCGGGACATGGCAGAGGCAGCAGGGCGTCGAGGTCACACAAACTGGTGGTGAACCCAGCTGCTGGTTGCGAGATGTGGGACTTGGGCCTGGTCACCTTTCCTTTTTGCACCTTAAGCTTCCCCACACATTAGAAAGGGGTGAAAGCACCTCCCAGGCTGCAGGAGGATTCAATGGGCCACACCCAGGCTGTTGCCTGTCCTCTGTGGCAGGTGCTTGATAGATGTCTCTTCCCTCTCTCCCTGCACCCACCCACAGCAGCAGCTCCTAAAAGGTTTGAGGGTGAGTAAGTGAACAAACAAATGAATGGCTGTACGGGGGTTGGGTAAAATGACAAATGCCACCAGCTTGCTGTGAGGTGCTCTATAGACTTGGGGTATGGGCAAAGAGCAGGGGAAGGCTGTAGCTTCTTCCTCGGTGCTTGGGAATGATGTCAGCTTCTTAGGCAGAGCTTTATGTTTTCAACAACCTCTAGCAGCAAGTGTTAGGGGTCAGAAGTATATGCGTGAGGGCTGTGCCGACGCAGAAAAGGGGCTTTGTGGCAGGGCCCCGGCCCTCTCAACTTCTGAGTGTGCACCGTCCTGGGAGTCCTTCATCGCGCACAGATTTATTGAGCGTCTACACTGTGCCAGGCCTCGCACTGGGCCCAGGGTAGGCGGCACTGGGTGGGGAGGGGAGATACAGCCTACAATCAAAGGGGTGGTCACAGCAGTGTGGGCTAAGTGCTGTGATGGGATAGGAATGGGACTCCCAGGAGGCACATAGGAGCCAGGTGGGCACCTCATGCTGCCTCCCCAGAGGAAGGGACATCTGAGAAAAAGAGATGGGGGGAGAATGGTGTAGGCTTCCAGGCTAAGGGAACAGCAGTGCAAATGGACAGAAGCAAGAAAGAGCCCCAAGAATTCAATATGGGAACTTCCCTGGTGGTCCAGTGGTTAAGAATCCGCCTTCCAATGCAGGGGACGAAGGTTTGATCCCTGGTCGGGGAACTAAGATCCCATATGCCGTGGGGCAACTAAACCCGTGCGCTCAGGAGCCCACACGCCACAACTAGAGAGAAGCCCGCAGGCCGCAACGAAAAAGATCCTGTGTGCTGCAACTAAGACCTGATGCAGCCAAATAAATAAATAATAAATAAATGTATTTTTAAAAAGAATTCAGTATGACTGGAGTGTGAGGGTTAGGGGGGCAGCGAGAAGGGAGAGGTGACCCGGGCACATGACAAGAGGTGGCCTGGAGAACCTCGTTTTACCAGGAGGTGGAACTGTCCTGAGGACAGTGGTCACCCCTGAAGGGCTTCAGGCAGGAGAGGGGCATGACCTTCCAGATTTGCCTTTGAGAGAGAAAGCATCTCTCTGGGTGTGAAGACTGGAACAGCAGGGAGCGGCTAGAAATAGGGAGGCCAGTTGCCAAGAGATGGAGGCCTGGACCGAGGTGGTGGCATTATGGCGGGAAGCGTCTGGGATCTTGCTGTATTCAGCCCAAATCCTAGGGTCGGGGCACTTGCGCAGTATGCGTAATAATAATGTAATATTTATTTAAGACCAGGCGCTTGTCTATCGTATGCCCATTTTTTTCAGGGAAATAAATTGAGATTCAGAGAGGTTAAGAAATTTATCTGAAATCACACAGCTAGCGAGTGGCAGAGCTGGGACTCAAGGCAGGCTGCTGAGCTGGTAACCACTAACCTCTCCTCCTCTCCAGTTGCCCGGGCTGTGCATGTGCAGCAGGGAAGGAGGTGGGTCAGGACAGGTGAGGACATGCGCCTCACCATAGGACACGCCCAGCCGCCCAACCAGAGGGCCTCCTGTGGCCACGGACACCCCAGTTTCTTCATGGACGAGGATGGGCAGCCTTCCTCCGAAGAGGCAGACATTTCAGCCCATTTCCCTGTTAGCCGCTGTCTCACCCGTCAGAGCGGCCTTTCCCGAGCAGCATCCTTTAAGATGTGACACAGACGGTCTCAACCATCAGTGAGCAGTAAATGCCGCGTCCCAGTAGCTCCTTCTCACCAGACCCTGATGCGTGTTAGCATCTTAAAGGCAAAGGGATGTCCTATAATAAAAAATCACATGAACTAAGGCCCTAGCATTTCATATATAGCTATATTTTTTGTTAAGTAACGTTAACGCAGTTTGGCACACACCACTCTAGACAAGGCATCTCTGCTGCGTTAGGAGTGTGTGTACTTGTGTGTAGCTTGCTTGCGGTCTTTACCTGCCATCTGCCGTAGCAGGCGAGGCACTCCGAGGCCTCTAGGCTTGCTCACCTCCTCCCTGGGATGAGAAGCCTTCCCTCCAGCACCTGGAGGCCCAGAGCACAGGTAGGTGGAGTGCTGCGGAATTAGTGCTGCCGAGCTTGCATCCTGGCACGGCCCCCTGGCTAGACCTTCATCTGTCTGTCACAGCAGAGCCGGCCCAGCCCTCCAGGGTCATGGGGCCCCTGGTGGCACTGAGCTCCAGATGCTCAGCAGATGCCAGGCCTGAGACCAAGGCCCCGGCTCTGAGGATTTGGCTTGCGGTTCTGGAAGGTGATCCTGGCTGGTGGCCATTCCTGAGCCCTATTTAGAGCAGTTGTCAGGCAGTTGCTGAGATCCAGCGCCCGCCCCCCTCCCCTGCAGAGGGGAGTGAGCCCATGCCTGTGCCGTGCAGGGGCGGGGGCTGGGTTATGATCAGGGCAGGTACCCAGACCAGGGAGCAAGTCTGAGGCCAGGGCAGCGTGCAGGGCTCCATCCCCGCTTGGATTCACACCCCAGTCAGTATGTGCAGTTTGCTCTCAGAGGACAACCTAACCACCCAGGACAGCTTGGAGCATCTCTGAGCTCTGGCTGCGGGCCTGGGCATGCAGCTCTGCCCCTCAAAGGCAGGAGGAGATCAGGGTGAAGTGGGTGCTTGCTGACCGGTCAGCTGTGGGAGCGCCTCTTCTAATCAGCCTGCCTTCCCTCAGAGCGCTGTTCACTCTCCCTGACTGAGCAAAGCCCTCAGCCCCAGAGCTGGCTTTGGCCAAGGAAAAACACACTGAATGGGAGCCCAGAGACCCCTGGACCTTGGGCCGCAGGGCTGCCGTTTATATAAAGTAAGGCTCTTTCCTGCCCAGAAGTTGCTGGGTTCTAAACTGCTCCTGCCACGTCCCAGGTCCTGCGGCAGGAAGATGCTGGGCGCCCCCTGCTGGCCCGTCCGGGAACTGACCCGTGAGGAGGACCTGTGCAGCCCCGTAGGAGCGGGCCCCCTCGCTGGCCCAGATGAGAGCAGCGGCACCCACCTACCCACGCCCCAGTACTGGCCAGCCCGGCTCCCCTTCCAGATGCCCGGCCCCATTTCTGACGGTGAATCCTGAACTCATTGCAATCTGGCTGCTGATCGCTTGCCTTTCCCTTGGCCTTCCTGTTGCCACGCTGCTTGGGGGGACCTGCCCCATCGTTGCTGCGCCCTCCCAGCCACCCCAGGGCTGGACGGGCTCGGGCTCCAAGCCCTGCTCTGCTTTCTCCCACCCCCAGGCTTGCATTTCCTCTCCGCCCCCGCCCCCCACCTGGGGGTGTAAGAAGGACTTTGCGGACAGGTTGTGGGGAGAGGGTCCCTGCAGCTATCCTAGGACACTAATGAGCTGTGGCAGCACCGAGGGATCGGGCTTACTGCTGTGCCACCTCCCCGTTAGGTGACACTGACATTTTTCTGGGAGGCATGGGCCGTATCTCTGAACTGTCTTGGAGGGAGGCTGCCCTCTTAACTCCCGCCCCCTGTCCTGAGGGACGGGCTGAGACACTCAGGGATGTGGAGCCCCCAGAGGTATGAAGGGACCTGTCCAAGGTCAGCCCCTGCGACCAAAGCTTCGCAAGACTTTCAGGGTATCAGGAGCACACTTGTTTTCCTCTCACCAGCCTCAGGTGACTCGTGCGACTGTACTGGGGGTCGCTGGAGAAGCAGCTTGACAGAGGACCGTTATCACTGCCTGGGGCTTCGGGTATCAGCCCCACCCTCCTGTCCCTTCCCGGGGTTCTCCTCCTTGTATGAGATCCGGAGGCGGGAGGGCCCCTGCAGGAAATAGGAGCAAGAGCACGACTTCTCATTAGGAGGCTCCCTGAGCATTCAGTTCCTCTGACCCAAGGGGTGGGGGGGGGAGCTTAGAGAGGGCGGGGCACAGGCCGGAGCCCCCGCCCCTCAGCCCTGCTCTGCTGCTTGCCCTGCCCTAGCCCGAGCTCACACAACCCTCCTATGGGGCCATGCTGTCCCCTGCTGGCCACACTTGCAAAACGCAGCCCAGGGTCAGCCCCAAGGTTACCGATGCTCCCTCCTCGCCCAAGCCTGAAGCTGAACTAGACCGCAGGCCTCCAAGGAGCAGCCTGTGTGCCCCCGGCCCACAGTGATACTGGCACTGCATGGGGAGACAAGTCTGGAACTGCCCGGCACACGATCACGTGTGCTGAGTAGGCAACAAACAAATGGCTGAATTGTGCATCTGAAGCATTTACGTGATGAAGCTCTGCAGGGTCTGACCAACAGCAGGCAAGACATCAAGTCAGACATCAACCTAGCAGGACTTGAGACTCCTCTCGAGTTGACAGGGTCTAAATATGAAAACCAAATGTGAAGAGTCAAAGGGTGCTAGACTGTGACACAGGTGGCCCTAGACAGGCTGACCCTTGTTGCCAGGTATCTAATCAGGCAGTAAGTGCCCAGGAGGGATGGAGAGGCCCTTCAGGGAAGACATGGAAAGGTCAAAGGAAGGTGACAAATGGCAGGGATGGAAATCACAGGGCACCACGAAGAGACCCCAGGCTGGCCATTTAGCATGGAAGGTAAGAGAGAGGAAAGCACCTCCTGTGTCTTTTTTTCCGTTTTTTTTGTTTGTTTTTTGTTTTGTTTGGTTTTTTTTGGCCCTGCCACGCGGCTTGCAGGATCTTAGCTCCCCAAGGACCAGGGATTGAACCGAAGCCATCGGCAGTGAAAGTGCGGAGTCCTAACCACTGGACCGCCAGGGAATTCCCAGCACCTCCCGTGTCTTGAGGCTGACGTCACGCCAGGCACAGGGTCTGCTCTTGAAACATGTTTTACTCCTGTTGGTTTTCACAACCACTCTGTGAAGCAACTGCTATTATTATCCCTGTTCTACATTCAAGAAAATAGAACAGAAAAGGTCGGTAACTTGTTCAGGGTCCTACAGCAAGAACATGCTGGAGCTAGGATGTAGGCCTCGCTCAGGAGGTTTGGTGGTCGGGTTCCAGCGCATGAACTCGAGGGTTTTTAGCAGGAAGTGATATGCGCAAGGACAGGTTTTGGGGTGGGAGGCAGGACGGCCGCTTAAAAGACTGTTGCCGCAACCCAGCGGGGAATGAAGAAACTCATTCCACACACAGGCCTCCTGCATGGCGGAAGGGCCACTGAGACCTGACCCTTGCAGTCCTTCACCCAAGCCCTTCCCCATGGTGGGTGGCGGGCTGGGGGTCGGCCCACCACGGTGCCCACACGGGAGGACCTAGGAGTGCAGGCCATGGGTGGGCCTCCTCCCGAGGTCCAGGCCTGGTCCTGGTGGTGCCTGCCCTGGGGCATTCCACAGCCCTTCTTCCTCATAGGGTGGGCTTTGCAGGGAGACAGACGTGCTCTGGGCGACAGCCCGGCAGACCAGAGCCACCCCTCAGCGTGGAGGCCCAGCCTGGGGAAGGCGGGGCACTGCCCACTCACGCTCTTGTCCCCCCGCTGGCTGTTTCTTCCCAAGAGCTTGGGGAGGGGGCGAGGCTAACCCCAAGCACTGCCCACACCTCCAGAAGGGGACGTTCATTTCGGGCCTCCAGCTGCTGCCAGGCCTGCCGGAGCTTCCTGCCTGACCTCTCCTGCCTGTGTGGGAGAAGCATGGGCTTGACCTACAGCCTAAAGCTTCAGATTAAAGGCTGGGAAGAGGCTCCCCTAAGCTGGGCAAGGCCCCGAGGGTCTCCCCAAGGGAGGAGGCTTTCCCCACGTAGGGCACCAGCCCACACCCACGCCCCTTCCCGGAGGCTTCAGCTCTTGTACACGTGCCTGGTCCACTTGTCCTCCGCGGCGCCCTGGGCGGGACAGCAGCACGTGGGCTTCCTGCCCCAGATCGGGGGGCTAAGGGCGGTGCTGACCGCAGCGCTGTGACGCAGCGTCCCCCTCCACCTGATTCCTGCCCTGTGGCACACGCTGCCCTCCCCCGTCGGTCCCTGCTCCGCCCTGTGGCTCTTGACCTGCTCTGGAGCCACAGCCATTCACACTCATCGACCCTAATTACACTCAGGCGAAGCGGGCCTAGAGGGTTAACTCCTAGAAGGGTGCCTCTGTGGTTTGAACACCTCAGCAACGCCTTTGTCTTGTCCCAAAATGCATGGCTTTCCTCTTGCCCTCTGTGACTCTGCTGTTCATCCTCAGAAACACTCATCTTTCCGGGGGGAAAAGAAGCCACGTACTCCTGGGAACAGGGGGCCCTGGGTCTGCGCGCCTGCTTCTACACACCCCCTTGCAGAGTCCTCTGGGTTCTCATGGCCTGCCCGGGCATAGTGTTTTCTTACAGCTGGACATGCCCCCCCAGTGTTCTGGGAAGCTTAGTCATTCAGCAGAGATCTTTACTGAGCACCTTCTCTGGGTCAGGCGAGGTCCCAAGCACCAGGGCTACAGCGGGGAATAAGACAGGCACCATCCCTGCTCTCCAGGATCCCCATCTAGTAGGGGACACAGCGCACGAGCTAACACATCAGCAGAGAAGAGTACAGACTGGTTAGTGCAGTGAGGGGCATGAGCAGAGGAATGAGGGAGAAAGCAACTTGCAGGAACAAAGTAGATCGGATGCCGGGAGGGCATCTTGAAGCTGAGACAAGGGTGCAAGAGAGCCAGCCAGCAGTGAAGCAGGAAAGAATGACCCCCGCGGTCCCTCCCCACTGCAGGCTCGTGGAAGAGTTCATGCTCTTGGCCAACATGGCTGTGGCCCGCAAGATCCACCGCACCTTCCCCGAGCGAGCCCTGCTCCGGCGGCACCCCCCACCCCAGACCAAGATGCTCAATGACCTGGTGGAATTCTGTGACCAGATGGGGCTGCCCATGGACTTCAGCTCTGCAGGGGCCCTCAATGTGAGTGCTGGGAGCACAGGGGCGGGGGAGGCCCTGCTTAGGGAAGGAGGAAGAAGGCCTGGAAGCCAGGGCTCAGCAGCCTCTGCGTCCCACCAGGGTCCGTTACCCTTTAGCCAGATCCCCCCCACCCCAAGGGAGAGGGGAGGGCCTGGGGACAAAGCCTGCAACTCACGGGGCCTGGCGGGGAGCCCGGGAGACCGAGGGAGTCCCCTCAGGGCTCAGCTGTGGGCAGGGCCCTGTGGCCAGGGATGGGCCGGGCTCGGACCCAGAGGCTTTCAGTAGGGGCTGGGATTATTGGGAGCCAGAGGCTGTTTTTCATGGTAAGGGGTATCAGATGCTGCCCACCTGGAACTGAGCAGCATAGGGCTCAGGAATCCATGGCCTCGGCTCTCATTCCACAGGAGGGAGACTGTCCCCATCTGTGCTCCAAGCTTGGGGTGGCTGGGGAGCTGCCTGAGGTCAGACAGCTGGAAACCAGCCTGCCCAGGCCAGCCAGCTAGACATGGAAGGACTGACCTCAAGCCAGGACCCTCGAGGCAGACCCAGTGTGGGACACAGTCTGGGGGCTGCCGGCCCCCCTGCGCCCCACCCATAGCCGTCTGAGCAGGGCTGGGCCCCTTGGCTGACCTTTCCTCCCCAGGGGCAGATGATCAGTGGGTGATGGGGCCCCAGAGCCTCTCCCCAAGCCTGACTGCACATCACATGGGTTCCTTCTAGAAAAGTCTGATGGAGACATTTGGAGATGACAAGTACTCACTGGCCCGGAAGGAGGTGCTCACCAACATGTGCTCCCGGCCCATGCAGGTAAGGAAGGGCCAGTCCTCCATCCTCCCGCCTCTCCCTGGAGCACCCATGCCTCCGCGGGCTCGGAGCACCTTAGGGGAGGTTTGGGGAGGATGCCCCCAGGCAACACCCAGCACAGGTGGTCCCTGGGCTCCTGAGCTTGATCTGCTACCTCCTGCTCAGACTTGCCTGTGGGCTCAGTTAGAGGAGACATTTCAAGCCCCGCTGCCCTGCTGCCCCCCTGCATGGCCTCTGGGGCTCTTGTTTCCTGGCAGCAGGCGGGGAGCCCCGCCAGGGCACGTCCCAGGACTCCAGGGCCCGGACCCCACAGACCAGACCAGCTCGGGCAAGGGAATGGGGCCTGGTCAGCAACTCATGGTCAGATGGGGCCCCTGGAGAGGAGAGAGAACATTGGTCTCCCGGAGCAGCCTGCACAGGGGGGCGGTCCTTGGCCCCCACTGTGGCTTGTGGACCCCAGGCAGAGAAATCTCCCTGTCCCAACCGGTCGGGAGAGAGGGAATCAGGCCGTGAGGCTGTGTCTGCAGCTAGAGGACAGGCCGGCCGCCTGGGAGGTAGACAGTGGGCTTGCTCCTGGCAGCCAGTCTCAGCTCTCCGAGGCCACGCTTCAGCCCCTGTGGGGCTGAGCGTCTTGGGAAGGAAGCACCCCCGTGGACTGTCAGGTCGACGGGAGCTGTGGATGCTAATGGGTCCAGCGGTGGCCCCAGCCCGGCTGGGAGCAGTGATAGACCGTTGTTCAGGGGCTCAGTCACTGGGCAGGTTCAGCCTGTTTCCCAAGAACCAGATCATCTCAGCTGGTCACAACTGACTTGTTTTCTGAGACCTCACAGCTCTGCCAGGAGTGGGACCATCGGGTCCGTTTGGGTCTGGCTGCCGTTACCCTGCCCCCAGTCACCGATGTCTGTCCCGCACCAAGCACTGTAGAGCACCCCCCATGGAGAGGCGGGCCGTGTGTCTCTGGCCACTGGGCTTGACACCACATACAGGTCTGATGGAGCTGCCGTTCCCTGCCCCCAGCCTCTGGAAGCCATCCACCTGCAAGGCCAACCCAGCCCTGGAGCTCCAAGGAAAGGAATCCTCTCCTGAGTCACCCAGAGCCTGAAAAAGACCGGACTTCTCCTGGCCTTGCCTGCCGGTGACCTCAGAGGCCAGCCTTTGCCTGGGGATCTGATGTCAGGGAGTGACCAGAGTGACTGTGGCGCCTGGTTTCCTGTCTGTGTCCCAGTGCTGGGTCCTCACCCATCCCACGCTGCCCAGAGGCGCCTTCGCCACCCAGGAGGGGAGCCGGGGCCCTCTGCCCTCCTCACCCCAGCTCGTCTGGGGAACTGGCCCACTTCTGAGAACAAGGTCCAAACGTGGCTCACAGTGGAGGCTGCTCCCTCCCTCAGTGACTTACCCGAGATGTAACCCAGGGCCCAGCGAGAGCTGGAAGGGAAGCAGAGTTGGGTAGCCGAGCAGGGCACCACCAGCTGCGTCCTGGATTCCAAGGCCGTCATACACAGAGTAACCGGAGCCGGCTGTCCATTTGCACGAACACACGGGAGGGTGTGAGGGTGAGCAAGCAGCAAGGGAGGGAGCGAGCGAACACACGAGGGTGTGACTTTGGCCCGGGCCGAGGAACCTGGTCACTTGCTCCCAGGCAGCCGCGGGTCCTGGATTCCCAGCCCTGAGAACTCAGGGAGCCCAGGGCAAGCGGCTTCAGGGCCCGTGGCCAAGGCCCTCAGCACAGCTGCACCGCGCGGGCCAGGCTGTTTGCTGGGCCCCTAGAGAAACTCAGCGTCTCTCCTTGGGCCACAGTCCTAACTCCTGCCCTACAGGAGGGCCTTTTGAACTCAGAGCTCTGGGTCTCTGTCTCAGGACAGGTTGTCAGGGACAAGAAGGGCTGAGGCTGGGAGAATGGCCAACTGCTGCCTCCCTTGGCTGGTGAGAGGTGGAGTATTGGGGGCACAGACGTGCTGGGGTGCAGGCGTGGCCGTCAGCAGGGCAGGGATCAGAACTAGAGGGCAGGAGGTCGGCTAAGACCCAAGGCTGGACCAGGGCCGGAGAGGAGGAGCCAGGCGCCCGTTTGCTCCGGGTGGAGGGCATCCTGGACCTTCTCTACTGCCTCCCGTTCTGGCCACATGGTGGTGCTGGGCTTTGTGTCCTGGCGAAGTCCTGCAGCCCCCAGTCCGGCATGGCCATGGGCTTTCTCTCCTGCTCCCATTTCAGTGTAGCTCTCCCAGCCCTGTCCTGGGGAGGGGGCAAACCTGAAACAATCCCTTCCTCCTGATTCCTGGCAGTAACGGCCCTTAAAACTCAGCAGTGACCGGCTGTGGAGGAGGATGAGTTCCAGCTCCTCCCCAGCTGTCCTCTGACTTCAGCACAGGGTCTCCCCTCCCCTCCCCTCCCCGAGGGCTTGGGTGGCAGGTCCCCCAGGGCTCTGAGGGAGGAGACCCTTCAGCATCTTAAGGGTTCCCAGCAAGAAACACACAGCCTCTCCCCCCGGCCCACTCCACTTCCGGTCATTGGCAGAGGGGCGCTGGGCAAGACCTGACCTTGCCTTCAGCAGGAGAGGGGCAAGAGCACCCATGGTTCTGCCCAGTCTCATGGCAGCCCCAAGGGTCCCCTCACACAGAACAGCCCCTGACGTCCTCGGGCCTGCCCAGCTTTGCTCAGCTGCCCGCAGCCTGGCAGGTGGGTCCACGCCCCTAAGACTGCCCCTCATGAGGCTCTGAGTCTCCCAGGCTCACAGAGCACACCCAGCCCGCACCCAGCCTGGCCAGGCTCTGAGGTCCGCCCCACCTCCCCAGATGGCCTTGTACTTCTGCTCGGGGGTGCTGCAGGACCAGACGCAGTTCCGCCACTACGCCCTCAATGTGCCGCTCTACACGCACTTCACCTCTCCCATCCGCCGCTTCGCTGACGTCTTGGTGCATCGCCTCCTGGCCGCCACGCTGGGTAAGGGGTGCAGCACAGGGGGCGGTGCCAGCCTGTGCCCAGCTAAGGGCTACTCCCCCCGCCCAGAGTGGGTGCCCAGCGGCCAGAGGCCACACTGCCATGACTGTGAAGGCTCCAAGGGGTGGGCAGCCCAAGCAGTAGGGGAGCCTGTGCCAGAACCTCCCCTGTGAGCATGTGCTAGGGGCTCGAGGGCCCTCACCGTGGCAAGCCCCCCTTTCTCGGCCCTCCCAAGCTGGGCATCAGGGAGGCCTCAGCTCTGCGCGGGGCTCCCAGGCCCCATCTGACCCGGGCCAGGGGCACCTTGCTGCCCGTCACCCCGCCAAGGCCGGCACACACAGAGCACCCGCCAGTGGACCCCCGATCACTCTCTGCCCAGGCTACAGGGAGCTTCCAGATGTGGAGCCCGAAGCCCTGCAGAAGCAGGCTGACCACTGCAACGACCGCCGCATGGCATCCAAGCGCGTGCAGGAGCTCAGCACCAGCCTCTTCTTCGCCCTCCTGGTCAAGGTGAGGCCACCAGCCTGTCGTCCCTCCCCTTCCCTCCACCCCACCTTCCCACCAGGGCACCTGCTCACAGGGAGGGCTCCAGGGGTCCGGGGCCTTTGGCAGCTGGGGTGGGCCCTGGGGGGAAACTGCATCCCCTGGCCGAGCCTTGGCTGGAGCCCTGCCCTGCAGGAGAGCGGCCCCCTGGAGTCGGAAGCCATGGTGATGGGCGTCCTGAACCAAGCCTTCGACGTGCTGGTGCTGCGCTACGGGGTACAGAAGCGCATCTACTGTAATGTGAGTACCGGGGGCTGCCAGGGCCAAGGCTAGGGATGTTCTGGACAGGCAGAGGGAGCACCGAGCTGCGTCCACTTAGCACGTTCCCTTCCCACCTGCCTGTCCCTGTTCCCGCTGCTGGGTCTCCTCCCTGTTTCCCCAGCATCTGATGGGGTCTTGGCCCAGGGACAGCCCTCGGTAGACACGAGCAGGCAGGATGGGAGCCCAGGCCGAGGGCCCTGCTGTCCCTGTCCACAGTGAGGCAGTGACACTGCGACCCTCGCTCAGCTGTGGGTTGTGCTGGCACCAAGTTCAAGCGATGGGTCCTGCCTCCTGCCAAGACAGCCAGCCGCGCCTGCCTGGAATCAGGGATCCAGGCCAAGGGTCAGGCTTGGGCCTCTTTCCCAAGGACTTGAGCAACCAGAGATCAGGTCCATCCATAACCAGTATAGGAAGCAGGGTAGGCAGGCTTCGGGAGATTTTTTAAAGGAGCATAGGGGAAGCAAAGACCAGAGAGAATGGTCCGTAGCCACTCTGGAAGCTGTATCCCCTGAAAAGAAGGAAGAGGCTAGCCCTTGCCTTGGTCCTGCTCTGGGGGGTGCTTTATTCGAGGTTCTTTCCAAGGGTACTTGGTGCCAGTCTAATGCCACCTGAGGGACCTGTTCCAGCTGACCTTGTGGTTAGTGAGTCACCACCTGGCCCCTGACCTTGGCTTTGAATTTCCCAACACCCAGAGGACCTTGGGGAGTGCAGAACGCGGCACATAGTGTGGAATAAACATGGTATGAATGAAATGGATTAAAGCAGGAGAGACAGAATGGAGTCCAGGAGGAATCAAGTCGGGCTCTCGTCCTGAAGTTCATTGAACAGGATGGAGTTCAGGTCTAGATCGCCTCTGCTCACAACCCAGCCCTCAGTCTGTGCTAACAGACCCAGGGCCGGTAGGGGCGGCAGCCCTCCAGCCTCAGGTGCCCGGTCCACCTCGACCCTACAGGGATGGTCCCCGATGAGGCAGGACAGACCCACCACCTGCCCCGAATAACACATGGAGCCACCGGTGCCCCCCGGCCCCCGCCCCTCAGTGAAGGTGGCCTCTCAAGGCCTCCCAGAAGCTGGCCAGAGGCAGGAGGCGAGGGTGCGGCCCATCCCCCGTCAAAGGTCAAGCAGCCAACTGTCAGGCAGCAGGGCAGGGAGCTCCCTTGAGGCCAGTCAGAGGTGGGCCAAGGCGGGGGGCTGCTTCCAAGCACTGGGGGCCTTGCGGGGTCAGAGATGAAGAGGCGGCGCCCAGAGCCCGGGTCCTGAGATGCAGGTGTGTGCACCCCCAGGCACTGCCCCTGCGGTCATACCGTTTCCAGAAGGTGGGCAAGAAGCCGGAGCTCACGCTTGTCTGGGAGCCTGAGGACGTGGAGCAGGAGCCAGCGCAGCAGGTCAGACCCGGGGGTGGGGCAGCTTTTCCAGAACACCACTGGGTCCCCGTCCACCCCGCTCTTGGTGAGCCCCCTCCTGCTTCCTGGGGCGCGCTCCCCAGACCTCCCCTCCTGGGCTCCCCCTACCCCCGGCTCCCGGCTGCGATTTCAGGGATTTCAGGTTCTACCCAGCAAGGCCGGCGGCTCCCCCTCACCACTCCTTGGGCCTAGCTTTCTGGCAGCGCCTTCCTTCCCCGGGATCACCCACCCTGGGGAGAGGCAGGGGCCTCTGCCTACCTCCCTAAAGCAGGGCCCTTAACTTTGGGGGGCCTTTTGAGAATCTGATGAACGCCGTAGACCTCCGACCCAAGGAAACAGCTTTTTACCTACGACACGCTTCAAAGAGCAGACCCGGACCCCAGTGGTTTCTCCCTGGCGCTGAGCGGCCCCAGCAGGCATTGCCCACAGCAGCGCGTGGCTCCTCTGCTTCTCACCAGGACCCCATGGCCTCCGCCCTGAACAAGCTCCGCTTACAGACGGGCCGGCGGAGGCCTAGGGAGGCAGAGCGAGGGGCCCCGGGGCCCGGCTGGGTGGACAGCCCCCCGGGCCGCCCCCTCACTAGCACCCGCGTCCCCTGCTGGGCTCTGCTCTGCCTCAGGTCGTCAGCATCTTCAGCCTGGTGGAGGTGGTGCTGCGGGCAGAGGCCACGGCCCTCAAGTACAGCGCCGTCCTGAAGCGACCCGGCACCGAGGGCCTCCTGGGCTGGCAGGACGAGCGGGGCGGTGACGACCTCGAGGAGGAGCAGGACTGAAGCCGCCAGCCCGGCCCCCCCCTCCCCCACTCCTCTAGGAATAGGAACTTTGGGCACCACCGGGGATTTTTAATTTGGTTTTTAACAACTCAGGGTTTTGTTTTTATTTTTTCATTCTATTTTATTTTTGCAGCTTGGTTTTCAAACTGGAGGGGGAGGGAGGGGCTGGATGGAAGGCTGCGGCCCGGCCAGCGCTCAGCAGCTCAGAGCTAGACCTGGTTCTCCTGGGAGGCCAGCGCCCCTTCTGCCAGGTTACCCGCTGCCCTCCCGTGCCCAGGAAACCAGGGGTTCTCAGTAAATCAGTGTCATGGAATAAAATCAAGTGTGAAGTGCTGTCTGGTGTGTGGGGCACCGGGGTGGCCAGGGTGGTGGGGTGCCCCTTGGACCCAGGACGGGGGACCTGGCCCGGGCTCCATCCCTCACCGCTGAGCCGGGGTTGCCACCCTTGGGAACCTTCCCGTCAGTTCCAGGATGATTCACAGAGCTGGCCGCGTGGCAGATTGATGCCAGCGCCTCATTCTGGCTGATTAGAAACGGAATTAGTATGCAAGACGGCAGGCTCACCCGTCGCTGCACCGCACGTAGCTATGTCTATCCCCACCCCAGCACTTCCTCTCTGCCGACTGGCCCCCCCCACCCCGTGGCCTCAGGAGCGGGGCTTGGGCCCTGTGCCACCCACCCCCGCTTCCAAGGCCGGAGCTCTGGGTGGCCCTGTCCACCTTCCTTAGGGGGGGCCAGCACCCCAGCATCTCCTGTCCCGATCCTGTGCCCTGGCAGCAGCAAGGGAGCCCGGGGGCAGAGCGAGGCCTGGCCCTGCCCGAGGGGAGGGGCCCCAGACCGGCCTTCCTGACCAGAGACGGGCAGATGGGCTCCTGGTGGCCCTGGCCTGGCCCCGTCGACTGCCTGCTATCTGCCTGAGCACCCAGTGATCCTTGAGGACCCAGGGGCAGAGGTGGGAGGCCACCGCACTCGGCTCTCTCCCCGGCTGGTTTGACCTAAGCCTCTGCTTCTAGTTTCCCCAGCAGACTATAGAGAAACACAGGTTGGCTTCCCCAGGAGCTGCCAGAAACTAGGGTGAAAACCCCATGGGGACCAAGGTCCCAGTTCCACCAGGCTATTTCCTGGGGTGTTGGTATTAACAAGCTCACTTGATCTGATTTCAGTGAATTTTCTTCAAAGAAAACTTCAGTGGAGCACCTTGTAGGAGGGCTTCGCCGTGGCTGGAGTGGTGACAGGGCCTGGCTGCCTCGGTCTCGGCCACCGGCCGGCCGTGGCTCACATCCCCCCAGCACTGGGCCGGGTGCCAGAGGGGGACCAAAGACACATCACTGTCCCCGCCCTGAGTTCCCTTCTCTCCTCCTCCAGCACCTTGACCAGCCTTCGGTCTGTCCATCCTGCCACCCCCAAGACGTCCCAGAGGCCACCGTTCCCTCTCTGCTCCTGCCCCAGAGCCTTCTAGAACCAGGTATCTGGAAGGGAAATGGTGAGGGTCCGGTGGTTTGGTATTTGGATGAGGAGGTTTCTGAGTGCTTCTGCAGCCTGGGCGGCCTGACAGTGCGAGCCCCAGGGCCAGACATCTCGGCCCTGTCCTCATCCTCTCACCTGCCCACCCTCTGAGGAGAAGCAGCCCCTTTCTCCTCGCGCTGTCCCCCAGGGCCTCCCATGGAGCCTGGGAGCTGAGGGCAGAGCAGAGCCCCACGGAGGGGCGCCCTCAGGATGGTGGTGGGTCAGCGTGCTGGGCCCTCTCTCGGGTAGCATGGACGCAGGCTGGACACCCTTCCCCAGCGCCCCAGACCGTGGTGAATCGTAGCCAGCTTGGTCAGCAAGGAAGACCGTTGCTGCCTGGACTTGCTGGGGAAGCAGAGGCTGGCCTCGCCCTGATGGCCCTAGAGCTGGGGGACCCATAGCAGCCCCAGCACCTCCACCCCATTTGACAGAAGGGGGAACTGCACCCAGAAAGGAGGTAGGTCTCTGGCCACAGTGACACAGCCAGACTCTGCCCAGCCGGGTCCGGGGTTCAGGCACCTGCCCTCCCCCAAACGCCCTGCCTGTGAGCTCAGAGCAAATGGCCCAGCGCTCTTCCCCCCAACGTCATCTGCGTCCTTCATCCGCATCTGCTCACTCAGCAGGTGTCCTTGACACCATCCACGTGCAGGGCACTGTCCAGACACACATCCATGGTCCAATGAGGGAGACAGCCCCCTGTGGTCCCTCACTCGGGGGACTGATGTTAAAGGGGGTGACGAGACCCAAATCTTGTCAAAAAGGAAGCCGTGGTGGTTCCTTCAGCTGTCCCAGAGCACCTGCATGTGTCCTCAAGGAGCCACCTCGGGTCGCCATGGGGGAGGGAGACGTAGACGCAAATGATGTCACTGCAGGACAAGGTTCTAGCGAAGTTCAGAGGCTGGAGTGTGTGTTCCCAGCCGTGAAGGGTGGGTGCTCAGAAGAAGAAAGCGCCCACAGCCGGCCCACGTGGGCAAGGAAACTGAGGTTCGGAGATTCCTGACGTGAGCCGTGAAGGGGGGAGGTCACTAGGATCAGAGGGTGCCCAGAGGACGGGCAAGGAGGTGCTGGTGAGGTAGGAACGGGGTAGGTCCCCACTGACCCTTATGGCAGCCAGAGAGCGTGCACTGTGTGCTGTGGGCCGTCAGAGCCCCGGGGGGATTCTCATCAGGGCTGTGACGCCATACGGCCTTTGTCCTTCACTCATTTATCAACAGCAGTGAGTGCCTTCAATGTGCCGTGTCCTCTGGGAGCTTATGGTCAGGAGGGGAAGTCACGTTTCTAGTGTGGCAGGTGGTGGGCACGGTGTTGACGGCAGCGGAGGAAAAGTGGTGCTGAGGAGGGGGCGTAGATGCAGAGACGTCCAGGAACCTCCCGGGGCTACTTGTGGGCACAGCCCCAAGGCAGGAGTGGGCTTGGTCGGTGAATGGGGCCAAAGGGCCTCTGGGGTTGTTTTCCCAGGGGCCCCATCTCTTTATGGGACCTACTCCCCAGCTTCTAGCCCATCCCTCCCACCTGCGTGGGTCCCCAGGAGCCACCATTCTGTACCACAACATCTCTGATGGGACCCGGGGTGGGCACCTGGCCCATTCTTTCCTGGGGTATCTCCTAACTAAAATTGGGAGAGGGTGTCACTCTCTCCCCAGGATGGTAGTTTGCAAGACATAGAAGCTCATGTTTCCAGAAAGTCACTGTGAAGGAAGCAGTGTACACCAGGAGGAAGGGAAGCGGCCTCAGAGAAGGGAGACCGAGAGCCTCGGAGGCACTGGGTTTCCCACTCCCCAGGAGACCCAGAGGTGCCTCCGTGCGGTGGGCTTTTCTGCCTTGTGGTAGTTCACGTACCATGAGGAACCTTTCCATCAATTCCCTTCCCCCTAAAGCTACTTCACACTTGGTTTCTTTCCTTTGCAACCAAGATAGGAGTCTTCCTGAAGCCTCAGGATGTTACCAAAGGGATCTTGGGTGCCCTCCCTCAGCAATCAGCAAAGCCCATCTACTGACATTGGTTGTGGTAAAGTTTTTTTCAGGTGCCAACCAAGGAGAAAGGGCAACTCATGCTCAAAAGACCCAAACTCCCTGATGGCTTTCAGGGAAGGGGTTTTTTTTGTTTTTTGTTTTTTTTAATTAATTTATTTATTTTTTTAATGCTCTTCTTCTCTGCTTACATTCTTTTTATTTATGTATGTATGGCTTTGTTGGGTCTTCGTTTCTGTGCGAGGGCTTTCTCTAGTTGTGGCAAGCGGGGACCACTCTTCATCGCGGTGCGGGGGCCACTCTTCATTGCGGTGCGCGGGCCTCTCACTATCGCGGCCTCTCGTTGCCGAGCACAGGCTCCAGACGCGCAGGCTCAGTAATTGTGGCTCACGGGCCGAGTTGCTCCGCGGCATGTGGGATCCTCCCAGACCAGGGCTCGAACCCGCGTCCCCTGCATTGGCAGGCAGACTCTCAACCACTGCGCCACCAGGGAAGCCCCAGGGAAGGGGTTTTAAAGGCAGCAATACAGGGTGAGGGTTTGGAGGTACAGGATCAGATTGTGGACTTTCTTCTGATTGGTTGGTGGTCGGGGTGCTATTTCAGGAATCTTAAGCATCAACCTTCTGGTTCCAGCCAGTCTGGGGTCTAAGTGCTTGTGGTCAGTATGTAGTTACCATTCTCCACCTGGGTGGGAGGGTCTTCATTCCTGCAGAACACCTCAAAGATTTGTGTCAGATTGTTATGTATAATCCTTGAGAAGAAACTAGATGTCCTGTGACTCTATTGTTTAAGCTGTTCTTACTTTTCTTGCTTGACTGCTTTCCTCTGTTTCTGCATTCCCTCACTTCTCTAATTAGCAACCACTTGTGTCTGTTCTTTGGAACTCAGGGAAGGCCTAGGAGACTTTTTTCCTACAAACAAGAAATGGGGGACACAGCGGGGCTTTTGTACCCAGAAAGGCCTCATGGGTCCTGCTCAGTTTCAGTTCCCCATTTTTCTTGATCCTCCTCAATCCTGAGGGGAACAGGGACAGGATGAGAAAGGGAATAAAGTTTTGGATAGAGATGTTCATCATAAACTTGGCAGCGGAACTCAGTTTTAGGGGGACTTGGTTTCAAGGACCCTACCTGTTCTGGCCCCTTGTCCTGTCCAGCCACCCCGGCTAAAGTGTCCCAGGGTAAACACAAGGTGTTCCCTTCAAGCCCTGCCCAAATTGCAAGTTTGTGATCAAAGAAACTATTGTTGTTTAAGTTTGTTTTGGGATGGTTCATTACACAACCCTAAAATGCAGAATATCAATAGAATATATCAATAAATATAGCTTAAAATTGAAAAATGAAGAAGTATGTGATTTAGAAACAATGGTAAATATCAAAATTAAAATCTAAGAGGGGGAAAATGGTTGCCTCGGGAAACTGCAGTGAGGGAGACAGGAACCTGCTGTTTTGTTTTATTGTAACAAACCTTATGGGTCTATTTGATACTTTAAACTACATTAATGTATAACTTGGATAAAAATCAAAACTAAAACTAAAAAAAAAAATTTTTCCCCCTTTTTTTCTTTCTTTTTGCTTAGCAGGAATGGATCTACAATTGGTTTAAAAGGCTTCTTGTACACTCAGCAATGGGTGTATGAAACAGTCCATTATTCCAGCAACTAAGATAAAATTCCTGCTGACACGACCTGATATTCCCACTCAGCTAAAATGCTGCCTAAGGTTTTTTTCTTAAAGACTCAGGTAACAGTCTTGGGGGTGACGAGTCCCGGTTGCCTCAGTGGAGCCCCTGAGGGGCCTTGTTTATTCTGTGTCTGAGCCCAGGCTTGGGTGTCCAAGGTGAGAGGCCAGCCAGGCAGAAAGCAGCCGCCTGGCCCAGGGAAGGGCGGTCCTGCAGGTGAGGCTGCCGGCCCAGGTGTGGCGGCGCCGCAGAAGAGCTGAGCCTCAGGCCCTTCCTGGAGGAGTTCGTGGGTCTGAATCCCGGATTTCAGGGTTATTTGGAGTTGGGGGGGTGGGTTAGGTGTTGAAGCAGATTAAAGATTTGAGGCCTGGTGAATGGAAGGAGGAAGATGCCTTTCACAACAAAGAAGACTCTGGAGATGGAGCAGGGTGCCTTCAGCACTTGCACGTAACTTAGTATGGCAGGATAATCTCTTTGAACCTTGTCTTTTTATGGGTTTTTGTGGTTTGGGGATTTTTTTTTTTTTTAATATGTAGGAAGCCACTTTAGGGGGGAAATACATTTAAATATTTCACTTTTTTTTTTTTTAATTTATTTATTTTATTTATGGCTGTGTTGGGTCTTCGTTTTTGTGCGAGGGCTGTCTCCAGTTGCGGCAAGCGGGGGCCACTCTTCATCGCTGTGCGCGGGGCCTCTCACTATCGCGGCCTCTCTTGTTGCGGAGCACAGGCTCCAGATGGGCAGGCTCAGTGATTGTGGCCCACGGGCCCAGTTGCTCCGCGGCATGTGGGATCCTCCCAGACCAGGGCCCGAACCCGTGTCCCCTGCATTGGCAGGCAGATTCCCAACCACTGCGCCACCAGGGAAGCCCAATATTTCACTTCCTAAAGTTACTATTTATTTATTTTTTTTGGCCACACCATGCAGCATGTGGGATCTTAGTTCCCCAACCAGGGATCATACCTGTGCCCCCTGAAGTGGAAGTGCTGAGTCTTAACCACTGGACCGCCAGGGAAGTGCCTTAAAAAGTTATTTTACTTAACCAGGTTCATGAATTGCATTGATTCTTTAACGTTCTTGAATTGTACCTTGCTCAGTTCTGGAAAGCAGTCAGCCAAATACTGAAAAAGCAACAGAAACTGAAGTGCAAAATAGAACATGAAACAAAAACTCTCCTTTAGCATATTTTACCTTAATAGATTTTCAAACTACACAAAGTACTGTTGGAATAAAACTGTCCTCCTCGTTCTTATGATACAAAATAAACGTGAAATTATTTTCACTCCTGAGTTACAGGAGGCTTTTGACTTTTTTTGGGGTGGGGGGGGCGGCTGCATCTTGCAGCTTGTGGGATCTTAGTTCCCCGACCAGGGATTCCAACTACTGGACCGCCAGGGAATTCCCTGGGAGGCTCTTGACTTTCTTAGGCTTTCATTTCCACACATTATATATTGATGCCCAAACCACCTTTCGGCCTGGGAGCTGTCTTTCATATGCAACAGCTACTACCATACTAGCACCCCAGGACAGAGCAGAGGCCTGGCCTCTGCCAACTGCCTGGCCGAGCCTCCCTTCCGCCCAGGGCTCTGCTGTACCCCAGCCTCTGACAGGCTGAGCCAGAGCTCAGCACTGCATACGGGGCTCCGCAGTCATCGAGAGTCCTCCCCAGGGACTGTGTGAGAGCGGGGGCTGCTCTGTCTCCTGCCTTGGCGGTAGAGCGGTCCCCTTTCCTCTCCCCACCCCAGGCACCTGACCCAAGTTCCCCTGTGGAAGGGAAGTGCCGGGACATTCCTCCCTGGTAGGTGGAATGGGCCAGAGGGAAACAGTCTACACAGACCTTGATTAGGAACTGTAAAATATTTGTTTTCTGGAAATGAGCTGCTTTAATATTTGGCCATTTGTTTGGCTTTCAAACACTCAGCTTGCAAACATGCCTTAAGGATATTAAGTCCTGCCTTAAGGTTAGGGTTTCACCCCTACCCCACCTCCAGAATTGCCTCTGCACCAGGCCCCATGCTAACAGCCCTGTGACACAGGTACTATTATTTTTCCCATTTTGCAGATGAAGGAATTAAGACTTGAAGAGGTTAGGTACCAGAGAATACCCATAATAAGTGGTGGAAATTGAATGAGCCCAGGCCCAAAATCTGCTGATTTCTTTCAATCAACATTTCTCAAAGCTAAAGCTTTTCATATATCACCTTTCCCACCCCCCCACCCCCCACTACATAGCTTGCGGGATCTTAGTTCCCTGACTAGGGATCAAACCTGGGCCCCGGCAGTGAAAGCGCCAAGTCCTAACCCCTGGACCACCAGGGAATTCCTCATGTATCACCTTAATGAGTGTTTGCCATGGCCACAAGCTTACTTGTACTGAGGCAGGAGATAGATGGGCTCCAGGCTAGGTGTTTACAACTGGCCTCCTGTTTACATTTCTTGGGGTGAGAAAAAGATGGGCTTCAGGTGGGACACTTGCAACTAGCCTCCTGTTTGCATTTCCTGAGACAGGAGATAGGTGGGCTCCAGGTTAGATATTTACAACCAGCCTCCTGTTTGCACTTTGAAATAGAAATAACAACAGAAACAGGGTAAATAGCCCGGCTTTGTCTCCTGTGGACACTTTAACAGTCGTGGCAGGAACAGAGAGGGGCTAAACCCTATTTGAGTAAAGATCAAGAGGTCATATATTTCCCATCCTTGGGGCAAGGGAGACATTGCACATGCGCAGAAATGCTCATTGGGCAAAAAGGAGGGGGCACCACCCCATAATATGTGATGCCAAGGCCGTCCCATAGGCCTCTGGGCTGGAATCCATCTTGGGAAAAAGTTGCGCGTGTGTGTTGGGGAGTGTCCTAGCGCAGGTCAGGTGTGGAAAAGAAACCAGATAATTGGCCCAAGGTAAACATAGACCTGGAAGAACTGCCCTATAGAAATGACTTAACTGCCTCTTCACTGCGCTCCTCCTCGTTAGGGAGGACGCCCACACCCTGCTCTCCGGGTGTGCATCTCTGCCCTCTGTCTTAACAAACTGTTTCTCTGTGTGCTCTCCCACTCGTTGTGCTGTTGTGCTGTATCTCTAATAATAAACTTTGTACCTGTTTTCTAGTTTTGGACTCCTTGAGAAATGCATTTTGCACTGGCGGCAAGAGCCAGGGAAAATTTGCCTCTAGCCTCTAGCCCTATGCTGGTCTAGTGGCTAGGATTCCTGGATTTCATCCAGGCTACCCAGGTTCAATTCCTGAGCAGGGAACTAAGATCTCACTTCACGCCACCACTCAGTGCTGCCTCTCCAAGATCAATACTATTGTTTTGTTTTGTTTTGTTTAATTAATTAATTTATTTTTGGCTGCGTTGGGTCTTCGTTGCTGCGCGCGGGCTTTCTCTAGTTGCAGTGAGCGGGGGCTACTCTTCGTTGCAGTGGGCGGGCTTCTCATTGCAGTGGCTTCTCTTGTTGTGGAGCATGGGCTCTTGGCGCGCAGGCTCAGTAGTTGTGGCGCACAGGCTTAGTTGCTCTGTGGCATGTGGGATCTTCCTGGACCAGGGCTCAAACCCGTGTCCTCTGCATTGGCAGGAGGATTCTTAACCACTCTGCCACCAGGGAAGCCCAGCAGGCAGATTCTTAACCACTGCGCCACCAGGGAAGCCCCAGTACTATTGTTTATTTAATTTTTTTAATACATTTTTTTAAAAATTGAAGTGTAGTTGATTTACAATGTTGTGTTAGGTTCGGGTGTAAAGCAAAGTGATTCAGTTATATATATGTATTATATACATTACATTTTACATAAATATATATATATATTCTTTTTCAGATTCATTTCCATTATAGGTTATTATAAGATATTGAATATATTTCCCTGTGCTATACAGTAAGTCCTTGTTGTTTATCTATTTTATATATAGTAGTGTATATGTCTTAATACCAAACTTCTAATTTATCCCTCCCCCTCACTTTCCCCTTTGGTAACTGTAAGTTCATTTTCTTTTTTTTTTTTTTTTTAATTTTTATTTATTTATTTATTTATTTTTGGCTGTGTTGGGTCTTCGTTTCTGTGCGAGGGCTTTCTCTAGTTGCGGCGAGCGGGGGCCACTCTTCATCACGGTGCACGGGCCTCTCACTGTCGTGGCCTCTCTTGTTGTGGAGCACAAGCTCCAGATGCGCAGGCTCAGTAGTTGTGGCTCACGGGCCTAGTTGCTCCGCGGCATGTGGGATCTTCCCAGACCAGGGCTCGAACCCGTGTCCCCTGCATTGGCAGGCAGACTCTCAACCACTGCGCCACCAGGGAAGCCCGTAAGTTCATTTTCTATGTCTGTGAATCTATTTTTCTTTTGTAAGTAAGTTCATTTGTATCTTTTTTTTAGGTTCCACATATAAGTGATATCATATGATATTTGTCTTTGTCTGAGTTACTTCACTTAGTATGATAATCTCTAGGTCCATCCATGTTGCTGCAAATGGCATTATTTCATTCTTTTTTATGGCTGAGTAATATTCCATTGTATATATGTACCACATCTTCTTTATCCATTCATTTGTTGATGGATATTTAGGTTTCTTCCATGTCTTGGCCATTGTAAATAATGCTGCTATGAACATTGGGGTGTTGGGACTTCCCTTGTGGCACAGTGGTTAAGAGTCCACCTGCCAATGCAGAGGACACAGGTTCGAGCCCTGGTCCGGGAAGATCCCACATGCCACAGAGCAACTAAGCCCATGGCCACAACTACCAAGCCTGCACTCTAGAGCCTGCAAGCCACAACTACTGAAACCCACATGCTACAACTACTGAAGCCCGTGCCTAAAGCCTGTGCTCCACAACAAGAGAAGCCACTGCAATGAGAAGCCCGCGCACCACAACGAAGAGTGGCCCCCGCTCGCCACAACTAGAGAAAGATGAAGCAACGAAGACCCAACGCAGCCAAAAAAAATTTTTTTTAAATATACATATATATAATTCTATCTTCTAAAAATAAAATAAAATAAAATAACCACCACCCAAATCAAGAAATAGAATGTGGTCTTCGTCCTCCCCACCCCACCCCATGCCCTTTCTCCTACACAACCTATCCCTTCCTTCCCCACCAAGGGGAACCACTGAATTTTTTGAAAATCATTTTCTTATCATGATTTTATCTGCAATATGGTTTAGTTTTGACTTGTCAATTTAAAGAAAAAAATAACCAAAGAGTGATGAGTTTAGTGTTACTCAAGGACATTACTGAGGACTATAGCCTGGGAAACATTGTCTCAGATTGCTCTGAGGAACTGCTCTGAAGAGGTGGAGGAGGAGCCAATATATATATAACGACTTTTTTGGCTATGAAAAAACATAGTCAAGCACACATCTCAGTAGAAGATCAGTGCTGATCAGGAAGAACAGATCTCTCAATGATTTTAGTGCTTTTCTATGTATGGCTCGTTGGAATTATTCCTGAGGTATGCATCTCAACTGTCTAGGGACTCATTTATCCAAAGCACAGAATGCCTCATCCTGTTTTTTCCATCATGAATTCCCCTGAGGGCACACTGTTGGTGGGCGACTGCAGCGGGTTTCAGTTTAACCTTTGGTATAACTGGATGGTGAAGGACACTCTGTTCCTTTTTTTTTTTTTTTTTGGTTACAGTCTACCCCCTTTTTGGTCATAAGTTCAACCAAGGTTTGAGAGGCATTTCACGACCAATTTGTCCCATGGTGCTAGGAAGTGTCATTCCTAGGTCAAGTGAGGATTCCACTGGTAGGCCATTCATGTGCTATGTCTGGATTAGACCCTGTTAATAACCTAAAACTTCTCTGGATCATCTGTCTTACTAGTCTATTATGATCCAGGAAATGTTTCTCCCTTGTTGCTTCTTCCCATATCTAGAGTTGTACTACTACAGTTAATTTTCTAGAGAGCTACATATGTGATTAATTGTCTCAAGGCATTGAGTCATCATTAATTTTGTCAGAGAACTGGTTATCCATCAGGTAATACAAGAAACAAGAATCATAAAATGGGCAAGATATAAGTAATATAGCTAGCTAGTACCATTAGCAAGGTCATAGTACAGCAGCTAGACAGAGAAGAAGGAAGGATTTACTACTTCCAGCAACTAGGGAGAACACCGGGGATCTTCCCAAAGCAGTTTCTTCCGGAAAAGCAAAAGTGGGGAATTTTTAAGCTAAAGGTACCTGCATATTCATGCAGGGGGCTTGGGCAGTGGACAGAGTTCAAGCTGTAGCTGATTGAAGTCATGAGGGTCAGAAAAGGCAACGTCATCATCCCTTAGGTTCCTGTTGATCTGGTGGTTGAGCACCCTAGGGGGAGGGTTTAAATTCTGCAAAACAGCTCAAGACAGTACTTTAGGCTAATTTCTACCATTGAAATAGAACTGGGAGTCTTTACACCTGATTCATTATCTCTGCAATTGTTACTTCTCTTGTCTGATAAGTTCACCCTTAAGACCATTATTACTGAGACCTGTTCAAGGGAACACATTGTAGCCAGGCTTAGATCACAAAATGGCTTAGGCCAAAAAATGGCTTCCTTATGTCAAGAAAGTCTTTCCGGTTCTCTTTCTCCAGGGACTTCTACCCAATCTGGTTACACCATCCACAGGTAGAGACATAGCTGTAACATACATATGACAAACAGATAACCAGAGATTTCATAGCTTCATTTCAAAACTTAGTCATGAACCAGGTATTAAAATATAAAACTTACTAGTTTATAAATACCAGTTGGAATAAGTTATCTGCTCAGGTGGCTAAGGCTTTTTACTATTTGCAGAAAACATTTTAAGATTTGTATTCGTCCTTGACAAATCCTTAAAGAAGCTGTGAATTAGATTTTAAATGAGAGAGCCTTTCCAGCAGTTTGAGTTTTAAAAGACTTCTTTTCCCTTTTTTCTCCTTTGGTTTCAAGTTCTACCTGATCGAGTTAACTGGGCTCAGTCTCAGGCCATTATGGGCTGTATTTACATTTCTGATTTGTAGAGATTTGTAAGACAAGGACAGTTGCTTTTCATTCCCAAAGGAACTGGGTTGCCACCTAAATGATATCAAGAGATTGATTTGTCCAACTACATTTTCTTTAATCTGCTCCTTTATATCAGTTAGAATATTTCCAACTAAACTGGAAATCAAAAGATTTCTAGGGCTTCCCTGGTGGCGCAGTGGTTGAGAATCTGCCTACCAATGCAGGGGACACGGGTTCGAGCCCTGGTCTGGGAAGATCCCACATGTCGCGGAGCAACTAGGCCCGTGAGCCACAACTACTGAGCCTGCGTGTCTGGAGCCTGTGCTCTGCAACAAGAGAGGCTGCGATAGTGAGAGGCCTGTACACCACTATGAAGAGTGGCCCCCGCTTGCCGCAACTAGAGAGAGCCCTAGCACAGAAACGAAGACCCAACACAGCCAAAAAGAAAATAAATAAATAAATAAATAATTAATTAAAAAAAAAAAAAGATTTCTATATTCTAGATCTTTAGGATTCAATGTACCATGCTTTGAAAAGTCTACACAAGGCATTCAACAAAGGCCCTCTTTCAGGTCTGGACTTCTGGTCAAAGTCAGACCAATTCACCCTAGGGGCAAAAAAAAGTCTGCATCATTGCTTTTATTAGCCCCCAGTTTTTACCTCATACTGTATGGGCTCAGGTAATCCTATTGATTTCCTTGAGTATTTTGAATTAACATTGCCTAAGAGGCAGCTGTATATGCCCTGTCTTTTTTATAAATTTATTTATTTATTTATTTATTTATTTATTTATTTATTTATTTATTTTTGGCTGTGTTGGGTCTTCGTTGCTGCACACGGGCTTTCTCTAGTTGCGGCGAGCAGGGGCTACTCTTCGTTGCGGTGCACGGGCTTCTCATTGCAGTGGCTCCTCTTGTTGCGGAGCACGGGCTCTAGAACACAGGCTCAGTAGTTGTGGCGCATGGACTTCATTGCTCCGCGGCATGTGGGATCTTCCCGGACCAGGGCTCGAACCCGTGTCCCCTGCATTGGCAGGCGGATTCTTAACCACTGTGCCACCAGGGAAGCCCTGCCCTGTCTTATATACCAGGCAGAGGAAGCATTTCTCAATGAGACATATGTCTATCCCCACAGTACAATCAGGAAAAGGAGAAGTAGCCATCTTACATAAAGCTCATTCAGATACACCACTTTTATATAAACTTTCATCTCCCAAACAAGTCCACATTATTTACCCCAAGTAGAAAAATTTTAAAGGCTAGAAGAAAAAAATTAACACTTGAGATACCTGACCAGCAATCACTTGGGGCAACAGTTAGGCCAATTAATCAAGTCCAAGATTGACAAAAAGGGTCCCTTGGCTCGACCCCTCACTGGGGACCACAAAGCCTTTTTTATGAGAATGGATAAAATAGCAGGGTGGCAGGGCTAAAAAGGAAGGTTTCTGGGGCTCCTTGCAAAACAGAGACTTGTTAATGGAGTCCTAACGGAGGCTAAGGTTTAGGGTATAAGAGTTGATGGAATTGAGATGTGCTCTACTGGATGCCCTCTTTCGTGATTTGCATCTTTCACTCAACACTGTTGGTGAGAAGCAGTGAATCTGTTGCATGCAACAAAAGTCTCATCATTTCCATTGCTGTCTAGTATTCCATGTATGACAATGCTGTAATTTTTTCCTTTTTCCTGCTGATGCTATTTCCAACTTTTGGCTGCTTATTAAATGGTGCTGCTTTAAATGTGTTGGCACATACCTCCTGGGGCACATGTGCCACGGATTCTCCAGGACATTTACCCAGAGTAGAACTACCTCCATCATGGGACAGGCATGTCCTAATGTCACTGGAGAAGGCTTGTGTCTGCAGTGGACTCAGCTCCTTTTCCTCCTCTTCTTCTCCAAGGCTCGCAGGGTTGGGCTTTTTGGTCTTTATCAGCCTGGGGTCTGTGATACCACCATGTGGTTTATGCTGCATCACTTGAATGCCTTTCCAATGTCTCCCTGTATGAGAAACCTGTGCAGTAGGGGGTGGAAAGGCAGCTAAGTAAGGCAGAGGCAGATGGGAGAGTGGCTGACAGAGCAGTGACAGCTGCAGAAGAGGGATTGGGGGAGGGGCTTTCTGAGGGGCCCTGTACGGAGGGAGCCAGCACGGAGGGCAGGGACCAAGGAGAGGGCAGATTCTGAGGGCCAAAGTACGGTGCTACACAATGTGCCAAAGTGCCTCTGCCACCTTTCTCTGCCAGTGACTCCCGACCTGCCTCTGCCCCAGCTCCACCTCCTCCAGTGCCACCCCCTCCAGCAGCATCCTGGAGGCCGACCTCCTCAGCCCAGCATCCCCTCCTCTCTTTACACCCTCTTCTAGCCCCTGAAGCACAGCCCAGCACCAATCCTGCGACCTCGTCTTGGGACTTACATCCAGACTTCTCTTCCGCCCAGATCCCACGGGAACCCACTTACCAGCTTGACTTCCTGCTCCTCTCCCAAGGGCGCCAGACACTCTGGTCAGGGGAGGCCCCTGGGCCCCAGCCCGTAAGGTCCACACTCTTCCTACTGACCAGCCCAGGGGACCTCAGTTCTTCCCCAGGACAGTGTCCAGGAGCATGAGTGGGTTGAGGCGTCCCGCACCCTCCTAGACAGGAGGCCCCGTACTGGTTGGATCTGCGGGGGCTCATCTGGGCCTCCAGGATGCTTTACATGCGGTCGCTGCTCAAGAGACTTTAAACTGAATCAAGTTGTCTCCTTTAAAGAACAAGCAGCCGCCGAGCTTCTGATTTTTGTCTCTGAGACCCTCTCTGGCCAGCCTCTCTCAGCCCCATCAGAGCCTCTGAGACCTCAGCCCCTCCTCCTGACCTGTTTCCAAGGCCGGTATCATGAGTTCCTCTACTAACAGGTGCCTTCTGGGGCCTTCCTTTCAGCTTCGCCACCTCCCTCCAACCCCAAATGCCAAAACTAGTGCTGACCCTTCTGCAGGTGGAGAGATTCCCAGCATGAGGGCGAGCATGATCCCTGGGGTCCCCGGATGAACCCCGATATGCGCCCTCCAGCTCTGCTGAGTCCAGAACACATCTCTGCAGACATTTCCCCCGTGTGACCCTTGGGTGCCCTGGGGTTCGTGCTGTCTCTGGTTCCTTCCACAGACCCCCCCAGGACTGGCCCTTCCCGAGGCTGTCTCCAGTCTCTCCCATCTGCCCCTCGGGAAGTGCAGAGCCAGGTTCTAAAGCACACAAACCATAGCCACAAAGAAAGGCGGCTTCCCCCTCCCCCAATGCCAGTGCCTTCACCTTCCATGTGACCTCTGAGAACTCTGGGCGGCTGACTTCCACAGGACTCCAAAGGAGCCTGTGACCCTGGGGCCGCGACCTTACTGCTCTCAGCTGAGCGCTCCTTTCTGAGCCATCAATCGCTCCGGGGCTGTGGTGCACCTAATTGCTATGTGAGCAATGCTGGCCTCCCCGTGACCAACTTTCCTGACGGCCCTCGCCTCGGGCATGCTGGGAGGAGGGATGGGTGGCCCTGCCTCCTCTCCCGGCCTCAGAACTGCATGGGCAGGCCTGTCCAGAGGGGAAGACCTCATCAGGAATCCTAGGCCAGCCAGGTGCTGCCACTCTGGCTGGCCTAGGCTGAGATGACGTCCCCCAGCCCCAGGGCTCACCACGTGCCCTCCCACCTCCCTGCCAGATGCCCAGTTGGCCTCAGGAGGCTCGACACCTCCCTGATTCCATGTGGCCCCCAAGGAAAAGAGGGCAAAATAAAACTTGTGTTGGCTTCCCGCATCCCAGCACGAGTGGGGATGTTCATACCAGTTCTACAGGACTGGTGGGAGGCGGCACTGAGAGCTGGGGACGAGGGCCCAAGGAGCACTTGCCCCTAGAGAGGGAGGCCTCCATTTCCCCAAAGTGCTGGGGGGGGAGGTGTGGCCTACTGATGATCAACAGCCTTTCTGTTGCCAGCTGCTGCCCTGCTCTCCCCTGAGTGAGGACTGTCACTACATCTCCAGGGGACATCGTGAGACTGGGAGGGCAGGAGGCAGGCAGAAGGCATCCCCCACGGCTCGGCTGGTGCTGCAGTGGGCTCAGCGTCACACACCCCCACCGCCCGCTGCTAGCAGTGCCTGCAGGGGGCGCCATGCTGGGGGCTGGGACCCAGCCCAGAGAGCCGAGGGTGGTAAGTGGGGACAGCGGCGGAGGGCGCTGGGGCTCTAGATGGGGCCCCACAAGACAAGGCCTTCCTTCCCAGAGAACAGAGAGACCAGGACAAACATCCCCCAGAGAGCAGGCTCCGTGCAGCTGGCCATGCCCCGGCCCGAGGTACCCGTAACCCCAGAGTGCAGGACTGGAGGTGTCATCTCTTACTCCAGAGCAGAAAGCTCTGCTGCCTGCTGCCTTGTCACCCCTGGGCCCCAGGGGACAGCGTGGAAGAGCATCTCATCACAGGTGACTCGGGCCCAGAGGAGGGAGGCAGGGTGCCCTGGTGGGAACGTGGACAAACATCCTTTGTTCACTGCAAGAGACACGGGGTTTGTATTTGGTCTCCGGTCCTGCCCAGGCACAGGACAAAATGTACAAGAAACCAAGAGGGGTCAAAGCTGATGATCACTTAATCTCATCATAAGAAAAGCATTAAAGGAAACTTTATACTCCACACCTATTAGCGTGGCTGAAATTAAAAACAGTGACAACACCAAATGATGGTGTGAATGCAGAGAAACTGGATCCCTCATACATTGCTGGTGGGAATGCAAAGTGGTGCAACCACTGCGAAACAGCCAAACCTGGAATCAGCCCAGAGGTCCTTGCACATGAGAATGGTTAAACACGCTGCGGGGTCCACTCACCCCGGACACTGCTCAGCGGCACAAAGGAGTCAACAGCTGATCCTTGCTCGGGTGAATCTCCAGGGAATTAGGCTGAGTGAAAAAGGCCATGATTCCACTCATGTAACTTATTTGAAATGACAACATTTTAGAAATACGGGACAGGGATTAGGGACAGAGGGTGGGGTGGCTATAAAGGAGCAGGTGGGGTTGGAGCTGTTCAGTACCTTGACTGTGGTGGTGTTTACATGAACCCACGCATGTGATAAGATGGTACAGAACCTACACAATCACAAATGTGCACATGTAAAATGGGGGAATCTCAATAGAAATGTGAAAATCTGTGCATTATAACATTGGAGAAGATTGGACGAAGCATACAAGGGATCTCTGTTATTTCTTACAACCACAAGTGAATCTACAGTTATGTCAAAAATTCAAATTAAAAAAGGGGACTGGAAAAAAAAAAAAAAAAGGGGACTGGGAATTCACTGGACTAAAGATTAATCTTGGAGTAACAAAACTTTAACCTACGGCCTGGTCAAAGGAACTGATTCATTAATTAAGGGCCTGCCCAGGAGTTAGTCTCTCCTGACCTGTAGCCAAGAATTTTCCGAGCACAAGACTATGCAGGGGACAGAGGCAGCTATGGGGGCAACTCGCAGAGGCCAGGAAGGATGCCCCCTAACCTGGCATGTCCTCTGAGAGCTAGAGTTTCACCTGGGTCAGCGTGGTGAGCGGGTGGAAGAGCAGGTCAAGGGAGGAGGAGAGGGCTTCCCTGGTGGCGCAGTGGTTAAGAATCCACCTGCCAACACAGGGGACACGGGTTCGAGCCCTGGTCCGGGAAGATCCCACATGCCACGGAGCAGCTAAACCCGTGCGCCACAGCTACTGAGCCCGTGTGCCACAACTACTGAAGCCTGCTCGCCTAGAGCCTGTGCTCCGCGATGAGAAGCCCATGCACCGCAACGAAGAGTAGCCCCCACTCGCCGCAACTAGAGAAAGCCCGCGCGCAGCAACGAAGACCCAACACAGCCAAAAATAAGTAAATCAAATAAATAAATTAAAGAAAAAAAAAAAGGAGGAGGAGCCCAGAAGCTCTGCCTGAGGGGAGGGCACACTGGGGAGTGGTGCTGGGCAGGGGGATGCTGGGGGCCAGGGCACTTTGACTCGGGGGCTGAGGTGGCCGCGTGGGGAGGGGCTACCGTGGTCCACTGGAGTGGGTGGGGCTGGGAGGTACACGTTGTTTTCTTTGAAAAAAATTTCTTAATTGTGGTAGAAGACACGACATAAAAGTTCCCATCTTGACCACTTCTAAGTGTCCAGGTCAGTAGTGTTCATCTGTTCACATTGTTGGCCACAGGTCTCCAGAACTCTGTCATCTTGCAAACCTGAAAGTCTGTATCCATTACACAAGTCCCCAGTCCCCATCCTCCCAGCTCCTGGCAGCCACCATCCAACTTTCTATTTCTATGCATTTGACAACTTGAGATACCTAGTGAAGTAGAATCACACAGTGTTTGTCTTTTGGGGACTGGCTTATTTCACTGCGCATCATGTCCTCAAGGTTCATCCATGTTGTAGCAGGTGTCAGACCTTCCTTCCTTTTTAAGGCTGAATAATATTCCATCGTATAGCTATATCATGCTTTCTTCATCCATTCATCTGCTGGTGGACGCTTGAGTTGCTTGCACCTCTTGGCGATTGTGAATACTGCTGCTACAAACGTGGGTGACCAATACCTTTTCTAGATCCTGCTTTCAGTTCTCTGGGATACATACCCAGAAGTGGGATTGCTGGATTGCAGGCATGTTTTGAACCCAACCTGGGGCAACTGAAACCTCTTAGCTCCTTATCAGAAGCTACACCTGTGAATGTGCCTTGCCTGTGGGGAGAACAGACCCACCCCTGGCTTCCATACCTGTCCAAGGGAGCAGAGGTCAACTTCAGGTACAGGGCACTGGTCCCACCCCTGCCAGCCCTTTACAGGCACCTTCCACACACACACACACACACACACACACACACACACACACACACACACGATAACACTGGCCCAGCCCAGCCCTCAGTAATTGGAGACACACACAAGGCCCCCACTCTGCTGTCACCCAGCCCCACCCTTTTCCACAGCAGGAGAACCTGCGGCCCAGGCTCCAGGGCCCCTCCTCTCCCGCCACCAGCCCCGTGCCCGCCCCACCTGCCCAGGCCAAGACTGGTGAGACGCTGAGTGGATGGCAGGGCAGCCAGACCACCCCACGTGTCTCTGTGCCTCAGGGCATCAGGAAGGCAAACCCCAGCCCCTGGCCTTGGCTGTGTGCTTCCAGCCGCATCTCCCTCAGCACCCAGAGCCAAACCAGGCCATGCTGACTTTCAGGAACTCCTGAACACATGAGGTGAATGAAGGAGAGATGGTTCTCCCACAGGACTTGGTGACAGAGAGATGGGAGTGGCCCCCATCAGGACCTTGCAGATGTTCCTCAGGCAAAGGGCCTCTGCCCCCTAATCCCCACCCCACCCTGAAGAGCCAGCTGGGGACCATCCTGTGAGGGAAGGACCTGCTTCCTTCAGGACCCCTGTGCACTCAGCCACACCCCGCCACTTCCCTCTGGCAACATGGCTTAAAGTCATAGGTCAGGAGCAGGGGCAGGGGCAGGGGCAGGGTGTGGCCCCCTCGGGCACTGGGAGGGACACAGAGCCTTTTACAGCAGGGACAAAGTCCTCCCCTGATTGAAGCCCTGACAGCCTGTACTGCAGCTGATACCCTGGTGTCCCAGCCTTGCCCGAGAGCCTCGTGCCCAGGGTCCCCGCCTTGCCGCGCTCCGCCATCGCACAGGCATGCAGGGGGCCTGGGTGCTGCTGCTGGGCCTGCAGCTACGGCTGTCCCTCGGCTTCGCCCCAGGTAATGAGGCGCCTCCCAGCCGCCCCCGACACCGGGGGCTCCCCAAGGCTGACCTGAGTCCACTCTCCCCTTGGCCAGTTGAAGAGAAAGACCCAGCCTTCTGGAACCGGCAGGCAGCCCAGGCCCTGGATGTTGCTAAGAAGCTGCAACCCATCCAGACGGCTGCCAAGAATCTCATTCTCTTCCTGGGGGACGGTGAGTGTGCTAGGCCTGTCCGTCCCGCCGCCCTGCAGCCCTGAAACCCTGGGCTGCCGGCAGACACAGGGTGGCCCTGGGGACTCAGGCCTGACACAGGGTGTACCTACAGGGATGGGGGTGCCCACGGTGACAGCCACTCGGATCCTAAAGGGGCAGATGAATGGCAAACTGGGAGCTGAGACGCCCCTGGCCATGGACCGATTCCCGTACCTGGCTCTGTCCAAGGTAAGGGCTGAGTGGCCTCAGGGTGCTCTACACCAGAGGGGTGGGTTTGGGGCTAGGGAGCATGGCAGGAGGGAAGGTCCCAGGAGGGCTGGGGCTGAGGTAGGGCCCGGGTGCAGTGAGCATGGGCCCCAGGGCCTGGGTCAGGATCTGGGTGTACACCCACAAGCAGAGCTGAAAGCATCTCTGCCCCCAGACATACAACGTGGACAGACAGGTGCCAGACAGCGCAGGCACGGCCACCGCCTACCTGTGCGGGGTCAAGGCCAACATGAAGACCATTGGTGTAAGTGCAGCTGCCCGCTACAACGAGTGCAGCACGGTACATGGCAATGAGGTCATGTCTGTGATGAACCGGGCCAAGAAAGCAGGTAGGCTTGGGGCCAGCTTTGCCGGTAGGGACAGGCCCAGAGACCTCAGTGGCCCATCCTGACCTCTGCCACCCCCAGGGAAGTCCGTGGGAGTGGTGACCACTACGAGGGTGCAGCATGCCTCGCCAGCTGGTACCTATGCACACACGGTGAACCGTAACTGGTATTCGGACACGGACATGCCCGCCCAGGCGAAGAAGGAGGGCTGCCAGGACATCGCCACGCAGCTCATCTACAACATGGACATTGACGTGAGACGTGAGGGGCAAGGGGCGGGGCAAGGGGCGGGGCGGGGGGTGGGTCCCACACCCGCCGCAATCCCAGGTCCCCCACGGCCCTGGGGCCTGGCAGGGTCTCCGTGGCTTTGGGGCGTGGGGCGCAGTGTAGAAGTTACAGGGGGGGACAAGCCATTCCCACGGACCTGGCTGGGACGCTAGGGGCTGTCTGAGGACGGAGCAAAGGGCCAGCCCGGCTCTGAACCCACCTGCCCTAATCCCTGGCCCCAGGTGATCCTGGGTGGAGGCCGAAAGTACATGTTTCCTGAGGGGACCCCAGACCCTGAGTACCCAGGCGATGCCAGTCAGAACGGAATCCGGAAGGACAGGAAGAACCTGGTGCAGGAGTGGCAGGCCAAGTACCAGGTGACGGGGGCTCGTGGGTGCAGCGGGTGCAGCAGGGCAGGGGCTGCAGGGTGTCGGGCTATGGGCTGAGGCCTGGTCCTGCCCCTCTCAGGGCACCCAGTACGTGTGGAACCGCACGGCGCTCATTCAGGCATCTAAGGACCCCAGTGTAACACACCTCATGGGTAATGACCCCACCCACCCCACTGTCCTCCCCCGGGATGGGATGGGTGCCATTGGTCCTCCTTGCTCCCTAACTTGCCGGTCACTGCTGGTCCCCTTTCCCACAGGCCTCTTTGAGCCAGCAGACATGAAGTATGAGGCCCAGCGAGACCACACCAAGGACCCATCCCTGCAGGAGATGACAGAGGCAGCCCTGCGTGTGCTGAGCAGGAACCCCCGTGGCTTCTACCTCTTCGTGGAGGGTGAGTGGCAGCCCCTTGATGAGCAGAGGAAGGAAGGGGGCAGTCGGGGCAGATGTGGCGTCTTATACGTGACCTTCGTGCAGGAGGCCGCATTGACCACGGTCACCATGAAGGCGTAGCTTATAGGGCGCTGACCGAGGCGGTCATGTTCGACAATGCCATTGCCGCGGCCAGCCAGCTCACTAGGGAAGCGGACACGCTGATCCTCGTCACCGCCGACCACTCCCATGTCTTCTCTTTTGGCGGCTACACGCTGCGTGGAAGCTCCGTTTTCGGTAAGCCCAGGGAGAGGCGCAGGCGCTTCTTCCGAAGTTACACGGCAGAAATTGCTCTGAGCCAGTTTCCTCATCTGCCAAGTGGGGCAGTAACAGCAACTGCCCTGCACGGCTCTGGTGAGGAGTAAGCCAGTGAACAGGCAAGAAGTGCCCGGGCGCAGCACACAGGAGGCGCACGGAGGGCTGGGGTCAGTGTGGTCACCGGGTCCCCTCCTCCCTGCAGGGCTGGGTTTTGGCAAGGCCACTGACGGCAAGTCCTACACCTCCATCCTCTATGGCAATGGCCCGGGGTACGCGCTTGGCGGAGCCTCAAGGCCCGACGTCAACGACAGCGAAAGCAGTGAGTGCAGAGGGGGCTGCGTTGGGGGCGGGACCCCGGCCGGGAACTCACGGGAGGGGGAGCCCGACCCCCGCCCGCCCTGAACTCCCGCCCTCCGGTCAGGTGACCCCGCGTACCGGCAGCAGGCGGCCGTGCCCCTGGGGAGCGAGACCCACGGCGGCGAGGACGTGGCGGTGTTCGCGCGCGGCCCGCAGGCGCACCTGGTGCACGGCGTGCAGGAGCAGAGCTTCGTGGCGCACGTCATGGCCTTCGCCGCCTGCCTGGAGCCCTACGCCACCGACTGCCACCTGCAGCCCCCCTGCGACGCCGCGCACCGGGCCGCCTGCCCGCCCTCGCTGGCGCTGCTGGTCGGGGCGCTGCTGCCGCTGCTGCTGGCGCCCGGCCCGCGATGACCCGCACCCGCCCCGGGCCTCGGGGGCTCCTGCTCCCGCGCCAAGAGCCCCTAGCCCAGGCCCCACCCGAGCTGCCACCTCGGAGTCCCCACCCCCGCGTCCCCCACCCGGCCCTCCGCCAGACCTTCACCTCCCAGCGATAAGGAGTCTCGGCCCCCCGCCCTTCATGGGCCCGGACCACCCTGGAGGCTGAGGCCCTGATTTTCCTGTGACACCCATAGTCCTCCTCCCTGCCCCCAACCTCGGTGGCCTAAGATTCTGTGCTGTGCCGCCCGGGACCCCAGGAAAGGCGGGGGCTTGGACCACGCACTCTCCGCTCAGCACCCATAGCCCTGCCTGCGGACCAGCAGGCACTCTCCCAGAGCTGCCCCTAGGCCCGCCTAGAGCCCACGCCTCGCCTTTCCTGCAGACCCGAGGACTTAGGGGCCCCTGCGGAGGCGTGGCTTCCTGTCCTCCTGGAACCCACCCTGTAGGCACCTTGCTGGCCAAGGAGGCTGCTGGGACCAGGACAGCCAGGGGGCCCTCGACACAAACTCCTCAGCTGCCCCTCCTGGGAACCCAGCGGTACCATTAGAGAGGAGACGGCGACCCAGAAAGGAGGCTTGTCCCACGTCACTCAGCTACCGTGCTGGTGGCCCCCCCAGTGCCCATTCCAGGCTGGGAGAGCCAAGGAGCAGCGGGGGAGCTGTGGGTTCCAGGAGGGACAAAGCAATTGTCAAATAAACTGTTATACAGTGTGATGCCAGGAGTGATATGTTCTAGGCAGAAAAGTCCTTATCAAGTGGGGGCAGAGTGTGTGTCTGCGTGAGGGGTGCGGGGTGATTTACATCAGGAGTCAGGGAAGGGCTGCCTGAGGAGCTGACAGCTGAACAAGGACCAAAGGAAGTGAGCGCTGGAGCGATGCAGAAGGACAGCGGTGCAGGGCCCCTCAGGCAGCGGCGGCAGGCGCGGGTGAGGCCAGTAGCAGGATCACAGTTGGAGGGAGTGGGGCAGGTAAAGAAGGTAGAAGCTGAGGGACCAGGAAGGATGGGGGCGAGGTGCAGAGGGGGAGGAGTCTGAACTTTATCCAGAGTGTGGGATGTGATTGGAAGGCTTTGAGCAGGGGCATAACAGGACCTGACTCTTAGAAAATATCCTGCTGGGTATAAAAAAAGAAAAAAAAGAAAATATCCTGCTGGCTACTGAGGGGAGAAGAGTCTCTTCTGTTTCTTTTGTTGTTGTTGCGGGTTGTGAGGCAGAGGTGGGAGCTGGGAAACCAGAGAGAAGCGCAGACTCCTAACATTTCTGACCTCTGCCTGAAAACACTCCTGAGCACCCACTCCAGTATAACTACGCTGACTGAGTATCTAACCCACCCCAAAGGGAACATTTCAAAGAATTTTATAAAGGTGAAGACAGCCATATTTTCTGATAAATTTTATAAAATTACAAATTTCTTTGTACATTCACAAAGTTGCAAGAAAGCATTTTGCTCTCACTAGAAATGTTAATATGACAGTATGCTCCTCTATTTACTAAAATTTTGACTTAACACTGTAAAACATCGATTTGAAGGCCAGGCTCTCAGGGCAGTTTACTTCAACTCTGGGTTTTAGTGGCTGTCACAAAGCTATGGAGCTGAATGGCAGAAGGTTGTTTATGTTTCATAGATGGATTCAAAACCCAAGGAGACTCTACATTTTCAAACTACAGGTTTAAAAACAGATTATTCTGGAATTAGTGATTATGGTTGCACAACTTTGGGTATTCGAAAAAACCAATGTATTGTACACTTTAAAAGGGTGAATTTTATGGTATGTAAATTAAACCTAAGTTACAAACAGTTTCTGCTTCCAAGTTCTTAAAAAGTGTGCAGGTATGAGGGGTTTTATCAGTCAATTAGTGTTGGACACAAAGTCATGTGTCCATGGAAACATTCTCAAGCATCAGTTCTAACATATTTATCTTGAAGGGGCAGGTGCAGAGAAAGTGTGTTTATTTTTTTCGAGCTTTTTATTGGGTGCTTAAGACTGATAGCTGTTGATAAAAGAAATTTTCACATATGGAGGTATGGGGAAGTCATTCTGGCTTATACATGAGTTAACTTGAATTTTATGCTTACTAGAACAGCCTGCCTGTGGCCTATCAAACATACATTGTACATCTACTTTAATTATTAAGAAAAGGACACATTGACCAGGCATAAAGAATGTCCAAGTTAAAAATAAAAATTAAATTCCCCCCTTCTTGAGATGCCAGTGTTGGTCCTCCTTCCATGATAAGACTCCCTTCCCAGGTGCCAAGGCCATACTGACTCTCTGTGTATGCGCTGATCTAGTTGTTTTGAAACCTTGAAGGAATGTATCCCTGACTTGTTTGATGTTCTTTGTTCTGACACGATATAAAACTGTGCTGAAATCCATGCTTCTCTGGAACAGTTTCTCAGAGTAATCTGGAGGCTGTCTTCCAGGGTATAGTCCTCAGTTTGGCTCAAATAAAACTCTTTACAATTCCTGTTATGGATTGTTTATTGATTATTTTGGTCAGCATGCTTGTCACCTGGAAAAATATCAGCACATTGGTCTTTAAGAAAGAAAGGAAGTTAGGAAGAAAGAGGGCAGGAGGACTGATGACAGCTCTCTTCAATACCTTGCCATAAACATGGCTCGTTCTGTGGGGTTGATCTGGAATGTTTTCATGGTCACGCCCAATCTCATCACCAAGTATCTATCATAAAGCTTCTCCTCTACTCGGACAATCTTGGTTTTTTAAAGTTAACACCACTGATGGCTCCTACAGCATTTTATGTGCCCTCAAGGTTTCTAGTTCTTCCCTGCCATGGTTGACCATGGATGCGCCAGTGAGTGAGTTTTACAGGTTCTGCTGCCACTGCAGCTTTTATCATCTAATATCCTTTAAAATCAAATCCGTTCGGAGTAGCTGTTCCATCAATGGGTGCACTTACGTTGTTTTCTGCACATGACATTGTTTTTATTAAACAAAGTATGAAATGTTGGAAATATATCTTCCCTGCCATATCTTTCCTTTAGTGGCTCACACAGAAAAAAAAAGTGGTTTGTGTATTTGATTATCGGAATGGAATCCAGCAAATACCTTAAGCTGCGACGTGTAGAAACATCTGTACTTTCAGCCAACTAACTGTATAGCAAACCTCCCACACTGGGTAATTTGCTCTAACATTTTTTGTTTCAGTCTAGAGCAGTGTTTTCTCTACATCTTCCAAAGGTATTTGCCGGCAAAGAAATGCCTTTCAGTTTGTCGACAGATCATTTTCTGTTCATCGTTTCTGCCATTGTTACTGCAGCAGAAAGAATAAATGTTTGCCTGGTGGTAAGTGTTTTTGTCTTATGCTGTCATGCAAGAAACTTTAAAAGAGCCTTCCAAATATTCATCATTGCTTAGGGAAATATCAAAAATCACGTCACTTTAAACATCACTGGGGGGTTTGTCTTCATGTTCTGAAAACTTAGTTGCTCACCAGGGGAGTTTCCTGCTGTTATTGACGAAGACCTCAAGGCGCCCAGAGCAAGATTCTCCAGCGATGATGGATGTGAGCGTGCTTCCAACAGTTTGGTTTTGTTTAATGTTTTATATTTGGGGCTGACTTCTTGTCAGGTCTGTACCATGGGTGATGCGGAGCGTGTGTCAGGAGGGAGGAAGTGTCACAGCTGCCACTTCTGTGGTTGCTCACCTGGTGTGGATTATGGGTGTTATTTGTAGTTTCTTTACGGGATTTTTTGGTAAGCCACTTGATTGGGAGGGTTCGTTTGTTAAAAACTAGATCATATAATCTATAAATCTACCTAACTAGACACTCTCAGTTCTACTAGGTCGCAATCCACAGGAAGTGAGCAAATGAGGAGGGGACGCTGTGTCAGCCCCCTGCCTGCAGGGCCCACATTCTCTTCCCCAGGACACCTGAGAACCATGCTGGAGGGTGGGTGCCCGGTCGGAACCGTTGTTGATGAAAAATTCATCGATAGTGATCTAAAGAAGAAATAGAGAATTTTTTCTGAGCCAACTGAGGATTATAACCCGGGAGAGGGTCTTTCAGAAACCTCAGAGGACTGTTCATACACATTTTTGAGATAAAGGATCGTACGTTAAACTCACACACCGGGGTTTTACACAAAGTTGACCTAAGATACATAGTCCAGACAAGCACATACAAAGTGAGCAACAGGTCACCATGACCCCTTACAGGATTGGGAAAGAAATGTAATCTTGTACGGAGTTACATTGCCGGTGTCAGAAAAGATAAAAAACAACACCGATCTTCATGATAGAGCAGGCGTTCGCGCCTTTGAGAGGGCCGGCTTCGTGTATAATGCAGGCGCACGCTGCACGTTAGGCAGGGCCCAATATGGGCAGGGGGTGTGTTATGCTTAAAGTGCCTTCTCCTGCCCCAAAACATAAATTTTATTCCATCAGGATGAAGACAGCAGCACAGAGCTAGACATTAAATAGGAACCGTGCCAACTGCCCAAGGATGTGGCACAGCTGCCAATGAGAAAAAGCCTGGGAGACCCCAGCTCACACTAGGCCCTCTGGAAGGCCCAGCATCCCGTCACCCAACCCCCTGAGACTCCGACGGGAGGTCAGGCATGCTTGAGCCCCGGACAGGACTCTTAGGCCAAACGACTCCCTGTGACCACAGGTGCATCACTCCCTGCAGAGCTCAGACTGGGCCCTGGGGGGCGCCCTAGGTTCAGTCCCAGCCAGACCTGCAGCCCCACCCACCCCCAGCTCCTGGATCCCCTGTGACCCCCTATCCCATGCTGGGCACCAAGCCCAGCATGGCTCTGGTGGCTACACAGGATGCTTCATGATGGGTAAAAACAGGCGCGCTGCCTTGAAGCCTCTCCGGAGGCCTCCCACGGGATGCCAGATGTGCCCTCCTCCTGACCTTGGGGCTGACATTACCATCTGAGGCTGTTACCCACCCCCTGCTTCCAGAAACAGGTCTCCCCACCTGCTCAGCATCTGCATGACAGGCTCTTGTCCCTTCGGGGATGCTCCCCCAGTCCCGCCTCCAGTGGGGGGGGGAGGGGCCAAGAGACCTGCAGGAAGCTGTGAGGTGTTTTAAATTGCACCCTCTGATCTAAGGTGGCCCCAGGGCCTGCTTGCTCCAGCTGAACAGAGCTTTAGGGCTCTTCGCTCCGGACACACACACCAAGCCACAGCCCAGGCTCCCCTGATCTGACCCTGCCGCCAGATATGCCAAGCCTGCACCGACGTGCTTGGCTCTGTGCCTGGGGACCAGCTGTGTGTCTCTGGAGCTGCCCCTCAGGGAGGAAACAGCCGCCCCGCTGTCCCAGATGGTGGGGCCGCCGTCCTCCCTCAATGTGGGGGTGTCCAGGTCCCGTGCCCTGTTCTGGCCCTTTCTTTGCTCACCAGACTTGCAAGTTCCTCATTATCAGCCAGCAGCGCACCCCCTCCTCTCCCAGCCCGGCCTGGGCTCCTCAGGTGAGAGGGAACTAGCTGCCTGCAGACCTCTCCACGCAGACCTCTGTCAGCAGTGCCCACGATGCTTTGGTCTCGCAGAAAGGTAAGAGGGTTTTTTATTATCATTTATGCAAAGCAGACAAGGAGAGATGCACCTTCACAGCACCATGTGACAGCAGCTGGGGGAATCTGAGCTGCCTGAGCCCAGTGAATCAGCCTGAGCCGCTGCCAGAGGCTCCCAGGTCCGGGCGCAGCTGAGGGCGCGGGAGCAGGTGCCGCCTTTTCCCCTCTGTCCCCATGAGCTCATGCTGGACAGCAGCCTGGCTGGCGGGGGCCCTCAAAGGGCTGGAGCTGAGGGATGAACGGTGCGTGCCCTGCAGGGGGCGCCTCCCACCCTGTGCGGTAAAGCAGGCAGGGCAGGGAGGAGGAGGTGGCACCCGCAGGCCTGGATGGGGCGGGCCCTTGTTTAGGACAGCAGACCACAAGGCAGAGGGCGAACTCAGCCAGAGACACGGGGCAAAATGAGGGACACCCCCATACCGGTGGGAGGGACCATGGCCAGTGGAACCTGTGGGACGGCAGCTCAAAGGTGGGCTGTAAACAAGTGAGGGCTGAGAACCCCACCCGGGCCAACAAGGAGCCCCCAAATGAGCCGTAAGGCATGTCCCGTGAACAGCACTGGGGACAAAGGCTAGTGTCGGGCCTGGGGGGAAAACTGTCTGCAGGGTCGGGAGCCTGGGGTCCCCTTTGACCTCACGGGGCAGGGATCCCACCAGGACACCAAGGCTGGAGGCCAGCTCACATGAGGGCTCTGAAGGAAAGGCCAGGCCAGGGTGCAACCAGCTTTCCCCAAAGGCAAGGGGGACTCGGGACGTAGGATCCCAGCGCCTGGCGGTTTGTGAGGCCAGGACGGTGGCCCTGTGGCTGCTGCAGGGGTCAGCTCTCCTGCTCAGCCTCAGGGTCAAGTACACACCGTTGAGGTCCCGCTCAGCAACCCACCGTCCAAATTTGGGATCTCCTCCAGGAAAAGGGAGGCTATAGAGCAAGGACTTCTTTGGGGAGGACGGGCTGAGTTTCATATTGTTCTGAAGCCTTCAATAATCCTATGAAGGAATTATAAATAACGTGCCGGAGGCCTGCATTTTTCTGGAAAATGTTGCCAAGGACTGGCTCACGTGGTCACCTGCTGCGCAGTGACAGATACCTGGCTCCAAAGCAGAAAGTGTCTCAGTTTCTCCAGAGGTCCCCTGGGACCCCTGCAGGCTGGGGTGGTGACAGGTGTCTGTGTCCCCTCGCAAGGGAAGCAGGAAGGGGAAACGCCATTGAAACAAAAATGGACTCTAAGGGGTGGGAGGTGGCAGAATTCACATCCATAAAAAATGACCCCTCCTCTGCAGTCTCTCCTGGGACGTGGGGTGGAGAGGGGAGGCATGACTGCCAAGGTCCCACTCAGTGATGTGCCATCCAGATTCGAGTCCAAGCTCCTACACGGGCTGTGGAGACAGGGGAGGAAGCTGGACTCTCAGGCTCCGCCCGCTGCCCTGTCCTGTCCTGTCTGCTGCAGGGTGGCCCGGAGGGCAGCCTCGGGGGCACAGCGCTCAGCCCCTGGACAGGCCTGGAGCTGGCAGGGGGAGCGGGAAATTGCTCTTTTTACTAAGTCCAGGGAAAGGGGGTTCCTCAAGCCAGTTTAGGGGAGGGGTGAGGTGCCCTGAAGGGGAGACAAGGAGGCAGTGAAAGGGGCCCCCCAGGAAGCAGACCTGCAGTGCTGTCTCTGACTCCACCTGCTCCCTGGGGAGGGAAGGAGTCAGGGTGCTGCCCAGCATGGGGGGTAGGGGCCAGCCCACCCAAGGGGGAAGGAGGAGGAGCCCAAGCCCCCTGAGAACCCACCCCCAGAGGTGTTTGCTCACGGAGGACCCTGGAATTCCCAGCATATCAGGAGTGAGGGCTCAAGTCATTTAAAAATATTGCTTCTAGGGCTCCTCACAAGCTGGGCTCCCCAGGGCTCTGGGCACCTGGGTCAGCACAGAAGCAACCACGCGGGTGGCAGGAACTTGAATCTGGGCTCCACTGAACTGGTTAGAAAGGCTTGGGGGACAGGGCTGCTCGGTGACACCTTGATGGCACTGAGGACTCAGTGTGGGGCTCTCACTGCGGAGGCGGCCGCTGTGCAGTCCTGGGGGGAGAGGGGCTCACACCCGTCCACCACAGGCGGGCCCACCCCTCAGACACACCCCCGGGTCTGCCACTGATGCTCCTGGGGTCCAGAGAGGGTGAGGGGGGAGAACCACTTGCCAAGGTCACCCAGCAGTGACCCCCCAGGCTCAAGGCTCGGGCTCAAAGCCGTGGATGGCAGAACCACGAGGCCCCGTGCACGAGGGCACACAGGCGCAAGCTTAAGTGCAGTTGTAAACCATCCCCGAGCTCCTTTATTTCCCCGCTGTTAAATGCTTAGTTGAAGATTGCTTTCTTTCATCCCAATAAGCTCCGCTCAGAGGATGACTGCTTCGCGGTGAGCCAGCCCCGGGGATGGATGGAGTCAGCCCTGCAACGACCTGCCCTGAGGCTGCTTCTGGAGTCACTGCACAACCGGAAGGGCCTTCACCACTGCACTCATGACCCCTCAGCCAACACAAGGGAAACTGAGTCCACACGGGCAGCTGTGCCGAGCCGGGTCAACTCCTCACCTCAGCACCATCACGGTCAGCGGATCCTCAGCTCGGCTGCAAGTGCAGGGCCTGGTAGACAACGAAATGGCCAGCGTCTATGCTACGTGCTCGGCTTCCTAACAGAACTTGCTGAGAGGGGATGCTGAGTGTAGTCTGGACACCCGGAGCTCCAGAGGACCCGGCAACCAAGACGCGCCCATCAGCGGACACGAGCAGTGTGACCCCGGGCAGGCACGTGACTCCCCTGAGCTCCCTGTCTGTAAAAGCGGCTGCCTCTGTCCTCTGTCCTCTGTCCTCTGTCCTCTGGCCTCTGTCCAGCCTCGCTGCAGTGAGGATGCTCTCAGATTCTGTCTGGAAAAGCATTCTGGGAACCAGTGGGTGACACACATGTCACAACCGTGCCCTGCAGGGCCACCCCGTGGCTCTGGGTTCCTGGGCTGTCTGAACGTTGTGGGCCCTAAGGGCCGGGACTCTGTCCTTGGTATGCCCTTCGCTTGCGCTCCCTCTGACCGGCTGGTCTCCCTCGGTCCTCCCCAAAGATGTGAGGAGCCCTGCAGCCCCGGGTAGCGGTGACATCACCACCATGAGCCCAGCAGGAATCCATCAGGCGGAGGGGTCTCTGGTGGCCTCACGGCCTGTCATCCACAACCCTGCCGGAAGGGTGGGTGGTCCCCAGCTGGGACACACGCTGGGCATCAGGCCCCGGGCCAGCAGCTGAGGCCCCCAGGCTTCCCAGCTTCCAGCTCAGCACTAGCCTCGAGGCCAGGAACCCCATGTCCTATCCCAGGGGCCCACCTTCCCCCACATGCCCGACCCCAGTGGCCCCCTCAGCTGGGCACAGACGGAAGGGGGAGCAACTTGGCCCCAGGGGTACCTGGGCTTTGCTGCACTTCCTGCTGGAGTCTCACACTACAGGTCCCCCAACCCCAAGGCCTCCCCTAGGCTGGCAGGAAGACAGGAGGCATCAGTCTTGGGCGGAGCTGGGCAAAGCAGGGAGCCGGGGCGGGGACCAGAGCGCTGGGCCTGATGATCTCCATTCCAGCCAGGATCCCAGGCCAGAGGCAGGGGGTGATGCACCGCATGCAGAAAGCCCCCGACCAGAAGGTGGGTGGCAGGTCAAGACAGGGAGCTAGACTGTCTTTCTGCCCTCACTGCCCGAAGGACATGGTATGTATGTGCCCAGCCCAGGGGGAAAGAGGCTTCAGGAGGAAACCAAGGAAGAGCCATAAACACAGCACCTCTCAGGAGCCCTGAACACAAGGGCCCTACGTCCCTCCGACAGGCAGCTCTGAGCAGGGCTCTGCGCCCTGGACTGATTAGCGCAGCCTCTACGGTCTTTCCCCGAGGAAGAGCCCCCGCCCCGGGGACCTCGGCCACTCCTGCTCCCGCTGGCTCCCGTGGTGTCCTTCTTCGTTCCTGCCTCTTCTCTGCGGAGCCCCACCCTCCGCTGTGGCCCGATCAGTGTGGCAGGTGCGTTTTCTGTCCCCACTCCCTCAGGTTGGTGCATCCAAGGCTCAGATAACAGGGACTTTTTAAACATCACTCAAGGCTGAGAGGCAGACAGACGTTATCTGAGCATAAAGACAGGGGCTGGACTGGCAAGAGGTTGACCCCTGCAGTGGGAGATGGGGACAGGCCACACGTACCGGGCAGTGCTCAGGGAGTGGCTGATTTCTCCAGGCCACCCCTGAAGTAAGAGAAACAGACCGGAGCAGGTAGGGCCGGCAGCCTCAGCCCTGCAGACGCCTGGGATCCCCCAGTGGGGCTCCTCCCTCCCCCTGCCCTCCCACCCTGGGCCACGCCTGGAGCCCCCCTCGGCACCCTGCCCCCACCACTCCTCTCCTTCTCTCTTCCCAGGAGCTCCTGCTCCAGGCTGGAGGGGACGCCTCGAGGCCACACATCACCGGTCCCCCTTCTCCAAGAAGCTGAGCCAAGGCCTAGCCTGGGCTTGACGACTGGCTAGGGGACACTGCAGAAAGTCCTGCAGGGGTGAGGGGGGCACCACTCTGGACATTCAGGAGAAGTTAAGTCCCAGCGTCATGCTGGGGTGTAGGTCACTGGGCTTGGTGTTCTGGCCCCCGTGAGGCTGGTCCAGGGGCCCCCTCAGAACCGTGCAGGGGCCTCGGCAGGACTTTGGTGGAGGGCGGAGTGGGTGCTTGGTGGGAAAGACAAGAGCTGGGGAGGTGGGACAGAGGCAGCCCAGCCGAGGCCACCAGGAGGGAACAAAAAGGTCTTCTCTAGGGTCTCATTCTGTTAAGGGCCTGAGCCTCCCCCGGGAGTTCATCCAGTCCCACCTGCTCTGGGGGCCCCTGAGGAGGCGGAGGCAACAGTAGAGCAGCTTTATTGACCTGACTTAGCAGCGAGAACACAGCGAAGGCGGGGCCTGTACAATCCAGCCTGGTCGGGGGTCTGGCTCCCAAGAGCCTAGTCTGGGGACCTTAGTGTCTCTCCCCCAGGCCCTCCTGGAGCCCAGCTTCATCCCTGTTCTGGGTCCCTCCCAGATTGGGTGCTGGGTCCTAGAGGGGCTGGGGAGGCGGATGGCACCCGGAGTGGACCAGAGCCGGGTCCATGCCTGCCCCGGCCGCCAGCGAGAGGCAGTTCGTGCAGGGAAGTAGGGGCGTGCAGGTGGGCAGCGGGCTCACCACACAGAGCACCTGTGGGCAGGGTTCATGGGCGAGTCCTTGGGGCAATGGAAGGCCCGGCCGAACTCCTCGAACTGGGACACGCTGCCCAGCACCCTGGGGCAGGGGAGAGACCCACAGAGTGTGTGGCACAGGCCACCATACCCCAGCTGTCCCTTCCCACCCCGACCCGCTCCCACCCCAGACACAAGGAGGGGACGAGGCCCAGGCGGGCAGGTGGGCGTACCTGTAGTGCTCAGGTGCGTGCTTGTCGGTCAGCACCTGCAGGTAGATGGACTGCGACCGCCGCTTGATGCACCAGTTCTGGGCCAGGATGGGGGTGGAGGGGAGGAGCGGGGACATGGGGCCAGGCGCCCACTGATGAAGCCCTGCAGCCACCCCCCTGCACACTAGGCCTCGATCCCCCACCAGAACCCACAGGGCTCTCTGAGCGGTGGCTGATGGGAGATGGGCTGGAAGCTGTGCCCCCTCCCCCCCTCCCCTACTGGCCCCCGCCCGCACACCTGGGCAAAGGCGATGAAGAAGAGCTGATTGTGCGTGTACTTGAGCCGGTGCAGCGGGTGCTCGGGGCCGTGCTCGCGCACCCACTTCTGATAGGCCTGGGGGTGCAGAGCATGGAGCTGCGGTGCCCACAACGGGGCCACCTGGCACCCTCCACTCAGGCCCTCACCCGCCCCAGCTCTGCACACCACCCACCCTGCTGAGCCCCCCGGACCCCTGCCTTCTTCCCTGCCCAGAAGGCTAACCTCAGGCAGGTGCCACCCCCTCCAGGCAGCCTTCTTTGCTCTCCTGGAAGGCGGGGGGCCTAGGAGTCCCTCTTCCAGTGGACACTGTGCCCAGCACAGCACCTCCCCTACAAGACCAGAGCTCAACAGGATGGGGAGGGAGGGATGACTAGGTCTCTAGCCCAGTCCTCAGCGACCCCCACCACTCCTCCCTCGGGGATTGAGGGCCAGGCAGGGGCAGCTCACATAGTAGGCGAGCTTGAGGCCGCCCATGTCCGCAATGTTCTCTCCAAGTGTGTGCTTCCCATTCACCTGGCGAGAAGGGAAGAGGCTGGAGGCTGCCCAAGGCCCTCTGGCCTCCTTCGGGCCTTTCCTCCCTGGGCCCTGCCTCCACCCACCTCCCCTTTCCCGGAGGGTTTGGGTAGGACTCCCCCACTTTGTGCCCCACGTGCGTGTGAGTCTGTGCGAACTCATTCTCTCGCCCAAGTCAGTGTGCACGCAGACCCTGGCGGGTGTGCGCGGAGCTCGGCACTGGGTTTGTTCAGGCACGTGAGCATGCATGGAGGCGTGCACGCTCCTTGTCTGTGCTGGCCAGGCCTGAGGGGCCCAAGGGGCAGCGAGGGGGCCTCACCCGCTGGTTGTAGACGGTGAAGTTGTCGTAGAGGTGGACGATGCACTCGGCCTTGCGCAGGAAGCGGCTGTGGGAGTCCTCTGTCCACCAGTGCAGCAGGTTGCCCGAGCGGTCATACTGGCCCCCTGTGAGCGGCAGCGGGGGCGGGCCGAGACTGGCCTTCACCGCAGAGCCCGGCTGGGCACCAAGGCCCTCCCCACCCACCAGCCAACATGCACAGGGGGGCCGCGGGGCCTCCATTAGCCCTCACCACCCTGCCCGCCATTGCCTGTCCTCCGCCACCCCTCAGGCCGCCCGCAGGCCTCACCCCAGTCATCGTAGCCATGGGTCAGCTCATGCCCGATGATGGTGCCGATGCCCCCGTAGTTCAGAGACCTGGGCCCGTGGCAGCAGCGTCAGGCCCCAGCCTCACCCGCCCTCTGAGAGCCCCGCCGAGCTGCTGCCCAGGCCTCAGGAGGCCCTGGCCAGGCCACGAGGTAGCCCAGGGAGGCCAGTGTCTGCACGGTCCCAGGACGCTTGTGCCTCAGCTTCCTCGTGGGGTATGTAAAAGGGGCCAGTGATACCTGTGCAGCTGCCTTTTAGGAAATAACATCTAACAGAGCTGGGCTGTGGGGAGGAGACAGGGTTGGAGGGAGACAGGAGGGAAACTGAGGCACCCCACGTGGGATTTGGCCTTTTTCCTCATCACTAGGATTGTTCCAGTTTTGCAACACCCCAAGAAGCCTCAAACCAGGTAAGGGGGACTCAGGACATTTAAAAGAATGAAAAAAAAAAAAAAACTACACCTTTTTCTAAATAACCAAAGGTGAAGTGGGACTATGGGGACCCACGGTTGCAGCTGTCATCACTGTGGTGCCCAACCCGGGCACGGGGCCATCTGAGCAGTCCCCACCCACCCCGCAGACAAGGCCACGGCCAGGTTCCCTACTCACTGCGGAAAGTCAGGGTCGTACAGTGTAGGCTGCAGGATTCCAGCGGGGAACACTGTAGGGAGGGCATGGTCAGCGGGAGACGGTCCCCACCTCCAGGCCCTGCCCCTTGTCTGGACACACCCCCTTACCCATCTGGTTCTTGTTGGGTAGATAGTAGGCATTGAGCGCCTGTGGGGGGAGGAGCCACCTGTGGAGGGAGGCTGGGGTCAGCTGGGGGGACCCACACTCCCTCCACTACAACCCCTACCTCCTCGTCTCTTCCTCCTTAAAGGATGCCCTGGTGTCCCAGCCTACAGCTGTATCCTGGGCCTCCCCCAGGCTGATCCCACACCCTGACAGCCCCCACTTGCACCCTGTGCAGGCCCGGTCCTCACCCCCCACCAGCATGTCTGTGAGGCGGTTTGCCCCATCAACCTCCTGGCGTTGGTAAGGAACACTGTCCCCGTGGCACCCCATGGCACCCCTGACCCCCCAGCTCCAGGCCAGGTACCCACGTGGACTTGTCCACCTCCTGCCGGATCTTCTTGACTGAGAGCTGGATGCTGAAGCGGATGCTGTTCAAGATGTTCTTGAAGTAGGTCTTCTCATGGACTTCAAACTGCATGGGGGATGGGCAGCACTCAGCGGCAGGCCGGGGCAGGGCCAGACCAGCACCCAGCAGGTCCCACGCCCTCCCAGTGTCCATCAGCTGAGGGCTGTGGCTCCTTCTCTGTGGTGGTGTTGGTCTCCATGGGGGACCATGGGCCTGGAGAAGCCTGACGGGTCAGGCTGGGTAGGGCAGGGGCAGGCCCACCTCATACTCCTTGTCCACAGCCTCGGGTTTGAGCAGGAAGTCCGGGTAGCCCACCATCACCATCATGTACTGGAGCTGCAGGCGAGAGGGTGGTGAGTGGGCCAGGGCCTCAGGAGATAGCCTTCCACCCCTCTAAGGGAGAAAGCTCCAGGGCCAGCATAGGGGTGGGGCTCAGGGAAAGAGGAAAGCAGGCTGGGTGATGCCAACTCCACAAGAGGCATCTTTGTCTCTTTTGTTATCCCAGCACTTGGCACACAGTAGGCACTTAATATGTGATGTGGAACCAACAAATGGGAAAAGGGTCCCACGTCACCTTGGCCCGAGCGGCCGCCTTGGTCTCAGCATCCATCCAGTCCAGCTCCTCCAGGCGCTGGCCCAAGATGTACTTGATGTCTTCTACCAGCTGCTGTACCTGCAGGGTCAGGGGTCAGGAATCAAGGGTCAATCCAGGAGGCCTTAGCTCTGAGCCCCCAGCACCTGGAGTAAGGGGTACCCCCTAATCATTCAGCACCACGTCCTAAGGCCAGGACTTGCTGCTCGGCATTCCTAAGGCCATCCCACTGAGCATGGCAGAGCAGGGAGGGCAGGAGCTGGGTGGGGAGAGGGTCCTGCAGCTGACAAACCAGGCAGGCTTCCTGGAGGAGGAAGCCTGGTGAAGAGTAGCCTGGAGGCTCAGAGAGGGCCGAGCCCTCAGCTGAGCCCGGTGCCCTTGGCTGCAGGGGGATGTGCGGGGCTCCCCATGCTCCTCATGCTTGGACCAAGGCCATGCAAGAACTTCATGCCCATCTCAGGACCCACACCCCTACCCTCAAGGCCAGGGCAGCCTGACCTTGGCCTTGCTGGCAGCTGAGAAGTGCTCATGCACAAAGAGGGCACCGAGCGCCATGCCAAAGTGACGGTTGGCCTGGCCCAGGCAGACACGGGCCAGCTCCTGTGGCTTGTCGCTGCCCTCCATCTCCCGTGCCAGCTCGTGCAGGGCCTCTCGGAACGGTGGGGACAGGTGCTCGCTCAGGACCACCACCACGCGCCACACCAGGTAGTTGTGTAGGATCCTGAGGGCCAGGTGAAGCAGCTGGGTGTCCCGACAGGCTCATGTGTGCTGGCGCCCCGGCCCCCAGCCCCCAGCCCCCAGCCTAGGGTGGGACCAAGCACCTGCACAGGACTGAGGGTCATTCCAGGTACTCCCAGCCCCAGTTGGGGAGGAGGGCTGGGCCCACACGCAGCAGACCCACCTCAGGCCACCGAGCAGAGCACCTGATGCTGATGGGGCACGGGCCAGCACTGATTTCTGACTTGTCGTGGGGTGGAAGAGTGGGCACTTGGGGTGATTGCCTGCCTCAGAACTGGCCTTGAGAGGCCTCAGGTCCTTCCCAAGCGGGGCAGAGACCAGGGAGGCTTTCCTCAAGGTGGCCCTGGGGGAGCAGGGTTGCGGCCACAATTTCCCCTTCTGACTTCAGATTCACTCAAGCCTCACCATCCCCACATGAGGAAACCGCAGCTCGGGAAGCTCACAGATCTGCCCAGGGTCACACAGAGTAGGTGGGACAGCCAGGCCTGAACCTAGGGGTCTGGACTCCTTTTCCGGTGCTCCTCGCCTGATTCCCCAGAGTGGATGGATACCGGACAGAGGTGGAGGCAGAAATTCAAAGCTCTCCAAGCAGATAGGTCTGGGATGCAGGGGAGGGGCCTGGGGGGCAGGCGGGTAGCAGGCGGGTGACGGGCAGGTGTACCTGCGGGGTGTGGAGCGGATGAGCTGGGACACCTGCTGCATATAGTCTGTAGCCAGAAGCACCAGCTCCTCATCCTCTGAGAAGTCCTCCTGGAAGATCTGGTCCAGTAGCCACTTCCACCGCAGCTGTGGGACCACGGATGACAGTGGGGACAGTGGGGTGGGGTGGCAGGGACCACAGAAGACAGGGAGGGGGTCAGGTAGAGGCAACAAGAGGACACGTGAGTCCATGGCCATGGAAGGCCTTGCTCGTCCCTGGGGAGGGGACAGCCCAGGAGTCCCAAGATCAGCGCCTCCCCCACCAGGGCTGGGTCACACTCACGTGGGGGGTGATCTTCTGCAGCTGCCCCAGTGTCACCTTGTTGTATACGGAGCTAACATCTCGCCGGAGGTCATCATACTCTGACACTGTGATCTGGGGATGGAGGGCGGAGTTGACCGCGCCCTGCCCCGTGCTCCCCGCCCCCGCACGCAGCAGCCGCCCTGCTCACGTTGGCCAGCTGCTGCTCCAGCTGCAGGATCTCCCGGGCCTTCTCCTCCACAGCCTCAGCACCCAAGAGGCTGAGCAGGCGCTCCATGAACACCCGGTACGCTGCCAGGATCTGCACCAGGAGGGGCACGTCAAGGATGCAGTCCGGTGCCAGGCCCTGGTCCAGGCCGCCCGGAGTCCCAGGCCTTCCCTGAACCCCATCCCATGCTCCCACACCTTCTCACTCTCCTCATCCTGAGCCAAGTACAAGGTCCTCTCTGGCAGGGTGAGCCCATCCTGGTCAATCTGTGGAGAGAGACGGGGGACAGAGATCAACTCTCCCGGCTCCTGCAAACAGACTGCATTCCCATCCAAAAGGGCAAACTGAGGACACGCCAGACATCCACTGTCACCAGCCCGGGGAGCATAAAGACAGTAGCCCCTCCCTCATTCCAGAGAAGCTGGTCTAAGCCCACACACCTGACTGGCCTAGCCTGGGGACAGAGGGGGGCGCCCCCCCCACCTTTCCTCCTGTAATCCTGTCCTTTCCCTACCCGTGAGGGGCACTCTCGGGGCGCACTGACACTTGGTCCCCCGCCCCGCAGGCATTCCAGCCCTCCCCAGCCCGACAGGCCTGTCACCACAGCCCATCAGTACACCCCTCCCTCCGAGCTCTCACCGCTGCCAGAGGGCTGGGAAATTGCGGCTCCCGCGGCTCTGCTAAACACCGCAATTACTCGAGGGAAATTACTTGCGCCCTCCTCCCGCGCTCTGCCGGTGCGCGCTCCCTTCCATTCCTCTACCCTCCCCTCCCCTTCCGCACCGGTCTTCTGGGCGCATAGGGAGCGCGGGGCAGGCGCGCCAGGCCGAGGCACCCCTAGTTCCTAGCCGCTTGTGGGGTGCCCGGTGCGGGAGGGTGGGGCGCACTCACGCGGATGACGTAGCGCGAGGAGTTCCTGTCGTCCAGACTGACGGTGAGCGAGAAGAGCGCGGCGGCGCTGTACACGCCCTGAGCCTTGTACAGCAGCCGGTTGAGGTCCCAGGGCGCCGCCGCCCCCGGACGCTCCGCCGCGCCACCCAGGTCCCAGCCCCCGCAGTCCTCGATGACCTCGAGCATGGGCCGCGGGCCGAGCCGTTCGATTTCACGCATGTCCAGGCAGGAGCGGAAGAAAGCGCGCACCTTGCGCTGGGCTGCGCCGCCGGGCCCACCCCCGGACCGCGCCAGCAAGCGCCGCAGGCGCTCCTCGTTCTGCTCGCCGATGGCCGCGATGGTGCCGTAGGTGAGCTTGTCGTCCGGGATGGCGTGGCGCCGCAGCCAGCCGCCGCACGCGAAGGAGTAGAAGTCCTGGCACGGGTCTATGCTGGCGTCCAGGTTGGAGGCCAAGAAGCGGGCGGCGCGCGCGAAGGCCTTTCGCTCCGGGCAGCCCTCGGAGCAGGTGGCGCCGCCCGCAGCTCCCGGGCCCAGGTACTTGAGAGCCAGCATGGCGGCCAGGATGGCACAGAGGCCCGCGGCGAACACCAGCCCCGACAGCAGGCACACCTCGCGCCGGTTCCAGCGCGGCAGCCCGGCCCGGGCCCCGGGGGCGCTGCGCCCCGCACTCAGCGGGAAGCCGGGGGGCAGCGAAGTTCCCCGCGCGCCTCCCCCACCGCACCGGCTCACGTACTTGACCTCCTGGAACTCGTCGTAGTGTGCTGTCATCGAATACGGGGCCTCCATGGCGCCGCGGGCACTACCGCGCAGCCCTTGGCGATCTCCGCTACAGGATGCTCCGGGCCGCCAGGCTCCTAGCGGGCCTGCGCATGGTCCCCCCGGGCCGTAGCTGCAGGAAAGGTAGATACAGGCTCAGAAGGATACTGGGGCTCGATGGGGTCCACGAGCACGACGAGGAAGGGCACGGGCCTAGGTCCAAAGGCTGGAGGCCACCCCGAGTCCCCAACAACGAGTGGGCCTGGGGCCTGGCCTCCCTGCGCCACTCGGAGAACGAAGGAAGGGGACGGCTCTGAGTGGCCACCATCTACCACACTGCACAGCGGGGTCCTTTAACCTCCCCTCTCCGCTCATACATATGCGCGCCGCAGGTTGGGAGGCCCGTAATAAAGCAGGGGAGCACCGAGCATGGGGCCTGGCACGTAGCAGGCCTTCAGTGGAAGGCTGTTTCTCTTCTCTTTGCATTTCTTGTTCCGGACCTGCTACAGCCAAGGCCAGGTGGGGGGAGGGGGAAAGCGGAGGCAGGGGAAAGGAGGTGCGGTCAGTGCCGCTTCTCTGCAGACCCTGAAGCCGCCTTCAGCTTTCCGCACTGGAACTAGACGCTCAAGAAAGCGACTAAAGAACCAAACTTTGTCCTCACGGATGTCCGCAGAGCCATCCCCAGCCCTGTCTTCTCTATTCAATGGCCAGAACGCCCACCAGTCCCGTTCCCAGGCGGCCCGCGCCGGCGCGCCATCCCGCCCAGGATCAGGGAGAAACCCCCGACGGCCCTAATGGACCCGGAACCGGTTTCGTCCCCCGTCCTCGCCCTGGGCCACTCCCGGCTTCAACAGGTTCTCCCCGGAACCCAAACTTGGAACAAGTTTCATCCCTGGCGCAGAGCGAGCTGGCCCTGCGCGCCCCGAGCCCTGGGTGCGGAGCCTCCCGCGCCGCGCAGTCCGCGGAGCCAGAGAACCAAGCCCGGGAGTCGCAGCCGCAGCCTGAGCCGGAGCTGCGAGGACGCAGACAAAGCCTGGAGGCTCGGCGCGGCGGTGGCGGCGGAGGTGGTGGCTGATGTGGCCGCGGCGGCAGCGGGCTCGGGCGCCACTTACCCGGCAGGTGCGCGCCCGGGCGGAGCGGGAACAGAGTGGATCGAGCCCGAGCCGGGGCCGGGGCCGGGGCCGGGGCCGGAGCCGGAGCCGGGGCAGAGCTGGGCGGGCGGCCGCTCTCTCCGTGCGCCCGCTGCCTCCTCTGCTGCCGTGCCTCGCTGCGCCGCCCGCCGGCCCCGAGGGAGGGGGCGCGCGGGCGGCTCCACCCTCCTCCGCCCGCCCCCCAGCGCTCCCTCCTTTCTGCCTCCATCCCGGCTACCTGTCAGCTCTGTGGCAGCTCGGGGGCGGGGAAGGAGGCTTCTGGAACACGCTCCCAGGGGTCTAGCACAGGCCCTGGGCTCCGGGATTCCAGCCCCGAGAGGAGTGAGGGCCTCAGGTCCCCTCCGCTCCGATGCCCCCACTCAGGGATGCCTACCAACCCGCCTGAAACAGGCTCAAGCTGAAAATAAAGAAGCTAGTGGGCCAGCCCAGCCCACAGGACGGGAGCACCGTGCAGGGAGGACTCGCTGAAAGGCTGTGGGGTGCGCTGAAATCGCGCCTGTACCGCCTGGCACAGTGCCTGGACCAGAGGGGTTTCAGTAAGGGGCTTTCCGGGTCCTCCCCTTTAGCTCCTGCCCATGCCCAGCCCTCCCCCAGGGACACGTTGGGGTGTTGGTCGGCAGTGGTGGAGGAAGAGCCCCAGAGGCTACTGCAAGAAGGGGCCGCAGCGCTGAGACCTCGCGCCTCCCCCAAACCTTGACTGGCCTTGGTACCCACTGCTCTGAAAGCTCCTGGCCAGGTGGGGAGAAGAAGACTGGAGAGTAATGAAAGAGCCCACCCTGCAGGAGCCGGGGAGGGAGGGAGCCTGCCTGCTCTGGCCAGCAGGCCCTGTCCTCGAACAGGCCCTTGGGCCTCAGGACCCTGGTATTTGGACTGGTGGGAGGACAGGCCAGGTAGGGGGGAACTATGAATTTAGCCACCCACTCTCCCTTCTTCTGGTTCAACTTGCTTTTGTTTTTGTTTTTTAGGCAGCGTTGCATGACACGCAGGATCTTAGTTCCCTGACCAGGGATCAAACTCGTGTCCCCTGCAGTGGAAGCCTGGAGTCTTGACCACTGGACCAACAGGGAAGTCCCTCAACTTAATTTTTTAAAAATTTATTTATTTATTTATTTATTTTTGGCTGTGTTGGGTCTTTGTTGCTGTGCGCGGGCTTTCTCCAGTTGCAGCCAGCGGGGGCTACTCTTTGTTGTGGTGCACAGGCTTCTCATTGTGGTGGCTTCTCTTGTTGCAGAGCACTGGCTCTAGACGCGCGGGCTTCAGTAGTTGTAGCACACGGGCTCAGCAGTTGTAGCGCACGGGCTTAGTTGCTCCGGGGCACGTGGGATCTTCCTGGCCCAGGGATCGAACCCTTGTCCCCTGCATTGGCAGGCGATTCTTAACCATCGCGCCACCAGGGAAGTCCCTCAACTTGCTTTTTTAATGTGGGACCTCCCTCCCACGACTCCCAGCCCCTGGACACAGGGCCTATTTCTGCCAGGCTCACTCACCTCTGTACCCACAGGGCCTGGCCCATGTGGGACACAGGGAACTCAAGGCTTCTTGGATGAATGATACTGTTTCTGGAGTCTCTGCTTTCTCTGCCCTGAGCTATCCACCCACTCTGCTTCCAGTGTCCCTTGCAGGGGACCCCACAAAGCACCAGCACTGCCAGACCTGAAGGTTCTAGCTTGCAGGACTGACCTATACAGTGTTAGAGACAGCCCAAGACTGCCATGGAGCCCCATCTGATAAAAAGCACAGTGAGACAGGGAGTAAAGGACCCATCGTTCTGTCCCCTCCCTGGGGCTGCTTATCAGCCAGACCCTGAGTGGCCACCTCTGCCCCCATTCTGTCTGTCCCTTTTCTGTCCAGCTGTTCACCTCTAAGCTACCACTCTGGGTACTCTGTGCCTCCATCTCTGGCCGTCTCAGGGTCCTCCTTTGACCCATGAGTTCTTCTTGTGTCCAGTTAATTCTACCTAGGGGAGGTGGAATTATGTACAACGTGGTGATTCCATAAAGGGGGAGGGGAGGGCAGGGCGGTGGCAAAGTGTCTCTTTGTGCTTTTAATCTGCATTTTTCCCTCAACGTTTTTGTCTCCAGGAGGATAATTTTCCAGCCTTTTCAGGTCCTGATTGGTATCATTTCTCCAGCAATGACAGCTTTTTATTTTCCCTGAAATGAATGCCGCGAAATTTCCAAGAAATATAAAAATGGGTATTGTCTCAGGGAGCCGACTGTCTTCCGACAGAAAGGCACAAAGGCAAACATGCTTCCCCAGGGACTCTGCTGCTCCGGTCACTGAGGGGTGGGGGACCCAGGCCCTCGGCTCCTCCTCCATCCCCCTCCCTCCCAGGTCAGCTGTAGGACCCCCCGTCCTGACCATCCCTCTCCCAGACTCTCAGCTGCCATTGATCTGTTCATCTGCCTCCCAGCTCCTGGCCAGGCCACCCTGTCTGCCTGCCTGGCCCCATCTCGCGTCTCTGTACAGCACCTCATCCCTCACCCCAGCCCAGAGTCTCCCCCATGCCTGAGCGCAGCAACTAGGACCCTCGGGAGCTGACTGGGGACTGGGCCCGTGACCACTCAGTCCTAGTGCCCCTGCACCGCCCACCAATGAAGAGTGGCCAGGCCCCGCCTCCTGTGTGCTTCTGTCCCTCCTCAGAAAGGGAAGCTGCGTGGAGGGCACTAGGCATCTGGCCCCCAGCTTCCTCACTCTCCTTTTTGAGGCTCCCGGTGTCCCCTCTCGTTGTCAAAATGACTCCCTGACTGAGGAGCAGGAGAATGACAGGACACAGCCAAGCCCTGAGGAGGCAGTTAGATGCCTTGTTTGGGGCAGGGGGAGCAGGGGGCACTGGCCAGAGCTGGTTGGAGAGAGAAAGGGGCGCAGTGCTAGGGGCAGAAGTGAGCGGACCCTCTGCCTCTTCCCTTCCCAGATTCTAGCCCACCCTGCTGGGCGGGGCATCACTGGGTCTGGATTCTGGGGAAGGGGTCAGAGCAGCCCCTTCTGTGCCCCACTCTGTGGGTACAGCAGTCCCCACGCTAATGACTCACATCTATTCAGCTTCCACCAGGTGAGGTGCTAAGTGCTTGACCTCAGAGGAGGGCTGCTGACCTGAAGCCAGCCTGGAGCCCGTCGTGATCAGACCCATTTCTGCACCTGTCTGGCCTGCATGTGTAGGGACAGACTGGGCCTCTATTTGCCTGCTGCTCGAACCTGAACCCCCTAGCCCTGCCTCTGCTCTGGGAGATGCCCCCCTGTTCCATCCCATCCCCACCAGCCCACTCCCCGCCTCCAACAGCGCCGCAGGATCTCCCTTGCCTTGGAAAACATGTCCCCCAACCAGCTTCCTGTCCTCCGCCCAGCCTCTCAGGGCTCATTCCATCTATTATTCACAGCACAAAATGGATTTTTAATTTGAGAAATGAAATGACTCTCCCGAGTGGCCAGGGTGGCAGGGAGGGGGTGGGAAAGGCCGGAGCTGCCGGCAGCCGCTACTGTATTGACTCAGGCTCCTGCTGGAAAGCTGGGTACAAGGGTCCATGTACCCCACCACCCAGCCTGTGCCTTCGTTCCACTCTGTTGCTATCACCAGTTGGGGTGAGTAGGGTGCCTGTTGGTCCTGCCTGAGCTCCCAGTGGGATCTGCTCCTGGCCAGGCAAGGGACTAGGGACCTTGCTCTCCACTTGCTTTCAGATTCCTGGGCCTGGAGGGAGGACAGCCCTTGGGCTTCCTGGCCTTGTCCATCTCCTCACCCAAACTTCCTGGCCCTCACTGGGCTGGGCTCCAGAGGTTCCCCAGTGCAGATCCCCAGCTGAGCTCCTCTGCTAGGTCCCAACACCTTGCTATGCCCACCCCAGCCTGGAGAGCTGCCCCAGTCCCCCCACTGGCCTCTGGCTCCCAGTGCCCCTCCTCACCCCCCAGGATAGAACTCACACCTACGTGGCCCTGAGGTAGTGACCTCTTCCCATCCTTCTTTGCTCTTCTCCCTCTCTCTGTCTCCCTACCCCCTACCTCTCTTCCCCTGGTCACTCGGACCTGTTGTCATTTCCCAGACCTTAGCTGGCTCTCACTCACCTCAGGGACTTAGCACTTGCTGTTCCGGCTGCTTGGAACATCCTTCTCCCAGCATCTCTTCCATTGGCCAATTGCCACGCATCCTTCTTGGGATGCCAGCTTCTCTCCTCTGGTCCTGTGCCACCTCCATGGGTGGGGGCTTGCCCTCCCTGGGCACCCACTACACTTCCTGCATCTTACTCAGCTGTGCAGCCCAGAGCCCGGCACAGCCGATGTATTTGATAGACATGGAACGTTCTCACACAGCTGTGGTTGGCTCATGGAACAGCCTGTGTGAAGTATCTCCCAGCCAGGTCTCACACTTGCGTAGCACCCCACCTATAAACCTGCCCAGGCTTTCAGTCCCTACACACAGCTCTCCTTGGCTCTGGGACCCATCAGACGACAAGAAGGGGCCATTCCTCCCCTTCCCCACGCCCCTTGTGGTAGACTTCCATCCACCCTGTGTGCAGATTCTTCTCTGGGGTCACCTACCAAACTCTAGATCAGTTTTTATTTCATACAAGAAATATACAGAAATACATTCTTGTTTTATAAGACTTTAACAACACAAGCATGTTGGGGGCAGGAGGCCCTCCTTCACACACGTCCCGCTTCCAGCCCTCCCCAAGGTAAGGTAAGCTCTGTGACCACTTCAGCATGAGCATCTAGGCCCATGCCAGCATTGCTTTATTTTTTTAAGTAAATGGGGCACCACGAGCTATGTGATTTAGTGCCCTGTACCCGTGGGCATACACCAGCATCTCCCACACAGAAGTCCCCAGTGTCACCATCCCCAGCAGAGGGACACAGGTTGTCTTGTTCACACCCAGGTGGTGGCCCAGCCTCCCAACTCTGCCCTCTGGCCTCAGGTCCCACCTGCCTGCTGGCTGGGGAGGCCCCCTGCATTCCAAGCCCAGCTCATCTTTAACCTTTCTCCTCTTCCTCATTCCTTACTTCAGGGCCAAGTCCCAGCATCTGGCTTTGGAAAGGCTTCTCTCTTCCTCGCCTCCTTCCCATCCCATCCTGTCTGAGTTCCGGCCCTTAGTTCTTCTCCCTCCCTTACTGGAGGAAGGGCGTCTCTTCCCCTTGCCCACCCAGGCTCCGCGGCTGCTGCATCCTGCCCATTCCCGCCCCACACCCTGCGTGCCATCGTTATGGCTTCCTTGGTCTGGCTCCAGCCCCCTTTCCAGCCTCCTCACTCAAGCTCCCCCAAGTGTCCTGCCTCCTCAGGGGACTGGACTCCCACCTTCGCTCCTTTGTTCTAGTGTCCCCTCCTGTCCTCCCTTAGGTCCATTTCAAGCTTCCCGGATCCCCTGTTAGTCCCTAGGGCCAAGCAGGTCCCCACCGGAGGGAGGCTGCCTGAGGGCCTCTCCTTGCAGGACAGACATGACCATGTGGTCACCCTGGAGCCTGGTGCACGGTCTGGGCTGTCGGACCAGGCCCCTGCTCGGATCTGGGCTGCCCTCCCCCCCAGAGCCGTGATGGAGCCCCGACAGTAACACGTGTGGAGCAGCTCCCGTGCACATGCTTCCCCGCACTGAGTCCCTGTGTCCCCCCCAGGAGGCCCTTGTCATTGGCCCCCATTTACAGGGAGGGCACTGAGGCCCAGGGAAGGAAAGAAAGTTGCCCAGGTTCACCCAGCTCACAAGCACTGAAGCTGAGATTTGAACCCATGTCTGCTGCATTCGGATTCTTAGGGACATGCACACCCTGAGCTGGGAGATGGAAGGACACTCTGAGGGGGGCAGGCCGGGCACTCAGAACCCAAAGGAGGGCAGCACGGAGCCAGGGCCCCGGCTGTGATCTCCGTCCAGGAGCTGTGTTGGGAGTGCTGAATGTCGGGGGCCAGGCAGGTGCCAAGGCTGGCTTGGCCCAGAGACGTCAGGAGGAATCTCAGGGCCTGCAGCTGGGCCCTGGCCTCCCCTCCACACCCCACCTGCAAGGGCCCTTCCTGGGTCTCGCTGTCTGAAGTGCCCAGTGGTTTTCTGTCTGTTGCCCTGGGTACATCCCGTACTGCCTTTGTCCCCACCTGAGGTTGTCTTGTGACTTGGCATCTTCGTGGCCTCTTTTCCTCAGCTCTGTCGGGACCCCAGATGTCCCCATCAGCCTGTCCTTCCTGCCCAGCCTGAGTGGCAGGGCCTTGGCCACAGGCCGTTGTGGTGTGGTCCAGGTGGACAGAGCCCAAGTAGGGTGGTGATTCAGGGGGGCAGGGAGGAGAGGGGGTGGAGAGTCTGAGGTCTGCGGGCCTCTAGCTCTGACAGTCAGGCCCCTTGGGCTCACTGTATGATGGACAGGCCACAACAGGTAGCTCAGCTCCTGCCACAGGATGCAAAGCAGGACACAGGGGCTGGGGGTGGGGAATAGGAAGGTGGACCCCAGAGGCTAGGACACATCTTCCTGTCAGGGTCACCGCAGCCCATCTCCTGCGACGCGAGGAGGGGGGCTTGGGATGGGCAGAGCCCAGAGAAGCCAGCAGGACCTGAAGGGCCTGTTGCAGGCTTCACAGGGTCACGGGGCTGAGGTCCCCTCCCCCAGCACTCCCTCGTCATTTCAAGTGATTGGAGCTGAAGGGGGATCATTAGCTAATTAAAGCCAAGGCCACTAATTGTCCCTTGCAGGAGAAAAAGCAGGGCTGCAGAGGGACTCGGGGGGCTGGGCACAGGGCCCTGGCCCTGGGTAGGGCCTCCCTCTAAGCTGTGTGTTTTGCAGGGGGGCGCGGTCCTTGATGAGGAGCTTCGGGATAGAGGGCAGGAGTCCGGAATCAGAGCTCCCGTCCAACACCTATGCTCGCCTCTGCCTAAGGCCCCCGCCCCGGGCTGTGGGCTGCGCTGGTGCATGGCGAGGGGCTCCCGCAGACATCCTCTGGCTGCAGTGATAGGTCAGATTTGAGGACAGGCAGCAGGATGCCAAGGTCCCCAGCCCCCGGCTGGCCCCCAAGCAGGAAGCCTGGCGGCCAAGTGTCTGCCTCCCCTCTGCCCCCTAGAGCCCCAGGCAGGTGCTCTGGCCTCGCAGGGGTACCAGCAGTGGGAGCACATCCACCCACTGCTGCCCTCAGCCTGGCACCAAGCTCCCTCCTAGCGGGATGTCCTAGGGCCTTCTGCCAGAACTACCAAAGTGGGTTCTTGGTTTTCTATTGCTGTGTAACAAAATACCACAAACGTAGCAACTTAAGACGACAGGAATTTATTGTCTCCATTTCTGTAGGTCAGAAGTCTGGGCGTGGCATGGCTGGAGTCTCTGCTCAGGGCCTCACAGGGCTGAAGTCTGGGTCCGCTGGGGCTGGGCTCCCTCGGGGGCTCAGGCTCCTCTTCCCAGCTCCTTGGTGGTGGCAGAATTCCGTTCCTTCAGCTGGAGAATCAAGGTGTCCCTTCTTTGCTGGCTATCAACCAGGGGCTGCTCTCAGCTTGGAGAGGCCGCTGCGTCCCTTGCCTTGTGACCCCTCCAACTCCAAAGTCATCAATGGAAAATCTCTCCCACATTGAATTCTTCTCATGCTTTGAATCTTTCTACCTTTCAGCCACCAGCCAGAGAAACTGCTTCTAAAGGGCCTAAGTAATTAGGTCTGATAATCTCCCCATCTTAAGGTCAACTGATTTGGAATCTTAATTCCATCTGCAAAATCCCTTCATAATAGTACCTAGATTTATGTTTGCTTGAATAACAAGGAGAAGTATGTGTGTACACCAGGGTCCAGGAATCCTGGGGGGCATCTTAGAATTTTGCCTACCACAGAAGATATGGGTGAAAGAGCAAAGTTTGTGTGAGAATATTAGCAGCTGACTTCTGGGCCAGGTCCTGGGCTTTAAGTGCTAAGTTATCTATCTCCTTTAATCCTCAGAATTCTAGGAGTAGGTGCTACTAGTATCACCACTTTATAGAGGCAGCAACTGAAGCCCTGAGAGGTGAAGTGATTTTCACAAAGTCACACAGCTGGTGAGTGTCCAAGCTGGAATACTAGGTTAACACTCTGACCCAGGCCTTACTGTGTGTTTTTGGAAAAGTTGTATAACCTCTCTGGGCCTCTGTAAAAGAAGGGGGATGAAGTCCATTTTCCATGGAGAAGCAGTCCAGACTTCAGGGCCCACATTGCAGGGGATGGGTGGGCTCTGGCCTGCCCTATCCTCATCCCCGTGGGCATGAGGGGTCCCTGATTAGCACCTATGGCACCCAGTGAAATGGGGTGGGCCTGGGTCCCTGATGTCAGCCGTCCAAATGCAGCTGTTCTGGCTTCTGCAACCCAAGGACAGGATGTTGCCAGGCAGAGGCTGGGGGCTTATGGTTACCAGGGGACCCCTGACAGAGCCACCGGAACCCCAGGATTAAGGGCCAGGAAATCACTCCTCCCAAGCCGGCTGGGCCCCTGGGAGAACTGAACAGGGGCTTTCAGACCTTTGCCCAGGGGTGGGCATGTGTGTTTGGGGGATGCCTTTCCTACCTTGAGGCTCTGGCTCTCCTGTCTCGGCTGGGCAGGCTACAGCGCTGGAGGGGGAGGGGACCACGGAGGTGGCAGTGGCCCCCGCCTGCCCCCCCCCCATGAGAAAGACTGTCAGCCAGTCCCAGCGCAGTCGGCCTCCTCCCGCCGCCCGCCGCCCGCCCCACCCGCGTGCTTGAGCCGCCTCAGTAATGGGGCTTAATCATAACATGCATTAGCTAGGGCCTGCTGCCTGCAATTACCGCTTCAATCAGCCACCCACCACCTCCCCCCAGCCTCAGGCCACCTGTGGGGACACCCCGCCCCGCCCTCTCTGGCCCCCTCCCCAAATGCGGCACAGGTGCCCCAGGCTCTGCAGATGGACAGAGAAGTGACCCCTGGCAAGGGGGGCAGGGGACGGGGGCGGCCAGCGGCCAGAGGACGGAGAGCTACAGCTCAGGGTCACAGGCAATTATTTTAAAAGCCTGTTGGAAACCGCGCTGTTTCCCAGCGTGGCGGGCTCATCCTAGGGGTTGCACTGCCCCAGGTTGCTGACACGCTTGCATGCACACACGGGTGTTCACACGTGCTAGCCATGCACACACACAGGGACGGGAGTGTACCAGGGCACACGCAGTGGATGCATAGCCCTGGGGGGCCCACACGGACCCCAGAGAGGTGGGTACCGGCTGCCTGCAGGGTATGGAGGCACAGGGAGGCCCCACCTGAGCGCCCCTTTGCACCCCTGCCCCGCCCCCAGCACAGACCCCCTCCCGTCCTTTGGCTTCCCCACCCCACCCCTGGGGCACAGGGGGTCTGAGCTGAATTGGAGGACTTCCTGTTCCATCCAGCCTCAGAGCTTGGGGGGGCTGGAGAAAAAGGGGTGAAGGCGAACCTGGCAGGGGGACGGCGTGGGGGAGGGACTGCTGTTGTGCTGTGATTCTCTCTAATTGCTGTTTTGCTGAGAGGTAATTAAAATCCCTTTTTATTTCACACGTCAGAGCCCTCACCAGCCTGTGGAGAGGGCACAGGGGGAGGCTGGGAGATGGGGGCAACTGAGGGCCAGCCGCCTGGCACGGGGAAGCGACAGGGAGGTAGGGCGTCTGAGCCCAGACTGCCAGCCCGGTCCGCCTGTCACGAGGCCCAGCAGCAGGAGTTCCCAGCCTGGCCCCTGGCCCAGCCCATGAGCACACAGGGTCTGACCCTGGCCAGGATCTGTGCAGCCCATCAGAGACAACAAAAGCCATATCTGCCAAGTGCCTCCTAGATGCCAGGCACTTTGCTGAGCTCCTAATTCATAGGATTATTACAAAAATAGCTATTACCAAGTAGATACCATTATTTTTCCATGTGTCAGGACAGTGACAAAGCTGAGACTCAGGGATTAAGAAACAGCCAGGACCCACTGGCTTGTCAGTGGTGGAACGGGATTGGAGGTGGCCTGATGACAAACTCAGAAGCACTATGTCAACCTGACCCTCCAAGCCACCTAACTGTCCACTCCTGCAGAGCCTGCCAGAGTTCCGCAGCCCTACCCTGACCCTCCTCAGAGTCTAGAGGGAAGGGCCGCAGCCTTAAGACCCCTGCCCAAGGCCCATGCACAGTGCTACGCCTGCCACTCTGGACACCATGGTCACCTGCTGACAGGTCCCTTGAGGCAGGAGAGGCATGGCTTGCCCTGTCCATCGGGACCTGTGGACACTCCCCAGAGGCCTAGATGGGGCCAAGAGGCTATGGCCAGATCAGAGCCCAGACTAATGCCCGGTCAGTGTCAGGCTGGAAAGAAGCAAGGCCCCTGCCTTCTCCTAGGCTGGCTAGGGGTGGTGGGCTAAGAGCAGCTGGGCCTTGCTGGGTGGGGCAGGTGAAAGGTCACTGATCAGCACCTGTTTCATACCTCCTTTCTCTCTGCTTGTTCTCTCCCTTCCTGTGGGCCAGGAATTGCATCACCCCATCCTTTTCATCATCCCCATCTCTGCTACCATCAGCACCACTATCACCATCTGCTATCATCGCCATCAGCATCATCACCATTACCTTCTCTATCATCATCACCATTTTCTCCAAATTCATCATCATCATCATCATCATCATCATCATATCATCATCACCGTCATATTCATTTTCACCAAAATCATCATCATCACTGTGATCATCACCACCACAACTACCATCATCGTCACCATCACCTTCTCTATTGCCACCATTTTTGCCAAGTTCACCATCAATATCTCCACCCACCATCATCACCATCACCACCGTCATCATTAAAATTATGACCATCATCACCATCACTTTCTCAATTATCATCATCATCATCATTTCCATCAAAATCACCACCACCATCATTGCCATCAGGGCTCACACTGTACCAGTCACTGTTCTAATAAAGGGCCTTTGTTCGTATTGAATTCTCATAATACTCAAGAAGTAGATGCCAGTATTATCCTCCCATTTTACAGTTAGGGAAACCAAGGTGTACAGTGAAGGAGCTTGCTCAAAGTCACAGAGCCAGAAAGTAGCAGAGGAAGGACTTGAATCGAAACTGCCTGACACTAGAGCCCAAAGTCATAGCCAATATACATCACCACCTCTCAGTCGAGAAGCCTAGGGAATCAAGCCAGAGGACGAGGGGAAAAGACAGTGGGGAGAGAGACACTTGGTCTTAGCGATCAGAGGCATCCCCTCCTCCTGGCCCAGCTTCCTGAGGACCCAGCAGCAGCCAGCCACCTCGTTGCTTTGCTGGGCCTTGGCAGTCCTACCCGAAGCCTCCCTCTGGCTGAACTTTGCCAGGGATGGAGGTAGGAAAATGGTCAAAAGGAGCCATATGACTTGAGAGGCTGGATTCTAGTTTTGTCTCCAGCCAGACAGAGGCCAGAGTGCCCCATCTCCCTCAGCATCCCCTCATTTTCTGGGCCACAACTCTGGGGGCTCATTCACCTCTTGTGCACGGTGGCCAAGTTGGGGATGAACAGTCAGGCCTGGGTAGGGGGGCAGGGAGGTGGCTGCCCAGGGGGGCAGGGCATGCAGCAGCTCAGCAGGATCCTTGGTGATATCTCGGGACACAGGACTAGATTGTAGCCAGAAAAGAAGGCTCTTCCCAAGGCTGCCAGCCTTTCTCTCTTCAGCCCAGGGCATTTGCCTTGTTGTATTGGTCATTCAGGGGGGCCAAAAGGCCCATCATATCCTCAGGGGACAGCCCGGTACCTGCCTCCTTGCCTGAGGTCTGACGGGAGTAGGAGATGGGGGCTGGGGACTGCAGAGGAAGGACCCCCTAGCAGCTCCCTCGGCCTCTCAAGGGCAGGCATGGTGACCCTGTGCCCATATAGCTCGGTTCACTGGCATCTGTGTGTAAGCAGAGCAGGGAAGCAAGAGAGGAAGGGAAGAGGCAAGGATCGCCGAGCAGCGCAGAGGTCGCCAGCGTCTCCCGGGGTCTGCAGGAGTGAGGGAGCTGCGTGCAGCAGCCGGGCCCCAGAGCAGGGAATGGTCTTATCCATTATCTGTTCCCAGCGCACAGTGCTGGCACTAGGAGGTACTTAATATTTATAGAATATGAAAGAATGAATGAAAACAATTTCAGGATTAAAACTGTCCTTGAATAGGACACGACACCCGGTGAGGTAGCTTTCCATCACTGGAGAAAAAGGATTAAAAATCTCAGGCTCTGGAGTCAGGTGAATATGGATTAAATCCCAGCACCACCATTTCCTAGCTGTGAACAGATCACTTGGCCTCTTTAAGCCTCAGTTTCCTCATTCAAACATGGGGACAATAATGTCCATCTGAGATAATGCACAGGTGGGCACTCTCATGTAAGCACCTCCTGGAGGGAAGGCTGGGGCCAGCCAGTAGCCCTCAGCCTCTCTCCCCCATCCCCGTCCAGGCACCCAGGACCTCCTCCCACACCTCATTCTCTCCACTGAGGAGCATCTGGGCATGGCTGATCCCAGCAAGGTGAACTGCCTGGTCGGCTGACCCAGTGCAGTGAGAAATCCCCATGGGGCAGGGCCAGGAGGCAGGACAGAGGGCAGAGACTTCAGGAGCCAGGCTCCTGGGGCATTTGGGGGTCGCTGGGACACCTGGGAAGGGGACTCCATGGAGACCAGTGGAATCTGGGACCAGTGGGTGAGTTCTCTCCCTGACACCCACTGAGGTACCTTGCTTAAGTCCTTCCTGTCTCCGAGCCTCAGTTTCCTCATCTGTAACATGGGAATAATTACAAGGGCAAAGCCTCAGGGCTGTTGCTGGGTTTATAGGAAGTGATGCTATGAAAGCCCCCAGCAGCATGTCTGGCATACAGTGGGGCCCCAATCACACACACACACGCACACACACACACACACCCTGGCAGCTGCCCATTCCCTGGGCCGTGATGGCTCCCCCAGGAGACCCAGAGCCCCATCACATCCCCACACCCCCTCACCCCGCCCCGCTCATCTGTGGCTGCGATGCACACCGCTCTCCCCTTCTGTCAATGTTCTCTGCCAGCAAATGGGCCAATTTTTTAGCATTACAGAGATTTGGCCAATTTGGCTGCCCTGACAGAAAGGCACAGTGAACCATTGCCTGGGGGCGGGGTGGGGTGTGGAAGTAAGGGTGAGAGAGGAGGAGAAGGATGAGAAGGAGAAGGGGGTTGGAGGGCTGCACCACCTCTCAGGCTGCTCCCAGCCAGGCCCCTCTAAGTCCCGGGCCAGGGGGGTGGAGCCAGTGGGGAGATTACAGAGATAATGAGCCCCACTTATGCACCTCCTTCCCCGTGCACAGGCCCTGTGCTGGGCACTTTGCTTATATTTTCTCTTCTAATTCTCCAATAACCCTCTGAGGCCAGTTCTATTATTTGCTCCATCTTCCCCGGCGTGGAACTCGGGCACCAGAGGCTCAGAGCTGGCCCACAGTCACACAGCCAGGAAGTGATGGAGCTGGAATGTGAGCTGAGACTGCAAGCAGGCCTTTTAACCATTCCTGAGCTCAGCTTCTAACTAAAGGCTGAGAATTAGGGCAGGACTCCCTCTACCCATCCCCCCACCCACCCACCCCCACCTATCCAACCCCCCATGCACACACACAGACACACAGACACACAGACACACAGACACACACACACACACACAATCTCCAAGAGCCTCAGCCTCTCCAGGCTGCTGGGGATCACTATCAGGTACACATGGATCTCCATGTTCTTCCCTTCCTGGCTGAGGGTGCCTCAGCTTGAAGTTCCCAGACCCAGCATCTCTGCAGCGAGAGCCCTGAACACCACAACTGCCAGGCATCAGCAGGGGTCCCAGCCCAGAGGTGGGCTCTCCCCTCCTGCCCAGGCTGTGGGCTGGGGCCCCCATGCCAGCTGTGGCTTTTGGAGCATGTCATGGTGTCAGTGCCAGGCTGGAAGCGGGTATCAGCTGTACCCTCCACCACACACTCTGGGCCCTTCTGGGAGCAAGGAGGCAGATCTGCCAGGGAGGATGGGAGAGGAGGGAAGGAGAGGGAGGGAAGGAGAGGAGAGGGGACTGCCTCTCGGCTGGGGGAGGGGTTTGCAGGGCTCTGTGCATTAAGCGTTCAGAGAGCACAATATTTCATTGCCGGCAATCGCAGCCAAGACATCAACTACTTGGGGAGAGCAGCCTTAAAAGCCTTTTGATTTTATTTCTTCCACTTCATTTTTTTTTCTCTTTTCCTTGCTGGTGTCCTTGACAAGGCCTCCCTTCCCCCTCTGCCGCCCCTTCCTCAATGCCCCCCTCCCACAAGAGGCCAGGGGCCCTGGGGCTGGGGGGCCTGCAGGACCTCCCAGCCAGACCTAGGGCCCTGTGTGTGTGTGTGTGTGCACATGTGAGTGGACATATGTGTGGATGTGTAGCTGGGAGATTGCTATGGTCCCCTGTGTCCCTTTGTGTGCACCTGGGCACCACTGTGTGCATGTCTGGAAGTATGCGCCTGTGGGCATACACCTGTGTGCGCAGGTGTGTGCATGCACACGCGTTGGCTTCACTGTGCACGCACCCCCCAGAAAGGTCCACCAAGGTAAGAGACACGGGAGCAAGGCTGGGGAGGTAACAAATTCAGAGAGCAAAAAGGGGTAGGGGGGCTTCCCTGGTGGCGCAGTGGTTGAGAGTCTGCCTGCTAATGCAGGGGACACGGGTTCGAGCCCTGGTCTGGGAGGATCCCACATGCCGCGGAGCAACTGGGCCCGTGAGCCACAATTACTGAGCCTGCGCGTCTGGAGCCTGTGCTCTGCAACGGGAGAGGCCGCGATAGTGAGAGGCCCGCGCACCGCGATGAGGAGTGGCCTCCGCTTGCCGCAGCTAGAGAAAGCCCTCGCACAGAAACGAAGACCCAACACAGCCATAAATAAATTAATTAATTAAAAAAAAAAAAAAAGGGGTAGGGAGGGGAGGAGAGGAGAGGGAGGTCGCACCCTTAGGAGTCGGCCTGGTCGGACCAAACCGTGGCCCCAGCAGAGAACTCCGAGGGCCAGGGCGTCCCATGGAGACACAGGTGTGCACACGCGCACACGGGCGGACACGTATATAGGCAAGCACGCACTCACTGCAGAGACCCAGGCGGGCCCACTTGCTGAGGGACTCCTGGCGGGGCGCCCCTGACGTCAGCTGCCGGGCCGTGACGTCACCACCCCGCCCCCGCCCGCGGGGAGCTCCTTCTCCTCCTAATAGCAGGCGACGCGGAATTGCACATCTGTCTTGTCGGGAATTAGTTAATTGAATCAGGCAGCCCGAGCTGCCGCAGCGACCTCGGCCTTGGCCCGGGAGGGGGGCTGGGCGGGCGCATGGGGGATGCTCAGCCTGGAGGGCGGCGTGGGGTGGGGGATGCTCACCCAGACAGGGGCGGGGAGACCGAGCTCTCTCGGGAGTATTGGTCATGTCCCGCTCAGCCCCCCACCCCCTCCCAATCCATCCAGGGCAGAGAACGGGGGCCTGGCGCCTGCCGGGGGAACTGAGGGGCTGGCTGGGGACCGCACCTCTGCGGACACCGCCCAGGAGCTCTCGCCTGCCCCAGGGCACTCGGGCCGCCGGCTCCACCCGCCCCTTGGGCTTGACCCTTCTACCCTCGCCTCAGCCCAGCGGTGCCGAGAAACGCTGCTAATTCCCGAGCCCGCCAGCGCGGCGGCACCCCCCACCCCCGGTTCCCCCGGGAACTTCGGGATGAGGAACCGCCGCCAGGCAATTTGTCGGAACTGTTTAAGCGCCTTGGAGATTTCCTTGTCCCGTCTCCTGGCCCTGGGTCCCTCATCTCGGGCGCTCCCGGGCCTGTCCCGGATCCCCTTCCCTCCCTCCCTCTCCCCGCACCTCCGTCCTTAGGTGACCCCTCCCTCCCCCACTCTTTCCTTCCTAACTCACAAGAGACAGCACCCGAAAGACGTCAGGGAGGGAGGCTCTCGGAGAGATCCGGGTTCCAGTCTCAGCTGTGTCTCTTGTGAGCTTCCAGACCTTGGCATGTAATTTAACCTCTCTGAGCCCCAGTTTCCACATTTGACACTAGGATAAATAAAAAGAGCCTGTCTTTAAAAAAAAAAAAAAAAAAGAGCCTGTCTTATTGGGTAAAATTAAATAATATATGTAAAGGGCTTACCACTTATCCGATTCTGGTAGCCTATAAGTTGTAGTTTGAAGAGGGAGGCAGAACTGTCATGGGGGTGTGGTTTCTCTAGAAGGGTCCCTGGGCAATTGATGAAAAAAAGCATCACATTTTGGACTGTGGTAATCTGAAGGGCCAGAGAGTCTGGGGGCGGGGGGGCTGCCACCCACACCAGACTCTCACCTGGAACCCAGGCTCTACCTCCCTCTACTCCTACCCAGGCCCAGCAGTGCCCCACTGGCCCTCTCTCATTCATTCCACACCTTTGCCTAGCTTCACAGCTTCACAGATTGTCAACCTAATCATAAATGCTTAATCCTTGAACAATATCATCCCATTTCACAAATGAGAAAGCAGAGGTTCAGAGAGGTTAAGTGACTTGCCAAAGACCTCATAGCTATGACATGGCATAGCTGGGATTTGAACCCAACTTCTTTGGCCTCAAATGACAACCACTCTCCACTGCTCTGCCTCCCACTCTGAGGACCACTCAGTTGCTAGGAGACAGCAAGCCAGTGGTTACTATGGGAACCAGGCTGATGTGGAAAGTGGAAAGAGTTTGTGTCCAGGCAGCAGCAAGAAGGCTCCAGGTGGGCTCCGCAGCCCCTTCTCTGCCCCTCCCATGGAAGCAGCTCTTGGCTTTCAGCTTTGGGGCTTGAGTTCCAGGTAGCAGATGCTCAGTGAGAAGGCCAGAGACAGGTGCAATGATGATGGGTTACTCTGAACACTGCCCCTGCAAACCAAGAGCCCCGGTGGAGGATGTGGCCCCAAAGATGGGGCTGAGCGGCAGACAGCCCAAGCCAGGGAGCCTCACACTACTGCTTCCCCCAAATTGGCTGAGTGCAGAGCTGAGCCTGTCCCTGGGAAACAAGAGAAAGGGAGGGACCATGGTGGGGCACAGAGTTGTGCCAGAGGGCTCTAGATCTGGGCAAACACATCAATTTTCTCATCTGTAAGAGGGGAATGATACTAACCCCGCTCCACAGATATTTTTTTCTTGCCTTTATTTCAGTGAAATTATTGTTATTATAATCAAGATTTTTACATAATACTTATTCTATTCATGACAATGCCAGGTTAGATATCCCTCTTGAGTCATTGTAGTATTAATAGATTTTTTTTTACATATACAAGTATCTATTCTTTTTCAGATGCTTTTCCCATTTAGGTTATTACAGAATATTGAGCAGAGTTCCCTGTGCTATACAGTAGGTCCTTGTTGGTTTCTACAGATACTGTGTTGAGAAAATTAACAAAAATACATGGGGACTTTCCTAGCAGTCCATTGGTTAAGACTCAGCTTCCACTGCAGGAGGCACAGGTTTGATCCCTGGTTGGGGAACTAAGATACTGCATGCCGTATGGCGCGGCCAAAAACAAACAAAAAAATTAACAAAAATACAAAGCACCATAACTGACACATAGACTTCACTAGCTGTGTGACCTTGAGCAAGTCACTTAGCCTCTCTGAGCCTTTGCAAATGAAGATAATAATAGTACCTGCCTCATAGGGTTGTTGTAAGGATTAAATGAGTGAATACAGTTAAGGGCTTCGAACAGGCCTGGCAGGCTTTAAGGGCTATATATAGTGTTGGCTGTTCTATTTTTATAATAAATGCTCAATAGCTCTGAGAGGTCCTGGTCACTCTGAAGCCAGCTCCTTTTCTCTCTTGTCCTCTCAGGAGAAAATCTCCCGCTACCCCTCACCCCTTGCCGGGTGAGGAAGAGCAGAACCAAGAAACAAGACTCTCTGAGGCCTCAGATCTCCCCTACTCCAAGTTCAGGGGCCCAGAGCCTGGGAGGCTGGGGCGGGAGGGAGGGAGGAGGTGGCACTGGCAGCTAAATTTGTTCACCCAGCCTGTCGGTCCCTTAATCTGATCCCAGAGGAAAAACGCAGAGGCTTCACTCTGGATGACAAATGAGGAGGGGAGAGGCCTGCCCTGCCTGGACTCTGGGTGAGTAATGGCTTTGCATTAAGATATTAGGCCTGGACAAGACATGCGCTCCCGCTCCACCCCCAACAAGGCCGGGAAGAGAGCTTGGGGGAGAGAAGGGGGCTTCCTGAAGACCAAGCCCTGGGAAGGTGGGGGACGCTGGGGGCTTTAAGAGAGGGCTTGGGAAGGGCTGGGCGGGGGTGGGGGGTGGCAGAGACAGACAGGCCCCAGAGATATCCAGAAACAGAGACACAGCAGCGGGAGAAGAAACAGCCCTGAGAAGAAACAGAGAAGAAACAGAGAGAGAGAGGGTGACAGAGACAGACAAGGACTTGGGGGAGGCTGCAAAGAGGGGAGATGCCTGTACTCACACAGGGCAAGGATGCCTTAGTTAGGGCCACGGTCAAACTGGGCGGGTCGGCCACCAAGGGGGAGTCAGCCTCCAGGGAGGGCCCGGCTGGGGGCGTGGTGTCAAGACTGGCCTTGGTCTTTGATGTCTTTCTACTTGATGCTGAGCCTCCTGGGCTGGGAGGGCACCAGTCACCACCCAGTCAGAACTGGCTTAGGCCAACTGGCAGGGCCTCCAGCCACATGGATAACCTGTTTCATGGAGGAGGGGGGCCAATACAGAGGGGAAGTTCCAGCTCCAAGTTCCTGCACTGCTTAAGGAGCCCCTCCCTCATCGAACCCCCAGTCCACCATAGCCTGGGTCCCATGAAGCAGCGTTTGCTGGGTTGAGGGGCCTCTAGAGGAGGAGAAGATGGGGCCGGGTCCAGAGTAGGACTTAGAGACAGTGTGGTTCAGAGACGAGGGGTCCAGAGAGAGCAAAACGGGTGGAGATAGACTCCAGACCGACCCTGGGGCAGCCTGCCCCTCTGTCATGATCTCAGAAGTGCGTTGAGTACTGGCCCAGACAGCAGACTTTGCCTGCCTGGGTTCAAATCCTAGCTCCACCCTTTCTGTTGTGTGACCCCCAGCAGGTTGTGTGACCTCGCTGTGCCTCACTCAGACCCCATCTGTAAAGTGGGGTGATTATTAGCCCCTACAGCATGAAGCTTCTGTGAGGAATCCCTGAGTCGGTACTTGCAGGGTGCCTAGAACGGGGTCTGGCACATCCTAATGGTTCAGTAAACTTCACAAATTGACGTTAATTGTAGTATTTCCCCCAGGCACCAGCCATACCCATGTAAGCAAGACGACACCTGGAGCAAGTCCCCACACCCCCTTTTATTCCTCAGAGGGGTTCGTGCCCAGACTTGGGAATCCTGGCTCACCTTGGTAAGCTGTTGGCCTCTCCATGCCTCAGTTTCCTCATCTGCAGTATGGGCGTACCTTTAGGCTTAGTGGAGCCAGTGCGTGTAATCACTTAATAAAGTCTGCAGTGGCCTGGTTCAGGTGCCCTCTGCTCGGAGGACCATCACAACCGGGTGTGCATGTGTGTGTGTGCGCGCACACACTAACTGGGAAGCAGGGAAGGTCTGGGAGCCTCCCAGAAGGGAGATGCTCAGACACAATGATAAGGTGAGGGGGAGCCCCAAATCCTAGGCCCAGGGCCCCATGGGTCAGGGAGTCGGGGTTGGGAGCCCAGCTGCCTCCACTTTCTATGCCCCCTCCCTCCAGCACAACCATCACCTGCGGCCCTGCCCTCTTGTCTCTCTCAGCCCCATACGTGCTGGCTGGTCCTACACTTTGCTCACGCGGGATTTCACAGGTGGGCAAATCTGCCCGGGGCTGTGGCTTAAGCAGGTAAAAGACGATTCAGAGAACAAAGTGCAGCTGTCTTGGGGAAAAGGGGAGAGAGGGGTAGGGTGGAAACACATGGCAAGGGCAGAAAACGCAGGAGGCTCACTCCCTGAACCTCAGAAGAACACAAGGCAGGCGGCTGTGCCCTTCTGCTGGGGAGGCCTGAGCGGGGACAGGGGTGGGGGTCGCCATGGGGGCGGTGCTTCTGAAACTGACACCCACAGGCCATCCTCTGCGGGGGGGTGACTGGGGTAGCCGCGGTCACTGAGGTCTTCCTCAACTGCCCCAAGATCTCCCCCTGAATTTCCCAGTTCGAATCCCTTGTCCCAGCTGTGAGACGCCTTGGTTTTACTTAGCCACCCCCCCATCCCTCCCTGGGGGTGCTGGAGTGCTGGAACTTGGTCCAGGGCTTCCCGGTTCTTCAAGGCCTGCGTCTCTCACGGAGCGCCACTAGGAGGCGCCCCATGCCTGCTCGGCCCCGTCAGCCCGGGACCCGCCGGGCTGGTCGGTCGGGAGGAGGGGCCTCCTCGGGGTGCGGTCTGTGGGCCTCCCGCGAGCCGCTCAGAGGCCCGCGGTGCAGCCCCGAGCTAGCGCGTGCCCCGCAGAGCCGCACACCCTTTCTGCCCCTAGAATCCCCATCGGGTGGCAGGCGTCCCACCCGACACTCTCTCCGCGATGCTGCTCCATCTGCATCCGCGGGCATCCGCGGTCCAGGGCTCCCGTCGCTTCCCCGGGCCCCACCCGCTGAGTCCTCGGCCTTCCTGCGAGCACAGGACCCAGAGTCCGGGGCCTGGTTGGGGTCACCCGTGCTGCGGTCCCCCTTCCTCTGAGGCCCCATCCCTCTCTGAAGGTTGGATGGATTAACTGTTCCCAAACCTGGTTTGTTAAGAATTGGCCAGAGTTTAAATACCTATTCTCGGGTCACTCCAGCTCGAGGGCGGGCCTAGAATCTGTAAGTTTATTCAGGGACCAGCTTCCCCCCGGGGGCTCTGGCTCCTTCAGTCCTGCTCCGTGATTCCACCAGGGAGCCCTCTGCCCTTCAGGAAGAAACAAAGTCCCTTAAATATTATTTTTTAAAAAAACTTTTTAGGGACTTCCCTGGTGGCGCAGTGGTTAAGAATCCGCCTGCCAATGCCGGGCACATGGGTTTGAGCCCTGGTCCGGGAAGATCCCACATGCCACGGAGCAACTAAGCCCAAGAAATAAAAAAAAAACTTATTAGTAGATAATACACCCAAATGATTCAAAAATCAAAGCAATGCACAGTAAAAAGCCTTCCTGCAACCCTGTCCCCAAGCCCCTGGTTCCAATCCCTACATAGCTTCCAGGTGTTTTATTAATTTCTTATGTAGTCTTCTGAAGAAAATTAAAATCTATGCTCTTATTTTCCCCCATTCTTATACAAAAGGAAGCATCTTATGTACACTCTGTTTTGCATTTTGTTTTCACTAAATCTATTTTGGCATTCTTTCCATAAGGATAGATTCCTTGTTCCTTTTTTACAGCTGTATAGTATTCCATTGTGTGGCTGTACACAGTCTATTTAATCCAATCCTTTCTTGAAGAGTACCTGGGTGGTTGCTCCTTTTTGGCTCTTACTAACGATATTGCAGTGAACATCCTTGTACATCCATCATTTTGTTAAGTGTGCTTTTGTACAGATAAGTAGGATAAAACGCCCTGAGTAAGAGTACTAATCTCACAATGAGAGCATGTGTAACTTGGGTAGGTACTTGCGCAGGTATTGCCAGTTGCCTTGCATGGGGCTCGGACCACTGGGCACTCCCCAAGCAGTGACTAGACTGTTTCTCAGCCGCCTCACCAACAGAGTGAACTGCTGAACTTTTGGATTTTTGCCACAAATTCACTTGTGTTCAGTGTCCACAGGAAACCTGCCTTTACCTCCAGACTATAACTCCACTGCCTGCATCCCCCCAGGACGCAGGCCTTTTCCTTCACAGCACTTTGTGCATTTGAAATTATATACATTATGCCATTATTACTTCTTCAACACTTGCCTACCACCTGCCTATAAGCTCCATGTGGGCAGGGACTATACCCCAGTCCCCAGCACAGCGCGGGCACATCAGAGATACTGACTACCCCTTTGTTGGCTGGGACGGTCCCCTGGGCGCCCCACAATCCTAGTAGGTGCTCTACGTGGATGGCCTCAGATGCAACTCTCAACCACCTTACATGGGGGGCACGGGTACTAGCTCCACTGAGCAGATGAGGAGACTGAGGCTGAGACAGGAGGCGACTTGCTCAAGGACTCACAGCTGGTCAGCAGGGAAGTCCTGTCTCCACAGCCCTCATCCCTCTTCCTGAGACCCTGGCTTTATGTCTTCCCTACTCCGGCCCGTGGGGGCCCCCAATCACCAGGAACAGTCAGGTCTGGGTCACGGGGGCTCCAAGCTCAGGATCGCCCCATCCCCACCGCACCGCCTGCAACGGTGGAGAGCCAAGCCGGGGGCTTGTCTGAGCCCCGGGGGCCTTGTCAGCTTGCAGGCTTGGACCCCCTGTTTGGCGGCAATGCCAGGGCCACGGTGACTGTGCAGTCACCAGAGCCCCTTCCTGGAGGCCCCATGGCTGCGCTGGCTTTGTGCCCGACTGTCACTCTGCTCCCCAGTGGCTCTTTGTGGCGGCTGCCTGCCTCCCATTAATCGTGTGCGCAGGATTTATTTTCTCTGGCAATTTATTTCAGCAAATGCCATCTGGGTGTGCCCACAGGTGGGCAGGATGCTCTGCTGCCGCCAGAGTCATGGGCCCGGCTTTACTGTCAGACTGACGGGCATGACTCACCGGCACCCCCACAGTAGGCCTGAGCCCTAGGGTGGGACACGAGCTACCCCAGGGACCAACCCCACCTCTACATCACCACAACCTCAGCATCCCAAGAAGCTGGGAAGGTCCAGCTTGCCTACTGTTTTTCACTGGGACTTTGCTGCACCTGCCAAGGCTAGCTGGCTAAGGGGGTACAGGACAAGATTAGCTCCGATGTCCTCACCCTGAAACAGCCATTCAGAGGCTTTTGCTGAAGACCCAGGTGATGGCTCTTTTCAGTTCCCTGATCTGGGGAAGGAAGGGGTCCTCCCTCCCAAACCCCCTCCTCCCTGGCACTGCTGGGCAACCCGGGCCTGATTCCCATGACAGTCATGGAGGGAAACAACTAATGCCAACTCTGCCACCCCCTTGCCACACCCACAACACGTGTCCTCCTTCCTGGGGGGTCCGTTCGGTCCCTTCATCACCCTCGGCCCCTCTCATCTGTCAGCAGGATGCAGCAGCCCAGGACTGAGTAGCGGACATTACCTTGAGGCCAGGACAGGAGACAGGGGCTGCTTGGCCGTGATTTCAGGTCCTGAGTTAGTGCCCCTGGTTATCTGTCCGCTTACAGGCCTTGGACACAGGAAGGAAAGGATCGGACAGTAGTGGGCAGGGGCCATCCACCTGGCCCTGGCCCTCACCAAGCCCTTTGCATCCCACCCATGTGTCCCTCCTCTGCAGCATCTCCAGGGGCCCAGGTCGCACCCCTGGGGGCCTGCTTCCTCCCTTGGTGTCCTCCAGTCTCAGCCTAGGACCCCTGCCCTCGGCCTGCCCTACCCCACCCCAACCTGGCTGCCGCTAATGCTGCAGATAACTCCTGCTGTCTCAAGGCCATTACCCTGCAAATGGGCTGCACTTCAGCGTGCGTGCGTGCGTGTGTGCGTGGGTGCGTGTGCGCATGCGTGCACGCAGGGGAAGGCCTGTGGCAGGCAAAGCGCCTCGCTTGTGCCTCGTTCACTGCCATCATTGCCTCGGGGGGATTTATGCTGCCCCCACCTCTGGTCCCCTGCCCTGGCTGCCAGCCTCCACTGGACCCCGGGTGATGGGGCCTGGAGCTCTGGGCAGGGGGCTGGACATGCTCAACTGGAGGGTGCTGAGGCCTTGCAGAGGGGCCCTGGTGAATGTGTGCTCCCCCCTTCTTCTCCACGGGTGGTAGCCAGACTCGGAGAGTGGCTGAGCCACCCCACACTCGGTCTCCCAGACCTCAGGGGCCCCGGGGGAGTAGAACCAACCTAGGGGTGCAAGATGGATGCTGGAAGGGCTTTGGTGGCCTTTGAGGCCCTGGTTTCTAGTCTTCCACCTCTCTCTGATGCCTCCAGGCCTCTGCTCTCCCACCCTCTGCTTTGTCTGCTATTTGTAGACACCCACACTTACCCCCAGGTGCCATCACAGCTGCTCCGCCTCACTCCCTCCTGACGCAGCACGGCCAGGCAAACCCTCCACCCTTTCAAGAAGAACCTTTGACCTTTGCGTCAAGAACCTTCGGCAAACCCTGACACAGCCGGGAGGCACCCGTGGACTCAGGAGATAGGGCTGGGCAGTGGTCAGGGGAGTGGCCTTCAGCAGCAGGTGGAGTTGCTTTTAATCTCTGCTCCTCCAGTTTCTGGTGATGTGGTCTTGGCCACGTCATTCAATTTCTCTGAGCCTCAGTGGCTTTATCTGTAAATTGAGTCTGATAACACCTGCCTTAAACAGTTATTATTAAAGGTTTAATACATTATAATACACTGAACCACAAGAAATTGCTTATAGTCGACCAGTTTTCCACATTAATATTTAGAGGGTGAAATACTGCACTAACAAACTTTGTATCATTGATAAGCTTTCTACCTGATGCCCTGCACTTTGCTTTTATAGTCTTCATGTGTTACATTTGCACAAATGCTTAAAGAACTCAAACTAAGTGGGAAAGCACAAAGAAGGTACAAAGCGGGACTTCCCAGGTGGTGCAGTGGTTAAGAATCCGCCTGCGAATGTAGGGGACATGGGTTCAATTCCTGGTCCAGGAAGATCCCACATGCCACAGAGCAACTAAGCCCGTGCGCCACAACTACTGAGCCCGCGCGCCTAGAGCCCGTGCTCTGCAACAAGAGAAGCCACCGCAATGAGAAGCCCACGCACCGCAAAGAAGAGTCACCCCCACTCGGCACAACTAGAGAAAGCCCGCGCGCAGCAACGAAGACCCAACGCAGCCAAAAATAAACAAATAAATAAATTTATAAAAATAAAAAGTATAAAAAAAGGAAGGTACAAAGCAAAACAAAAATAAATCTTCCTATCAGAAATAGCCATAATTAATGAATAATAACCATTTCCAGAAATCTCTTTTTGCACTGATACAGGTAGAAGTTTAGAGAGGTAAATAGATAGAAATATTGCTATGAGAAGGGATCTGATTGAATATTTATATATAATTTATTAAATTTAATTTTAGTTTATTTTAACAAAAGAAAATAAATGGAAGTTGAAAGAAACCACGTAACTCCAGTAAATATGTCTTTATCAGAGATGCAGTGTTTTCTAAAAAGATCATCTCATATTAACAAAAAGATCTGAAAGGAATGGGAATAAAAAGTATTGATTAGGGAGAATCTTTCATGTAGGAGGGGGAGAAATGTGAATATTATAGTAGAAATTGAAGGTGTTAAATTAGCAAATTTCAAGGAAACACAGCGACAGCAAGATTGAGAAAAGAAAAAGAAAACCTATGGAGAAAGATGACAAGAAAGAAAGACAAAAGCTAAAAAAAAAAAGGGAGAGGAAACAGGCAGAATTGTGGAATGGTTTGCAGTCTTTTAATCACAAAGTTGAGCAATGGTATTCAAAATTTCACACATAATTAACTTAAAAGAATTTTGCCTCCATGGGCTCTCCTTACCTAAAGGTTTCTATCGTGTTTAAATGGTGAGAAAGGTGTAATTTCTGGCATGTTGTAAACATTGACATTTTAAAATAAAGCTGCTGCAGCTCTTTTGAATGTATTGGACCACTTTGATGGATTTCATAGGGTTCAAACTAAGAGGTGAACCCCCCAGCCCACAGCTGGCCTACAGCAGTGCTCATCCTGGCAGATGCTGTCGGTAGCAAAACACCTACGGACTCATCTGGACTTGAGCTTTTGTATTTTCTTTGTTTCTGTTTTCCTGGTATTTTTAGCAAAATTCACCCTAACTCTCCAACTTTTCTCACAAAATGAAGAAGCAAAGATGTTGGAGTCCATGATTAAAATGGAAAAGCAGAGCCACGCCCCTATCCCCTGCAGGACACCAGTGACCAGGGTAGAGGGCTGGCCCCACTGGAGAAGGCTGGAGGAAGCCTGGGGGAGGTGGTGGGGCTGACCCCTTTCTCCTCCCAAGCACTTCAGAAGAGGCTGACAGGAAAGGGTGTTGGGAAAGGATGGAGACCGCAAGGATTATGGGATGTACACAAAAGGCTGGATTCTGAATTGGGGGGAGTGTAGAATGTGGTCTGGATGCTTCCATGCCTGTGGCCCCTGCCGAGAATATTGGGTGAGAAGCCAGGGGTCTCGCCGACCACAGAGAGCCCTGCGTGCAGGTTCCAGGACCAACCCATTCTCCGAGACCAATGGAGCCTGCAGGGGGCAGCCCCCGACTCAGCACCCCACCCCCAAGCAGCACCCTTGCCTCTCCCTTTTAAAGTCAAGTTCAGCCTGGGAGTTTCTTGCTGGCCCAGTGGTTAGGATTCAGCTCTTTCACGTCCGTGGCTGGGTTCAGTCCCTGATTGGGGGAACTGAGATCCTGCAAGCTGTGCAGTGCGGCCAAAAAAGCACTCAAATTCAGCCCAGAGCAAGGGAGAAGTCAGAGCAGCAAGTAAAGCTGACAAGCTGAAGGGACAGGCAGTGCATGAGGAAGGCCCCGTGGGGCAAGGGGAACCGCCCTACTCAGACAGCCTCTGAGCACCAGGCCACACAGGACCTGGAGAGCCCCTCCCCCTGCCGCTTCCCCAGGTCCCATTCTCTCCAGTTCTCTAGGCGCCAACATCTCCCTTGCTGCCTTCCAGGATCAGGCCCTTGAGTCCTCACCACGTTCACGCAGGGAGACAGCCTCCTATGGATTCCCAACGTTTACAAAGTGCTGATCTAGAAAAATGATGACAATCCCTGCCAGCCCTTTGCAGGAAACCTAACAGGTGTCCTTTTAATCCTCCCTTCCAGATGGATGTTATTATCCCATTTCCCAGACTGGGAACATGAGGTTGAGAGACAGGGAAGTGTATGAGTTTCCTGGGCTGCCATCACAAATTATCACAGACTGGGTGGAAATTTATTCTCTCACAGTTCTGGAAACCAGAGGCCAAGAAAATCAAGGTGTTGGCAAGGTCATGCTCTTTCAAAGGCTGTTTGGGAGAATCTGTTCCACGCTTTTCTCTTATTTCCCGTGTTGCCGGCAATCCTCGGCTTGCAGCTACCCCAGTCTCTGCCTCCATTGTCACGTGGCCTTCTCCCCGTGTGTCTCTTCTCTTTTGTAAAGACGTAGTGGATTAAGGGCCCACCCTACTCCAGTATGACCTTCACTTAACCTATTACGTCTGCAACAACTCTATCTCCAAATAACATCATATTCTGTGGTACTGGAGGCTAGGACATCAACATAACTTTTGGGGAACAAAATCCAACTCACAACAGGAAAGTGACTCATCCAAAGTCACCCAGAGGTACAGTCAGAACCACAGGCCTGAGACCTGAATCATGGCCGGAGCAGCCTGTCATCCCAAGGAGAGCCCGACTTCAACCTCTCCTCACATTCCAATGAGTCAGAAGCCAGCTCGTGGTCGCTTTTGTTGCCTAGCCGGCCACTTTTGGCCAGCAGAGGTGGCAGGCATAGCTGCGGATCCCACTATCATGTCCTGGGACACTGCTCTCAAAGGTGGCCTGGTCAGCTCTTGGGTTAGTCCCCCTCCGGCTGCCCTTTTGTCCGCTCCCCTGGTCCAGGCATGGTCCAGAAGGTCAGGGTGGTTAGGGTGGGGGAGGGGCGAGCACATCCCTGGCACGGAGGACCCTGATGGGGGAGGTAGCGGAAGGTCCTCCCCCAGAGGATAAGTGTAGAGACCTGAAGAGGCAGCTTCTGCCCCAGGGTGGCAAGTGCCCCGGTCTCTCCTCACCATTTCCAGAGGTCCAGGGCCCCCCTACGTCTTCCTCTGAATACAAGAGAGGGCTCCGTGCCAGCAGGGAGACTGCGGGGCTGGCCCACATCAAGAGCCTGCTGGGGGTTTCCAGAGATATCGACAAAAAGGTCCAAGGTTCTCTCCCTCCCTCTTCTTGAAGTGGGAGGTTGGGGCTGAGACTTTGCCCCTACCTGCGGGAGGGATGACGTGGAACAGCTGTGGCCTCAGAGGGCACTCAGGGCAGAAGGGTCAGCAGACAAGGCCGGCTCCCCTCCCAGGCTGGAGACTGGGGCCTGGAGGGGAGGCTGAGAAAGCAGGAGCCGCAGATGTCACCAACAGAGCCTTGAATCCCTTCTGCATCCCTCCCACACCCTGGACCGTTATCCTGCCCCCAGTCCCAGAAAAAACAAGGAGGCAAAGAGGAAAGAACAGGGGAGCAGCAGGAGAGGGGGTGAACCCAGCTCTGCCGCCTGCTGGCTGGATGGCCCCCCGAGCCGCTTCTGTCTGAGTTCAGAGATAACTGATAACCGTGTGAAGTGCCGGTTCCTACCGGCCCCCAACCGCGCTTTGCTCCCCCTGACCCACACTCCAAGGGAGAGGGATGGGACTGGGCAGAGTGAATGTGGGCCTGATGGAGAATGGGCCACCGTCCAGGCCCCACCTCCTGCGTGGAAAGGGAGCTGATGGGGAGAAGCCGATAGGAGAGGAGGGGTACCCAGGGACCCAGGACTGCTTTGCACAGATGGAAGTTGAATGTGCCAGTCCCTGGACCAAGAACAGGGGCCAGTAATCATTTCTTCATTTGTTCAGCAAATACAGTGTGTCAGGCTCTGTTCTAGGTGCTGGGGAGACCACCGGGGTGAGATGGAAAGCCCTACTTCCCCGCAGCGGACAGACATCAAAGGACCGAGCTCAGAGCAGCAGATGGCTCTCACCAGCTTATTGGGGAATCTCGACACAGCAGGACGTAGATTTGAAACAATTTAAGTTTTCCAGGCACTGCCCTCGACTGTGCCAGGCAGAGGTCACTTTCCCACTGCAAGGGGCAGCTCTCTTCCCAACATGGGGCCAGATTCTGAGCGTTCTCCTCCCCCCAGGTTTGAGTGTTCTCCTTCTGGGCATTGTCCGTTGAAACTCCAGGCTCTGGCTTGGTAAAATCACTTCTCCCCTCCCCGAGCTTGGGAGGAGCTTCAGGAGCTCTAGTGGGGGTGGGAGGGTGACTAGGGGTCTCCCCTCACCTTCCGTTCTTCAGCGTTGGGATAGGGAGAAAGAAAGGGGCATCTGCTCCTGATTCGCCTGGGCCAGGGAGAACCAGAGTCGAGACCCTAAGGCTACCGTAGCTCCTTTTCACTGAGAACGAGCAGTGCCAGGGGTCCAACCTGCCAGCTGACGGAAGGGCCCCTCAGGGCAGTGTCCCTGGGTACAGGGCCCCGAGCTCAGCAAGGCCTCACACTTGGTTTAATGTTCCACATGCCACCATCTTGAAATTCTTAACACTTGTTGAACAAGGGGCCCTACGTTCTCATTTTGCACTGGGACCCCAGGAAATTGTGCAGCTGGTCCTGCCTGCCGGACACGGGTGATAGCAACATACAGCTGGCAGCATCATACCCATCACTCCCTTCATACCCGTCCAAAGCCTGAAGCCACCAGTCTCATTCACACTTGGGGCCAACCCTCAGGCCTGTGGGCACAAGTGGAAGGCCCTCTGTAAATGCTTAGGGACCAGGAACCTCAGAGGTGGTGGTGGGTATGGGCCCCTCCCCACTCGGCACTTCTGGAGGCCCCGGCTGGTCAGCGAGTCCCCTGGCTGAACTGACCTCCACTGGGCACTGAAATGCCAGTCTCTCCCTCTCCCGGCTCCCTGATTCCTAAGCAAGGGTTTCCTTGATTCCTCCGGGGATTCCAGCCCGCCTTCCTGCTTGGTTGGAGCTGTGAGGGAAACACTCTCTCCACCAACACTGTGCCACCCCAAAGGTCCACCTCCCCTGTCCTTTTGTCTGATCCACTTGGAGGAGGGGCCGTGGGGGAGCATGGATTCGGACAGGGGTCCAGCAGTGAGCCCTGCAGTGGGGCAGGGAGAAGGGGGAGCTGCCCACTCAACTAAGACTGTGGAGACCGAGCCTCTGAAACAGGCAAGAGCCCTGCTGGACAGCTTGCAACAGAGAAGTGACTGCTCTAAAGAAGATACAAGGGGGTGATGTGACAGAGATGAGAGGAACAGCTGGGACAGTGGCCGGAAGGCCTCTCCGTCACATTCCAACGAGAGATGTAGGTAAGGAACAAGTGCACCCGTCACCAATAAGAAACACAATCATTTCATGAAATGTGGATTTAGATGTGGTTCTCAAGAGGTGGCCTGTGGAAGTGGATGAAGTTGACCTGGGCTTGGGGCGGGGTCTAGACAGAGGAGAGGGGTGGGCTCGTGACCCAGTCACGGGTACAGGAGTGGCAGAGGAGCTTGAGGCAGAGCTCAAGCTCTGGGGCTTGAGCGGAATTGCAGTCGGTGCTGTGAGGTCCCTCATTGTTCTTTGGCGGGGGTGGGGCTTTTACCCTGAGGGGAGTTGGGGGTGGAAGGAGCAGTACCTAGACCAGCAGCTCCAGGTTTTCTTGCTCCTCCCCCTCCTTACAGACCAGTGGAGGCAGCAGGGAAGCCAGGAGGCAGGGCGGGAAGGCTCTGTCTTGGTGCCCTGGCCTGCTTCACTTGGCTTTGGCAGAATCCAAGCAGCTGAGGGACTTAGGTGCTGAATGGGCAGAAGTGTACTCCCCGAGGAGTTCCCCAGGCAAAGTGTCCTCCGTCGTGAGGGGCTTGCTCTGGGCCTTAATCTCTTTATCTTGAACGCAAGAACCTATGGGCAGAGCTCGGAGGATGCTTCTGAGCCGTTGGCCTCCATCGAGGCCTGCTAGGCTTTCCCACCCACCTCTCTGCTTTCTGGGTCCCTTACCTTGATGGCTCTCTCTTGGAACCACAGACAATTTCCTTTTTTTTAAAAAAAATATTTATATATTTATTTGGCTGCTCTGGGTCTTAGTTGCAGCGTGAGGGATCTTTGTTGCCACATGCGGGATCTTTAGTTGCGGCATGTGAACTCTTAGTTGTGGCACGTGGGATCCAGTTCCCTGACCAGGGATTGAACCCGGGCTCCCTGCATTGGGAGCGTGGAGTCTTAGCCACTGGACCACCAGGGAAGTCCCACAGATAAATTTTCCTTTGGACACTTTCTCAAACCTTTGTTTATGCTTCAAATACAGGCTCTGTTGAACTAACACCCTCTTGCCAAGAATTTGGAGATTACAGATTAAAAGCCGCAAACCCCATTCCCCTATGGGTTCCCCATCTAGATATACATCCTATCTAGATGTATAGATATTCTGATGAATACAGTTTCCAACTTCACAATATTCACTCACAGTAATCCACACTCAGACAGTATTTTCATGGCATTCCTGAATCAGAGGTATCACCTTTATGAGGTGTGGTGGTAATTGGTGAGAGGGAAAAAGTTGTGTGTACAGTGGTGTGCTGATAAATGCCAAAGGACTGGCTCTCTGGGGGAAAAAAGAGCTCTGATTTGTAGCATTTGCTGATTCCCATGGTGTAAATACTCCCAAACATGGCTGATTTCAAGCTACCAATGTGATGTCACCAAATGCAGACTTGGGAAGAGATGCTGACAGTTGGCTCTCAGGAGCCAGTCTGAGCTGACCCCAGCACACCACTGGGTGGGTGGGCTAACCCAGTGAAGTTCCAGGGGGTGGGAGCCTCACTGTGGTCAGTGCCCAGAGAGGTTGGGGAGAACCAGAAGGATGGGTCTTCACAGCCATCCAGGTAGGAAGAGAATTTCAGGGAGGAAAAAAGAAGTCACGCTTATTCTCTGCTGCCCACAGTGGCACAGAAGGAAGAGGTTGGAGAAGCTGCTGGATTTGGCTGCCCCCTCTCTGCATCTCACCCACCACCCCCGTGGGACCCCTGACTCCAGGCTATCTCTGCAGGTCTGCAGTTCTGTCTTTTAAAGCGGGGAGAGGTTCCCACCAGGGCACGTTCACCTGGGCAGACGGAGCAAGAGCTGGAGAAGAAAGGACAATATTACCGAGGTGACGTCATGAGAGATCCATTCTGAAAAAGGACCAGGCCTGCCAAAGCCACCCTGGGGTCACCAGCATGCATTGGGGCACCAGGATTCTTTTTTTGGCCCCAGGATATTCTCTGAGGGGCAGAAGAGCACCTCCTCTCTGCCCCAGGTGGGGACTTGGTCCCAGGAGAGCTGCCCGTTTGTGGCCCTTCCCGTGAGACTCCAGAAGACTCCCTCCTGCCAGATCAGGGTCATAGCAACTGAGAACAAAGCTGGGCAGGCCGAGCGGGCCCTGCGCAGGGGCAGGGGGTCTGGGAGAGCAGCAGAAGCGGCTGGGGCCTGTCCTTCCCAAACTGGGCCACTGGTGGGGCCTTTCATCTCCCGCCTTCCTCTCTGGGCCACTCCAGCGTCCGCCTGCCTCTGCTTCTTCCCACCCCACTACCCCCAGTGCAGCAATTACTGCGCTAATTAGGGCGCTTTGATCATCTTTAGAAATGGCCACATTGGGGAGGGACACTGCCAAGCAATTAGGGGCAGAGAGGCTGGGAGCTCGGGCACCTCCTCAGGGGTTGGGGCTGCTGAGGACCCTCAGACACCCCCTGTCTCCTCCCTCCAGGAGCGTCTGCCCCCAGCATAGCTGTAAACTCCTCGGGGAAGAGGGGCAGATGGGAATCCCGCCCCCCGCCACCCGCTCTGAGCCCTGGAGACAGGGCCAGCCCCTGCCCACCAGCCCCCCTCTGCCTGGCCCCCAGCCCAACCGTCAGCTCTTCTGGCCTGTCCAGGCCCCTTTGATGGAGCCGCAGAAACAAGGGCTCCTTTGACAGAAGGGGGGCCTCAGAGCCCGGATGATGAGACTTCAAAGGTGAGGGTCGAGCCCACTACCCCGTTCCCTCCCCCCCACCCTGGCCCCCCTCCAGTGTTCCCCCCCAGTCTGTCCTCTATATAGCCCCCCAAGCCCCATTTCCCCTGTGGGCTCCTGGGAGTTAAGGGCCAGGTGAGGAACAGACCAAGGGAAGCCGGTGATTTTGATGTAAAAGAATAGAACCAGATGATTTGAGGAACAAGAACTGAGCGCCCAGGGGCAGGCAGCAAAGGATAACGCCTGGAGGGTGAACCCCGAGGGGAAGAGAGCACAGGGCCGCTTGCCGGGGCTCCCGGTCACCATGCTGCTGGCTTTGCTGCTGCTGCTGCCGCCCCTCCCAGGCCCGCGGTCTGCCCGCGGGCACCCACTGTACACGCGCGTGCCCCCCAGCACCCTGCAAGGTGAGCCCAGGCTGCTCTGAGGGAGAGGCCGAGGCGGGAGGAGCACAGAGCAAGTGGGTCTCGGGCAGGGGGACGTGAGCTTGCCCTCCCCACTCACAAGGACCTTTGGCCCTTTCTGCCCACCCTGCTGGGAGAAGGGGCCAGGAACTGAGACACAGGTGGGAGAGGAAAGGGGAGGACGAGGGTGGAAGGGGAAGGGGAGCCGGCAAGCACTGCCAAAAGGCGTGCTTTCCAGAAGGTTCTGGGTTTAGCAGGGAGGAAGGGGCCCAGGTCGGCATCCCCTTGGCTATCTGGACCCCAACGTGGGCAACTCGGCCATGGTTATTTTGTGTCAGTAAGCCTGAGTTCTGTAATATCTATACCTTTGGGGTGCTGTTTTTCAAGGTTTTTAAGGAAAAGCCGTTTTCAAAGATTCCAGCCCAGCTCAAGCTGAAATTACAGAGATATCTCGGGCTGAGAATCTGAGACCGTCTGCTGTGTGTGCTGGGGCCTGGGGCCGTGGGGCTCTCTGACATCCCCATTCTGTCCCAGGGCTCCTGGAGCCCAACCTGCTTCCCCACCGGGTCTCCCAAGGCAGGGCTCAGGGCTGGGGCAAGGCGGAGGAGCTCTTCCCCCACGGTGCATGACTTGTGCCCCATGTCCTAGCAGCTCTGTCAGCCCAGGGGACGAAAGTGTTGCAGGCTGCCCAGAGGAGCGCCCAGTGGGCAGTAAATCGGGTGGTGACGGAGATCCAGCACAGACTGCATGAGTGCCGAAGTTGTGCCAACCACACCCCCCCATGCCCTGGTGAGCTGGCGCTGACTGCCCTGGGCCCGTGCTCCCGTCCACCCCGTCCCCTCCCTTCAGACTTGACCCCCTCTTGGGGACAGAGACTCGGTGAGGCTGCAACCAAGATGATGCTCAGGAAGGTCTCCTCAAGTGGAAAGGGCACACCAGGCACGGGCACAGCGCGTGCAAAGGCAGGAGGGCAGGAACAAATAAGTCTGGGCTTATTTGGTGAACAGTGAGAAGTTTATGGCAGCTGAAACAGACCCTGAGTGCTACTGGGCAGGGTAAGGGGGGGGGGGTGGTGGGTAGGTGTGAATGGGGTGCCGGGTGAGGTGGCGGGAGGGCTCAGGCTCAGCCTGGGGTGGAGAAGAGTGGAAGGCCGTCCGCGAGGCTCAGAGGTCTGTTTCTCAGCAGCACCTGGGCGTCCCGGGCCTCGCGCCCCCCTCCTCCAGGATCCACCTGAGCCAGGTGAGGCTGAAAAGGCTCGAGGTGGGTAGGGCTGAGAGCAGGGTGGACCCTGGAGGGGTCTCAGTGGTGAGGATGAGTGGGACTCGTTCCTCCTGACGCCGCTTCGGCCTTTCTAGGGCCGTGTGGCGAGAGGCGCCCGGGCGCTGTCAACGTGACGCGGGCGCAAGGCCGCATTGTGGGGGGCAGCGCGGCACCGCCCGGGGCCTGGCCCTGGCTGGTGAGGCTGCAACTCGGCGGGCAGCCTCTGTGCGGCGGCGTCCTGGTGGCGGCGTCCTGGGTGCTCACGGCGGCGCACTGCTTCGCGGGGTACGTCGGGCCCCAGGCCCCTGCCCAGCCCGGATCCCCAATGCGGGGTCCCGCTCTTCCGGGGTCGGCTGGAGGGCACCAAGCGCGAGGACCGGTCTCTGCTGCCCCCTGGCGGCGGCCGTCCCCTTTCCCGCCTCAAGGCGCCCGGGCGGCCCAGCCAGGTCGCGGATTCTCCGGGGGCTCACCGTCCCGGGCCTTCTCCCCACTCGGCGTCGCGGCTTCTCCCGGGCCCGCCCTCCCTGCCCCCAGGCGGAGAAACAGCCCGGCGCGCGGGCTCGCAGGGTGGTGCCCGTGGGCGGAGGGCAGGGTCTCCAGGGGACCTCTCTGCATCCTTGTGCTGCGTGTCTCCCGCCGCTCGCGCCGCAGCGCCCCGAACGAGCTTCTGTGGACGGTGACGCTGGCCGAGGGGCCCCGGGGGGAGCAGGCGGAGGAGGTGCCGGTGAACCGCATCTTGCCCCACCCCAAGGTGAGAGGGCAGCCCCCAGGCCCTCAGAGTTGGGAACAGCACCCCACCCCCAACCCGCGCTGACGCTGCGCCGCCACCCCCTCCCCAGTTTGACCCTCGGACCTTCCACAACGACCTGGCCCTGGTGCAGCTGTGGACGCCGGTGAGCCCGACAGGGGCGGCGCGCCCCGTGTGCCTGCCCCAAGAGCCCCAGGAGCCCCCCGCAGGCACCGCCTGCGCCATCGCGGGCTGGGGTGCCCTCATCGAAGGTACTAGGCAGGGCAGGGCCTGGGTGAGCCGCGCGTGTGCGTGGGAAGATTGGGGGGCTGGGGTGATGGAGTTTGGGAAGGCTGGGGTGTAAGAATTGTGACCTACACCCAGCTGTCTTCACAAAATGCTGCCCATCTCGCAAAGGGGGGGGGGGAGTCAAGGAGGGCAGTGGGGGGAGGGAGACCCTAGAAGCAGGACCCCTGCCCTTCAGGCCTGAGCCCCTTCCACTGCTTCCCTGTAGATGGGCCTGAGGCTGAGGCGGTGAGGGAAGCCCGTGTGCCCCTGCTCAGCGCCGACACCTGCAGAAGGGCCCTGGGGCCAGGGCTGCGCTCCAGCAGCATGCTCTGTGCCGGCTACCTGGCCGGGGGCATTGACTCGTGCCAGGTATGAGCCCCGACTGATCGGAGGGTAGTAGTGGGCCACTCCTCAGGGGCGGGACGGCCTCCTTTCCTTCTACAATCAGGCTGTCACTCAACTTCTCTGAGCCTCTATATCCTCATCTCTAAAATGGGTCGAAGAGTGGTAACCCCCAGTAGAGCTCAGAGCTGCTTTACCCTGCCAGGCATAAGGCTGTCATTGAGGGTGACATGGATCGATGCAGTGCCCTCTCTCTTGGCTCGGATCCTCGCAGGGTGACTCTGGAGGCCCCCTGACCTGTTCTGAGCCTGGTCCCCGCCCCAGGGAGGTCCTGTACGGAGTCACCTCCTGGGGGGACGGATGCGGGGAGCCAGGGAAGCCTGGGGTCTACACCCGTGTGGCTGTGTTCAAGGACTGGCTCCAGGAGCAGATGAGCGGTGAGCGCCCCGTCCCTATTCCCGCCTCCGCAGAGTGTCCGGCAAACTGCCCGGGGACGAGCCCGTTTCCACCCTGCCGCCGCCCCCAGCCTCCTGCGTCGGGAAAGCCTATCTTCCTCCCAGGGAGGGCTTTGGGGGCTAGGGCCTAAAGCGGAGAGCGGGGGTGGAGTGGGCTAGCCCCTGACGCCCCTCGCAGCCGCCCCCTTCAGCCGCGAGCCCAGCTGCAGGGAGCTTCTGGCTTGGGACCCGTCGGAGGAGCCGCTGGCAGATGCCGCCCCGCCCTGTGCCTTCTACGCCCACCTGTGTCCGGGGCCCGCGGGCGCCTGTGCGCGCCTGGCGCACCAGCAGTGCCTGCAGCGCCGGCGGCGATGTGGTCAGTCCCGTTCCTGGGGCTGGGCCGGGGGCCCGAGGGTCTGGCCCACGTCTGACAGCCGGTCGGACCCTTGTCCCGCCCGCAGAGCTGCGCTCGCTGGCGCACACCCTACTGGAGCTGCTGCGGGGCGCCCAGGAGCTGTTCGGCCCGCGTCCGTGGGCGCGGCCCCTGGCCCCGGCCCTGGTTCGGCCGGCTCCGTCTTTCCGGGATCCTCCCAGGCACCCCTCCCGCGAGCAGCGGCTGCACTCAGGTACCCCAAGCCCTCGCAGCCCAGCCCCCGCCCCACCCCAGCGCGGCCGAGGCGTTCCCCTAACCCTGCAGCTCCCCAGGATCGCGGACGGCAGGCACTGGGCTCCCGAAGCGGAGGTCGGAGCAGCGCGGGGAAGCGAACGGTAATGACGCCCCCTGCCGGCCGTCGCCAGTGGACTAGGCCAAGGGCGGGCCGAGGCCCGCAGGGGATTCTCCCGGGGTCTGCGCTGGGAGGCAGTTTCACCCCGCGGGCAGACCCGCTCTCCCCCTCCCTCGCAGCAGGGCGGATGGTTCTTTGGGGGAACTTGTGACTTTGGGTCCTCATCAGTGTCAACAGATGCTGGGCTTTGTGCTATCCTTTAACCTCTCTGAGCCTTGGCTGCCCCTCGGCCGCCCCATCTGTAGCAGGAGGAGAAATCTGCCCACTGGGAGGGGTCCAGAGGCACTGGTGGGAACACCACCCCGGCTCCGTGCTAGTGTCAGTTCCCTCGTATTCCCAAAGTCTCTCCCCTTCCTGCAGGCTGCCCTGGGCTGGAGCCCCTGTGGCAGAAGTTGGCTGCCCTCCAGGGCACCCATGCCTGGATCTTGCAGGTCCCCTCCGAGCGCCTGGCCATGGACTTTCACGAGGTGGGTTCCCAGGCTTCCCAGACTCCTTCGCAGTGGCCTCGGAAGGCTAACCTGGGTCAGCCCTGATGGGGAGGGAGACAGGAGAGACCCTCCTCCAGCAGCCTGGGGTGGAGGTAGTGGGTGTTGCCCAAGGGGAAGGGGATGGGGAGGGCGGCTGTGTGTGAGCTGGGTGCTAGGTGGGTGTGAAGGAGTGGGGGGAGGTGTGAGTGGAGGAGCTTGTGGTGGTGTCCAAGTGAGCAGAAAGTGTGCAGGATTGGGGGAGGGGGCTGGGGAAGGGGTGGGTCTGAGTGAGAGTTTCTGGGGGCAAGGAGGAAGGGACCAAGAGTGGGGTTGTGGGCCCCTGAGTTGTCTCCTCCCTCTGCAGGTCCTGGCAGACCTGGGCTCCAAGACACTGACCGGGCTCTTCCGAGCCTGGGTTTGGGCAGGCTTGGGGGGCCGGCACGTGGTCTTCGGCGGCCTGGTGGGTCTGGAGCCAGCCACGCTGGCACAAAGCCTTCCCCGGTTGCTGGTGCAGGCCCTACAGGCCTTCCGCTTGGCAGCCCTGGCGGAGGCAGAGCCCTAGGGACCCCGGATGGGTTCAAGGCAGAGCCGAGGGCTGGGGAGGGAGGGGCACCACCCACTCAGCCCTCAGGTTCCCCCAGCCAGGTGGCCCTGAGCCGTGTCTCCCCCCGCAGCCCCTGGTCAGGACTACTGCTCCCAGGGCCTGCGGAGGGTCCAGGGAACATGATGACAGACTGTCATGGCCAGAGTTGGGTGCGGGCGGGGGCGTGGGGGAAGGGGCCCTGGGCCCAGCGTACCTCCCCAGATGTACCATCGGAAGATCACAACTGCTTTAATAAACATTATTTATGATCTACGGAGACCACTCCAGAGCTTTCTTAGGATGGGACTGGGGTGGGTGGACATGGGATCTCTGGGGTTAGGGCCCAGCCTCCAGAAACGGTTAGTTGATAGAGGTCACAAAGACACTGGAGAGGGGCGGCAGAGCCCCCCATCTCAGCGTGTCGGTCGACCTCCCAAGAAATGGCAGTACCGCCGCCTGTCACCACCCTGCTGTCCATGGCTGACGAGTGCCGCCCCCAATGTCCCGCCTCTCCACCCGGCCCCCACCCTCACCACTAGCGGTGGGGAGTCCCAGCCTGGGATCTTCGCCTCGTGTCCTTGGGCTCCTGCCCGGCTGGCCAGTCCCTGTCCCCACGCCCGCATCACCTGCCCCAGTTTCTCCAGCCTGCCACAGAGCCTCGAGGTGTCAGATTGCGCTTCCGGCGGCCTCTTCCCTTGGTGCCGCCCCCCACCCTGCACCTGTCCCCTCGGCCACCTGCCCACATTCCCCAGCCCTGCCGACAGGAGCGGCGGACCCAAGACCCAGTCAGAGGAACAGGATGGAGGGGCCCGTGTTAACTCTGGGGCTGCTGGCTGCCCTGGTCGTGTGTGGTAAGAGTGGCCATCACCCCTCCCTGGAGGGTCCCTCAGGACCCCTACCCAGGTCCCCCACAGCATGCTCCCCTCCCGTCCCCTCCTACGTGGGGCTCCCTCTCCCAGCGTCAGGCCCACCTCCCCACTTCCCACTGCCATTCCTCCCTGGAGGGGCCAACCCCCCGGGGCCCGCTCCAGGCCCAGCAGGACCTCAGGGCGGCGTCCTTCCCGGGCCCCTGTCCCCGACCCTCCCCAGGCAGCTGGGGCTTGAATGAGGAGGAGCGGCTGATCCGGCACCTGTTTGAGGAGAAGAAGTACGACAAGGAGCTGCGGCCCACGGCGCACAAAGAGGAGACCGTGGAGGTCACCCTGGCCCTCACCCTCTCCAACCTCATCTCCCTGGTGAGTGGCCCCTCCTGGCTGGGCTGGGGGACAGTGGCAGGGATGGCTTCCTGGAGGCCTGGCTGTCTCCCGGCCTGGGATGGCCGTAGAGGAAGGTCAAGGCCCCATCCCGGCCTCTGGTAGCTCCTCTCCCTGGGAAATGTGCTCGGGCCCTCTCCACGCCTCTGCGTGCTGCCCACAGGCCTTGGGCTGAGGATGCCCCGTTCCTTCCAGCTTCAGTTCTGGGTGCCCCCGTTTCGCACCCATGACACACGTGAGAGGCCATATGCCCACCCTGCTTCCTGGTCTATCCATCCACTCCTGACTGCTGGGGGCAGGCCATTGTCGCGGTTTCCCCTGGGTGGCAGCCGAGAGTAGGTGCCTGGTGAAAGGGTGCAGGCCCCGGGGGGACAGTCCTCCTGTTTGATTACAGAAAGAAGTTGAAGAGACCCTCACCACTAACGTGTGGATTGAGCACGTAAGGAGAACACCCCGCACAGAGCTGGGGGTGGGGAGGGTGCAGGGCCCAGGTTCGCCTGTGCTCGCTTCTGCTTGGGGATCCCCAACCTGCCTCAGTCAGACACTGTCCTCCGGGAGGGACTGGTTCCTGCCTACAGACAAACCCCGGGCCCGACCGCCCTTCCCATCAGCTGGTGCTGCCACAAGCCCAGAGAGAGCCTTCTGTGGATTAGGATCTTCACCTAGGGAAAATTGTCACAGTATCTTGATTTTATTAGAAGACACTGTGTGCTACCTGTCAGAAACTCCTAATACAGATGTAAGTCTTCTATGTCCACAAGGGAAATTGTGTTCCCTTAGTGGTGCAGTGCACATCCTACACGGCTGTACACAACAGACCTGAGTCCTGACTCTGTACCCACCTCCCCCAACCTCTTTTGTCCCAGCCCCAGACCCTGTCCAGTCTTCCCCCAGGGAAGTGGTTGGTCGGGGAGCGGGGGGAACGGGGGAGCCCGGACAACAGCAGAGCCCACTGCTGACATTTCTTTTGGGCTTCCAGGGCTGGACAGACAGCCGGCTGAAGTGGGATGCCAAAGATTTTGGGAACATCAGCGTCCTGCGTCTGCCGTCTGACATGGTGTGGCTCCCAGAGATAGTGCTGGAGAACAAGTTGAGCCGCAGCCCCCCCTGGCTTCCCCTCCACCACTCTGCCTCCTTCCCTTAGGCGTCTTGAGCCTCCCCCTCCAGTCCCAAGCTTCTGACTGCCCGCCCTCCTCTGCCTCCCCCAGCTCGGCCAGTTCCCAGCTGGCCAGCACTCACTGTGGCCCTTGTCCCTGTCCCCCAGCAATGACGGCTCCTTCCAGATTTCCTACTCCTGCAATGTGCTCATCTACCCCTCAGGCTACGTGTACTGGCTGCCGCCCGCCATCTTCCGCTCCTCTTGCCCCATCTCCGTCACCTACTTCCCCTTCGACTGGCAGAACTGCTCCCTCAAGTTCAGGTGCACCCACTTCTCCAGCCACCCCTCCCCCCAGGGCACCCCGCCAGGGGCTGAGGGAGGTAAACACCCTCAGGCAGAGGCCCCTGGTCTGTCCGGATTAGAGCTTCCCAGCCCCACCGTGGCCCCCTCCAACCGTGAACCTCCTACGCTAGCCTTTCCCCCATCGGTGGCACCAGCCAGCGGCTGAGGACCACCCTCTGCCCACTACCCTCCCCAGTTCACTCAAGTACACGGCCAAGGAGATCACCCTGAGCCTGAAGCAGGATGAAGAGGATGGCCGCTACTACCCCGTGGAGTGGATCATCATCGACCCCGAGGGCTTCACAGGTGCCGGAGCAGCAGCTGCTGGGTGGGCTGGCCCCTCAGACCCCCCCCCCCCCAAGGATACAGTCACACTGACATCCCCACCCCAGAGATGCACGTGTGCATACACACACCTAGGACATGGACACACAGGAACACAGGCGTGCAGATAGGTACAGACAGGCCAGACCCTTCCCGGTCTGAGCAGGGTTCCTGGGGATGGTGTGGCCGACAGATGAGGGGGGTGGTTAGCCCTGCTGTCCCCAGAGGGCCCAGGGGACGGTTGGGGCTTTGGCTGTCATCCTGATGGTGTGTATGTTGTCCCCTCCCCTCTCTGTGACCAGGCTCAGATCTTTTACTGGGCCCTACCGCTTGCCCCTGTCTGTCAGAGGAGACCCACATCCCGCTGGTCCCAAGGCTGGTACATCATGGGGAGGAGGGTTCTTACTCTCACTGCCTTGTTATCCCCAGGCCTCCTTATTTGAACCACATATGGCCTCAGCTTCTATTTTTTCCAAGGAGAAAAAAAAAAATTGGTCCCAGAGGAAAACTTCCCCCATGTAGAGTGAAACTTCCATCCCAACCCCCAGGGAAAGATACCCAGAAACAGAGCGTGAACACTCCTCCGTGCCCCCACCCCACTCCCAAGCCCCTCAGGCCCCTGCCAACAGGCCTGGCTGCGCCTCTGGGCTGGTTCACTCCACCCAGCACCCCCCCGCCCCCCGGCCTGCCCCAAGGCCCGCCCCCCACCCCACCCCACACCCGGCCCCCTTGCCCGGCCTGACCCCAAGGCATCCATGTGCCACCCTCAGAGAACGGGGAGTGGGAGATAGTGCACCGGCCGGCCAGGATCAACGTGGACCCCAGTGCCTCACTGGACAGTCCCAGCCGCCAGGACGTCACCTTCTACCTCATCATCCGCCGCAAGCCGCTCTTCTACGTCATCAACATCCTGGTGCCCTGCGTGCTCATCTCCTTCATGATCAACCTGGTCTTCTACCTGCCTGCAGACTGTAAGCCCAGCCCCCGGCCCCCTCCCCGAGGGCCCCTGAGCTCGGCCACCCCCGCCCTGCCCCTCACTTCCTCCTGGGAGCCACTTGGGGGTCACCACTGCTGGTGCTCCCTGCCCAGGGTCCAGGAACGAGGGGCACATGGCCTGTCAGCGGGAAGGCTCTGTGACCCTGTCAGACATCCCCCAAGTGGACAGGGCCCCTGGGGGTTCCATCCCTCTTGGACCTCCCTTCTGCCTCTCATGATGGGCTTCCCAAGGACCCTAGAGAGAACTACAAAAGTGTCCCTCTGTCAGGGCAGAGATCGGGCCTTTGTGGTCACCACTGTGTGACCGTGGGCCTGGCTGTTGAGCCAATGGGTGGATAACAAGGTCTCTGGGAAGCCAGGGCATGGGACGTGCAATCTACACACACCTGGTTCTAGAAGGGCACATGTCATCTGTGGTCACTTGGCTCCAGGACATTTACTATGAGCAGGGCACAGTGAGTTCCAGAGACAAATGTGACCCCTCCCCGGACCCTGACAGACAGGGTAGAAACTACAAGACTAGGAGTGCAGCCTGGGGGCGGTGGGGTGGGAGCTGGAGCCTGGCTGCGAGGTGCATTGCTGACCGAGAAGCAGCGCTGGGGCAGGGCCATGGACCCAAGACCACGGGGGCCAGCACGGCACAGCACACTCAGGGGCGCAGGTGGGAAGAGCAGGGCAGTGCTGGGCTGGGGTCTCGGAGCAAAGGGCCGAGAGCAGGAATGTCATCTGGGTGTGAGGATGCCCTGGGGCTTCCTGTGTGGGGGAGGGACAGAGAAGGTCTGTGATTTAGGAGGGCTGAGTGGCAGGGGATTGGCTAACGAGGAAAGCAGGGGTTCCTTGAGCTCTCACCCAGTGCCAGGCAGCGTCTGAGCATTTAACACACACTCTCTCACTTTGGCCTCCCAGCTTTTAATGGTTGAGGAAACTGAGGCACAGAGAGGTTAGGCTGCTTGCCCAAGGTCACCTAGCAGTAAGTGGCAGCTCCTTAGCCCAGGGCACCATGGCATTGTGAACAGTAGTGCAGGGGCCACCGTGGCACCCTCCGGGCCCTGGGCCAGAGGTCACAGCTAAGGATGGGCTCCCCAGGTGGCGAGAAGACATCAATGGCCATCTCGGTGCTCCTGGCCCAGTCTGTCTTCCTGCTGCTCATCTCCAAGAGGCTGCCGGCCACGTCCATGGCCATCCCCCTCATCGGCAAGTGAGTGCCATCCCTGCCTGCCTCACCCCCCGCTCCTCGCCCGGGCGGGGGCTCCAGGCTGCACCTGTGCCCGCAGGTTCCTGCTCTTCGGCATGGTGCTGGTGACCATGGTTGTGGTGATCTGTGTCGTCGTACTCAACATCCACTTCCGCACACCCAGCACCCACGTGCTGTCTGAGGGAGTCAAGAAGGTGAGGGCTCGACAGCCAAAAGCTGGAGGTTGTCCACGTGCCTCTCTGCAGGGAGACGGGTGAAGCCACGGCGGTACACACGACAGGGGGTGCTATCCGGCAGCAAAAGTGCCCCTGCTGCCCCCCACGCCCCAGGCTGGATATTACATAAAAGAAGCCCCATGCTAAAGAGACTGCAAGGTTTCCTTTCTGTGAAGTTCAAGGACAGGCAAAACCAACCTTTAGTGCTAGAAGGCAGGATGGTGGTTCCCTCTGGGTGTGGGGAGGAATTGATGGGGGTGAGGCAGGAGGGAACATTTTTGAGATACAGTTCTTATCTTATCTGAGAGGTGTTTACACAGCTGAATGCATCTGTAAAATTTCATCTAGCTACATGCTTAAGATTTGTTGAGTCAACTGTGTTTGTTATACCTTGATTCAAAGGAAGGTGAGCACTGTGGGGGCAGGGTGCCCAGGAAGGGGACTGTCCTTGCCTCCTGGCCTCTGCAGGGCCACCTGGTTGTTTGGGGACAGCTGAGGATAGTTTAGCAACTTTTTTGGTCTTAGCCCTGCGTTGGGAGCATTTTTCTTACTTTTTTTTTTTCATATATAATTCATTTTCAACAAATGAGTTCTTCTCCATGCTGTAATGAGAGAGTTGGAAGCAACCTAATTGTCCATGAGTAGGGGATCAGAAGAATAAATGACAGCGTCAGACTGGGGAGCACTTTGTGGCAAGCCAGGAATGGAGTCACAGATGTTTGGATGTGTGAAGGTGACCCACGTTTGTAAAATGGCCCCTCTGACCTGCCATAGCTCTTCCTGGAGACCCTGCCTGAGGTCCTGCACATGTCCCGTCCGGCAGAGGATGGGCCCAGTCCTGGCACCCTGATCCGGAGGAGCAGCTCCCTGGGCTACATCTCCAAGGCAGAGGAGTACTTCTCGCTGAAGTCCCGAAGTGACCTCATGTTTGAGAAGCAGTCAGAGCGTCATGGGCTGGCCCGGCGCCTCACCACCGCACGTGGGTCCCTAATGGCTTGGAGTTCGGCCCATCCGTGGGAGATGGGGTGAGGGCAGGCCCCATGCCCACCTCTGGCCTGGTGTCCACAGGTCGGCCCCCAGTAGACTCTGAGCAGGCCCAGCAGGAGCTCTTCAGTGAGCTGAAGCCAGCTGTGGATGGGGCCAACTTCATCGTCAACCACATGAAGGACCAGAACAATTACAATGAGGTGAGTAGCCACAGGGTTGCTGTGTACAGATGTTCAAGTAGTGCACTGATCAAGCACATCCTATCTTAAGGGGGCACAGTTCCCCTCAGAGATACCTACCAACTTAGACGGAGTTCACAGTGGGTGCAGATTCCAGGCCTCTCGGGGAGGGGGATCCCCTGCCTGAAATCCCATAGCCGTGTGCGGGGCCAGGCACACACTCAGATATACACACAGGCACACAGCTCTGCCCTGTTGGGGCCACACTCTGGACCTCCCTTAGGGTCCCTTTTTTCTCCCAGCTGCCAATCATTTTCTGTCCCTGCTCAACTCCCAGCCTGATACTCCAGACAAAGCCAGACATTTAAAGGGCAGCCTTATATGGTTGTTCAGTACTATACACCTTTAAAAAATTCTCCCCTGACAAAGGGGCATATTTTTCTAGTTCACATGCAGGCTAGTGGCAGCACTGAGAGGCTGGGGGGGAGTCTGTGGGCCTGCTCTCTGTCTCCTGGACAGACAGAATGACCAGCCCCGCCTGTGGCTGGAGGTGGGCCTGGGCCTTTGCTGGGGACATGGCAGCACATCCCATCTGCTGCAAGCCCGAGGCAGGCCCCACAGATACGCCGAGGCCATGGGCCCCAGCTTGGGGTGTGAGTCTGTGGTTTGAGGTCCCTTCTCACCCCACTGTCTCTGTCACCCTTGCCCCCAGGAGAAAGACTGCTGGAATCGGATAGCCCGCACAGTGGACCGACTCTGCCTGTTTGTGGTGACACCCATCATGGTGGTGGGCACAGCCTGGATCTTCCTGCAGGGCGCCTACAACCAGCCTCCACCTCAGCCTTTCCCTGGGGACCCCTTCTCCTACCGGGAGCAGGACAAGCGCTTCATCTAGAGTGGGCCTGCCCTCCCTGGCCTGGCCCAACAACCAGGGCAGGTGGTTGGCCCGAAAGGGATGTACAGGGGGTGGGGTGGATAGCTGTGTGGACAGGGCTGTCTGGGAAACAACTAGCTCTTCCTGGGCAGACCAATTCCCAGCCCTGAGACTTTGAGCCCAGTTGGTCCTGCCAGGCTGGGGCAGAGATGAGCTGAGGTCAAGGGAGGGAGGGGGAAGCGCTAATTCTCAACAGTGGTTCCTTTGCACATAAAGCCAGGAGCCACCGGAGAAGGCCTGAGAGTGGACATCAGCTGGGGGTGGGGCAGGACGATTTGGGGGGAGGCAGAGGGCTGGCTCAGGGACCAGGGGGGATGCCACTCAGGCTGGCCTTTTGGGACCCCTCTGTGAGGGGTCAGAAAGACAAAGACATCTTCTTGCCTCCCCCTCCCCCAAGTGGGGGTGGAACAGGTGGGGTCCTGGGCCTTTACTTCCCGGCTCCTCCAGCCACCTCCTTCCGCCAACCCCTTAGTCTTGGGCTTCTGAGGCCCCACCTGGAGCCGAGGTTGGGGATGCCTCTCTCTCCAGGCCCACTAGGGAAGGAGTTTTTTGGCAGGTTCGGGAGCATCAGGATTGCAGAATGGCGTTCCCCAGCCCTTTCTGCCTTGGCCACTCTACCTGGGTCCCCCTGGGAAGCTGAGGATGGGGGTGGAAGGGTCAGGTTCAGCATCCACAGAGGCCAGAGGTCAGCCTGTCAACCTCAGGTCACACGCACCATCCTAAAGCCCCAGAACTCGGCCATCCCCCCAGGCTTGTCCCCTTGAGCACCTACTCCTCCTCCCCAAAATAGGGTTGGCCAGACAAGACTTGGGACATACTTATACTAAAAAATGATTCATTGTTTACCTGAAATTCAAATTTAACTGGGAATCCTGTATTTTAATTTGCTAAATCTGGCAACTCCACCCCAAAGGGAGCCCCTGCCAGTCCTATCCCAAAGGCCAAGGGCTGAGGCTGCAGGAGCAGTAGGATGTAGTTCTGTGTGGTAGCCCACCTCCAAGGTGGCCCCAGTGAGCCACACCTCCTGGCATTCATACCCTCCCACACGGTACCAAGACTGGTCTGTGTGACCCATAGAAGGAGGCAGAAGTGACAGTGTGTCACTTCCAAGATCAGGTCGTAAAAGACATTGCAGCCACTCTCTTTCTCTCTCTCTTGCTCTCCCTCCCTCATTCATTCTTAGTTGGCTCTCTGACTTTGGGGAAGCCAGGGGCATGATGAGCAGCCCTGTGGAGAGGTCCAGATGGCAAGTAACTGAGGCCTCCGGCCAACAGCCCTGTGAGTGACCTTGGAAATGGATCATCCAGCTGAAGTGGCTCCTTCAGCCACAGTGGAGCCTTCAGATGAGATCGTATCCCCACAAAAGCCTCTGAGCCAGAGCCACCCAGCTAAGCTGCTCCTGGATTCCTGACCCTCAGAAACTGTGTGAGATATTAAACGTTTGTCATGTTAAGAGACAAAGCTTTGGGGTGGTTTGTTACACTAGCAGTGTGACCTTGGGCGAACCATCCCTCATCTCTCAGCTTCAGTTTTCTCATCTGCAAAGTGGATAAGTCCAGCTCATGAGGCGTCTTGAAGATCAAATTTGCTAGTAGGAGTAAAGGTAGTTACATGTGTCCTGCTAATTTTAGGGGTGGTTATTTATCTCATTCCTCATTCGTGGGCCTCAGTCACTGAGGACAGGCCCTTGGGGCCCTCACAAGGGCCTCCTGCATCCAAGCCTGGCGTGGTGACTGACAGGGGACTGGAGCAGGTTGGAGGACCTGATTCTTCACCTCCTTGATGTGCAGGCTTGAGTCTCCCAGCTGAACCCACGTCCCTCAGAGGGAATCAGTGACCTCCTGAGCTCAGGTATATAGAAGGCAAAATGTTTGGTTTTCCCATGGAACTGAAGAAAAGATAAACCATTTAAAACCAAAACTGACCCTACTTACTTCTGCTTTCCAATATGAACCTTCTGAAAATTCAAGGTACAAGTCTTTAATTTGTTCCCCTCTGAATAGGAAAACTAGCTTAGACTTACACCCTTCAGATGAGCAGGCAGTCCGGGTCTTCCCTGGAATTTTTCACCAACTCTGGGGGGTCCCTGTCTCGTGCCCAGAGACAAGAGGGCCCAGATCTGATCCCTCAACCACTGTCGTTGCTTTGCTTCGCCACATGGTGATGCTGTTGGCAGCAGGTTTTACACAGTCCAATACTGAGGCCTCAGTGTGTCAAGCCTGCTCAGGTGGCTGTAAACCTTTCAGAGAAGACAACCCCCAATGCCCCACTAGACCAAGGGTGCCTCTTTAGCAGGTTCCCAGGGTCACAGTGGGTCCCCCGACAGCACCCACTTCCCCAACACTCCAGCCCCAGGGTGCTGTCAGGACTGGTCCACCCTCTGGGTGACATGGAACCCCATCTCCTTCCCTCCCAAGGAAGTCATACCCACAGGGGCCAGCTTCCCATGAAGCCAGAGGGAGTCCCTACACACTCTCCCCAGGCCAGCAGGGCTACCCACCCTCTTTCAAAGGGCGATGAATCCATCAGGAACGCACTGGGCTGTAAGGAACAGAAAAACCCAGAGAACCGTGGTTTAAAAGAATAATGTTTCCTCTTTCTTTCTCACATAGTAAGAATCTCAAGATGGTGGCTGCTGCATTGGCTCAGCTGCCCCACAAAGTTATGAGGGACCCAGCTCTGTGCTCTCTGCCCAGCCCTCCCTCTTAGCGTGCTGGCTTTGTCCTCCGGCTTGTTGCCTCAGGTAGCACAGGGACTGCCACAGCTCCACACTTCACGTCATGTTCAAGGCAGGAAAGGGGAAAGCGATTTCTGACCCTTTTATCAGGAAGAAAACACTGAAGCCCCTCAGCTGACTTCAGCAGACACTCCATTGGTCAAGATGTTATCACACGGCCACCCCATCTGCAAGTGAGCCTGGGAAACAAGCATTTTGCTTGTCCAGCCTCTGGAGTAGAAGGCGGCAAAGTTGTTAGTGAGTGAGGACTACAGATTTTCTCTTAATGCAGCGATTCCCAACCTTTTTGACACCAGGGATCGGTTTCGTGGAAGACAGTTTTTCTGCGGACCGGTGGCTGCGTGGGGTGGGATGGTTCAGGAGGTGATGCGAGCGACGGGGAGCAGCAGATGAAGCTTTGCTCACCTCCTGCTGTGCGGCCTTGGTTCCTAACAGCGCACGGCCCAGTACCGGTCCACGGCCCGAGTTGGGGGCCCCTGTCTTAATGGGCCCCATACTTCCCCCCTTAACCCTTCCAGGGCCGAAACTGCCACTCCTCAGAGATGCCTCACCCCCCTGAGAACACCAAAGGGACCTCTCAGAGCAGAGAGGAGGGGAGAAAACAGGGGTTAAAATCTGCATCCAAAAAAACTTTAAAATAAATAAAATCTGCATCCAGAGGGAGGTGGCACAGTTCCTACCAGAGGGAATTCAACCTCCAGAGTCTTCCTTTTCCCTCCCAGACACTTGTAGGGAAGGGGAGAGAGAAAGTCAGAAATGTCAGGCGTCAGCTGACTACCTATGCCTGGGGTGGTGGAGGGGGAGGGCGATAGGTGGTCCATGATTTAGCAGAAGCCATTAATTATCTGGGGCAAAGAGCCGTCTTGGAGGAGAGCAGAGAGGAGGAGAGATACTGCTCCGCAAAACGGGTGAGGGAGTTGAGTCCAGGGGACACCAGAGGGCAAAGTGGGGAGAAGGAGCCATTGGCTTTGTATACTCCAGGGAAAGTGGGCTACACAGCTAGATGCGTGGTGAGAGCGAAGTCTGGGGGGGTACTGGGGGCGGGCCTGTCCAGGAAAACTGAGTGTGGAGCACAGAGCAGGACCGAACGCAAGGACCGAGGTAGATCAGGGAAGACAGGGGCCACCACTGTCATCCCCCTGCCCACCGCAAAGTCCTGGAGAAGACAGCAGAGACTTGTGGCCCCGCTGCAGGGGGCTGGGGTCTGAACAAACCTCATCTGGATCTCCAAGGACAGGGCACGTGGGCTGGCTTCTAGTTTACTGACACATGCTAAAATGCCACAGACACCATTTGCTTGGGGGGAGGGGGACACGTCCTCAAATGGTGCTTTCCCTCCAGCCCTCAGAGGCCTCCACCACCCTCTCCCACAGGAGGCTGAAGGGTGGGCGGCACATATGGGAACTTGTGTTTCCCGCCTTGCCCACGTATTGGGTCATGTTGACCTGTCTGCTTCAAATAGCTGGTCAGAAGACAGGTGGCCAGCGCACAGCAGGGCCCTCGGCTCCTAGATCAGCCTCAGCCCCACTCTTCCCCTGACCACAAACCACAGCGTGGATGGAGCTGCTTTTCTGGCCCCTCTAGGTCCCGTCATCTGACTCTACAGGGGCCACGACCTTGATCTTGCCTGCCTGCCCCCCTTGGACTGTGAGATCCTGTGAGCGGCTCGGGCTCATCCCTGGGTCCCCCTGGCCTAGAGCTGTCCTGCCACACACTGGGAACTCCGTAAATCTGTGGATGATTTAATAAATACTGAGGCCCCACTGAGGAGCCCCTATTCAGGGGCTGTCCTATTCCCTGGAGCCTGCGTTCCAAATCTTCCTTGGCTCTCCTTCCTTTAAAGCTTACCAGACCCGAGTTCCATGCCTCAAAGACCAGAGAACCCTGACTTGACCGCCTCATTTGCATTAAGGTGTCATTGCCTGGGGGTCCCAGTGCATCTCTCCCATAGGCACTTGACCCTCCAGTGTCTCAGTCTAGTGGAGTGACCCATGAAGATGTCAGGGACCATGCCATAGAGAAACTCAGGTACAAAACATGCTTACCCAACGGCCTTCACACCTCCCCAGATCCTGACCCGCTGGAGGGGGCAGGAGGAAGGGTCCTCGGTCGGGGCCCTTCCTCAGCGCTCTGCCTTTCTCTCCCACACCCATCTGTCCCCGGCTGCGTCCTCAGCCCCCCAGCTGGAACATGGACGGAGGACTGGGTCGGCTGAGCCTGAGAGTGGGGATGGAGGCTGGACCGTCTCTGTTGGGGCAGACAGGGCCCCTCTGTTCTCCTCAGCCCAGGTAACCTGAGCCCGGCATTGTGTCCATCCTGGAACAGCTGACAGCGCTGTGGTCAGACAGCTGGTGGGGCTGGCCTGGCTGGGCTGGCTGGGGAGGGAGTGTGGGCTGTTACATGAGACCCAGAGTCTGCATCCCTCTATCCCAGTCCTGAGGAGCTGCAGTCCCACCCCTGTCACTGCAGAGAGCTGTAGCACCATGCACGGGGGCCAGAGGCCGCTGCTCCTTCTGCCACTGTTGGCTGTCTGCCTGGGTGTGGACACAGGGGGTCTGGGGCCTGGAGAGGCCAGGAGCAGGGGTCCAAGGCCTCAGGGGATGGAGGGTCTGGGGGGCTACTGGAGCCTGTCCCCCACACCCGGTTCCCTACTTCTCCATGTCACACCCTCCCGTGGCCTCCCCCTCATTCTGCCCCAAAGCCCCTGTACCCAGGCTCACCGCTGTCTGTCACAGGAGCCCAGGGCCGGAACCAGGAGGAGCGTCTGCTCGGGGACCTGATGCACAGCTACGTCCCCCACCTGAGGCCCGCCAAGCACGATTCAGACGTGGTCAACGTCAGCCTGAAGCTCACCCTCACCAACCTCATCTCCCTGGTGAGCACAGGCCTGTAGGACGGGGCAGGAGGGGATCCCACCCTGCCCCTGGGATTGGGGGGAGAGGAAGGGGCTGGCTCCGGTGGCCGGGAGCAGGCAGGGCCCACCGGGGAGAGACCAGGGAGCTGGAAAACTCCCATGGGGACCTCCCAAGAGGCTGGGGTCTTGCAGGGACTACCACCTGGGGGCTTAGCCCTCTGTTCTGCGCCCCCAGAATGAACGAGAGGAGGCCCTCACCACCAACGTCTGGATAGAAATGGTAAGAAGCCGCCCTGCCGCCCTCTTTTCCTCTAGCAGCTCCCACCCTGGGGCCCCAAGGCCCTCACAGCTGCCTGTTTCCCTCCCATCCCATCCCTGCCTCTCCTGCCCCCCCCGGGCTGGGCCCCCATTCCTGGGGGTCGGGGGGCCTGGCAACCCCTCCCCCCGCAGCAGTGGTGTGACTACCGCCTGCGCTGGGACCCACGTGACTACGACGGCCTGTGGGTGCTGCGGGTGCCATCCACCATGGTGTGGCGGCCGGACGTCGTGCTGGAGAACAAGTGAGGAGGCGGCGTGGGCAGTGGGGGGACAGACAGACACAAGGGTGGGCCCAGCAGGACAAGGGGGCTCTGGGAGAAAGAGGCAGGCGAACAGAGGGTGCAGCCCGGGGACACCGCGGGCACTGGGGCGCGGGGGCTAAGGGTAGGGCCCGGGGCCAGCAGACCTGATCCCAGACCCGGCTCCACCACCTCCGGGCTGGGCCGCCTGGGTGGGCCACCGTCCCTCTAACGTGGGGACGAGGACAGCTCTCTCGGGGGCCCACAGGACAGGCGCGGGAAGGGCTGCCCTCTGGCTCTGGCACTCTGTGGGAGCTTAACCACTGTCAGTTGCTGTCATGACCATTAATGAAGAGAGTTGGGGAGAGCGGCAGCGATTAGGAGCTGGGCCGAGGGAGCCTGGCGCGTGGGGGGTGGGGAAGGGGGGCGGGGAGGGGGCTGGGGGAGGAGTGGTCCCCAGGCCAGCAGGAGACCGGGCAGGGGTGTGGCGGGCTGGGAAGGGTTGGTGTCCCCGGGCCCCATCCACACGTGGCCTGGCCTGTGCGCAGCGTGGACGGCGTATTCGAGGTGGCCCTCTACTGCAACGTGCTCGTGTCTCCCGACGGCTGCGTCTACTGGCTGCCGCCCGCCATCTTCCGCTCCTCCTGCCCCGTCTCTGTCACCTACTTCCCCTTCGACTGGCAGAACTGCTCCCTCATCTTCCAGTAAGGCCATTGGCTGGGGTGGGGATTTCGGGAGCCGCTCTAAGAGGGGTCCTGGTCGGGTGGGGACCCAGGGGCCTGGCTCCACCTCCCTGGGGCCTCTGCGTCTGTCTCAGGCCCAGATGCCTGAAGATGCCCGTGTCCCTCCCTGCTAAGCCTCGGTCCCCTCACTCATCCTCCTTCACTGCCTCAGTTTCCCTGCCTGTGCCCGGAGGAGAGACATCAGTGACTGGGATGGGTGGGCGAGAAGGCACACACACGCCGACACACATGCACACCCACACTAGACCGCTACGCCCTACAGCCCCACGGAGAGGACGGCGCTGTCTCAGTATCCTCGTCCATTAATGGGGGAAAGGGGGTCTGTGAGAGGGTTTCCCCGGATTTTAGAGGAACAGTCTTCCTGAGACCCTCCTCAGTAAGCAGACCCGAGAGGTACACACTGTTCTCCTCTGTTCTCACCATTGGCCCCTCCTGCCCTGGAGATGGTGGGAGGGAGGAACACGGGGTGGCCCTGGGCTCTTGCCACCAGGGCAGCACATTGAGCTGCGGTCTCCTGGTCCTTCAACACAAACTTCCCCAGACCCCAAAGAGCCTGACTCCCCGCCCCAGCCCCATCTCGTGCCAGGGTTTTGTGGAGAACTCAGAAATTCCTGGCTGCACTTTTTGAGGCAAAGCGGCCCACAGTTGCCCTCAGGTGATGGTCTATGTGACCTCATGGGTGAGTCTACACACACTCAAATTTATCCTCTTTCCCTCCCCATCTCCCAGGTCCCAGACCTACAGCACCAACGAGATCAATCTGCAGCTGAGCCAGGAAGATGGTCAGACCATCGAGTGGATTTTCATAGACCCCGAGGCCTTCACAGGTAACCTCCACCCAAGGCCCCTGCTGGACCTGGCTATGCGGGCAGGGCCAGGCTGAGATCACGCCCCCTCCCGTGTAACACAAGATGAAAACTACAGTAAACCACAAAATACATATATTTAAAGGTCCAGCAAACCTCTGATTTTCCCCATGAAAATTACTCCAGTTTTGGCGGGAGGGGGATCAAGCATCCATCCTCCCACACTGTTCCCATCCCTCAATGGCGCTCCTTTGGGCACATGCTGGTTGCTCTGTAGCTGGGTCACACGGGCTGCAGGGATCTGCCCGCCCGCACTCCCTGTGCCCACCCCAGCCTGCTGCCCGCAGAAAATGGAGAGTGGGCCATCCGGCACCGGCCAGCCAAGATGCTGCTGGATGAGGCGGCACCAGCCGAGGAGGCCGGCCACCAGAAGGTCGTCTTCTACCTGCTTATCCAGCGCAAGCCCCTCTTCTACGTCATCAACATTATTGCGCCCTGTGTACTCATCTCCTCTGTGGCCATCCTCATCTACTTCCTTCCTGCCAAGGGTACCTAGCGCCTGTGGGAGGGGAGCCATGGCCCCGGCCGGCAGCACAAGGGATAGCTGGAAGGGCAGAATGGCACCATGACCTGGGACCGGGGACATGGACTCCTTGTGGGGAGGGGGGTGCCCCACGGTGGGGAGGTTGAGATCCGCTCTGAAGGCCTCTTGGTCATGGGCAGCGGGTGGTCAGAAGTGTACCGTCGCCATCAACGTGCTCCTGGCCCAGACTGTCTTCCTCTTCCTTGTGGCCAAGAAGGTGCCTGAGACCTCCCAGGCGGTGCCACTCATCAGCAAGTAAGGCCGGTCCTCATGCCTGTGCCCACCTCCTCCCCTCCCTTCTCAGGAACACAGGGTACTGCCCTCCTGCCACCCCCATCCCCATCATCCTCAATGCCAGCCCATCACCCCAAGGGATCTGGGGGAATCAGCCACTATGGGTGGGGATGTTATCCGGGGTGGAGTGTCGAAGGGCCAGCCCCACCTCCTGCCTACCCCACCCCGGCAGGTACTTGACCTTCCTCCTGGTGGTGACCATCCTGATTGTTGTGAATGCTGTGGTCGTGCTCAACGTGTCTTTGCGGTCCCCACACACACACTCCATGGCTCGAGGGGTCCGCAAGGCAAGCTCCCCGCCCCCGCCCACTCCAGCATCCTCCTGCCCTTTCCGCTTACATGCACCTTCCCCTGCACTCCTGTCCCTGGGCATATTCCTCACCTACCACATTCAGCAGCTAACCTGCCCCATGTGCATCTAGAAGCACATGCCCAAATGGAGCAATAATAACATCAGGCGCTTACTATGTGGCAGGTGTATTACGTATACTAACTTACTTAATCTTCATAAATCCCCTGTGAAGTGGGTATTAGTATCATCTCCAGTTTGCATATGAGGAAACTGAATCACAGAAAGGGTAAATAGTTTACTTGAGGTCGCATGGCTAGAAAGTGGAGGAAGCAGGATTCTGCCCGGGCAGTCTGGCTCCAGTGCCCGTGTGATCTGCAGCCCACCTGCAGCAGTCAGCTGGGACCCTTGTTACAAATGCAGATTCCCAGCCTACGCCAGGCATCCTGGGCCAGGGGTGGGGCCCAGGAACCTGTGTTTCCAGCAAGTGCCCTGGTGATTCTTATGTGCACAAAAGTTTGGGGGCCCAGGTTCAGTGTCTGACGCAGAACAGGTAAGCTGTACCAGGGCCAAGCCACTGCCCCTGAAGTGCAGCCTCCGGGCCCCCAGTGCATGAACCCTTCGTGCCGACCATCACCTTCTGCTCCGAAGCCCAGCCTGGCCGCCCAATCACCCAGGAAGGTCTGCTGGCCGCTAAGCTAAGCCGCCCATGACATCCCCTCCTCAGGTGTTCCTGCGGCTCTTGCCCCAGCTGCTGCGGATGCACATTCGCCCGCTGGCCCCAGTGGCTGTGCAGGACGCCCGGCCCCGGCTACAGAATGGGCCCTCCACGGGGTGGTCAATCACAGCTGGGGAGGAGGTGGCCCTCTGCCTGCCCCGCAGTGAACTCCTCTTCCGGCAGCACCAGCGCAATGGGCTAGTAAGGGCAGCGCTGGAGAAGCTAGGTGAGGCAGCGGGTGTGACACTGGGGACACTCCTCCCCAGGGACTTCAGACAGGAAGTGTCTGTTGGCCAAGGTGCCAGGGACAGCAGATGAGTGTTGGGCAAGTGTCCAGGTTGGGGAGAGAGGGGTTGGGGTTTCTAAGGAGAGGCCACTTTCTCAGACTGTTTCTCCTCCATTCTACTCCCAAACCTTACTCTCTCTCTTCCACAGAGAAAGGCCCGGAGTCAGGGCAGAGCCAGGAGTGGTGTGGCAGCCTGAAGCAGGCCGCCCCAGCCATCCAGGCCTGTGTGGAAGCCTGCAACCTCATTGCCTGCGCCCGGTACCAGCAGAGTCACTTTGATAGTGTAAGCCAGTCAGGGGTGGGGTTGGGGTTTGAGTACCTGGTGAGGGACTTGGACCTGAGATGGGGCAGGATGAGTGGGGTGGCCATGGTAGGGCAATAGGATGGAAAAAGTGGAACTGCGAGTGGGGCCAGAGGCCCGTGGAAGAAGCCGGTTGAGGCCTGGAAGTAGGTGAGAAGGGCTCAAGGAAATGAAGAACAGAGGCCTGCTGGATGGCCAAGGTTGGTACAGGGATCCAGCTTGGTGCCACCGCTGGTCATCTCATCCCCTGCCTCTCACCCTCAGGGGAACAAGGAATGGTTCCTGGTGGGCCGAGTGCTAGACCGCGTCTGCTTCCTGGTCATGCTCTCGCTCTTTGTCTGTGGCACTGCTGGAATCTTCCTCATGGCCCACTACAACAGGATGCCTGCCCTGCCATTCCCTGGAGACCCCCGCTCCTACCTGCCCTCATCTGACTGAGCCAACCAATTGCTGCTAGCCATGTGGAGTCTTATCAGCTGTGTTCTGCTGCTGAGGTCATGAGTATGCTCTTTGGGAAGCACCCTTCAGGGCCATGTGAGCCAACTGTTCCTGAGAAAAGCTGGGGAAATAAAAAGACAGAGCTGGAGCCCTGGAGTGGTTGGGGATGGGATGCTGGCAGAGTGTGTTAGTGGGATCGGCATCTACATGGCACTGGCTTGCTATTCCTGGCACTCCCCTCACTTGAGCAAAGTGTTATCAACCCCCATCATTTCTGAAGTCCTAAGGACTCCGTTTTATCCTATCCCCAACTAGGCAAGGTCCTACCCCTCCAGGCCTGGGCCTCCCTTCCCTTTTACAAGTTCCCTGCAGGCTCCTAAAGGAAGGAAGTCAAGAGAGAAGTGAAGAGTAGCAGCCAATGCTCTATCAAAAGAAGGGGAGCAGCCCACTCCAGCTGGCATCTGCCTACTTTCTTGGGGCTGTAAGCACCCAATACTCATGTGCACCAGTGACCTTTCCATTCAGATGCATTTTTTTGCCATCGATCACCAAACATTGTATGACTTTTATTATCTTTTTTCATTGTTAAGAGCTCCTCACAGCATTATGGATAAGCAAGAATCACTATTCCCCCATGTTTAGGATGGGCAAATTGGGGCCTAGAGTAAGAGGGGCGTCCCAGAACAATGATGGCTAAATAAGGGTTGGAGTCCACAATTCCCAACACTGACCCAATCTTAGACCCTCTAAGAAAGTTCTATGGCCTGGAAAACGGATGCCTCTTCCTTCTCTTCTCAAAGGCCAGGGAATTTGCACTGGTCTCAAGGAAGAGCGAGGCAGGGAGGCAGGGAGGCTGGGAGGAGACCCTGACCAGCCTCCCTTTGCCCCACTTAGGAAATGAGGGCCGGGGTCTTTCAGGGGTGGGGGTGGGGCCGGGAGTAAGGCCATGCTTTGAGAGTGTAACTGGGGCCTGAGTTTTGTTGGTGACAAGACAACTTGGGCAAGTCATTTGTGCTCCCTGAGCCTGTTTCCTCATCTGTAAATATGGGCACAGATATCAGTTCCTATCTCCCCTCATCACAGGATCAAAGGTGCGGGTGAAAGTGATAAAAAAATGTTAAAGACCTGACAATGGGACATTGTTGTGGGCGGAGAGGACCTCCCCCAAGTACAGGGTTGCTGGCTTTGGGGATCAATCACCAGCAGTATTTGGAGCGTCAGGCAATTTGATGACGGTGGGACCATCTCTGGTTCCTGTAAGCCTCTCTACTAGCTTAGTCACCTGGAGTGAGTCTCTCAACCTGACTGCCTCAGAAGGCGGAGATCAGCTCTGTAGCTCCTGGCACAAGTAAGCAAAGATTAACAATAGCCCCCACTTATGAAGGGTTACTGTGTCTAGCGCCTGAAACTGATTATCTCGTTCAATCCACACGGCAACCTGAAGAGGCGGGTACTACAGTATAGTATGGCCAGTACCAAAGAAGAAAGAGCCTCAGGGAGGTTAAGAGACAGTCCAGGATCGTGCAGCCCCACTGGGGTTGGAGTCGGGAGCCTTGAATCCAGAGTCTGCGCCGTCAGCTACTCGGAGCTGTCTTTCTCGGAGCCCGCCGCGGGAGGGGGTCAGCACGCGCTCCCCTGGGCAGGGCGGGCGGGCGGCGGGCAAGCACAGGGGGGGAGAGCCGAGGCCCGCAGCCCGCGTGGCCACCGAACCTGAGCAGCTCCGCGCAACCGCCCGACGACTGCGTCCTGGCATACCCGCCCCCTTCCCGGCCAGCGCGCCGACGTTCCGCTGCGCTCCGCGCAACCGGAAGTGGTCGGACCCTAGGCGGAGGGACCTGGCGGAGCGGAAGTCACTCCGTGAGGCAGTGGCGACGGCGGCGGCGAGAGGATGAACAACAAGTTCGACGCGTGAGTCGCGCGTGGCCGCCTCCCGGGGCCCCTTCCCCCAACCGTTCCCCGCGTCCGGCCCCGCCGGGACCGCCGGCACCGCCGGCGGCGCAAACTGCGGCACCGGCCTCCCTTCCTGGTTAGGGCTGCGGGCCGGCCGGGCCTGGGCGGCCGGCGGGGAGGAGGGGGTTGGGGAGGAGGGATGCAGGGGTCTCAGGGACCCCAGGGTCGTATGGACCCAGAGCGAAGTGCGGGGTCCGGGCGGGAGGAGGGAGCCGTGCCGCCTGGAAGGAGATTTTCGGACACCCTGCCGGGCGGGTGCGGGTTGCCAGCGGCGTGGAGGGGCGGAGACCGGAGGTTTGGGTGTTTCCGCAGCCTGGCTGCTCTGCTTCTGAACCCAGCTTTTCTCACACACTCCCTCTGGCCTAGGCAGGTCATCTCTCCTGAGTCTCAGTTTTCTCATTCGCAAGGTGCGGACGGTAACAGAGCCCATGTCGTAGAGTTGCGAAGATGCAATGAGGTAACGTGGCTGCCGCGCTCAGCGCAGTGGCTGCTCAGTTACGGAATTCTCATCTTCCCGAGACTCCTTCCTGCTTCCGTTCTCTTCCCCCTCCTTTTCCCCTCTTCGAACACACTCTCCAAGAACTGCTCAGTTTCTTGCCCAACGGGTATACTTGTTATTGCCTCCTCCTGCAGTTCTGTATGTACCCTATCTGTTGTGTGGTTTCTAGTTCCAGCGTCAAACAATTGGGAGGTGCAGAAAGGAAATGCAAAATATTTTTGCATGTTTCCCTGCAGCGATTGTATCTGGAGGTAGATTATGTTTTGGCTTTCTTCTGGTAGTCCAGTAAATCTGTCTTCTTTTCCGAAGACCTAGATTTCCAGTCTCAGACCCACCAGTTACCAGTTATTTGACATTAAGAAAGTTACCCAATCTCTGAGCCTCTGTTACCCAAACCGCATTAGTGGTTAGTGCTCTGCTGCCGCAGTGAGTGTGATAAGCATCAAATCACATTCGGCAATGCTTAAAGGTACTTTAAGATATAAAAAGTACTACATTTAAGATACAAATGTAAAGTGGAATTACTATTAGTTTAGGTTGTGACCCACTGTTGCCGATGGGAAATTGGAGTTTTTCCGGTACCTTGAGTGCTGGTATGCAAATTCCGAGGTCCTGGATTCCAGCACTCCTGGCAGCTCCTCAGGAATGCTTCCTGGTTGCTGAGAGGGCTCTGCTACTTGAAAAAAGTCTTTGGGAGTTTGCTTCTGCAGTCCACTGCATAGCTGAGCTCATCCCTATACTAATTACCACCTTCTCCTCCCCCGCACAGTCATAAGCCCTGCAACTCCTAGCTTCAGCTCTAAGTCCTGCCTCAGTGGAGCTTTCTGCCAACCCTATACCCCTTTCTCCGCCGAATTGAAGAAATCAAAATTTCATTTTAAGAAGGCACTTCATGGGTAATCTGGCCCAGCCCTACCCAGATCATTTGGAGGTTTGCAGTAAGCTAATTTAAGAGTGGCAGTAATGGCTTCCACAGGCATTTTGCTATTTTTCACATATTATTTCTACTAATTCTAACAACCCTGTAAGGGGGTCATGTTACCTCCTTTTAGAGATAAGGAAAATGAGATTCTCTGAGATTAAATAACTTGCCCACAACAACAAGAAGGGCCATATGGTGAGGTTCAAACCCAGGTTTGTTGTTTAACATTTGTTCAAGCACATCTTGACAAAAATTAACCTGGGTCATTTTTAATTAGTTCTAATTGTTAACTATTCATTATACTGAACATCTGTCTTCTAGCTATGCAGGAAAAAAACAAAGCTGTCTTTCATTCGAAATTAGCAATTGAAGACGGCACTCCAGCCCTTAGTTTTGTTTTTGTTGTCTTTGTTTTTCATGCAAAAAAAGTGCAGTTTTTAGACCACGGCTGCATATTTGGTCTCTGCATTCTTCACCACATGGCTCCTAAGGACATGTTCCAGTTTGCCAGAGTCCTAAAAGTCCAGTGCCTGGAGTTGAGTACTGTAGGCTAATCTGATGGGCTCAGATTAAAGAGGAGCTCTAGTCTCCTTTTCTGTGTGACCTTCTATGGACCTAAACTAATAGCCGCCACCCCCACCCACCCATCAAGTCATTAGCTACCATTGCCATTGATCCTATTCATATGTAAAAGCCTAAGATGCTTTCACTGTACTGCAGTCCCTACGGTGTTGAGCTTGGTTTTCAAATCTAGATGCCATATTTGATTTTGTCCCGATTCTTTTTTTCTTAGCCTTGGCCCATTCTTAATTATTGTCTGAACCACTTATTCGACATTCATCCTAGTCTGCCTTGTATTGCTTTGATTTTAGAAATGCATTCATTAAACGTGTTTGCTTTCTGCCACTGCCTGATGCTGGACGTGTAAAGATGAATTAGACCAAGTTCCTACATGCAGTGAATCGTCTAGTTAGAGTATGAGGACATACCTGGGCAGAAGCTTGGTGAGCTAATTAGGTGCCACTCAGCCTGGACAGCTTCAGATGCTAATTGCCTGCCTAAGTGTATTGAGCACTGATTTTTCTGTCTGGATTGTGTCTTTGCTCACATCCAGCTTCAGGCTGGTAAGAGTAGCCTCCGGAAGACAGGATGCAAATGACTTGCCTTAAGTGTAGGCTCAAAGAGCAGAGTGGTTGCTTAGCTCCACCCTCAAGAAATGACAGCATAAGATGAAGGTCCATTAGGGTTTCCATTTACTATCTTAGAAGGGAGTTAGGAGGTGGAGTCCAGGGATCACAGTAGCATTGTTTCTTCTCTGGCATAATTATTTTTGTTATTTTTCTGTTTCCTAGTGGTTAGCAGCAAAAGCACTAAAAAGAAAGGCATTTATATGCTTCGCTTGGGGCTAGAAAAATGTAAGATGCTGGGGTGACGGTGCCCCTCTTTAACCAAGATTGAATGGAAAGGACCCCAAAGGATATAGTGGGGAGTTGGGAACTGAGAAGAGAGAAACGATGTGAGTCCCTGTGGTATGCCCTAAAGAAGAGAATTAGGAGCTGTCTTGGGCCTAAGCAATTAAAAAAAACTCATGAAATGTTCATAATCAGGAGACAAAAAACTGGCCATGACAGTACAGCTGGGACAAGTACAAACATTTATATGGGGATGTTCAGAAGAGGGAATCCCAACTCATCCTAGAGAGAGATCAGGAAATATTTTCAAAAGAAAGTGGTCCTGGACTTCCCTGGTGGCTCAGCGGTTAAGAATCCACCTGCCAATGCGGGGGACACAGGTTCGAGCCCTGGTCCCGGAAGGTCCCACATGCCACGGAGCAGCTAAGCCCGTGCACCACAACTACTGAGCCTGCGCTCTAGAGCCTGCGAGCCACAACTACTGAGCCCATGTGCCACAACTACTGAAGCCCACGCGCCTAGAGCCCATGCTCCGCAACAAGAGAAGCCACCACAATGAGAAGCCCACGCACCGCAACGAAGAGTAGCCCCCGCTCGCTGCAACTAGAGAAAGCCTGTGCGCAGCAACGAAGACTGAATGCAGCCAAAATATAAATAAATATTTTTTAAAAAGAGAGAAAGTGGTCCTTAGTCTGAATCCTGAAGGACAAGTTAAGTAGGGGAAGAGGAGCTCTCTGAGCAGAGACCAGGTGATGAACAAGTAGGTTGACCACTGGAGGGAAAGGAGTTTGTTGTACCATGCTGAGGTCAAACTGTGTGTCAGGTATTCCATAGGTATTCTTAAACACACAGTGTGCTTGTAAATGTTGTGGGACTTGCATGCTAGACAGGTTCCTCTTGAAAAGGAAACCAGACCAGCTCAAGTTTAATGAAGGGGAAGGGGCATTGTAAGCACCATTAGGTCTCCCAGGAGTCCAGGGAGGGTGAACCAAGTGAAAGAGATGGCAGCATCACAGACAAAACCATTCTCCTTTCCACTCTCTGCTCATCTGCTCATTCCCTTTACCCCTACTGACTTTCTGTGCTCTTGCTTGTTGTCTTTATTCCCTCATGGCTTTTCTTGTATGAGACTCATATGACTGCCCTAGTTCCTGAATCCATATGATCTTTCATCTCCTGGATGAAAAGCTGAGGGAGGAATTGGCTCATAATTTTGAGCAAGCCCCTGAGGCATCGCTTATTGGCCAGGCTGGGCCACCCTTTAGTCTGGTGCCCTTCACAGTCATGTCTTGGCCAGGGTGGGGTTGGGGACGGTCATGGCACCATGTACAATCTTGGGAGTATATTCTACAGCTAGGGCTGTGAAGTGGGCACAGCAGGCACCCCAGCGCGTGCCTAGCCCATCCATTCTAACATTTGAGCGCTTTTTATGTGGTAGGCACTGGGGATTCATGGGCAAAAAGAAAAACAGTACAAAATACTTTGCAGCATGTTTCTGCATCTATAAGGTAATACAGGCATACCTCTCATTTTACTGCACTTTGCAAATACTGCCTTTTTTTTTTTTTTTTTTTACAAATTGAAGGTTTATTGCAACCCTGTGTAATTAGATGATGGTTAGCATTTTTTCGCAATAAAGTATTTTTTAATTAAGATACATACTTTTTAAAGACATAATGCTATTGCCCTCTTAATAGACTACAGTACAGTGAAAACATAACTTTTATATGCACTGAGAAACCAAATAAGTTGCGTGACTCAGTTTATTGTGATATTTGCTTTATTGCGGTGATGCGGAACCAAACCCACAATATCTCTGAGGTATTCCTGTATCTGAGTTACAGTTTGACCACTTCTAGTACCTTTCCTGAGAATTGCCAGATTCCATTTGACTGGATAGGGGCGGAAAAGTGATTTCAGAAAATATCTGTAAGTTAATGGTTCAGCTCTAGACTAAACAGCATTCTTACTATCTTTGTGAATTCACCTTCCATTTATCTTTTTGTCTGGATCCAGTGAACTTTAGGTTCACTGAAAGCCTTAGTATTGTGTTTTGGGGGGTGGCAAATTATGCTCAGAGACAGATTTTCTTTGCCAGTAGTTTATTTACCACAGATCCAGTGTGGGAATTACAGTGATTTCATAAGCCAATAGCATGCAGATGTCCCTTATTAAGCTGATAAAGAAATAACATACCATACTCCAAACCAATGACAGGTTAATCACACTATTGTTCCAGGCAAGGGAAGATGAAAGGAATAAAGTCCAAATTTAGTTCAGTTGTACCTTTATATGAATTGGTACTGGATGAGATGGCTTTGCCAACCAACAGCTGAAGTCCAGCTGCCAGCTCAAAAATAAAAGTCACTTGTTGCTAGAGCACATTGCTAGGAAACTACAGCACTGGTGTTGATGGGCAGGCTGATCTTTGTGGGGCCGCTACACAGTTTGCCACCACTGCTAAAGGAGTCACCTTGACCACAGCAGGAACGAATGTCCCTTGCCTTCCTGAGACTGCTGTAGGGTTTAACATCACTGCCAACCAGGAGCGAGTGGCTCAAGATCTCCAGAGAGCACGATCAGCGAAGGATAGCTTTGCCCGGACAGAAGCGCTTGGATCTTCCTCACACACTCTCAGTATTTATAGTCTAAATGTCCCCTCGCCATAGTTCCTTCTTTGTTTTTATTGATAAGGCCCTGGCGGTGCCACTCAGCAGGTGAGCTGCTAGTGCTTATCAATGACAACAGATGAGGTGACATCCTGACACACTTATTCTTACATCAAAACAACTTTACTTCTAAAAACAACTTTTTTTTGGTCTTTGTCATAAGCAGGTGGATTAAAATACCTTCATTTAAGTCATAAATAAGTGGATTTGAAATCATAGCAAACCACTACACAACACTTAGGGTGGTTTCACTGCTCCTGAAAGGGATTTGACTTAAAAGGCAAGAAGACGTTCCTTTCTTTAATTTCTTTTTCTTTTCACTTAACATCAATTGAGCATCTTCTTGTGCTACATGTTAGGGCAGCATCTTGTCCTAGATGCTGAAGATACAAAAATTAATAAGACACTGTTCTAAGGGCCCCCTCTAGTAGGAAAAACAGATGTGGGAGGAGTGGTACCTTAGGCTGAGGGGGTAGTGTTTGCAAATAACACAGATGGGGGAATATAGGTCGCTTGGGGAGGTGGGAGGAGGGAAGGAGGATGCCAGTTGACAGGAGTCAGACTCTAGAGGATCTTACATTTCATTGTACTTTATCCTGCATGGTGGACATCAAAGGGCAAGGGACAGTTGAGAGTTTTAAGCATGGAAGTTAAATGATTAGATTTGCATTTAGAAGGAGCATGCTGGTGGCAATGTAATTGAGATGACAGGGGAAGAAGGCCTAAACTAAAGCAGTAGCAGCGGGGAGGGGTAGGAAAGATGGTTAGAAGAAGTGGCAAGAAAGAAAAGTTTTTTAACTTCATTTGAAATGCCAAAGCAGTTATTTAATCCAGAAATTCTTCTCATTATTGACTATTTTTGGCAAAGAAAACAATCCCTTTCACCATTTACCTCTCGCTTCTTTGTGCAGCCTTTTAGAAAACTAGAATGTGGTGCTTTCTGGAATTCACAAGTTAGCTGATGGGCAGTTTCATTTTTGTTTAATCCTCCTAATTGCCATTCTGCATTCCTTTGCTGTCTCTCATCTCATGTGCACCTCATTGCCTGAGTGACTTCGGGTTGGTTTCATGGTAGTTCTTTTGACCTGGTGGCTTTGTTAGATAAGCAGGAATCAGCTCAGTCATGGGGTAACGTTGTTTTGCCTTTCCGTTTAGATTGAAAGATGACGACAGTGGGGACCATGATCAGAATGAAGAAAACAGCACACAGAAAGATGGTGAGAAGGAAAAAACGGAACGAGACAAGAGTCAGAGCAGCGGCAAGAGGAAGGTAAGTTTTGTGCTGCCTAGATGTGGTTGCCTTTGGACTTGAGACTTGGTTATCTTGGGAAATCTGGAAGATGCAGATGAACTTGATGGCATCCTGTTTTGTAATATCTGATTTTGTTCTCAAAAAAGGTTGTTGAATCACTGGAGTTCATTTTGGGACTTAGAACTTTTCCCTTGCCACATGATCTTGAGGTGCTGCCTTGCTTTCCAACATTCCCCTAGCCTGAGGTAGGGGGTAAACCCTGGAGTTTAACGAGGACGTTAATTGCTTCAGAAGCTGCTGCTCGGTATTTCAAATCCTGCACATCACTTAGAATTTTTGACCGTTTAGTTAGTAATAGTCTGAGCTGATTGATCCCACAATATTGAGTACCTTCCAGATGCAGGCATTTCAGGTGCTAAGAGGACACAAAGGTGAATGAGACTGGATGAAGGAGTTTACACTTAACAGTACCAGTAATACTAGTAGCTGCCATTTATTGAGTACTTACTATGTGCCAGGCATGGTGCTAAGCACTTTACATCTGTTAATTAATTTGATCCTCTCAGCAGCCCCATGAGGTGGTGGCTGTTATTTTCCCCACTTTGCAGATAAGCAGCTGAGGCACAGACTGGTTAAGCAGCTTGCCCAGTGTCATTAGCCAGTAAGTGATAGGGTGTCATGGAGGAGGCCGACGTGGCCTGGGAATATGTTGAGATAAGATACAAACGTAAATATCTGTGATAGGAATTAGAAAGTTATGAAAGCATTAAGAACAGAGAGAATGTTACAGGAACTTAGAGTCAGTTAACCACTAACTTACCGTGTCAGCAGAATCTTGAGCCCACTGCAGGTAATTGAGGATGTATCCTTTTTAAGTGTGGAGGTGGTAAGGGGTGACACTGTAAAATGTTTTCTCAGTCTCAGAGCATGTGAAAAATGCCCAGATTAACACACCTTCTTTAATTCACAGGCTGTTGTCCCTGGGCCAGCGGAGCACCCCCTGCAGTATAACTACACTTTCTGGTACTCCAGGAGAACCCCTGGCCGTCCCACCAGCTCACAGAGCTACGAACAGAATATCAAACAGATTGGCACCTTTGCCTCTGTGAGTACTGGGTGGTTTAATGTAGTGAGCCTTGGTAGTACATTCATGCCTGTGTTTATTTACATCATTGTGTCTATATACCCTCCTGGTAACATACTTAGGATTCTAGTTTCCCTAGTTGACTGACCTGAGTCTCTGAAGTCAGATTGGCTCGTTCTTAGATTTCTCATTACACGTCCATAGGTAACATACGTCAGTATCAATAAGTATGTGAATTGTGGAACTGGTCAGAAGGGGACAATACAGAAACACAGGCTTGTTCAAGTAGATACTTATTGAGTCCTTACTGTGCGCAGTGTCACGGGGGATACAGAATTTTATAGTACATGGTGTCTGTTCTCATGAAGCTTGACAATAAAGTTGAGAATAAAATTAGAGTTTTTGTGTTTAATAATCTCCCATTAGGGTGCTGGATGTGTTAGTGATTATGCATAAAGTAGCATCTTTTTTCTGTGTTCAGAAAGAAAAGGAAGTCTATTTTTTGTGGGTACTGTCAGTGCAGAGAGCCCACACTCTGTCTTATCTCCCTCACAGGTAGCTAGAGTTGTGCACACTGAGAAGCTGTCTGCGACTAAAACCAGTCTTGTTCAGTGAAGATTATTATATATTTTGTAGGTGTAGTACAGTCGATCTCTGGGCCGAATCAAATGCAGGATTTGTTATTTTCTTGAAATTATTGAGGTATTTGTCCTGTTTAAAATGCAGACACTGGAAAAGAAAACTATAATAGAAAATAAATTTTACGATAAATTAGTAAAGAGGAGGACACAATAATAGGCACTTTGTGTGATTTCCTTCGATCATTATGATAGCCCTATGAGGTCAGTGATGTTATCCGTATTTTACAAATGAGAAAAATGAGGCTTGGTTAAGTATCTGATCTGAAGTCTGAAATCTGTGATAATTTACTTGATTAAGTGGAGGAACCAGTATTGAAACTCAAGTTGGGTAGGCTGTAAAAACCACCTTCCAAATCCTATACTCTTTTACTCTTCCATATACCAAAATGCATGCCAGGAGGCTCCAAGTTTTAAAAATGTTTGTTTACTAGAAGAAGCTATATCTATCTGTTTATTATTAATCAGATATGCATATATAACTGATAATCAGATCATCTGATTACTATGCTGAGTTGATATAATTTCAGCCAAAAGCAAAGATCTTGTTTTAGTTGGCCTGTGCTCTCTTACCACCAGTAAATTTAGGCTTTTTTGAATTATTAAAAATAGCTTGTGCGCTGGTACATATTTGGTTCAAGAAATGTTGAATGAATTCAAGGCACTAATAGGGTTCTAAAATGAATAAAAAACCTTGCCCTTAGGGAAATAAGACATGCCCAGGAATTTCCAATACAGGGAGGCAGTGGGAAGTGCTGTAAGAAAGGCGTGGCTAGAGTGCTCTTGGAGTTCAGAGGGAAGGAATTAATTTCAGCTTGGAGAAAGCCTCTTTGGGAGGAGATGGGTTTAAGATTGAATTTAAAGAATTTGAACATGTGATAAGAAGAGGAATTCTTGGCAGAGAGAACAGTAGAATTAAACTTAAAAATATCCATGTAGTCCTAACATTCCTGAATCCACGGAAATTTTGATTGCTTGCTAGACATTACAGGTAAAATGGCAGCCATTATGTTGTGAACAACTGGTTAAGCGCTCAGAGGATCAGAGAAGAAACTGAACTGGGGAGTAAGTTTTCATTCAGGAATTTGTTCAATTATTTTAGCATAATTATAACTATTTCTAGCATTTTTCTTTCCCTCTTAAGAAAGGCATATATGAATTTACCCAGCTTGCTCAAGGAGGGTTTTTGTTTTCTTTTCTTTGGGCATGTATGCTGAGTTGAACAGTTTGTCCTCAGCGTCATCTTGGGTTAATGCTTCTTTATACTCACCAGTGTCATGTAATTCAAGGCATTGGGAAATGCCTCACAATATTAAATTCCTCACAAAGAAATAATTGCATTGTAAAACCAATGATGCCAAAGCAGTATTTCCCATTTGTCCTCAATCCTAGTGTTTGACAACATTTAAAAAGTTCTTGAAGTTAAGGTAACTAAGAAAGCCATGTCTTGAAATGGAAAGAGCATTGGATGTGGGGATCACAAGTGTCATCTGTTCTACTGCTTGACTTTGTGGGCTAGGGCAAGTTCTGAAACCGTTTCCTCAATTATAATATGAAGAAGGTAGTTGAGATGATTTCTGAGGTCTTTTCTGCACTTCATATTCTGGGTCTAAATGTTTATTTTTTGGTTTCAGTTGGGAGTTCCAAAAATGAAAATTGCCTTAAGAGAAGGAAAAAAGATAAAAGTTTAATACTATTTCTCGATCTGCTTACTATTTCATCTCTCTTATGGTTTGGATATAGGATTCTGGCTATAAGATTATATAGGATGGCTTTAAGATTGGTGGAGACCAAACGGTTAATAAAGCAATGCTCAGTTGGAGGATTGGGAGTGGTTGGTGTACTTTGTCCCCACCACCCCCTCAAGTCCTGATTCACAGTGAGCCAAGGTTTCTAGTAGGCATACTTCATTTCTTTGCACTGTGTTAGGGTGGGAAAAGATTATTGCTCATTGTATGCATATGACCACTCACTGTCCCAAATCACTGGGTGTAATTAAGCAAGGCAGTGGCTGAGATGAAACACTGCATTGAAGTCCTACAGATGGCATTCATTCCTAATTTCTTTGTAACCTGAGACATTTCCCATGTTCCTGCTCTCTAGAGGAATGGAAGGCACAGCCATTTCACACAGTCTGAGGTCTGTTTCTCCTCAGTTGCTATCCAGATCTGGGAGTATGACCTGAGTCTCTGTCTGCTTGGTACCCATTTTCAGCTGCGCATTATGGAATCTTTCTTCATGTTTAATTTAGAGCCAGCAGTGTCTTGGCAAATACCAACTGTTTCTTCAGACTGTTCCACATTTTCTCTTTCCTCCTAAAGTGTGCACTTCACTGGCCAGTACTTTGTAGCTATTCTCCATGAATTGCAGAGGAATAGGGAAGTAATCTCTCCTAGCAAATCACTAGTGAGAGAAACAGAAATAGCATGATGAATATAAATAAGCATACATTTTATAGAGAAATATGTCTAATTTTCTAACAGGACTGTGGAGGAGGAGCAAAGAGAAAATTTCTAGCCAAGAAAATGGACTTAAACCCTAAGTGAGAGGCTAAGTCCTGCTTGGTTTTTGGACCGTCCTGGCCTTATCAAGGGCACCATGGTATGGAGTAGTGCATGTGGTTGATTCTGTCACTTGATGCTCAGTAACTAAACAGAAATAAAATGTATTTCATTGTAGCTAATGCTATATTTGATGGTAAACATCTTTGATCAAGAAGTGCAGTTATAAATAAGTCATGGGCGTGTAATGTACAGCACAATGACTAGTTAACGCACACAGTTAATAATACTGTATTTTTTTTTTAAAGTGATTTGGGTCTAAAGAAATACATTCAGGCTGAGGTTATGTGGCGTTTAATCTGTCTCAAGACTTAAGTGGTTTTTTTTTTTTTTTTTAATTTTTATTTATTTATTTATTTATCTTTGGCTATGTTGGGTCTTCGTTTCTGTGCGAGGGCTTTCTCTAGTTGCGGCGAGCGGGGGCCACTCTTCATCACGGTGCGCGGGCCTCTCACTATCGCGGCCTCTCTTGTTGCGGAGCACAAGCTCCAGACACGCAGGCTCAGTAGTTGTGGCTCACGGGCCTAGTTGCTCCGCGGCATGTGGGATCTCCCCAGACCAGGGCTCGAACCCGTGTCCCCTGCATTGGCAGGCAGACTCCCAACCCCTGCGCCACCAGGGAAGCCCTTAAGTGGTTTTTATTGTGTAAAAACAGGGTCCTCTTACACCGTGTGATGAGGGGAGTATGTATTGACATTGACCAACTAAGGCTCCTAGCTGAGGCTGGTATTTCTCACCTAAAGAGTTTATTCTTGTATCAACAATATTACATTATTCTTTTATCAAAATATACAGTATGCTTTCCTCTAACATGCCTTCCTTCCCACACAGTCCCCCGAATGAAAACCTAACCTCCAGAAAGTAGAGCCTCTAGCAGAGTGTCTTCCGTGTTTATGCTCTTCTCTTAAGTAAATCTCACATTCATTCAAAGAAGCATAAGAAACATCTTTTCACTCTGCTATCTTCTCTCTGCAGGTGGAGCAGTTCTGGAGGTTTTACAGCCACATGGTACGTCCCGGGGACCTGACAGGCCACAGTGACTTCCATCTCTTCAAAGAAGGAATTAAACCCATGTGGGAGGTGAGAACTGAAAGCCTCAGACTGCTTTTCTGAGCAAGTTTTTTGTTTTGGGGGTTTTTTGTTTGTTTGGTTTGGTTTGTTTTTTTTTAAAAGCCATGTCAAAATTAAAAGTATTTTATAGTCTTCTCGGGGCTTCCGTGGCGGCCCAGTGGTTAAGACTGCGCTTCCGCCGCAGGGGGTGCAGGTTCCATCCCTGGTCGGGCAGTGAAGATCCTGCATGCCTTGTGGTGCTGCCAAAAGATAAAAAAAAGTCTTCTCTGAAAGCTGCGTCACTATTTGGTCCTTTGGAAATGGGACCTCTAGGAAAAGGCGCTGATTCCATTGTTTGTCTGTGTGGATGGTTTTCAAAGATTGTTTTGTCACTAAAATGGTATTATAACAACATTAGAGGATTTTTTAAAATTACTCTTCCCATAGAACTGGTTTTGTGTGTGTGTAATATATTACCATAGGGTACTTATGATTAAAGTGAGTAAAAATAAGCTTACGAGCAGCAACTAGAGACCCAGAGCTGAGCTCTATGATCTCTTTGCTGTAACCCATCTTCTCCTCTCTGATGCCAGAGTGTTTTTCTAGAAGACAAACGGGATCTCACACACATACCCCAGTTAAAAATCTTATGCAGCTCTCCATCACACACATGATCTTGCACCTAATTACCTTTCAGGACTTGTCACCCGTCATCTCTAAATCCTCCCTTCACTGTAGCTAGACCTTCCTCTTTGCATCTCTGTCTCACAGTCAGAGTTTGCACACTGCCCTGTTCTTCCCAATGCCTGCAGAGCCCTTCACCTGCTTTACCTGGCTAACTCCTGTGTCCCTCAAGACCCGGCTTAAATGTTTTCCTCTTCTTGGGTGTTTCTGTCTTGTTCTTTTTGAACTTCCTATGCATATCTCTGTTACAGCAGTACTTGTCAGACTGTACTGCTGTAATTAATTTTCTTGTCTATCTTCTTCACTAGACTGGATCTAGGTAGAGACTGTGGCTTCATGTCTGTATTTGGGACATGGTGACTCTTGATAAACTTCTGGCGAATGAAGTAAGGAGTGATCTGTGTTTGAAATCTGACATCATTTCATTTTGATGTAGTTCTGAAAAAAGAGGAGGAGGATGATGATCATTACCATTTTGGCTATGCCGTGGCTTGCAGGATCTTAGTTCCCCGACCAGGGATCGAACCTGGGGCCCCGGCAGTGAAAGTGCCAAGCCCTAACCACTGCACCGCCAGGGAATTCCCAAGAGAGGATTATTTTTAAAGGGTCCGTTTGGCCATTTTTTCCTATAGAGTTGAATAATTGGGAAGCAACAAGACTTCTTAGTGATCAAGGGATCATTGGCCCTAAAGCAAAAGCAAAAGAGCTGTGAAACCATATTTTAACTTTAAATGCTTTCTCTCTTTTCACAGGATGATGCAAATAAAAATGGTGGCAAGTGGATTATTCGGCTGCGGAAGGGCTTGGCATCCCGTTGCTGGGAGAATCTCATCCTGGCCATGTTGGGGGAACAGTTCATGGTTGGGGAGGAGATCTGTGGGGCTGTGGTCTCTGTCCGGTTTCAGGTAAGCCACCCCACAGGCAGGTCTGCTTTCGCATGTTGCCTTTACTCTTCTCACTGCCTCCGATTTGCTTTGATGATTCTTTCTGTCGTTCCTCCTGTAGGAGGACATTATTTCAATATGGAATAAGACTGCCAGCGACCAAGCCACCACAGCCCGCATCCGGGATACGCTTCGGCGAGTGCTTAACCTACCTCCCAACACCATTATGGAATACAAAACCCACACCGACAGCATCAAGTATGTGTTGTGGGGGCTTGCGGGGGGCGTGTCCCTAAGTTTAGCAAAAGTAGGTCCTTAGTTGGGCCCAGAGGAATGTGGTCGTACGGAGACTGACTTCAGGAGAAGGGACAGACCAGTCTTCCCCTAGTGCTTCTGGCCACTTGTGGCAGTTCTTTGCTGGCGAGGTTCCCTGTCCACCTGCACTGTGGGGTGCTCTGTATGAGAGAGCGCCCTTCTGCAGAATCCCAGTTGCACTGCCTGGGCTGGCTTTATTTACACAGGCTGTCTTGTCTTTCATGCACTAACCACTGTCGTAAAATGAAAGACAAAGTGCTCTTCTTTTTCTTGCTGTTTTTTAAGATAATTTCACTGAACAGTAAGGCCCTCCTCCCTGTCTGCCCCTCACTCCACTTCTGCATGTCTTTTTAACCTGTTAGCTTCAGTCTGTTTTCTTTGTCCTGGGAAATTGACTTCGTATCAGGAGTGATGACTCCATTTCCTTGTGTGTAGAGCTGAACTCGTAGAGGAAGCAGAGTAGCGTGTCTGTGGGAGTAGAATCTAAGGGGAGCATGGATGCCAAAGGGGAAATTAGCTTTGCAGTCTACCTAAGACTCGAGGAAGTGGAGCTGGACGTCCACAAATGAGAATCACTGGCTAGGGTTGCTCCTTCAGTGATTGAATGTCATAAATAAATTCAGGTTATTATGAAAACGTTGTGGGGAGTGGCTGTTAGATTTTTCTCACAACTGGAGGAAGAGCGAGCCAACTAGGAGTCAGGACTTGGAGGTTTAGTTCTCTCCTTTGACTCTAATATCAATGTGTGCCTTTGAAAAGTTTCTCTGCCACTCTGCTTCAGTTTCCCCATCGGTAAAATGGGGGATAATAACGCTTTACCCGACAGGGTTGTTTTGAGGCTGATTTAATCTTTGTAATTGAAGGTCCTCAGATGGAGAATGCGCTTACAGGGCCAAGTATTATTGCTCTCATTGTCATCATTAGTAATAATATCACCATCCTGCTTATTAAAAACATTACTAGTAATGAGCCCAGCCATGGTGTTTAGCAGGCAGACCATTTGGGAATCTTTTTCCCCTGAATTTACAGATCATACTGTGGGTGGAACTGGCTTAAATGAGCTAAGCGCCAGTTTTTAATTGGGAATGCTGCCATAGGAGGTGGTCTGTATCACATGGCTGGGCGTGGCGCATTGTAGCCACCAACAGTTACTAGCTAGCCACGACCCTGATTGCTTGCCTCGGCAGTCCCGGGCCAGGCAGTCCCTGGCCAGCGTTGTTTTTCTCTAGGCAGATTTTTCCTGTTCTTTGTTCTGTAATACAAGTAGTTTCTGCCTTCCAGCCAGACTCAGTCTAGGCTGGAGAGACCCACACCTGCCTTTTCTAGGACTCTTACATTCAAGGTTCCCAAATGCTCCCCACCCCCATCCCCCGCAAAAGCAACCTTTTCGCCTGGGTAGGAAAGGGAAAGAGGTATTTTTCAACTCTCCCCTCTCCACTGTTCTCCCTCTCTAATACCCTGCAGCAGTTCTTCCTGACTTTTGTAGAAACACGTACCAGTCCTTAGAGTCTAGGAGAGCCTTTGGGCTTATTGCCTTAGTCTGCTGCTTGCTGCTTTATCCAGAGGTCTGCCTAGTACTCCAGCCCTGCAGCTACAGGGACCAGAAAACCCTCCTTGATACCTAGATGCTACTTTTCCCTCGCGTCTCCCTCTCTTTCTCTCCCAATGTGCCAACATTTTGCACTTCCACTAGAATGCCAGGCAGGCTGGGCCCCCAAAGGCTCCTTTTTCAAAACCTCTGGAAGCCGCGGTTGAATGTGCCATGACCCTCTCCCTCTCTGGATGGCACCATCATTGAAGCTGGCATCATCGGAGTCTCTTGTTCTGTTGGCGTGCTACCTGGAAGACCCTTCTGTCCCGGACAAGAGGAATCGGAAGAGCATTTTATGTTTTAAGAACAGGCTGACGCGCAGCAGCTACGACAACAGCTGAGATCACTTAATAAATGGTGCTAAACTAGCTTGTCTCATGCTCTTGCTCTTTATGGTGCATCAGAGAAGCGGCCTTTCAGACTGACTGTCACCATATTAAGGAATGGCACAGACTTCTCCGTGGAGGGCCATCCGGGGAGTGCAGCCTCATTTCCATAAGCCCACTGTGTAACGTCACATGGTATTTTGTTCCAGCTCTGCTGAGGTCCGACATGATGAGGTGACATCTAGCTCTCAAAATGAGACCCCATTTTTTTGGTATTTGAATTTTAGTTTCCATCTAGTCATGCTGATGACCAGAACAGAGTGATTTCTGATTTAGAGTTCAGCTTGAAAGTCCATAAGGTTGGAAAGGGGGATCCTTGGCCTTTGCTTTGCTGACTCTGTTTGTCTTACTTCAAAGAAATCTCTTGCTTGGAGGTAAAGCCCTGCTTCCGTCTGTGTGCGGCTGTACGTATAGAGCTTCCTTGCTTTGTGTTAATGGGGTTTTCTCACTGTGCCAAAGCCGCCCAAGCCACAAGCTCTTATGCCAGCCTTCTCCCTTCTGCTCTCCCCTTAGAGCCAGATCATCTTCCTCTTCGAGCTCGCCCTGCTTGCACGGTCTCAAGGTTCCAGCCCTTCCCTTCCTCCCAGTCCCCAGGGTTGTTGTGCATCAGGACCCGGGGTGGGGAGATGTCTTTGTCCTGCTTGAGTGTGCTCCTTAGGGCGTCTGACCATACATAGCACGTACCAGCCCCTCATGTGCTTTGTGGCTTGGCGTGTATGTGCTACAGCTTGGCCTTCAGGCCCCTAACCTGCATGTAGAATTTCAGCAAGCCTTACGTTACTTTAGGCTTTCTTAGGAGCTACCACCAAAACCAAAAATGAAACACTTTTGCCCGCACTAGGCCAGGTTGCCTGATTGTGCATGTGAAGGTGGCTGTGGGCATAACGTGGAGTTTGCCAGAGTGGCTGTGCTCTTCCATTATGGCAGCAGCACCCTGAGCTCTACCATCCTCACTGACCGTCGGGCTCCATGTGGCCTGGGATCCCACAGAACACACACTGGGACTAAAGCGCCCTGGGCTCAGCATCCTGGAGGTGTTCGTTCGTTGCTTTTTTTTCTATTACGTACCCCAAATTGGTTGAAGGACCTAGAAGATGGAGATTTGTTGATGTATGGAAATGCCTATTCTCTCTGTTTTCAGCGTTTGTCAAAGAATTACCTTCTATGGCCCTTTCCCTCTTGCCTTCCACTATAATGTTACATGTATTGACCTTAATTTCAGCTAATGTAACTGGTCCAGGGGATGAGCTTGATGTCACCTTCCAAAGAAGAGTTGATCAGAAAGCACCAAACTGACCTTGAGACCCCTGTGATCCTTGCCACATCTGAACAGAAACCGGAACTGTTCCGCTTTGTTCTACTCCTTGTGGCTCTCCCACAGGGGTGGCTCTGTTTGAGCCAAGGAACAGCAGCTGCTTGGGCTTGAGAATTCAAGGGAAATGAGGAAGAAAGAGCCAGCAGTTCTCTCCCACCTACTCTGGAGATTAGGGCTCCTGGAAATGGTGAGGGGAATTTTTTTAGAGGTGGCTTAGATTTCTCAGTCAAGCGTACTTCCACCTTGCTCTGTTTCAGTCCAGTATCCAGTGTCCTTCTTCAGCTCTCTGGTTTTCCCAGGCTTCCCCTGATCACGCTGCTTGCGGCCTTTCCCTGCTGCGCTCCTGAGAGGCTGGCGCTGCTGCGCACAGGGCGTGACAAGCTGCTTTGCTGCAGAGGAGGTGCTGCCTGCTGCCTCGTCCCCTTGCTTACTGCCAACAGTTAGCCCCTTCAGGGCGCGCGGGTCCTGCCTCGTCCCCTTGCTTACTGCCAACAGTTAGCCCCTTCAGGGCGCGCGGGTCCTGCCTCGTCCCCTTGCTTACTGCCAACAGTTAGCCCCTTAAGGGCGCGCGGGTCCTGCCTCGTACCCTTGCTTACTGCCAACAGTTAGCCCCTTCAGGGCGCGCGGGTCCTGCCTCGTACCCTTGCTTACTGCCAACAGTTAGCCCCTTAAGGGCGCGCGGGTCCTGCCTCGTACCCTTGCTTACTGCCAACAGTTAGCCCCTTAAGGGCACGCGGGTCCCACTGAGAAACGTGAAACTGGTTCAATTGAGTGTTAGCTCAGGGGTGTGGCTCTTTCTAATGAGGCCAATCGTAGCTGAGATTTTAGAGATTTGGGTCCTTGCAGGCATCAAGTGATTCACTGTATCTGCCATTTTGAGGACAATCTCATAACAGAGCCAGACTTGCAACCCAGAATCATGAGACCACCAGGATAAGACTTGGGGCCCAGAGCCATATAGAGCAGCAGTGCCTTTTGTGAGGAAATTCCTCTTTGGAGTAGTCTCTTGAGTCCCGTCGTGTCTCTGGCCTGGAATGGGAGAGGGAAGACAGACAGGGCCAGCTGCACTCAGTGGGCCACAGTGTTGGGAAGACTGACCAGGCCCCTCTGCAGAGAGAGCTGAGGGTAGGTGACTTCTCTTTATTCATTTATTCTAGAGGAGAAATGGGTCGAATCACGGGGACTTCACCACGTCTAGATATCACTGTATTTAAACATTGAACTTCGTAGGCAAGAACCAACCATCCCTTCTCTTGCCATGGCTAAATCATAGCCAGGTGGCACTGGGTCATACCAGCATAATTGCTGGGCTTTGCATTTGTGAAATGTTTCCCCATGCTGATGTTCAAGGTAAAGCCCAGACTAGCAGGAGGCCAAGTTCGTCCGTGAGTACGAGGGCCAGCTGAGTGCAAGGCTGTGAACTGAGGTTTGGGCCAGAGTAGGGGCAAGTACAGAGTTACACAGAAATGAGATCTCTGCTCTCAGAATTTGCTTTCTGGTAAGTGAGCTGGTAAAAAGTGGTCTTTAAAGGACTCATTGTTATCCTGTCATTTGAATCTGTTTAGAATGCCCTGTAGGCTCTATTAATCTCACGGTAATTTAAAAATATATATTTTTTTAAGAAACTCAATTTACATGACAGTATTAACATTTAACTTGTTCTTTCTTTACCTTTAAAAGAAACAAGTTTTAATATTACTAATATGCCTGGGATGCCAGATGGAAAATAGCTAGAACATTCGCACCTAGTTTTAGGCGTTTGATTTGCCTCTTAGTCAAGCATTGGCCTGTGAGAACCAGCGATTGTACCAGTGACTCTGATCAGCTATTTTATCTCCACTGAATCCATATGAGGAAACTTCTTTGCCCACATTCTTCATGTTGAAGTTTTTACATACGAAGAAAATACTGCTGAAGAAAATGGGAGGGCAGTTTAATACTAAACTGGATTAGAGGGGAACTCTGACATCCATATTTCTGAAGGTTCTTGACACAGAGAACTTTGGTTTGGACTAGTGTAGGGCTTTCTGGAAACAAAAGGATAAATGAGGTGAAGCTTCAACACAGCCATGTAATTTCTTGTTGACACCTAAATTGCTTAAATAGAATTTAAGTCTCACCTTTAGAGCAAGAGAGGGGTTTCCTGGGTCGTTGCCCAAGCGTCAGATTTTGCTTTCTCCTTACCTTCATTTGGAGTGAAGAGTGAAATGACCTTCTGACATCACTCGTGGACTCTCAAAGTTCATCACGTTACCATCTCTCCAGAAGGAGCTGTGAAGCAGATGTCTTTCTGTGGAAACTGAGTTTGTGAATTGATAAAGACTGGCATGCTTATTGGGTGCTCTTCCATTTTCCTTCAGTTAACATGTATCAGTATTTTGGCAATACTCTCTCTGAAGAAACCATTAACTTCAGATCAATCTCTTATTCCGAGAGATACATCATTAACTTATAAATGCTGCTGTTTACAAGAGGGAAATACTAATGAAACTGATGTGAATATTGCCTGGAAGAATGAATTTGTTGTGCCAGGTCTCTGTATTTAATCCCTTCCTATTTAAAAAAAGAAAAGCTATCTGTAGGAGACCTACTGATAAAATATATTTTAGTGGTCATAATATTAAACCTGTAGTGAGCTAATAATTTAGCACATTAAACCCTATATGTTGTCACCATAGGTATAGCACCCCTTTAAACCAAGAATGGAATAATTGACAGTAAGGAATTTTAGATTTAAAGGCACCAAATTACCCATTTTATATATAATTCCCAGGGAAGTTACCTGACACTTTGTCCCTAAGTGACTGAAAAATGGTTAAGGCAAAAAGGAAGGACATAAGCTCCTCAGAAAACTTGAGGTACGTTAGGGCTTCCGGATACACAGGGGATCTAGCTTTCTCCCGGTTTTTGGCCAGCAGTCACCAAGGCCCTGGTCTTTGTGGAGCATCATTCCAAGAGACTCTACCCTCAGTCGCATTTTTTATCCCTTCCTAACTCCGATTTCTAAATTAAGTTAATAAGCATTAAGGTTGTGTTGCGCATTGGCCCTTGGAAATTTTGAGCTGCTGTGACATATACAACTTAAATTTTAAGATAATAGTTACTTGGGTATTATCAGAAACAGATGGAACCTGATAAGAATTTGGGTCTGAGTTTAGAAGGGTCAGAAGGTTGGAAATATGAAAGCAGATAAAGTGGTGTAATTTCCTCATTGCGTCTTTGGACATTGTAATGCTGTTGGGTACCTGCCTTTACCGTCAGGGTGAGGCCTGATGAAGAAAGATAGTTTCTGCCCCCTGTCCTCACGTCCCCAAGGCAGAAAGCACTGCTGCCCTTCGCCTCAGGGAGTTGGAGGTGTCTCCCATGGTGGGTGAGCTTAGCTCTGACCTCACTTGTCTCCCCTGTAGACTTGTGGAAGGAGTGGCTAGAAGGACGTGCAAATCCTCTAGGGAGTAGTGAGGGCCAGACTTAGCCAGTAGCACGAGCCAGGAGAAGTGCCAGCTGCCCCTGAAAGGTGCCGGCCACCCTGCTAAGCTGAGAGGAAAGTCTAGGAGGGGAACCTCACTGCTGTGCTTCCAGGTATCGGTGGGCTCCACTTGACCTTGAGGGTATCTGAAATGGGGTGTGGGTTTATCTTGTCTGTTCTCTCTTTGTTAAAAAAGCCTTTGATCTGAATGTACTATTGTGTTTTTTGTCTCTGGTTTGCCAGGGCCTGGGAGGAGTTTCATGGCCTGGTGAACAGCAGCGGCCGCTGATCGGACGCTCCCCCTCTGTCTCTCACACTCAGGGTAGGGCCTTGTCTACCTTCTCTGTAACCTTGTGACATACCTCTCAGCCGTAGGCCCCTCTTCCCAAGGGGATGCCCTCTCCCCACCTGCCCCCAGGCTTGCCTCTGCCAGCGCGGAGCCTGCTCCAGCCGCTCCTCATTGACTGACGCCGCGGTCTCAGGGGAAACCACTGAGTCCACAGCCACTGGCTTATGCTCCCTGGGTCACGTGTCTCCTGGTGAACCCCTGGGCAGGTCGATGAGCCTCTCTACACCTCTGTTTTCTGATTTGGAAAATGAGGTTCCATGGACTAACATGTCTCTGGTGTCTTTGGATGCCAACATTCCATGATTATAAATGGACCAGAGATCCATTTTCTTTGGCCCGGACGTGGCCACTTTTAAGCCGTCTGACAGTGTCCTGTGACTAGTAGGACAGTTCCACAGGCCACAGTATGGGTTAGGTGAGAGGTATGTCTCGTTTGCTGGTGGTGTTTGTCAGTTGTGAGGAAACAAGTGATGGAACTTCTGAGTTTCAGCGGTTATTGTGAACTGAGGGTAGATGTCAGGGCTGGTAGGAGGCACGGTTCCAGGTTGTATTGTGGCGAGACCACCACGTGTTTGCTGGCAGAGAGAGGCCCTGGGATAGCGAAGGCTGGGTCAACCGAAGCATTCACTTTAAGAATATTTGTATTTCAGTTAAGGGAGTTCCAAGTCCATGTCTGTCTCTTTAGCAGAAGGAGTTGAATTGGGTAAATTTATTCTGGATGAGAGGAATGGATAAGAGGACAGTATCTGCATGTGCCCGACCCGAGAGCACATTCCTAGACAGTAAC